>NC_090317.1:84479337-85173486 GCF_039906515.1 Pseudorca crassidens
AACCTGCTGAGACTGAGCCAGGAAGAAACAGAAAATATGAACACACAAATCACAAGCACTGAAATTAAAACTGTGATTAAAAATCTTCCAACAAACAAAAGCCCAGGACCATATGACTTCACAGGCGAATTCCATCAAACATTTAGAGAAGAGATCACAACTATCCTTCTCAAACTCTTCCAAAATATAGCAGAGGGAGGAAAAATTCCAAACTCATTCTATGATGCAACCATTACCCTGGTACCAAAACCAGACAAAGATGTCACAAAGAAAGAAAACTACGGTGATTCGCTTTGTTGTAGAGCAGAAACTAACACACCATTGTAAAGCAACTGTACCCCAATAAAGATGTTAAAAAAAAACAAAACTACGGGCCAATATCACTGATGTACATAGACGCAAAAATCCTCAACAAAATACTAGCAAACAGAATCCAACAACACATTAAAAGGATCATACACCATAAGCAAGTGGGGCTTATTTCAGGAATGCAAAGATTCTTCAATATATGCAAATCAATCAATGTGATACAACCTATTAACAAATTGAAGGAGAGAAATCATATGATCATCTCAATAGATGCAGAGAAAGGTTTCCAAAAAAATTCAACACCCATTTATGCTAAAATCCCTGCAGAAAGTAGGCATAGCGGGAACTTTTCTCAACATAATAAAGGCCATATATGACAAACCCACAGTCAACATCGTCCTCAATGGTGAAAAACTGAAGGCACTTCCACTAAGATCAGGAACAAGACAAGGTTGCCCACTCTCAACATTCTTATTCAACATAGTTTTGGAAGTTTCTGCCACAGCAATCAGAGAAGAACAGGAAATAAAAGGAATTCAAATCAGAAAAGAAGAAGTAAAACTGTCACTGTTTGCAGATGACATGATACTATACATGGAGAATCCTAAAGATGCCAACAGAAAACTACTAGAGCTAATCAATGAATGTGTTAAAGTAGCAGGATACAAAATTTATATACAGAAATCGCTGGCATTCTTATACACTAATGATGAAAAATCTGAAAGTGAAATTAAGAAAACACTCCCATTTACCACTGCAACAAAAAGAATAAAATATCTAGGAATAAACCTACATAAGGAGAAAAAAGACCCGTATGCAGAAAATAATAAGACACTGATGAAAGAAATTAAAGATGATACAAATAGATGGAGAGATATACCATGTTCTTGGATTGGAAGATTCATCATTGTGAACATGAGTCCGCTACCCAAAGCAATCTACAGATTCAATGCAATCCCTATCAAATTACCACTGGCATTTCTCACAGAACTTGAGCAAAAAATTTCACAATTTGTATGGAAACACAAAAGACCCCGAATAGCAAAAGCAATATTGATAATGAAAAATGGAGCTGGAGGAATCAAGCTCCCTGACTTCAGACTATACTACAAAGCTACAGTAATCAAGACAGTATGGTACTGGCACAAAAACAGAAATATAGGTCAATGGAAGAGGATAGAAAGGGCAGCAATAAACCCATGCACATATGGTCACCTTATCTTTGAAAAACGAGGCAAGAATATACAGTGGACAAAAGACAGCCCTGCAATAAGTGGTGCTGGGAAAACTGGAAAGGTACATGTAAAAGTATGAAATTAGAACACTCCCTATCACCATACACAAAAATAAACTCAAAATGGATTAAAAACCTAAATATAAGGTCAGAAACTTTCAATTTCTTAGAGGAAATTATAGTCAGAACACTCTATGACATAAATCACAGCAAGATCCTTTTTGACCCATCTTGTAGAGAAATGGAAATAAAAACAAAAGTAAACAAATGGGACCTAATGAAACTTCAAAGCTGTTAGACAGCAAAGGAAACCATAAACAAGACCAAAAGACAACCCTCAGAATGGGAGAAAATATTTGCAAATGAAGCAACTGACAAAGGATTAATCTCCAAAATTTATAAGCTGCTCATGCAGCTCAAAAACAAAAAAACAAACAACCCAATCCAAATGTGGGCAGAAGACCTAAATAGACATTTTTCCAAAGAAGATATACAGACTGCCAACAAACATATGAAAGAATGCTCAGCATCATTAATCATTAGAGAAATGCAAATCAAAACTACAATGAGATATCATCTCACAGCAGTCAGAATGGCCATCATCAAAAAATCTAGAAACAATAAATGCTGGTGAGGTTGTGGAGAAAAGGGAACGCTCTTGCACTGCTGGTGGGAATGTGAATTGGTACAGCCACTATGGAGAACAGTATGGAGGTTCCTTAAAAAACTACAAATAGAACTACTATATGATCCAGCAATCCCACTATTGGGCATATATCCTGAAAAAACCATAATTCAAAAAGTGTCATGAACTAAAATGTTCATTGCAGCTCTATTTACAATAGCCCGGAGATGGAAACAACCTAAGTGTCCATCATCGGATGAATGGATAAAGAAGATGTGGCACATATATACAATGGAATATTACTCAGACATAAAAAGAAATGAAATTGAGCTATTTGTAATGAGGTGGATAGACCTAGAGTCTGCCATTCAGAGTGAAGTAAGTCAGAAAGAAGAAGACAAATGCTGTATGCTAACACATATATATGGAATTTAAGAAAAATACGTCGTGAAGAGCCTAGGGGTAAGACAGGACTAAAGACACAGACCTACTAGAGAATGGACTTGAGGATATGGGGAAGGGGTAGTGTAAGCTGGGACAAAGTCAGAGAGTGGCATGTACATATATACACTACCAAGTGTAAAACAGATAACTAGTGGGAAATAGCCGCATAACACAAGGAGATCAGCTTGGTGCTTTGTGACCACCTAGTGGGGAGGGATAGGGAGGGTGGGAGGGAGGGAGACACAAGAGGGAAGAGATATGGGAACATATGTATATGTATGACTGATTCACTTTGTTATAAAGTAGAAACTGACACACCATTGTAAAGCAATTATACTCCAATAAAGTTGTTAAAAATATTTATGCACCAAATATAGGAGCACCTCAATACATAAGGCAAATACTAACAGCCATAAAAGGGTAAATTGATAGTAACACAATTATAGTAGGGGACTTTCACAACCTTCTTTCACCAATGGACACATTATCCAAATTGAAAATAAATAAGGAAACACAAGCTTTATTTTTTTAATTTATTTTTTTATATTAGTTTTTTTAACTTTTGAATTTCGTTTGACTTATTTTTATATACAGCAGGTTCTTATTAGTCACCAATTTTATACACATCAATGTATACATGTCAATCCCAATTGCACAATTCAGTGTAGCACCATCCCCTCCCCCTAGTGGCTTTCACCCCTTGGTGTCCATACGTTTGTTCGCTACATCTGTGTCTCAACTTCTGCCCTGCAAAACGGTTCATCTGTACCATTTTTCTAGGTTCCACATATATGCGTTAATAGACGATATTTGTCTTTCTCTTTCTGATTTACTTCACTCTGTATGACAGTCTCCAGATTCATCCACGTCTTAGCAAATGACTCAATTTCATTCATTTTTATGGCTGAGAAATATTCTATTGTATATATGTACCACTACTTCTTTATCCATTCGTCTGTCGATGGGCATTTAGGTTGCTTCCATGACCTGGCTATTGTAAATAGTGCTGCAATGAACATTGGGGTGCATGTGTCTTTTTGAATTATGGTTTTCGCTGGGTATATGCCCAGTAGTGGGATTGCTGGATTATATGTAACTCTATTTTTAGTTTTTTAGGGAACCTCCATACTGTTTTCCATAGTGGCTGTATCAATATACATTCCCACAAACAGTGCAAGAGGGTTTCCTTTTCTCCACACGCTCTCAAGCATTTGTTGTTTGTATATTTTCTGATGATGTCCATTATAACTGGTGTGAGGTGATACCTCACTGAAGTATTGATTTGCATTTCTCTAATAATTAGTGATGTTGAGGAGTTTTGATGTGCTTTTTGGTCATCTTTATGTCTTCTTTGGAGAAATGTCTATTTAGGTCTTCTGCCCATTTTTGGATTGGTTGTTTGTTTCTTTAAAATTGAGCTGCATGAGCTGTTTCTATATTTTGGACATTAATCGTTTGTCCGTTGGTTCATTTGCAAATATTTTCTCCCATTCTGAGGGCTGTCTTTTAGTCTTCTTTATGGTTTCCATTGCTGTGCAAAAGATATGAAGTTTTATTAGATCTCATATGTTTATTTTTGTTTTTACTTCCATTACTATAGTAGGTGGATCAAAATAGATCTTGCTGTGATTTATGTCAGAGTGTTCTTCCTATGTTTTCACCTAAGAGATTTTTTGTTGCTGTTTCTGCTGTATAACAAAGTGAATCAGTTATACATATACATATGTTCCCATATCTCTTCCGTCTTGTGTCAGCCTCCCTCCCACCCTCCCTATCCGACTCCTCCAAGCGGTCACAAAGCACCGAGCTGATCTCCCTGTGCTCTGCAGCTGCTTCCCACTACCTATCTATTTTACATTTCGTAGTGTATATATGTCCATACCTCTCCCTCACTTTGTCACAGCTTACCCTTCCCACTCCCCATAACCTCACGTCCATTCTCTTGTACGTTTGTGTCTTTTTTCCCATTATCCCTACGTTCTTCATGACCCTATTTTTTCTTAGATTCCATATATATGTGTTAGCATGCAGTATTTGTCTTCCTCTTTCTGACTTACTTCACTCTCTATGACAGACTCTAGGTCCGTCCACCTCACTACAAATAACTCAATTTCGTATCTTTTTATGGCTGAGTAATATTCCATTGTATATATGTGCCACATCTTCTTTATCCATTCATCTTGTGATGGACACTTAGGTTGCTTCCAACACCTGGCTATTGTAAATAGAGCTGCAATGAACATTTTAGTACATGACTCTTTTTGAATTACGTATTTCTCAGGGTATATGCCAGGTAGTGGGATTGCTGTGTGGTATGGTAGTTCTATTTGTAGTTTTTTAAGAACAACCATACTGTTCACCATAGTGGCTGTTACATTCCCACCAACAGTGCCTGAGTGTTCCATTTTATCCCCACCCTCCCCAGCATTTATTGTTTCTAGATTTTTGATGACGGCCATTCTGACTGGTGTGAGATGATATCTCATTGTAGTGTTTTTTTTTTTTTTTTTTTGCAGTATGAGGGCTTCTCACAGTTGTGGCCTCTCACATTGCAGACCACAGGCTCCGGACACACAGGATCAGTGGCCATGGCTCAGAGGCACAAGCGCTCTGCGGTGTGTGGGATCATCCTGGACCGGGGCACCAACCCGTGTCCCCTGCATTGGCAGGCGGACTCTCAAAGACTGTGCCACCAGGGAAGACCCTCATTGTAGTTTTGATTTGCATTTCTCTAATGATTAATGATGTTGATCATTCATTCATGTATTTGTTGACAATCTGTATATCTTCTTTGGAGAAATGTCTATTTAGGTCTTCTGCCCATTTTTGGATTGGGTTGTTTGTTTTTTGTTATTGAGCTGCATGAGCTGCTTATAAATTTTGGAGATTAATCCTTTCTCAGTTGCTTCATTTGCAAATATTCTATCACGTTCTGAGGGTTGTATTTTGGTCTTGTTTATGTTTCCTTTGCTGACCAAAGGCTTTTAAGTTTCATTAGGTCCCATTTTTTTTGTTTGTTTTTATTTCCATTTCTCTAGGATGTGGGACAAAAAGGATCTTGCTGTGATTTATGTCATAGAGTGTTCTGCCTATGTTTTCCTCTAGGACGTTGATAGTTTCTATTCTTACATTTAGGTCTTTAGTCCATTTTGAGCTTAATTTGTGGATGGTCTTAGGGAGTGTTCTAATCTCATACTTTTACATATAGCTGTCCAGTTTTCACAGCACCATTTACTGAAGAGGGTGTACTTTCTCCACTGTACATTCCTGCCCTCTTTATCAAAGATAAGGTGACCATATGTGCGTTGGTGTATATCTGGCATTTGTATCCTGTTCCACTGATCTATATTTGTGTTTTTTGTGCCTGTACTGTACTGTCTTGATTACTGTAGCTTTGTAGTATAGTCTGAAGTCAGGGAGCCTGATTCCTCCAGCTCTGCTTTTTGTTCTCAAGATTGCTTTGGCTATTTGGGTTCTTTTTTGTTTCCATACACATTGTGAAATTTTTTGCTCTAGTTTTGTGAAAAACGTCAGTAGTAGTTTGAAAGGGATTGCATTGAATCTGTAGATTGCTTTGAGTAGTAGAGTCATTTTCACAATGTTGATTCTTCCAATCCAAGAACATGGTATATCTCAACATCTATTTGTATCATGTTTCGTTTTTTCATCAATGTCTTATAATTTTCTGCAAACACGTCTTTTGTCTCCTTAGGTAGGTTTATTCCTAAATACTTTATTCTTTTTGTTGCAATCGTAAATGGGAGAGTTTTCTTGATTTCATTTTCAGATTTTCATCAGTGTATAGGAATGCCAGAGATTTCTGTGCATTAATTTTGTATCCTGCTACATTACCAAATACATTCATTAGCTCAGGTAGTTTTCTGGTAGCATCTTTAGGAATCTCTATGTATAGTATCATGTCATCTGCAAACAGTGACAGTTTTACTTCTTCTTTTACGATTTGGATTCCTTTTATTTCCTTTTGTTCTCTGATTGCTGATTGTAATGCTTCCAAGACTATGTTGAATAAGATTGTTGAGAGTGGGCAACCTTTTCTTTTTCCTGATCTTAGTGGAAATACTTCCAGTGTTTCACCATTGAAGACGATGTTGGCTGTGGGTCTGTCATATATGGCCTTTACTATGCTGAGGAAAGTTCCCTCTATGCCTAATTTCTGCAGGGTTTTTATCATCAATAGTTGTTGAATTTTGTCGAAAGCTTTCGCTGCATCTATTGAGATGATCATATGGTTTTTCTCCTTCAATTTGTTAATATGGTGTATCACGTTGATTGATTTGCATATATTGAAGAATCCTTGTATTCCTGGAGTAAACCCCACTTGATCATGGTGTATGATCCTTTTAATGTGCTGTTGAACTCTGTTTTCTAGTATTTTGTTGAGGATTTTTGCATCTCTGTTCATCAGTGATATTGGCCTGTAGATTTCTTTCTTTGTGATATCCTTGCCTGGTTTTGGTATCAGGGTGATGGTGGGTTCGTAGAATGAATTTGGGAGTGTTCTTCCCTCTGCTATATTTTGGAAGAGTTTGAGATGGATAAGTGTGAGCTCTTCTCTAAATGTCTTATAGAATTCGCCTGTGAAGCAATCTGGTCCTGGTCTTTTGTTTCCTGGAAGATTTTTAATCACAGCTTAAACTTCAGCACTTGTGCTTGGTCTGCTCATTTCTTCCTGGTTTAATCTTGGCACGCTGTGCATTTCTAGGAAGTTTTCCATTTCTTCCACGTTGCCCATTTTATTGGCATAGGGTTGGTTGTAGTAATCTCTCATGAACTTTTGTATTTCTGCAGTTTCAGTTGTTACTTCTCCTTTTTCATTTCTAAGTCTATTGATTTGAGTCTTCTCCCTATTATCTTGGTGAGTCTGGTTAATGGTTTATCACTTTAGTTTATCTTCTTAAAGAACCAGCTTTTAGTTTTATTGATCATTGCTGTCGTTTCCTTCATTTGTTTTTCATTTATTTCTGATCTAATCTTTATGATTTCTTTCCTGCTGCGAACTTTGGGTTTTTTTTTTTTCTTCTTTCTCTAACTGCTTTATGTGCAAGGTTAGTTTGTTTATTCGAGATGTTTCCTGTTTCTTCAGGTAGGATGTTAGTGGTATAAACTTCCCTCTTAGAACTGCTTTTGCTGCATCCCATAGGTTTTAGGTCGTTGTGTTTCCATTTTTATTTTTTTCTAGGTATGTTTTGATATCCTCTTTGATTTTTTCAGTGATCAGTTCGTTATTAAGTAGTGTATTGTTTAGCCTCCATGTGTTTGTATTTTTTACAGACCTTTTACTGTAATTGATATCTAGTCTCATAGCGTTTTGGTCGGAAAAGATACTTGATACAATTTTAATTTTGTTAAATTTACCAAGGCTTGATTTGTGACCCAAGATATGATCTATGCTGGAGAATATTCCATGAGCTCTAGAGAAAAATGTGTATTCTGTTGTTTTTGGATGGAATGTCCTATAAATATCAATTAAGTCCATCTTTTTTAATGTATCATTTAAAGGTTGTGTTTCCTTATTTATTTTCATTTTGAATGATCTGTCCATGGGTGAAAGTGGGGTGTTAAAGTCCCCTACTATGAATGTGTTACTGTCGATTTCCCCTTGATGGCTGTTAGTATTTGACTTATGTATTGAGGTGCTCTTATTTTGGGTGCATAAATATTTACAATTGTTATATCTTCTTCTTGGATCGATCCCTTAATCATAATATAGTGTCCTTCTTTGTCTCTTGTAATTGTCTTTATATTAAAGACTATTTTGGCTCTTATGAGAATTGCTACTCCAGCTTTCTTTTGGTTTCCATTTGCATGGAATATCTTTTTCCATCCCCTCACTTTCAGTCTGTATGTGTCTCTAGGTCTGAAGTGGGTCTCTTGTAGACAGCATATATATGGTTCTTGTTTTTGTATCCATTCAGCCAGTCTGTGTCTTTTGCTGAGAGCATTTAGTCCATTTACATTTAAGGTAATTATCAATATGTATGTTCCTATTCCCATTTTCTTGTTTTGGGTTTGTTATTGTAGGTCCTTCATTTTTCTTGTCTTTCTTACCTACAGTAGTTCCTTTAGCATTTGTTGTAAAGCTGGTATTGTGGTGCTGACCTCTCTAAGCTTTTGCTTGCCTGTAAAGTTTTTAATTTCTCCATCAAATCTGAATGAGATCCTTGCTGGGTAGAGTAATTGTGGTTGTAGCTTTCTCTCTTTCATCACTTTAAGTATGTCCTGCCAGTCCCTTCTGGCTTGCAGAGTTTGTGCTGAGAGATCATCTGTTAACCTTATGAGGATTCCCTTGTGTGTTATTTGTTGTTTTCCCTTGTTACTTTTGATATATTTTCCTTGTATTTAATTTTTGACAGTTTGATTAATATGTGTCTTGGCGTGTTTCTCCTTGAATTTATCCTGTATGGGACTCTCTGTGCTTCCTGGACTTGATTAACTATTTCCTTTCCCATATTAGGGATGTTTTCAACTCTAATCATTTCAAACATTTTCTCAGGCCCTTTGTTTTCCTCTTCTTCTGGAACTGCTATAATTAGAATGTTCGTGTATTTAATGTTGTCCCAGCTGTCTCTGAGACTGTCCTCAGTTCTTTTCTTTATTCTTCTCTGCAGTATTTATTACCACTATTTTATCTCTCAGGTCACTTATCCGTTCTTCTGCCTCAGTTATTCTGCTATTGATCCATCTAGATTATTATTAATTTCATTTAATTTCATTTCATCATTGCTTGTTTCTTCTTTAGTTCTTCTAGGTCCTTGTTAAATGTTTCTGGCATTTTCTCTATTCTTTTTCCAAGATATTGTACCATCTTTACTATCATTATTCTGAATTCTTTTTCAGGTAGAATGCCTATTTCCTCTTCATTTGTTAGGTCTGGTGGGTTTTTATCTTGCTCCTTCATCTACGGTTTGTTTTTCTGTCTTCTCATTTTGCTTATCTTACTGTGTTTGGGGTCTCGTTTTTGCAGGCTATAGGTTCGTAATTCCCATTGTTTTTTGTGTCTGTCCCCAGTGACTAAAGTTGGTTCAGTGGGTTGTGTAGGCTTCCTGGTGCAGGGGACTAGTGCCTGTGTTCTGGTGTTTGAGGCTTGATCTTGTCTTTCTGTTGTGCAGGTCCACGTCTGTTGGTGTGTTTTGGGGTGTCTGCGGACTTATTATGATTTTAGGCAGTCTCTCTGCTAATGGGTTGTGTGGTGTTTCTGTCTTTCTACTTGTTTAGCCTAGGGTGTCCAGCACTTTAGCTTGCTTGTCATTGAGTGAAGCTGGGTGCTCGTTTTGAGATGGAGATCTCTGGGAGATTTTCACCCTTTGATATTATGTGGAGCTGGAAGGTCGCTTGTGGAGCAGTGTCCTGAAGTTAGCTCTTCCATCTCAGAGGCACAACACTGACTCCTGGGTGCAGCACTAAAAGCCTTTCTTCCACAGAGCTCAATATAAAAGGGAGAACAAGTGGAATGAAAGAATTAGTAGAAGTAGAAAGAAAGAAAGAAAGAGTAAGAAAGAAGGAAGGAAGGAAGGAGAGAAGGAAGGAGGGAAAGAAGGAAAGAAAGAAAGAAAGAAGATAAAATTAAATAAAGTATGATAAAATAAAATAAGGTTATTAAAATAAAAAATAATTATTAAGAAAAAAATTTTTAAAAAACCGGATGGATAGAACCCTAGGACAAATGGTGAAAGCAAAGCTATACAGACAAAATCTCACACAGAAGTATACACATACACACTCACAAAAAGAGGAAAAGGGGAAAAAATCATAAATCTTGCTCTCAACATCCACCTCCTCAATTTGCGATGATTCGTTGTCTATTCATGTATTCCACAGATGAAGGGTACGTCAAGTTGATTGTAGTGCTTTAATCCGCTGCTTCTGAGGCTGCTGGGAGAGATTTCCCTTTCTCTGCTTTGTTCGCACAGTCTCGGGGCTCAGCTTTGTATTTGGCCCTGCCTCTGCCTGTAGGTCGCCAGAGGGCATCTGTTCTTCGCTCAGACAGGATGCGGTTAAAGGAGCAGCTGCTTTGGGCTCGGGCTTCAGTCGGAGCGCCGGGAGAGGACTGGGGTTGGCGGCATGAACACAGCCTGCAGGGGGTTAGTGCACAACGGCTAGCTGGGAGGGAATCCGGGGAAAAGTCTGGACCTGCCGAAGAGGCAAGAGACTTTTTCTTGCCTCTTTGTTTCCTGGTGTGCGAGGACAGGGGATTAAGAGTGCTGCCTAAAGGAGCTCCAGAGATGGGCGCGAGCCGCGGCTAACAGCGTGGACCCCAGAGATGGGCAGGAGACGCTAAGGCTGCTGCTGCCACCACCAAGAAGCCTGTGTGTGAGCACAGGTCACTATCCACACCTCCTTTCCGTGGATCCTTGCTGCCCGCCACTGCCAGGGTCCCAGGATCCAGAGACAACTTCCACGGGAGAACGCAGGGATCGCCTAAGGCTGGTGCAATGTCCTGCTGGCCTCTGCCACTGCAGGCTCATCCCGCATCTGCACCCCTCCCTCCCCCCGACCTCAGTGAGCCTAGCCCATTTTTGTTGGACAATAGTCTGGAATGACCAGTGTTCATTTGGTTCCAGTTGTTAAACATTTTCAATATGACTCCTGATCATGTACATAAATAACATATTCACTGAAGACATATAATTTAATTATTTAAGCCTATTTTGGAAATGTTCTCTTTTTTTGAAAAGAAAAAAAAGCAATGCTCCTTACATTCCTGTTGAATTGATGCTAACTTCTTCTTTTCCCCACTTCACCCCAACATGCACACACACACAGAAAAATGGATGACTCAGGCTGAGTAGGAGAGAGTTCAAGTGAATAAAGATGTGAAAGAGAGGGCTTTCCTGGTGGCGCAGTGGTTGAGAGTCCGCCTGCCGATGCAGGGGACACGGGTTCGTGCCCCGGTCTGGGAAGATCCCACATGCCGTGGAGCAGCTGGGCCCGTGAGCCACGGCCGCTGAGCCTGCGAGTCTGGAGCCTGTGCTCCACAACGGGAGAGCCACAACAGTGAGAAGCCCACGTACCGCCAAAAAAAAAAAAAAAAAAAAGAAAGAAAAAGAAAAGATGTGAAAGAGAAACCATAATAGACATAATGTTCCTATCAACACGCTTTATTTATTTATTTATTAATGGCCACACTGTATAATTTGAGGGATCTTAGTTCCCTGACCAGGGATTGAACCCATGCCCTCGTCAGTGAATGTGCAGAGTCTTACCCATTGGACCATCAGTGAATTCCCAACAACCATTCATAAATCCTACTTCCATCCCCGACTCTAAGAAAATATAATCTTTATTGAGATAGCTTCTCTTGGGAATTTGAATGAAATCGATAATTTGAACAGATAATTTCTCGTGTTGAAACTGAATCTGTAATAAGAAAACTCCAAAAGTAAGTCCAGAATCAAACATCTTTACAGGGAAATTCTACAAAACATTGAAAAAAGAGGTAATACCTAGGCTGCTGAAACTATTCCCAAAACATTGAAGAAAAGGGAACAGGCTGAAACTCATTCTACAAGGCAAACATTACCTTGATACATAAAAACAAAGACACTGCAAAGAAAGAGAGAAAAATACAGGCCAATACAAGATTCAACAAACTTAAGACTATAGTTTATTTCAAATATCTTTTCTGACCACAGTGGCATGAAACAGGAAATCAACCACAGAAGGAGAAATGAGAAAAGTCCTATTACATGGAGACTACACAGCATGCTCCTAAAAAACCAAACGGTTAACAATGAAATCAAAGAGGAAATTAAAAAATATCTTCAGACAAATGACAATGAAAACACAACCATACACAAGCAATGGTATGCAGCAAAAGCATTTCTTAGAGGGAACGTCATAGTGATACAGGCCTTCCTCAGAAAACAAGAAAAATCTTATATAAACAACGTAACCTACCACCTAAAAGTATTAGAAAAAGAAGAACAAACAAAACCTAAATTCAGCAGAAGGAAGGAAATAGTAAAGGTCAGAGGGGAAATAAATAAAATAGAGATTAATAAACAAGAGAAAAATCAATAAAACCGAGAGCTGGTTCTTTGAAAGGGTAAACAAAATTGAGACACTTTTCACTGGGCTCACCAAGGAGAAAAGAGGACCCAAATAAACAAAATAAGAAACGAAAGAGGAGAAATAACAACCAATACTGCAGAAATACAAAAACCCATAAGAGAAAACTGTGAACAATTATTTGCCAACAAATTGTACAACCTAGAAGAAATGCACAAGTTTCTAGAAACATACAGCCCATGAAAACTAAATCAAGAAGAAATAATTTGGACAGACAGATCACTAGAAGTGAAAGATAATCTATAAAACAAAAACCAACAAAAACAAATAAAAAACCTCCCAGCAAACAGAAGTCCTATCCTTCCCAAACTCTTCCAAAAGATTGAGGAGGACGGAACACTTCCAATGTCATTCTGTGAATCCACCACCACCCTGATACCAAACACAGACAAAGATACTACAAGAAAAGAAAATTACAGGCCAAGATCTTTGATGAATATACATGCAAAAATTCTCAACAAAATTCTAGCAAATTGTATCTAACAACGCATAAAAAAGATTATACACCATGATTAAGTTGAATTCGTCCCAGGGTCACAAGGATGGTTCAACATACACAAACCAATAAATGTGACCCACCACATCAACAAAAGAAAAGACAAAAACCATATGATCATCTCAATAGATGCAGAAAAACATTCGATAAAATTCAACATCAATTCATGTTAAAAAATACTCTTACCAAAGTGGGTATAGAGGGAACATATCTCAACATAATAAAAGCTATTTATGACAAATGCACAGCCAACATTATACTCAACTGTGAAAAGCTGAAAGCCTTCCCACTAAACTCTGGAACAAGGCAAGGATGCCCACTCTCACAACTTTTATCCAACATAATTTTGGAAGTCCTAGTCACAGTGATCAGACAAGAAAAAGAAATTTATCCAAATTGGAAGGGAAGATGTAAAATTGTCATTATATGCAGATGACATGATATAGAAAATATTAAAGACTCCACATATAAACTACTAGAACTGATCAATGAATTTAGCAGAGTAGAAAGACACAAGATTAACATACAGAAATTGGTTGCATTTCTTTACACTAAAAATGAAATATCAGAAAGGAAAAGTAAGAAAACAATCCCTTTTAAAATTGCATCAAAAAGAATAAAATACTTAGGAATAAACCTGACCAAGGAGGTGAAAGACTTATACACTGAAAACTATAAAACAATGATAAAGGGAATTGAAGATGATTCAAAGAAATGGAAAGATATACCATGCTCTTGGATTGGAAGAACTAATGTTGTTAACGTGGCCATACCACCCAAAGCAATCTACAAATTTGATGTGAACCCTATCAAATTAACTATGGCATTTTTCACAGAAGTAGAACAAATAATCCTAAAATTTATATGGAACCATAAAAGACCCAAAATTGCCAAATTAATCCTGAGAAAAAGAACAAAGCTGGAGACATAACCTTCCCAGACTTCATACAATACTGCAAAGCTACATTAATCAAACCAGCTTGGTATGGGCACAAGAAACAGATATATGGATCAAAAGAACAGAATAGAGAGTCCAGAAATAAACCGACACACTTACAGTGAAATAATCTTTGACAAAGGAACCAAGAAAATACAATGGAGAAAAGACAGTCTCTTCAGCAAGTCCTGTTGAGAAAGCTGGACAGCCGCATGTAAATCAATGAAGTTAGAACACACCCTCACACCATACATAAAAAATAAACTCAAAATGGCTTAAAGACTTAAATGTAAGACATGACACCATAAAACTCCTAGAAGAGAACTTAGGCAAAGATTATCTGACATAAATAATACCAATGTTCCCTTAGGTCAGTCTCCCAAGACAATAGAAATAAACACAAAAATAAACAATGTGACCTAATCAAACTTACAAACTATTGCACAGCAAAGGAAAACATAAACAAAAAGAAAAGACAACCTATGGACTGGGAGGAAATATTTGCAAGTGATGCAATCGACAAGGTCTTAATTTCCAAAATATTCAAACAGCTCATACAACTCAATAACAAAAATACCCCACACAATCCAATCAAAAAGTGGGCAGAAGACCTATGTAAACATTTCTCCAAAGAAGACATACAGATGGCCAATAGGCACATGGAAAGATGCTGCTCAGAGCTCTCACCCTTGTGGGAGAACTTCTGCGATATAATTATTCTCCAATTTGTGGGTCACCCACCCAGGTGGTATGGGATTTGATTATATGAGAAGTGCTCCCCTCCTACTGTCCCACTGTCCCTTATTTGTCTTTGGATGTAGAATATTTTTTCTTGGTAGATTCCAGTCGATTTTATCAATGGTTGTTCAGCAGTTAGTTGTGATTTTGGTGTACTCATGAGAGGAGGTGAGCTCAGGCCCTTTCATTCCACCATCTTATCCAATACCCTTGCCAATATTTTATAATAACTTCATTAGGATATAATCTATAAAAATATAAAATTAGTACACTGTACACCTGAAACTTATATAATGTTGTAAGTCAACTATACTTTAATTTTAAAATATGTTAGTTTCACTTTTCTTTTTTATAAAAAAATATTTCTTCTCTGATTTTTAAATTCCTTCCTTCTACTAACTTTGCTCTTTTCTTACTTTCTTTTTTCCAGCTTTGTTTAGTTATAGTTGACACATAACACTGTGCTAAAATTGTATAACATGTTAATTTGAAACATTTATATGTTGTACAATTATTACCACTATAGCATTAGCTACCACTTCCACCACATCACATAGTTGCCTTTTTTGTATGTGTGCTGAGAACTTATAATATCTAAATTCTTACAAAATTCAATATATGATATAGTATACTAGCTATAACCAACCGTGCTGTACATTAGATCCCCAAACGTGTTGATCTTATAACTGGACATTTGTATTCTTTATCCAATATCTCCAATTTCCTCCAGCCTCAAGCTTCTGGTAACCATCACTTTATTCTGTTTCTCTGAGTTTCACTTTATTGGATTTCACATATAAGTGATATCATACATTATTTGTGTTTCTCTGTCTCACTTATTGCATAATGCCCTCAAGATTCATCAAATTTGTAATAGATGACAGGATTTCCTTTTTTCATATATGCATATGAGAGATCCATTTGTGGATTGGGCTGTTTGTTTTTTTGATATTGAGCTGCATGAGCTGCTTTTACATTCTGGAGATTAATCCTTTGTCAATTGCTTCATGTGCAAATATTTTCTCCATGCTGAGGTTTGTCTTGTTTATGTTTTCCTTTGCTATGCAAAAGCTTTTAAGTTTCATTAGGTGCCAATTTTTTATTTTTGTCTTTATTTCCATTTTTTAGGTGGTGGGTCAAAAAGGATCTTGCTGTGATTTATGTCATAGAGTATTTTTTTTGACATCTTTATTGGAGTATAATTGCATTACAATGGTGTGTTACTTTCTGCTTTAATAACAAAGTGAATCAGTTATACATATACATATGTCCCCATATCTCTTCCCTCTTGCATCTCCCTCCCTCTGATCCCCCATATCCCACCCCTCTAGGTGGTCAAAAAGCACAGAGATGATCTCCCTGTGCTATACGGCTGCTTCCCACTAGCTATCTATTTAACATTTGGTAGTGTATATATGTCCATGTCACTCTCTCACTTTGTCAAAGCTTACCCTTCCCCCTCTCCATATCCTCAAGTTCATTTTCTAGTAGGACTGTGTCTTTATTCCTGTTTTAACCCTAGGTTCTTCATGACATGTGTTTTCTTAAATTGCATATATATGTGTTAGTATACAGTACTTCCCTTTCTCTTTGTGACTTACTTCACTCCGTATGAAAGACTCTAGGTCCACCCACCTCATACAAATAGATCAATTTCGTTTCTTTATATGGCTGAGTAATATTCCATTGTATATATGTGCCACATCTTCTTTATCCATTCATCCGATGATGGACACTTAGGTTGTTTCCATCTTCTGGCTACTGTAAATAGAGCTGGAATGAACATTTTGGTACATGACTCTTTTTGAATTATGGTTTTCTCAGGGTATATGCCCAGTAGTGGGATTACTGGGTCATATAGTAGTTCTTTTTGTAGTTTTTAAAGGAACCTCCATACTGTTTTCCATAGTGGCTGTACCAATTAAGAATCCCACCAGCACTGCAAGAGTGCTCCCTTTTCTCCACACCCTCTCCAGCATTTAGTGTTTGTAGATTTTTTGATGATGGCCATTCTGACTGGTGTGAGATGATATCTCATTGTAGTTTTGATTTGCATTTCTCTACTGATTAATGAGGTTTAACATTCTTTCATGTGTTTGTTGGCTATCTGTATATCTTCTTTGGAAAAGTGTCAATTTAGGTTTTCTGCCCATTTTTGGATTGGGTTGTTAGTTTTTTTTGTTATTGAGCTGCATGAATTGCTTGTAAATTTTGGAGATTAATCCTTTGTCAGTTGCTTCATTTGCAAATGTTTTCTTCCATTCTGAGGGATGTCTTTTTGTCTTTTTTGCTGTGCAAAAGCTTTGAAGTTTTATTACATCCCATTTGTTTATTTTTGTTTTTATGTCCATTTCTCTAGGAGGTGGGTCAAAAAGGATCTTGCTGTGATTTATGTCATAGAGTATTCTGCCTATGTTTTCCTCTAAGAGTTTGACATTTTCTGGCCTTATTACAGGTCCTTAATCCATTTTGAGTTTATTTTTGTGTAGGGTGTTAGGGAGTGTTCTAATTTGATACTTTTACATGTACTTGTCCAATTTTCCCAACAGCACTTATTGAGGAGGCTGTTCTTTCTCCACTGTATATTCATGTTTCCTTTATCAAAGATAAGGTGACCATATGTTCATGGGTATATCTCTGGGCTTTCTATTCTGTTCCATTCATCTATATTTTTGTTTTTGTGCCAGTACCATACTGTCTTGATTACTGTAGCTTTGTAGTATAGTCTGAAGTCAGGGAGCCTGATTCCTCCAGCTCCATTTTTCCATCTCAAGATTGCATTGGCTATTCGGGGTCTTTTGTGTTTCCATACAAATTGTGAATTTTATTTTCTAGTTCTGTGAAAAATGCCAGTGGTAGTTTGACAGGGATTGCATTGAATCTGTAGATTGCTTTGGGTAGTAGAATCATTTTCACAATGTTGACCTTCCAATCCAAGAACATTGTATATCTCTCCATCTATTTGTCTCATCTTTAATTTCTTTCATCAGTGTCTTATAATTTTCTGCCTACAATTCTTTTGTCTCCTTAGATAGGTTTATTCCTAGACATTTTATTCTTTTTGTTGCAAGGTAAATGGGAGTGTTTTCTTGATTTCACTTTCAGATTTTTCATCATTAGTGTATAGGAATGCCAGAGATTTCTGTGCTTTTATTTTGTATCCTGCTACTTTACAAATTCATTGATTAGATCTAGTAGCTTTCTGCTAGCATCTTTAGGATTCTCTATGTATAATATCATGTCATCAGCAAACAGTGACAGCTTTACTTCTTCTTTTCCGATTTGGATTCCTTTTATTTCCTGTTCTTCTCTGACGGCTGGGGCTAAAACTTCCACAACTATGTTGAATAAGAGTGGTGAGAGTGGGCAACCTTGTTGTGTTCCTGATCTTAGTGGACATGGTTTCAGTTTTTCACCATTGAGGATGATGTTGGCTGTGTGTTTGTCATATATGGCCTTTATTATTATATTGTGGAATGTTTCCTCTATGCCTACTTTCTGGAGGGTTTTTTTTTTTTAAATCATAAATGGGTGTTGAATTTTGTCAAAAGCTTTCTCTGCATCTATTGAGATGACCATATGGTTTTTCTCCTTCAATTTGTTAATATGGTGTATCACTTTGATTGATTATATTGAAGAATCCTTGCATTCCTGGAATAAACCCACTTGATCATGGTGTATGATCCTTTAAATGTGTGGTTGGATTCTGTTTGCTAGTATTTTATTGAGGATTTTTGCCTCTATGTTCATCAGTGATATTGGCTTGTAGTTTTCTTTCTTTGTGACATCCTTCTCTGGTTTTGGTCAGGATGATGGTGTCCTCGTAGAATAAATTTGGGAGTGTTCTTCCCTCTGCTATATTTTGGAAGAGTTTGAGAAGGATAGGTGTTAGCTCTTCTCTAAATGTTTGATAGAATTCGCCTGTGAAGCCATCTGGTCCTGGGCTTTTGTTTGTTGGAAGATTTTTAATCAGGGTTTCAATTTCATTTCTTGTGATTGGTCTGTTCATATTTTCTGTTTCTTCCTGATTCAATATTGGCAGGTTGTGCATTTCTAAGAATTTGTCTATTTCTTCCAGGTTGTCCACTTTATTGGCATAGAGTTGCTTGTAGTAATCTCTCATGATCTTTTGTATTTCTGCAGTGTCAGTTGTTACTTCTCCTTATTCATTTCTAATTCTATTGATTTGAGTCTTCTCCCTTTTTTTCCCTGATGTGTATGGCTAATGGTTTATGAATTTTGTTTATCTTTTCAAAGAAACAGCTTTAAATTTGTTGATCTTTGCTATCATTTCCTTCATTTCTTTCTGATCTGATTTTTATGATTTCTTTCCTTCTGCGAACTTTGGGGTTTTATTGTTCTTCATTGTCTAATTGCTTGAGGTGCAAGGTTAGGTTGTTTATTCGAAATGTTTCCTGTTTCTTATGGTAGGTTGTATTGCTATAAACTTCCCTGTTAGAACTGCTTTTGCTGCATCCCATAGGTTTGGGTGGTCATTTGTCCATTGTGATTTGTTCCTAGGTATTTTTTGATTTCCTCTTTGATTTCTTCAGTGATCACTTCGTTATTAAGGAGTGTATTGTTTAGGCTCCATGTGTTTGTATTTTTTACAGATCTTTTACTGTAATTGATATCTAGTCTCATAGCGTTGTGGTTGGAAAAGATACTTGATACAATTTCAATTCTCTTAAATACCAAGGCTTGACTTGTGACCCAAGATGTGATCTATCGTGGAGAATGTTCCATGATCACTTGAGAAAAATGTGTATTCTGTTGTTTTTGGATGGAGTGTCCTATAAATATCAATTAAGTCCATCTTTTTTAATGTATCATTTAAAGCTTGTGTTTCCTTATTTATTATCATTTTGGATGATTTGTCCATTGGTGAAAGTGGGGTGTTAAAGTCCCCTACTATGAATGTGTTACTGTCGATTTCCCCTTTTATGGCTGTTAGTATTTGCCTTATGTATTGAGGGGCTCCTATGTTGGGTGCATAAATATTTACAATTGTTATATCTTCTTGGATCTATCCCTTGATGATTATGTAGTCTCCTTCTTTGTCTCTTCTAATACTCTTTATTTTGAAGTCTATTTTGTCTGATATGAATATTGCTACTCCAGCTTTCTTTTGATTTCCATTTGCATGGAATATCTTTTTCCATCCCCTCACTTTCAGTCTGTATATGTCTCTAGTTCTGAAGTGGGTCTCTTGTAGACAGCATATATATGGGTCTTGTTTTGTATCCATTCAGCCAGTCTGTGTCTTTTGGTGGGAGCATTTAGTCCATTTACACTGAAGGTAATGGTTGATATGTATGTTCCTCTTCCCATTTTCTTAATTGTTTTGAGTTTGTTATTATAGGTCTTTTCCTTCTCTTGTGTTTCTTGCCTAGGGAAGATCCTTTAGCATTTGTTGTAAAGCTGGTTTGGTGGTGCTGAACTCTCTCAGCTTTTGCTTGTCTGTAAAGTTTTTAATTTCTCCATCAAATCTGAATGAGATCCTTGCTGGGAAGAGTAATCTTGGTTGTAGGTTTTTCTTCTTCATCACTTAAATAAGCCCTGCCAGTCCCTTCTGGCCTGCAGAGTTTGTGCTGAAACATTAGCTGTTAACCTTATGGAGATTTCCTTGTGTGTTATTTGTTGTTTTTCTGTTGTTGCTTTTAATATGTTTTCTTTGTATTTAACTTTTGACAGTTTTAATAATATGTGTCTTGGCATGTTTCTCCTTGGATTCATCCTGTATGGGACTCTCTGTGCTTCGTGGACTTGATTAGCTATGTTCTTTCCCATATTAGGGAAGTTTTCAACTATAATCTCTTCAAGTATTTTCTCAGTCCCTTTCTTTTTCTCTTCTTCTTCTGGAACACCTATAATTTGAACATTGTTGCATTTAATATTGTTCCAGAGGTCTCTGAGACAGTCCTCAGTTATTTTCATTCTTATTTCTTTATTCTTCTCTGCCGTAGTTATTTCCATTATTTTATATTCCAGGTGACTTATCCATTCTTCTGCCTCAGTTATTCTGCTATTGATCCCTTCTAGAGTATTTTAAATTTCATATATTGTGTTGTTTATCATTGCTTGTTTCATCTTTAGTTCTTCTAGGTCCTTGTTAAATGTTTCTTGCATTTTCTCTATTCTATTTCCAAGATTTTGGTTCATCTTTAGTGCCATTATTCTGAATTCTTTTTCAGGTAGACTGCCTATTTCTTCTTCATTTGTTAGGTCTGGTAGGTTTTATCTTGCTCCTTCATCTGCTGTGTGTTTTTCCTGCTTCTCATTTTGCTTATCTTATTGTGTTTGGTGTTTCCTTTTTGAAGGCTGCAGGTTCACAATTCCCGTTTTTTTCAGTGTCTGTCCCCAGTGTCTAAAGTTGGTTCAGTGGGTTGTGTAGCCTTCCTCCTGGAGAGGACTAGTGCCTGTGTTCTGGTGGAAGAGATTTGATCTTGTCTTTCTGGTGGGCCGGTCCATGTCTGGTGGTGTGATTTGGTGTGTCTGTGGAGTTATTATGATTTTAGGCAGCCTCTCTGCTAATGGGTGAGGTTGTGTTCCTGTCTTGCTAGCTGTTTGGCATAGGGTGTCCAGCACTGTAGCTTGCTGGTTGTTGAGTGAAGCTGGGTGCTTGTGTTAGATGGATATCTCTAGGAGATTTTTGCCATTTGATGTTACGTGAAGCTGGGAGGTCTCTTGTGGACCAGTGTCCTGAAGTTGGCTGTCCCACCTCAGAGGCAGAGGTAGAGGCTGCAGCACCAAGAGCCTTTCATCTGCATGGCTCAGAATAAAAGGGAGAAAAAGTAGAAAGAAAGAAAGAGGATAAAGGAAAATAAAATAAAGTAAGGTAAAATAAAATTATTAAAATAAAAATAGAGTTATTAAGAAAATTTTTTTTAAATTAAAAAAAATCGATGGACGGATACAACCGTAGGACAAATGGTTGAAAGCAAAGCTATACTGACATAATCTCACACAGAAGCATACACATACACACTCACAAAAAGAGGAAAATAGGAGAAAAATATTAAATATTGCTCTCAAATTTACCTCCTCAATTTGGGATGATTCTTTGTCTCTTCAGGTATTCCACAGATGCAGGGTACATCAAGGTGATTGTGGAGATTTAATGCAGTGCTCCTCAGACTGCTGGGAGAGATTTTCCTTTCTCTTCTTTGTTTGCACAGCTCCGGGGTTTCAGCTTTAGATTTTGCCCTTCCTCTGCATGTAGGTCACTGGAGGCCGTCTGTTCTTCTCGCAGAAAGGACGGGGTTAAAGGAGCCACTGATTCGGGGGCTCCGGCTCACTCAGGCTGGTGGGAGGGTAGGGTACGGAGTGCGGGGTGAGCCTGTGGAAGAAGAGACCAGCGTGACATTGCAGCAGCCTGAGACGTGCTGTGCATTCTCCCAGGGAATTTGTCTCTAGATCACGGGACCCTGGTAGTGGCGGGCTGCATAGGCTCCCCAGAAGAAAAGTGTGGAGAGTGACCTGTGCTCGCACACAGGTTTCTCGGTGGCAGCAGCAGCAGCCTTAGCATCTCATGCCCGTCTCTGGGGTCTGCGCTGTTAGCTGCAGCTCATGACTGTCTCTGGAGCTCCTTTAAGCAGCGCTCTTAATCCCCTCTCCTCATGCACCGGGAAACAAAGAGGGAATAAAAAGTCTCTTGCCTCTTCGGCATGTCCGGACTTTTTCCCGGACTCCCTCCCGGCTAGCCATGGTGCACTAACCCCTTCAGGCTATGTTCATGCCACCAGTCCTCTCCTTCCACGTCGACCGAAGCCGTAGCCTCAGCTCCCAGTGCCCCCCACTCCGGCGGATGAGCCGAGAAACCTCTCACGCTGGTGAGTGGTGGTCGGCACCGGTCCTCTTTGCAGAAATCTCTCCACTTTGCCCTCTGCACCTCTGTTGCTGCACACTCCTTTGCAGTTCCGTAGCTCCCTTCTTCCACCATCCCACTGGTGCAGGTCCCATCCCTATGCTTTTGTCTCTGTTTATTCTCTTTTCTTTTGCCCTACCCAGGTACGTGGGGAGTTTCTTGCCTTTTGGGAAGTCTGAGGTCTTGTGCCAGCGTTCAGTAGGTGTTCTGTAGGAGTTGTTCCACATGTAGATGTATTTCTGATGTATCTGTTTGGAGGAAGGTGATCTCTCCATCTTACTATTGCGCCATCTTCCTCTTCTCCTGTCATAGAGTATTATGCCTATGTTTTCCTCTAAGAGTGTTATAGTGTTTGGCCTTACATTTAGGTCTTTAATCCATTTTGATTTTATTTTTGTGCATGGTGTTATGGAGTGTTCTAATTTAATTCTTTTACATGTAGTTCTCCTGCTTGCCCAGCACCACTTATTGAAGAGGCTGTCTTTCTCATTTGTATATTCTTGCCTCCTTTATGAAAAATAAGGTGACCATATGTGCATGGGTTTACCTCTGGGCATTCTATCCTGTTCCATTGATCTATATTTCTGTTTTTGTGCCAGTACCATATTGTCTTTATTATGTAGCTTTGTAGTATAGTCTGACGTCCAGGAGCCTGATTCCTTCAGCTTTGTTTTTCTCTCTCAAGATTGCTTTGGCTATTCGGGGTGTTTTGTGTTTCCATACTCTCTGACATTTTAGATTATCTCTTTCTAAGCTCTCCCGGCTCTCATGGGGAAAACTGAGCTCACCCTACTCCTGACAGTATCCCTACTTCTCTGGAACTACCTAATTCTCCAGAGTCACCTACTTTTCCTGGTCCCTCTGCCCAATCCCAAACTCCAACTCATGTCCCTCCATACCTACCATTACCCCAAGAAAGAGAGACTAGTCTCTCTGTGGTAACTCATAGTGGAGCTTCCGATCACCCAGGATCAGGGAAATTATGCCATCTTAGGGATGAGGCAAATGGTGAAGGGACGATGAGTGTACATGTGCCCTTCTCTTTAACCAACTTAGCCCAATGCAAACAGAGACTGGTCCAATTTTCTGAGGACTCTAGTAAGTTTGTTGAAGGGTTTCATGCCCCAACTGTGACGTATGATACAACTTGGACGGATGTCCAAGTAGTTGTAATTATTTGCTGTATTCCTGAGGAAAAATAGAGAATTTAAACAGCAGCCCATGGGCATGCTGACAAGTTTGCCAGGAAGCAACCTGAACATTATGCTATGGGTAGAGACACAGTCCCAAATCAGGAACACCCTTGGATTTTTATTTCCTGGGTGGGAAGAGAAGCAAGGAGACACATGATCCATCGTGTATTAGAAGGTATCAGAAAGTGTACCCAAAAGTCAGTTAAATATGAAAAGCTTAAAGGAGTGACCCAAAGAGAAACGGAAAATCCAGCCCTCTTTTATGGGCAGCTTGTGGAGGCTTTTTTTTTTTAATATCTTTATTGGAGTATAATTTCTTTACAATGGTGTGTTAGTTTCTGCTTTACAACAAAATGAGTCAGTTATATATATACATATGTTCCCATATTTCCCCCCGCTTGTGTCTCCCTCCCACCCACCCTCCCTATCCCAACCCTCCAGGTGATCACAAAGCACGAAGCTGATCTCCCGGTGCTATGTGGCTGCTTCCCACTAGCTATCTACCTTACGATTGGTAGTGTATATATGTCCATGACTCTCTCTCGCTTTGTCACAGCTTACTCTTCCCCCTCCCCATATACTCAAGTCCATTCTCTAGTGGGTTTGGTCTTTATTCCTGTCTTACCCCTAGGTTCTTCATGACTTTTTTTTTCATAGATTCCATATATATGTGTTAGCATACGGTATTTATCTTTCTCTTTCTGACTTACTTCACTCTGTATGACAGACTCTAGGTCTATCAACCTCATTACAAATAGTTCAATTTCATGTCTTTTTATGGCTGAGTAATATTCCATTGTATATATGTGCCACATATTCTTTATCTATTCATCCAAAGATGGACACTTAGGTTGTTTCCATCTCTGGGCTATTGTAAATAGAGCTGCAATGAACATTTTGGTACATGATTCTTTTTGAATTATGGTTTTCTCAGGGTATATGCCCGGTAGTGGGATTGCTGGGTCATATGGTAGTTCTATTTGCAGTTTTTTAAGGAACCTCCATACTGTTCTCCACAGTGGCTGTATCAATTTACATTCCCACCAACAGCACAGGAGTGTTCCCTTTTCTTCACACCCTCTCCAGCATTTATTGTTTCTAGATATTTTGATGATGGCCATTCTGACTGGTGTGAAATGATATATCATTGTAGTTTTGATTTGCATTTCTCTAATGATTAGTGATGTTGAGCATTCTTTCATGTGTTTGTTGGCAGTCGGTATATCTTCTTTGGAGAAATGTCTATTTAGGTCTTCTGCCCACATTTGGATTGGGTTGTTTGTTTTTTTGTTATTAAGCTGCATGAGCTGCTTATAACTTTTGGAGATTAATCCTTTGTCAGTTGCTTCATTAGCAAATATTTTCTCCCATTCTGAGTGTTGTCTTTTGGTCTTGTTTATTGTTTCCTTTGCTGTGCAAAAGATTTGAAGTTTCATTAGGTCCCATTTGTTTATTTTTGTTTTTATTTCCATTTCACTAGGAGGTGGGTCAAAAAGGATCTTGCTGTGATTTATGTCATAGAGTGTCTTGCCTATGTTTTTCTCTAAGAGTTTGATAATTTCTGGCCTTACATTTAGGTCTCTAATAAACTTTGAGCTTATTTTTGTGTATGGTGTTAGGGTGTGATCTAATTTCTTACTTTTACATGTACCAGTCCAGTTTTCCCAGCACCACTTATTAAAGAGGCTGTCCTTTCTCCACTGTACATTCCTCCCTCCTTTATCAAAGATAAGGTGACCGTATGTGCGTGGGTTTATCTCTGGGCTTTCTATCCTGTTCCATTGATCTATCTTGCTGTTTTTGTGCAAGTACCATACTGTCTTGATTACTGTAGCTTCTTAGTATCATCTGAAGTCAGGGAGCCTGATTCCTCCAGCTCAGTTTTTCGTTCTCAAGATTCCTTTGGCTATTCGGGGTCTTTTGTGTTCCATACAAATTGTGAAAATTTCTTTTCTAGTTCTTTGAAAAATGCCTGTGGCAGTTTGATAGGGATTGCATTGAATTTGTAGATTGCTTTGGGTAGTAGAGTCATTTTCACAATGTTGACTCTTCCAATCCAAGAACACTGTATATCTCTCCATCTATTTGTATCGTCTTTAATTTGTTTCATTAGTGTCCTATGATTTTCTGCATACAGGTCTTTTGTCTCCTTAGGTAGGTTTATTCCTAGATATTTTATTCTTTTTGTTGCAATGGTAAATGGGAGTGTTTTCTTGATTTCACTTTCAGAGTTTTCATCATTAGTGTAGAGGAATGCCAGAGATTTCTGTGCATTAATTTTGTATCCTGCTACTTTACCAAACTCATTGATTAGCTCTAGTAGTTTTCTGGTAGCATCTTTAGGATTCTCTATGTAGAGTATCATGTTATCTGCAAACAGTGACAGCCTTACTTCTCCTTTTCCAACTTGGATTCCTTTTATTTCCTTTTCTTCTCTGATTGCTGTGGCTAAAACTCCAAAACTATATTGAATAAGAATGGTGAGAGTGGGCAACCTTCTTTTGTTCCTGATCTCAGTGGAAATGGTTTCAGTTTTTCACCATTGAGGATGATGTTTGCTGTGGGCTTGTCATATATGGCCTTTATTATGTTGAGGAAAGTTCCCTCTATGCCTACTTTCTGCAGGGTTTTTATCATAAATAGGTGTTGAATTTTGTCGAAAGTTTTCTCTGCATCTATTGAGATGATCATATGGATTTTCTCCTTCAATTTTTTAATATGGTTTATCATATTGATTGATTTGCATATATTGAAGAATCCTTGCATTCCTGGAATAAACCGCACTTGATCATGGTGTATGATCCTTTTAATGTGCTGTTGGATTCTGTTTGCTAGTATTTTTCGGACGATTTTTGCATCTATGTCCATCAGAGGTATTGGCCTGTAGTATTCGTTCTTTGCGATATCCTTGTCTGGTTTTGGTATCTGGGTGATGGTGGCCTCATAAACTGAGTTTGGGAGTCTTCCTCCCTCTGTTATTGCTTGGAATAGTTTGAGAACGATAGGTGTTAGCTCTTCTCTAAATGTTTGATAGAATTCGCCTGTGAAGCCATCTGGCCCTGGGCTTTTGTTTGTTGGAAGATTTTTAATCACTGTTTCAATTTCAGTGCTTGTGGTTGGTCTGTTCATATTTTCCATTTCTTCCTGATTCAGTCTTGGCAGTTGTGCGTTTGTAAGAATTTGTCCATTTCTTCCAGGTTGTCCATTTTATTGGCATAGAATTGCTTGTAGTAATCTCTCATGATCTTTTGTATTTCTGCTGTGTCAGTTGTTACTTTTCCTTTTTCATATCTAATTCTATTGATTTGAGTCTTCTCTGTTTCTGATGAGTCTGGCTAATGGTTTATCAATTTTGTTTATCTTCTCAAAGAACCAGCTTTTAGTGTTATTGATGTTTGTTATCGTTTCCTTCATTACTTTTTCATTCATTTCTGATCTGATTATTATGATTTCTTTCCTCCTGCTAGCTTTGTGGTGTTTTTGTTCTTCTTTCTCTAATTGCTTTAGGTGCAAGGTTAGGTTGTTTATTCGAGATGTTTCCTGTTTCATAAGGTGGGCTTGTATTGCTATAAACTTCTCTCTTAGAACTGTTTTTGTTGCATCCAATAGGTTTTAGGTCGTCGTATCTCCACTGTCATTTGTTTCTAGGTATGTTTTGATATCCTCTTTGATTTCTTCTATGATCACTTTGTTATTAAGTAGTGTACTGTTTAGCTTCCATTTGTTTGTATTTTTTACACATCTTTTCCTGTAATTGATATCTAGTCTCATAGCATTGTGGACAGAAATGTTCATTGATACAATTTCAATTTTCTTTAATTTACTACGGTTTCATTTTTGACCCAATATATGATCTATCCTGGAGAATGTTCCATGAGCAGTTGAGAAAAATGTGCATTCTCTTATTTTTGGATGGAATGTCCTATAAATATCACTTAAGTCTATCTTGTTTAATGTATCATTTAAAGCTTGTTTTTCCTTATTTATTTTCATTTTGAATGATCTGTCCATTGGTGAATGTGGTGTGTTAAAGTGCCCTACTATGAATGTGTTACTGTTGATTTCTGTTTTTATGGCTGTTAGTATTTGCCTTATGTACTGAGGTGCTCCTATGTTGGGTGCATAAATATTTACAATTGTTATATCTTCTTCTTGGATCGATCCCTTGATGATTATGTAGTGTCCTTTTTTGTCCCTTCTAATAGTCTTTATTTTAAAGTCTCTTTTGTCTGATATGAGAATTGCTACTCCAGCTTTCTTTTGGTTTCCATTTGCATGGAATATCTTTTTCCATCCCGTTACTTTCAGTATGTGTGTCTCTCTAGGTCTTAAGTGGGTCTCTTGTAGACAGCATATATATGGGTCTTGTTTTTGTATCCATTCAGCCAATCTGTGTCTTTTGGTGGGAGCATTTAGTCCATTTACATTTAAGTTAATTATCGTTATGTATGTTCGTATTCCCATTTTTTATTTGTTTTGGTTTCGTTATAGTAGGTCTTTTTCTTCTCATGTGTTTCTTGCCTAGAGAAGTTCCTTTAGAATTTTTTGTAAAGCTGGTTTGATGGTGCTGAACTCTCTCAGCTTTTGCTTGTCTGTAAAGGTTTTAATTTCTCCATCAAATCTGAATGAGATCCTTGCTGGGTAAAGTAAGCTTGTTTGCAGGTTTTTCTCCTTCATCACTTTAAATATGTCCTGCCAGTCCCTTCTGTCTTCCAGAGTTTCTGCTGAAAGATCAGCTGATAACCTTATGGGGATTCCCTTGCGTGTTATTTGTTGTTTTCCCTTGCTGCTTTTAATATGCTTTCTTTGTATTTAATGTTTGACCGTTTGATTAATATGTGTCTTGGCATATTTCTCCTTGGATTTATCCTGTATGGGACTCTCTGTGCTTCCTGGACTTGATTAGCTATTTCCTTTCCCATATTAGGGAAGTTTTCAACTATAATCTCTTCAAATATTTTCTCAATCCCTTTCTTTTTCTCTTCTTCTTCTGCAATCCCTATAATTCGTATGTCAGTGCATTTAATGTTGTCCTAGAGGTCTCTGAGACTGTCCTCAGTTCTTTTCATTCTTTTTCTTTATTCTGCTCTGCAGTAGTTATTTCCACTATTTTATCTTCTATGTCACTTATCCATTCTTCTGCCTCAGTTATTCAGCTATTGATCCCATGTAGAGTATTTTAAATTTGTTTTATTGTGCTGTTCATTGTTGTTTGTTTCATCTTTAGTTCTTCTAGGTCCTTGTTAAATGTTTCTTTCATTTTGTCTATTCTATTTCCACGATTTTCGAACATCTTTACTATCATTATTCTGAATCCTTTTCCAGGTAGACTATTTCCTCTTCATTTTTTAGGTTTGGTGGGTTTTAATCTTACTCCTTCATCTGCAGTGTGTTTTTCTGTCTTCTCATTTTGCTTATCTTACTGTGTGTGGGGTCTCCTTTTTGCAGGCTGCAGATTCAGAGTTCCCGTTGTTTTTGGTGTCTGTCCCCAGTGGCTAAGTTTTGTTCCATGGGTTGTGTAGGCTTCCTGGTGGAGGGGCCTAGTGCCTGTGTTCTGGTGGATGAGGCTGGATCTTGTCTTTCTGGTGGGCAGTTCCACGTCTGGTGGTGTGTTTTGGGGTGTCTGTGGAGTTATTATGATTTTAGGCACGCTCTCTTCTAATGGGTGGGTTTGTGTTCCTGTCTTTGTAGTTTTTTGGCATAGGGTGTCCAGCACTGTAGCTTGCTGGTCGTTGAGTGAAGCTGGGTGCTGGTGTTGAGATGGAGATCTCTGGGAGCTTTTCACTGTGTGATATTATGTGGAGTGGGAAGTGTCTTGTTGACCAGTGTCCTGAAGTTGGCTCTCCCACCTCAGAGGCACAGCAGTGACTCCTTGCTGCAACACCATGAGCCTTTCATCCACACGAATCCGAATAGAAGGGAGAAAGTTTTGAAAGCAAAAATTAGTAGAAGTAGAAAGAATGAAAGAAAGAGAAAGAAAGAAAGAAAGGAAGATGGTAGGAAAGAAAGAAGGGAGGGAGGGAGGGAGGAAGGAACAAAAGCAGGATGGAAGGAAAAAAAGAAAGAAAGACAGAAGATAAAGTAAAATAAAATAAGATAAAATATAATAAATTTATTAAAATAAAAATAATTGTTAAGAAAAAAATTTAAAAAAAACACGGATGGATAGAACCCTAGGACAAATGGTGGAAGCTAAGCTATACAGACAAAATCTCACAGAGAAACATACACATAAACACTCACTAAAAGAGTAAAATGGGAAAAATCATAAATCTTGCTCTCAAAGTGCACCTCCTCAATTTGGGATGATTCTTTGTCTAAAGGAGGGAAGGAAGGAAAGAAAGAAAGAAAGAAAGGAAGAAAGAAAGAAAGAAAGAAAGAAAGAAAGAAAGAAAGAAAGAAAGAAAGAAAGAAAGAAAGAAAGAAAGAAGGAAGGAAGGAAGGAAGATAAAGTAAAATAAAATAAAGTTATTAAAATAATAAATAATTATGAAGAAAGAAAAATTAAAACAAAACAAAAAAACCCCGGATGGATAGAACCCTAGGACAAATGGTGGAAGCAAGCCTATACAGACAAAATCTCACACAGAAGCACACACATAAACACTCACAAATAGGGGAAAAGGGGAAAAAATCATAAATCTTGCTCTCAAAGTCCACCTCCTCAATTTGGGATGATTCGTTGTCTATTCATGTATTCCACAGATGCAGAGTACATCAAGTTGACTGTGGAGCTTTTATTCTCTGCTTCTGAGGCTGCTGGGAGATATTTCCCTTTCTCTTCTTTGTTATCACATCTCCCAGATGCTCAGCTTTGGATTTGGCCCCGCCTCACATGTAGGTTGCAGGAGGCCGTCTGTTCTTTGCTCAGACAGGAGGGGGTTAAAGGAGCAGCTCCTTCGGGGACTCTGGTTCACTCAGGCCGGCGGGAGGGGGGCACGGAGTGCGGGGCGATCTTGTGGCGGCAGAGGCTGGTGTGACGTTGCACCAGCTTGAGACGTGCCGTGTGTTTTCCCAGAGAAGTTGTCCCTGGATCCCGGGACCCTTGCAGTGGCGGGCTGCACAGGCTCCCCAGAAGGAAGGTGTGGATAGTGACCTGTGCTTGCACACAGGCTTCTTGGTGGCAGCAGCAGCAGCCTCAACATCTCATGCCCGTCTCTTCGGTCCATGCTTTTAGCCGCAGCTTGCTCCAGTCTCTGGAGCTCCTTTAAGCAGCGCTCTTAAGCCCCTCTCCTCACGCACCAGGAATCAAAGAGGGAAGAAAAAGTCTCTTGCCTCTTTGACACGTCCAGACTTTTCCCTGGACTCCCTCCCGGCTAGCCGTGGTGCACTAACCCCCTGCAGGCTGTGTTCGTGCCACCAACCCCAGTCCTCTCCCTGTGCTCCGACTGAAGGCTCAGCTCGCAGCTCCGCCCACCCCGTCGGGTGAGCAGAGAAGCCTCTTGGGCTGGTCAGTGACGGTCGGCACCGATCCTCTGTGTGGGAATCTCTCTGCTTTGCCCTCCGCACCCCTGTTGCTGTGCTCTCCTCCATGGCTCTGAAGCTTTCCCCCTTCACCACCAGCAGCCTCAGCCCATGAAGGGGCTTCCTAGTTTGTGGAAAGCTTTCCTCCTTCACAGCTCCCTCCCTTTGGTGCAGGTCCCATTCCTATCCTTTTGTCTGTGTTTTTTCTTTTTTCTTTTGCCCTACCCAGGTACGTGGGGAGTTTCTTGCCTTTTGGGAGGTCTGAGGTCTTCTGCCAGCATTCAGTGGGTGTTCTGTAGGAGTTTTTCCACGTGTAGATGTGTTTCTGGTGTATGTGTGGGGAGGAAGGTGATCTCCATGTCTTACTCTTCGGTCATCTTCCCCTCGTCCTCTTGGAGGCTTTTAGAAAGTACACTAACATTGATCATTCCACTTCTGAAGGTCAGTCCCTAATGGGACAACATTTTATCAGCAAGTCTTCCTCTGCTATTAGGCCGAAACTCCAAAAGTTACAATTAGGCCCACAAACTTCCATGCCCAAACTATTAGGTGTGGCTTTTGGGGTATTTAATAATCAAGATCAAGCTGAGGAAGAAGAGAGAACCGAACATGATAAAAGACAGGACAGGACTCATACAAAATTGATAGCCATTGCTGTCAGTCATGCGTTGTGATCCCAGGACAACCCGAGGGGGCCGAGAAAGTTCAACTATCCTTCTGGAGGTAAGACCAACACGGAGGAATGCTTCAAATGCAAGTCAACTGATTACTGAGCCCAAGATTGCCAGAAAGAACACCCTGGGCCATGCCAAGCATGCAAACAAAGAGGTCATTGGAAGAGGGACTGCCCTCAGCCCTGAAGGGGAAGGGGGTCCCCTGCTCTCTAGATGGCCATGCTGGAAGACTGAGGTGGTCCAGGGAGTCCAGCAGCTTGCCGCAATATGATGTCTATCTCCATCAAGGAGCCTTGGGTGGTCCTTGATATGGCAGGTAAGAAGACTGATTTTTTTAATTGATATGGGAGCCAATTACTCTGCCTTAATTTCTCACACTGGACCCCTTTCCTCCCAAAGCTGTACTGTGACTGGTGTCAACAGAACGCCTCACACCCATTACTTTACTGGGCTCTCACTTGCCAATTTTGAGCAGTGGTTGATTTTGCATGCCTTTTTAGTTGTTCCTGAGTGTCCTAGCCCACTAATGGGGAGAGATCTTCTGAGCTCCCTCAGGGCCATACTACAATTAGGAGGTCCCATGCAGCCCCTTATGTTGACTCTGACTAAGACAGACCAGACAGAAGAACACAGTTCTATTCCCAGCCATATTCTATAAGCAGTGAACACGTCAGTATGGGACAAAGGAATCCTCAGAAGGGCCACAAACGCCCAACAGTTAAGAATTAGCCTTAGGACAGAAGCCACGTACCCTAACAAGAGACAATACCCTTTAAAGTTGGAAGCAAAGAATGGTTTACAGCCCCTCATAGATAACTTCTTAAAACATGGCATCTTGGTATCCTGCCAGTCTCCATGCAATATTCCTATTTTGCAGTTGTTTAGTCAAATGGGGAATACACGATGGTACAAGACCTGAGAGCAGTAAAAAATTCAGTGATCTCTGCACATACCCTCATGGCCAATCCTTATAACATATTAGCCCAAATCCCTGAGGACGCTAAATGGTTTACTGTGTTTGACCTGAAGCGTGCCTTTTTTTTTTTTTTTTAGCCCAGTTCATCTCTCATCAAAATATCTGTTTTCCTTCGAGTGGACTAACCCTAACTCAGGGCAAATGCAACAATATACCTGGACAGTATTGTCTCAGGGGTTTGGGGACAACCCACACTTGTTTGCCGAGGCCCTAGGAAGAGAACTAAGGGAAATACACCTAAAAGAAGGGGCTATTCTACAGTATATAGATGATATATTAATATGTAGTCCCTCCATGGAAGTCTTAGATGAAAATACCATTGAAATCCTTAATTTCCTTGGGGCCCAAGGTTACAGAGTCTCTCAGACAAAGGCAGAACTCTCAAAGCAACTTGTTAAATACCTGGGATATATTATAAACCCTGAAAGTAGATAGTTATGTCCAGATAGAAAAAAAGCTATAGTAGGCCTAAGTAGTCCAAAGAGAAAGAAATATCTCTCTACCTTTTTTGGGCATAGCAGGATTCTGTAGAATTTGGATTCCAGGATTCAGACTAAAGGCTAAGCCCCTATATGGAGCTACTAAAGGCCCAGATACAGAACCATTACTTTGGAATGGGGAATAGGAAAGGGCTTTTAAGGATATCAAGCAGGCCCTCACCAGAATCCCTGCTCTGGGTCTCCCCAGTTTGAAAAAGCCATTCATCTTGTACCTGGCTGAAAAGTAGGGGAAAGCTCTGCGGGTCCTTATACAGAAGCTAGGGGAAGTTCATTAGCCTATAGGCTATTTTTCCAAGGAACTAGATTCCATGGCCAAATGTTGACCTGGCTGCCTCTGGTCAGTAGCTGCCACCACTTTATTAGTGGAAGAAGCTAACGAGCTTACCTTTGGAGAGCCACTGGAAGTCCAGACCCCTCATCAAGTGCAAGGGATTCTAGAGATCAAAGGCCACCATTGGCTAACTGGAGGCTGGTTTATTAAGTACCAGGCTTTGCTCCTCGACTCCCTCCCCAGAGCTAACCCTCAAAACATGCCATACTCTTGACCGCACTACATTTATGCCTGCTGAAAGCCCAGAGCTAACACATTCTTGCCTCAAAACCCTTGACCAGGTCTATGCCTGTAGGTCTGATCTAACAGACCAGGCCATAGAAAACCCTGAGGAGTTATGGCTTACTGATGGCAGTAGTTCCATTAAAGATGGAGTCAAGAGGGCAGTGTATGCCATTGTGAGTGCTCATAGCATCATAGAAGCAAAATTTTGCCACCTAACATCTCAGCCCCAAAGGTTGAACTGATAGCTCTAACTCAAGCCTGAGCCCTGGGGGAAGGAAAGATTGTAAATGTATACATAGACTGAAAATATGCCCTCCTTGTTTTACATGTCCATACCATTATCTGGAAAGAGAGAGGACTTCTAAATGCAAGAAATTCCCCTATAAAATATGGGGCTGAGATTTTATATCTCATAGAAGCGGTTCAAAAACCAAAACAGGTAGTAGTCATTCACTGCCATAAGTATCAAAAGGGAACTTCTCAAATTTCCCAAGGAAACAACAGGACAGATAGGGAAGTGAAGAAAGCAGCCCTGATGTCCATAACAGAAATGGCATTAATCCCATCACTTACCCCTTCTAGCATTATACCTAGATACTCAACCTCCAAAGAGAACTGGGCATGAGACAGAGGAGGAACTAAGGGAACAGATGGCTGGTGGCACACAGATCAGAAATTACTCATACCTCTCTCTGACCTATGGAAAATTATTAAAGGGGTACATGATTCTCTCCATCTGGGGAGAGATGCAATGTCTACAATTGTTTTCCCTCTTTTTACAGGGAAAGTGATCCCAGAGACATTCAGAAGAGTTACTCGAGCCTACACCCTTTGCACCACCCATAATCAAGGAGGCAACCTCAAGCCTCCCCCTCTTGTTAGCCCAGCTCAGCTATGTGGGACTTACCCAGGAGAGGACTGGGAAATATATTTCACTCAGATGCCCTCTTTTCAGGACTTCAAATACTTACTAGTGTTTATAGATACTTTTACTGGATGGGTAGATGTCTTCCTCACTAGAACAGAGAAGGCCAATGAAGTGGTTACGGTGCTCCTAAAGGAAATTATTTCTAGGTTTGTGCTGCCCCTTCACCGTCAGAGTGACAATGGACCTTCGTTTGTAGCAAAGATCACTCAACAGCTTTCACAGGTTTTAGGAATTAAATACCACCTCAATTCGTCCTGAAGACCTCAATCCTCAGGAAAAGTAGAACAGGCTAATCATATTTTAAAGAAAACCTTGGGCAAACTTTCAAGAAATGTCATAGTTGTGGTATCGCCTATAGCCAATTGCCCTCATAAGGGTCAGGGCAGGCCCTAAAACAACCACTAAGTTGAGCCCTTTCAAAATGACATATGGAAGGCCATTCCTTACTCTGGACATGCTAACTGACCCAGAAACCCAGGCTCATCTTAAATACATTATAAACATAGGCCAGGTCCAGAAGGCTATACAAGAATATGGCAGCCCTCCACTGCCAGGGTCCAGTGATTCAGGGACAACTTCCCCGGGAGAAGACATAGCGTGCCTCAAGCTATTACAATGTTATGCCGGCCTCTGCTACCACAGGTTTACCCCATATTCCTTTCCCCTTCCCCGCTGGCCTGACTGAGCCAGAGCTCTCTAATCAGCTGCTACGTTAACCCCATCCTGTCAGGGTGGGGAACAGACGCCCTCAGGCGACCTACATGCAGAGGGGGACAAAATCCAAAGCTGAATCTCAGGAGCTGAGCAAACAAAGAAGAGAAAAGGAAATTTCCCCCAGTAGCCCCAGGAGCAGAAGATTAAATCTTCACAATCAACTTGATGTACCCTGCATCTGCAGAATACTTGAATAGACAATGAATCACCCCAAAACTGAGGCTGTGGAAATTGGGAGCAACTGTAGACTTGGGGTTTATTTTCTGGATCTAATTTTTTCTGATTTTATGTTTCTCTTAGTTTAGTATTTAGAGCTTATTATCATTGGTAGATATGTTTATTGATTTGTTTGCTCTCTTCCTTTATTTTCTTTTTACAAATATATATACACATTTTTTCCGTTTTTCCCTTTTTGTGAGTGAGGATGTGAATGTTTCTTTGTGTGATTTTTTTCAACATCTTTATTGGAGTATAATTGCTTTACAATGGTGTGTTAGTTTCTGCTTTGTAACAAAGTGAATCAGTTATACATATACATATGTTCCCATATGTCTTCCCTCTTGCGTCTCCCTCCCTCCCACCCTCCCTATCCCACCCCTCCAGGCTGTCACAAAGCACCAACCCAATATCCCTGTGCCATGCGGCTGCTTCCCACTAGCTATCTACCTTACTATGTTTGTTAGTGTGTATATGTCCATGACTCTCTCTCGCCCTGTCACAGCTCACCCTTCCCCCTCCCCATAACCTCAAGTCCCTTCTCTAGTAGGTCTGCGTCTTTATTCCTGCCTTACCCCTAGGTTCTTCATGACATTTTTTTTTTCTTAAATTCCATATATATGTGTTAGCATACGGTATTTGTCTTTTTCTTTCTGACATACTTCACTCTGTATGACAGACTCTAGGTCTATCCACCTCATTACAAATAGCTCAATTTCGTTTCTTTTTATGGCTGAGTAATATTCCATTGTATATATGTGCCACATCTTCTTTACCCATTCATCCAATGATAGGCACTTAGGTTGTTTCCATCTCTGGGCTATTGTACATAGAGCTGCAATGAACAATTTGGTACGTGATTCTTTTTGAATTTTGGTTTTCTCAGGGTATATGCCCAGTAGTGGGATTGCTGACTCATATGGTAGTTCTATTTGTAGTTTTTTAAGGAACCTCCATACTGTTCTCCATAGTGGCTGAACCAATTCACATTCTCACCAGCAGTGCAAGAGTGTTCCCTTTTCTCCACACCCTCTCCAGCATTTATTGTTTCTAGATTTTTTGATAATGGCCATTCTGACTGGTGTGAGATGATATCTCATTGTAGTTTTGATTTGCATTTCTCTAATGATTAATGATGTTGAGCATTCTTTCATGTATTTGTTGGCAGTCTGTTTATCTTCTTTGGAGAAATGTCTATTTAGGTCTTCTGCCCATTTTTGGATTGGGTTGTTTGTTTTTTTGTTATTGAGCTGCATGAGCTGCTAGTAAATTTTGGAGATTAATCCTTTGTCGGTTGCTTCATTTGCAAATATTTTCTCCCATTCTGAGGGTTGTCTTTTGGTCTTGTTTATGGTTTCCTTTGCTGTGCAAAAGCTTTGAAGTTTCATTAGGTCCCATTTGTTTATTTTTGTTTTTATTTCCATTACTCTAGGAGGTGGGTCAGAAAGGATCTTGCTGTGATTTATGTCATAGAGTGTTCTGCCTATGTTTTCCTCTAAGAGTTTGATAGTTTCTGGCCTTACATTTAGGTCTTTAATCCATTTTGAGCTTATTTTTGTGTACGGTGTTAGGGAGTGATCTAATCTCATACTTTTACATGTACCTGTCCAGTTATCCCAGCACCATTTATTGAAGAGGCTGTCCTTTCTCCACTGTACATTCTTGCCACCTTTATCAAAGATAAAGTGTCCATATGTGCATGGGTTTATCTCTGGGCTTTCTATCCTGTTCCATTGATCTATCTTTCTGTTTTTGTGCCAGTACCATACTGTCTTGATTACTGTAGATTTGTAGCATAGTCTGAAGTCAGGGAGCCTGATTCCTCCAGCTCCTTTTTTCGTTCTCAAGATTGCTTTGGCTATTCGGGGTCTTTTGTGTTTCCATACAAATTATGAAATTTTTTGTTCTAGTTCTGTGAAAAATGCCAGTGGTAGTTTGATAGGGATTGCATTGAATCTATAGATTGCTTTGGGTAGTAGAGTCATTTTCACAATGTTGACTCTTCCAATCCAAGAACATGGTATATCTCTCCATCTGTTTGTATCATCTTTAAATTCTTTCATCAGTGTCTTAAAATGTTCTGCATACAGGTCTTTTGTCTCCTTAAGTAAGTTTATTCCTAGATATTTTATTCTTTTTGTTGCAATGGTAAATGGGAGTGTTTTCTTGATTTCACTTTCAGATTTTTCATCATTAGTATATAGGAATGCCAGGGATTTCTGTGCATTAATTTTGTATCCTGCCACTTTACCAAATTCATTGATTAGCTCTAGTAGTTTTCTGGTAGCATCTTTAAGATTCTCTGTGTATAGGATCATGTCATCTGCAAGCAGTGACAGCTTTACTTCTTCTTTTCCGATTTGGATTCCTTTTATTTCCTTTTCTTCTCTGATTGCTGTGGCTAAAACTTCCAAAACTATGTTGAATAAGAGTGGTGAGAGTGGGCAACCTTGTCTTGTTCCTGATCTTAGTGGAAATGCTTTCAGTTTTTCACCATTGAGGAAAACGTTTGCTGTTGGCTTGTCATATATGGCCTTTATTATGTTGAGGAAATTTCCCTCTATGCCTACTTTCTGCAGGGTTTTTATCATAAATGGGTGTTGAATTTTGTCAAAAGCTTTCTCTGTATCTATTGAGATGATCATATGGTTTTTCTCCTTCAATTTGTTAATATGGTTTATCACATTGATAGATTTGCGTATATTGAAGAATCCTTGCATTCCTGGAATAAACCCCACTTGATCATGGTGTATGATACCTTTAATGTGCTGTTGGATTCTGTTTGCTAGTATTTTGTTGAGGATTTTTGCATCTATGTTCATCAGTGATATTGGCCTGTAGTTTTCTTTCTTTGTGACATCCTTGTCTGGTTTTGGTATCAAGGTGATGGTGGCCTCGTAGAAGGAATTTGGGAGTGTTCCTCCCTCTGCTATATTTTGGAAGAGTTTGAGAAGGACAGGTGTTAGCTCTTCTCTAAATGTTTGATAGAATTTGCCTGTGAAGCCATCTGGTCCTGGGCTTTTGTTTGTTGGAAGATTTTTAATCAGAGTTTCAATTTCATTTCTTGTGATTGGTCTGTTTATATTTTCTATTTCTTCCTGATTCAGTCTTGGCAGTTTGTACATTTCTAAGAATTTGTCCATTTCATCCAGATTGTCCATTTCATTGGCATAGAGTTGCTTGTAGTAATCTCTCATGATCTCTTTTATTTCTGCAGTGTCGGTTGTTACCTCTCCTTTTTCATTTCTAATTCTATTGATTTGAGTCTTCTCCCTTTTTTTCTTGATGAGTCTGGCTAGTGGTTTATCTATTTTGTTTATCTTCTCAAAGAACCAGCTTTTAGCTTTATTGATCTTTGCTATTGTTTCCTTCATTTCTTTTTCATTTATTTCTGATCTGATTTTTATGATTTCTTTCTTTCTGCTAGCTTTGGGGTTTTTTTTGTTCTTCTTTCTCTAATTGCTTGAGGTGCAAGGTTAGGTTGTTTATTCGAGATGTTTCCTGCTTCTTAAGGTGGGCTTGTATTGCTATAACTTTGTGTGATTTTGTCTGTACAGCTTTGCTTTAACCATTTGTCCTAGGGTTCTGTGGTTCTGTCTATCCTTTTTTTTTTTTTTGTATAGTTTTTATTGCCTCTTAACATTGGTGGATTAGTTTTTGGGCTTGGTGGATCTCTTCTTTCTTTCTATTTTTTATTACTTTTAAAATTCTTAATATTTATTTTAATACATTTAAAGTTTTCTTTTCTCTCCTCTCTCTCTCTCTCTCCTGTCTCTCTTTCTTTCCTCAATTTTCTGCTCAGCTGTGTGGCCAATGGGTATTGGTGCTCCAGCCAGGTGCCAGGATTGAGCCTCTGAGGTGGGAGAGTTGAGTCGAGGACATTGGTCCACAAGAGGCCTCTTGGCTCCACGTAATATCAAACAACAAGAGCTCTCCCAGAGATCTCTATCTCCATGCTAAGATCCAGCCCCACTCAATGACCAGCAAGATACAGTGCTGGACACTCTATGCCAAACAACTAGCAAGACAGAAACACAGACACACCCATTAGCAGAGAGGCTGCCTAAACTCATAATAAGTTCAGAGAACCCCAATACACACAATTGGACATGGTGCTGCCTACCAGAAAGAGAAGATTCAGAGTCATCCACCAGAACACAGACACCAGTACCCTCCACCAGGAAGCCTCCAAAACCCACTGAACCAACATTACCCACTGGGGGCAGACATGAAAAACAACAAAAATTATGAACCTGCAGCCAGCAAAAAGGAGATCCCAAACACAGTATGTTAAGCAAAATGAGAAGGCAGAGAAATACACAGCAGATGAAGGGGCAATGTAAAAACACATCAGACCAAACAAATGAAGAGAAAATAGGCAGTCTACCTGAAAAAAAATTAGAGTCATGATAGTAAAGATGATCCAAATTCTTGTAAATGGAATGGAGAAAATACAAGAAATGTTTAACAAGGACCTAGAAGAATTAAAGAGCAAAACAAACGATGATTTAAAACACAATAAATGAAATTAAAAATTCTCCAGAAGGCATCAATTGCAGAAAAAAATGAGGCAGAGGACTGAAAAGTGACCTGGAAGATAAAACAGTAGAAATAACTACCACAGAACAGAATAATAAAAAAAAAAGGAACGAGGGCTTCCCTGGTGGTTCAGTGGTTGAGAGTCCACCTGCCGATGCAGGGGACATAGGTTTGTGCCCTGGTCTGGAAAGATCCCACATGCCACAGAGCGGCTAGGCCCATGAGCCATGGCTGCTGAGCCTGCAAGTCCAGAGCCTGTGCTCTGCAATGGGAGAGACCACAACAGTGAGAGGGCCACGTACTGCAAAAAAAAAAAAAAAAAAAGGAATAAAAAGAATTGTGGACAGGCCAAGAGTCCTCTGGGACAACATTAAAGGCACTAACATTTGAATTATATGGGGCCCAGAAGAAGAAGAAGAAAAAAGAGAGACTGAGAAAATATTTGAAAAGCTTATATTTGAAAACTTCCCAAACATGGGAAAGAAAAATAGTCAACCAACTCTAGGAAGTCAATCAAGTAAAGGAAGAACAGAGAGTCCCATACAGGATAAATCCAAGGAGAAACACGTTAAGACATATATTAATCAAACTATCAAAAATTAAATACAAAGAAAAAATATTAAAAGCAGCAAGGGAAAGCAACAGAAAACATTACAGGGTATCCCCATAAGGTTAAAAGCTAATCTTCTTTTTCATTTTTTTAAACATGTTTATGAATATAATTGCTTTACAATGGTGTGTTAGTTTCTGCTTTATAACAAAGTGAATCCGTTATACATATACATATACATATATCCCAATATCTCTTCCCTCTTGCGTCTTCCTCCCTCCCACCCTCTCTATCTCACTCCTCAAGGTGGTCACAAAACACCGATCTTATCTTCATGTGCTATGTGGCTGCTTCCCACTAGCTATCTATTTTATATGTAGTAGTGTATATATGATCATGACACTCTCTCACTTTGTCCCAGCTTACACTTCCCCCTCCCTATATCCTCAAGTCCATTCTCTAGTAGGTCTGTGTCTTTATTCCTGTCTTGCCCCTAGGTTCCTCATGACCATATTTTTTTGTTTTGTTAGATTCTATATATATATATGTTAGCATACGGTATTTGTTTTTCTCTTTCAGAGTTACTTCACTCTAACAGCTGATCTTTCAGCAGAAACTCTGAAAGCCAGAAGGGAGTGGCAGGACATATTTAAAGTGATGAAGGAGAAAAACATACAACCAAGATTACTCTATCCAACAAGGATCTCATTCAGAGAGAGATTAAAAGCTTTACAGACAAGCAAAACTTAAGAGAATTCAGCACCTCCAAACCAGCTTTACAACAAATGCTAAAGGAACTTCTCTAGGCAGGAAACACAAGAGAAGGAAAAAACCTACAATAAAAAACACAGGACAATTAAGAAAATGGTAATAGCAACATACATATCAATAATTACTTTATTGATACAATAATATATTAATATATATTAAATATTATTTATTATTAATTAAATATTATAATTTAATTAATAATACATTAATATATGATATAATAATAATCCCCGAATAGCCAAAGCAATCTTGAGAAAGAAAAATGGAGTTGAAGGAATCAGGCTTGCTGACTTCAGACTATACTACAAAGCTACAGAAATCAAGACAGTAGGGTACTAGCATAGAAACAGAAATATAGATCAATGGAACAGTATAGAAAGCCCAGAGATAAACCCATGCACATAAGGTCACCTTATCTTTGATAAAGGAGGCAAGAATATACAGTGGAGAAAAGGCAGCCTGTTCAATACGTGGTGCTCAGAAAACTGGAGAGCTACATGTAAAAGAATGAAATTAGAACACTCCCTAACACCATACACCAAAATAAACTCATAATGGATAAAAGACCTAAATGTAAGGCAAGACACCATCAAACACTTAGAGGAAAACATAGGCAGAATACTCTATGACATAAATCACAGCAAGATCCTTTTTGACACACCTCCTAGAGAAATGGAAATAAAAACAAAAATAAACAAATGGGACCTAATGAAACTTAAAAGATTTTTCACAGCAAAGGAAACCATAACAAGATGAAAAGACAACCCTCAGAATGCCAGAAAATATTTGCAATTGAAGCAACTGACAAAGGATTAAACTCCAAAATTTACAAGCAGCTCATGCAGCTCAATATTAAAGAAACAAACAACCCAATCCAAAAATGGGCAGAAGACCTAAATACACATTTCTCCAAAGAAGATATACAGATTGCCAACAGACACTTGAAAGTATGCTCAATATCATTAATCATTAGAGAAATGCAAATCAAAACTACAATGAAATATCATCTCACACCGGTCAGAATGGCCGTCATTAATAAATCTGAAAACAATAAATGCTGGAGAGGGTGTGGAGAAAAGGGAACCCTTGAAGGAGATTCAACATGGTAGAAGAGTAAGACGTGGAGATCACCTTCCTCTCCACAAATACAACAGAAATACATCTACATGTATAACCGCTCCTACAGAACACCTACTGAACGCTGGCAGAAGACCTCAGCCCTCCCAAAAGGCAAGAAACTCCCCACGTACCTGCGTGGGGCAAAAGAAAAAAGAAGAAACAGAGTCAAAAGAATAGGGATGATACCTGCACCAGTGGGAGGGAGCTGTGAAGGAGGAAGGTTTCCACACACTAGGAAGCCCCTTCGTGGGCAGAGACTCCGGTTGTGGAGGGGGAAGTTTCAGAGCTACGGAGGACAGCACAACAACAGGTGTATGGAGGGCAAAGTGGAGAGATTCCGAAAAGAGGATCGGTGCTGATCAGCATTCAGCAGCCCGAGAGACTGGTCTGCTCATGTGCTGGGACGGGTGGGGGCTGGAAGCTGAGGATCGGGCTTCAGTCGGATCCCAGGGAGAGGACTGGGGTTGGCTGCGTGAATACAACCTGATGGGGCTAGTGTGCCACGGCTAGCCGGGAGGGAGTCCGGAAAAGAGTCTGGAGCTGCCAAAGAGGCAAGAGACTTTTTCTTGCCTCTGATTCCTGGTGCGTGAGAAGAGGGGATTAAGAGCACCACTTAAAGGAGCTCCAGAGATGGGTGCGAGCCACAGCTAACAGCGGAGACCACAGAGATGGGCATGGGATGCTAAGGCTGCTGCTGCAGCGACCAAGAAGCCTGTATGAAAGCACAGGTCACTGTCCACACCTCCCCACCCGGGAGCCTGTGCATCCCACTACTGCTAGGGTCCCGAGATGGAGGGACAACTTCCCTGGGAGAACGCACGGCACACCTCAGGCTGGCAAAATCACACTGACCTCTGCCGCTGCAGGCTCGCCCCGCATCCGTACCACTCCCTTCCCCAGGCCTGAGTGAGCCATAGCCCCCAAATCAGCTGTTCCTTTAACCCCGTCCTGTCTGAGAGAAGAACAGATTCCCTCAGGCGACCTACATGGAGAGGCGGGTCCAAATCCATAGGTGAACACCAGGAATTGTGGGAAAAAAGAAGAGAAGGGGAAATTTCTCCCAGCAGCCTCAGGAGCAGAGGATTAAATCAGCACAATCAACTTGATGTACCCTGCCTCTGTGGAATACCTGAATAGACAACAAATCATCCAAAATTGAGAAGTCCCAATTGGACTTTGTGAGCAAAGATATATATATATATATATATATATATATATATATATATATATATATATACTTTTTTCTCTTTCTGTGAATGTATAATCAACTGAAAACATTTAAGAAAATGGTAATAGAAACATACATATCAATAATTTACTTAAATGTAAATGGTTTAAATGCTCCAACCAAAAGACATAGACTGGCTGAATGGATACAGAAAAATACCCGTATATATGCTGTCTACAACAGACCCACTTCAGACCTAAGGACACATACAGACTGAAAGTGAGGGTATGGAAAAAGATATTCTATGCAAATAGAAATAAAAAACAAGATGAAGTAGCAATTCACATATCAGACAAAAGAGAGTTAAAAACAATGACTATTAGAAGAGACAAAGAAGGACACTACATAATGATCAAGGGAACAATCCAAGTAGAAGATATAAAAATTGTAAATATTTATGCACCATAGAAAGGAGCTCCTCAATACATAAGACAAATAGTAACAGCCTTAAAGGGGAAATTGACAGTAACATAATAATAGTATGGGAATATTAACACCCTGTTTCACACATGCACAGGTCATCCAAAATGAAAATAAATAAGGAAACACAAGGTTTAAATCATACATTAAACAAGATGGACTTAATTGGTATTTATATGACATTGCATCCAAAAACAGCAGAATACAATTTCTTCTTAAGTGCTCATGGAACATTCTCCAGGATAGATCATATCTTGGGTCACAACTCAAGCCTTGGTAAATTTAAGAAATTTGAAATCACATAAAGTATTTTTTCCTACCCCAACACTATGAGACTAGATATCAATTACAGGAAAAATGTGTAAAACATACAAACACATGGATGCTAAACAATACGATACTAGATAATCAAGAGATTACTGAAGAAAGCAAAGAGGAAATTAAAAAATACCTAGAAACAAATAAGAATGAAAACACGACAACACAAAATCTATGGGATGCACCACAAGCAGTTCTATGAGGGAAGTATATAGCAATACAATCCTACCTTAAGAAAAAAAAAACATCTCAAATAAACAACACAACCTTACAACTAAAGGAATTAGGGAAAGAAGAACAAAAAAACCACAAAGTTAGCAGAAAGAAAGAGGACATAAAGATCAGATGACAAATAAATGAAGGAAATTATAGGAAAAATCAATAAAACTAAAAGCTGGTTCTTTGAGAAGATAAACAAAATTGATAAACCATTAGCCAGACTCATCAAGAAAAAAAGTGAGAAGACTCAAATCAATAGAATTAGAAATGAAAAAGGAGAAGTAACAACTGACACTGCAGAAATACAAAGGATCATGAGAGACTACTAAAAGCAACTCTAAGCCAATGAAATGGACAACCTGGAAGAAATGGACAAAGTCATAGAAATACACAACTTTCTGAGACTGAAACAGGAAGAAATACAAAATATGAACAATCCAATCACAAGAACTGAAATTGAAACTGTGATTAAAAATATTCCAAGAAAAAAAAGCCCAGGACCAAATGGATTCACAGGTGAATTCTATCAAACATTTAGAGAAGAGCTGTCACCTATGCTTCCCAAACTCTTCCGAAATAGAGCAGAGGGAGAAACACTCCCAAACTCATTCTAGAGGCCACGATCACCCTGATACAAAAACCAGACAAAGACGTTACAAAGAAAGAAAACTACAGAGCAATATCGCTGATGAATATAGATGCAAATATCATCAACAAAATACTAGCAAACAGAAACCAACAGCACTTTAAAATGATCATACAGCATGATCAAGTGGGGTTTATCCCAGGAACATAAGGAATCTTAAATATATGCAAATTGATCAATGTGATACAGCATATTAACAAATTGAAGGAGAAATACCGTATGATCATCTCAGTAGATGGAGAAAAAGCTTTGCACAAAAGTCAACACAGATTTATGATAAAAACCCTCCAGAAAGCAGGCATAGAGGGAACTTTCCTCAACATAATAGAGGCCATATATAACAAACACACAGTCAACATCATCCTCAATGGTGAAAAAGTGATACCATTTCCACTAGGATCAGGAACAAGACAAGGTTGCCCACTCTCACCACGGTTATTCAACAAAGTGTTGGAAATTTTAGCCACAGCAATCAGAGAAGAAAAAGAAACAAAAAGAATCCAAATTGGAAAAAAAAAGTGAAGATGTCACTCTTTGCAGATGACATGATACTCTACATAGAGAATCCTAAATATGATACCAGAAAACTACTAGAGCTAATGAATGAATTTGGTAAAGTAACAGGGTACAAAATTAATGCACAGAAATCTCTGGCATTCCTATACACTAATGATGAAAAATCTGAAAGTGAAATTAAGAAAACACTCCCATTTACCATTGCAACAAAAAGAATAAAATATCTAGGAATAAACCTACCTAAGGAGACAAAAGACCTGTATGCAGAAAATTATAAGACACTGATGAAAGAAAGATGATACAAATAGATGGGGAGATTTACCATGTTCTTGGATTGGAAGAATGACCATTTTTAAAATGAATCTACTACCCAAAGCAATCTACAGATTCAATGAAATCGCTATCAAACTACCACTGGCATTTTTCACAGAACTAGAACAAAAAATTTCACAATCTGTATGGAAAGAAAAAAGACCCCTCATAGCCACAACAATCTTGAAAATGAAAAATGGAGCTGGAAGAATCAGGCTTGCTGACTTCAGACTACACTACAAGGTAAAGTAATCAAGACAGTATGTTACTGGCACAGAAACAGAAATATAGATCAATGGAACAGGATAGAAAGACCAGAGATAAATCCATGCACATATGGTCACCTTATCTTTAATAAACAAGGCAAGAATATACAGTGGAGAAAAGACAGCCTCTTCAATAATTGGTGATGGGAGAATCGGACAGCTACATGCAAAAGAATGAAATTAGAACACTCCCTAACCCCATACACAAAAAGAAATTCAAAATGGATTAAAGACATAAATGTAAGGCCAGATACTATCAAACTCTTAGAGGAAAACATAGGCAGAACACTCTATGCCATAAATCACAGCAAGATCCTTTATGACTGAACTCCTAGAGAATTGGAAATTAAAAAAAAAAAATAAACAAATGGGACCTAATGAAACTTAAAAGCTTTTGCACAGCAAAGGAAACCATAAACAAGACCAAAAGACAAACTGCACAATGGCAGAAAATATTGCAAATGAAGCAACTGACAAAGGATTAATTTCCAAAATTTACAAGCAGCTCATGCAGCTCAATAACAAAAAAACAAACAACCCAATCCAAAAATGGGCAGAAAACCTAAATAGACATTTCTCCAAAGAAGATATACAGACTGCCAACTAACACATGAAAGAATGCTTAACACCATTAATCATTAGAGAAATGCAAATCAAAACTACAATGAGACATCATCTCACACCAGTCAGAATGGCCATCATCAAAAAATCTAGAAACAATAAATGCTGGTGAGGGTGTGGAGAAAAGGAAACACTCTTGCACTGCTGGTGGGAATGTGAATTGGTACAGCCACTATGGAGAACAGTATGGAGGTTCCTTAAAAAACTACAAATAGAACTACCATATGACCCAGCAATCGCACTACTGGGCATATACCCTGAGAAAACCATAATTCAAAAAGAGTCATGTACCAAAATGTTCATTGAAGCTCTATTTACAATAGCCCAGAGATAGAAACAACCTATGTGTCCATCATCAAATGAACGGATAAAGAAGATGTGGCACATATATACAAAGGAATATTACTCAGCCATAAAAAGAAATGAAATTAAGCTATTTATAATGAGGTGGGTAGACCTAGAGAATGTCATACAGAGTGAAGTAAGTCAGAAAAAGAAAGACAAATACCATATGCTAACACATATATATGGAATTTAAGGAAAAAAATGTCATGAAGAACCTAGGGTTAAGACAGGAATAAAGACAGAAACCCACTAGAGAATGGAGTTGAGGATATGGGAAGTGGGAAGGGTAAGCTGTGACAAAACGAGAGGGAGGCATGGACATATATACACTACCAAACGTAAGGTAGATAGCTAGTGGGAAGCAGCTGCATAATAGCACAGGGAGATCAGCTCGGTGGTTTGTGACCACCTAGAGGGGTAGTATAGGGAGTGTGGAAGGGAGGGAGACACTTGACGGAAGAGACATGGGAAAACATGTATATATATAACTGATTCACTCTGTTATAAAGCACAAACTAACACACCATTGTAAAGCAATTATATTCCAATAAAGATGTTTTAAAAAAGCATAATATATCTAGGAATAAACCTACCTAGGAGAAGAAAACCTGTATGCAGAATATTTTAAGATGCTGATGAAAGAAATTAAAGGTGATACAAATAGCTGGAAAGTTATACCGTTATCTTTGATTGGAAGAATCAACAATGTGAAAATGATTCTGCTACGCAAATCAAGCTATATATCCAATGCAATCCCTATCAAACTACTACTGGCATTTTTCACAGAACGAGAACAAAAAATTTCACAATTTGTATGGAAACACAAAAGAACACGAAAAGGCAAAGCAGTCTTGAGAAAGAAATCAGAGCTGGTGGAATCAGGCTTCCTGACTTCCGACTATACTACAAAGCTACAGTAATCAAGACATTACGGTACTGGCACAAAAACAGAAATATACATCAATGGAACAGCATAGAAAGCCCAGAGATAAACACACGCACATATGTTCAACTTATCTTTGATAAAGGAGGCAAGAATATACAGTGGAGAAAAGGCAGCCTGTTCAATACGTGGTGCTCGGAAAACTGGACAGCTACATGTAAAAGAATGAAATTAAAACACTCCCTAACACCATACACAAAAAGAAACCAAAATGTATTAAAGACCTCAATGTAAGACCAGATACTATCAAACTTTTAGGAGAAAACATAGGCAGAACATTCTAGGACATAAATCAAAACAAGATCCTTTTTAGCCACCTCCTATACAAATGGAAATAAAAACAAAAATAAACAAATGAAAACTAATGAAATTCAAAAGGTTTTGCACAGCCAAGGAAACCTTCAACAAGACGAAAAGACAACCATCAGAATGAGAGAAAATATTTTCAAATGAAGCAGCTGTCAAAGAATTAATCTCCAAAATTTACATGCAGCTCATGCAGCTTAATAACAAAAAAACAAACAACCCAATCCAAAAATGGGCAGAAGACCTAAATAGACATTTCTCCAAAGAAGATGTACAGACTGCCAACAAACACATGAAAGAATGCTCAACATCACTAATCATTAGAGAAATGCAAATCAAAACTACAATGATATATCATCTCACACCAGTCAGAATGGCCATCACCAAAAAATCTAGAAACAAAAAATGCTGGAGAGGGTGTGAAGAAAAGGGAACACTCTTGCACTGTTGGTGGGAATGTAAATTGATACAGCCACTGTGGAGAACAGTATGGAGGTTCCTTAAAAAACTGCAAATAGAACTACCATATGACCCAGCAATGCCACTACCGGGCATATACCCTGAGAAAACCATAATTCAAAAAGAGTCATGTACCAAAATGTTCATTGCCACTCTACTTACAATAGCCAGAACATGGAAGCAACCTACGTGTCCATCAACAGATGAATGGATAAAGAAGATGTGGCACATATATACAATGGAATATTACTCAGCCATAAAGAGAAACGAAATTGAGTTATCTGTAGTGAGGTGGTGTATATAAAGTCTGTCATACAGAGTGAAGTAAGTGAGAAAGAGAAAAACAAATATCGTATACTGACACATATATATGGAATGTCAGGAAAAACAAAATTCATGAAGAACCTAGAGGTAAGATGAGAATAAAGACACAGACCTACTAGAGAATGGACTTTAGGATATGGGGAGGGGGAAGGGTTAGTTGTGACAAAGTGAGAGAGTGGCATGGACTATATACACTACCAAACATAAAATAGATAGCTAGTGGGAAGTAGCCGCATAGCACAGGGAGATCAGCTCTGTGATTTGTGACCACCTAGAGGGGTGGTTTAGGGAGGGTGGGAGGCAGGGAGATGCAAGACTGAAGAGATATGGGGACATATGTATATGTATAACTGATTCAGTTTGTTAGAAATCAGAAACTAACACACAATTTTAATGCAATTGTACTCCAATAAAGATGTTATGAAAGAAAGAAAAAGGTTTCAACAGCATTCTATACCCATTTATGTTAAAAACCCTACAGAAAGTAGGCATAGATGGAACTTACTTCAACATAATAAAGGCCATATATGACAAACCCACAGTTGATATCATTCTCAATGGTGAAAAACTGAAACCATTTCCTCTAAGATCAGGAGCAAGACAAGTTTGTCCACTCTCACCACTATTATTCAACATAGTTTTGGAAGTTTTAGCCACAGAAGTCATAGAAGTAAAAGAAATCAAAATAATGCAAATCGGAAAAGAAGTAAAGCTGTCACTGTTTCCAGATGACATGATACTATACATAGAGAATCTTAAAGATGCTACCAGAAAACTACTAGAGCTAATCAATGAATTTGATAAAGTAGAAGGATACAAAATTATTACACAGAAATCTCTCTCATTCCTGTACACAAATCATGAAAATTCTGAAAGAGACATTAATGAAACACTCACATTTACCATTGCAACAAAAAAATAAAATACATAGGAATAAATCTACCCAAGGAGACTAAAGACCTGTATGCAGAAAACTATAAGACACTGATGAAATAAATTAAAGATCATACAAACAGATGGAGAGATATGCCATGTTCTCGGATTTGAAGAATCACCATTGTGAAAATGACTATACTACCCAAAGCAATGTACAGATTCAATGCAATACCTATGAAACTACCAATGGCATTTTTCACAGAAGTAGAAGACATATTTCACAACCTGTATGGAAACACAAAAGATACCGAATAGCCAAAGCAATCTTCACAAAGAAAAATGGAGCTGGATACATCAGGCTTCCAGACTTAAGACTATAGTACAAAGCTACAGTAATCAAGACAGTATGGTACTGTCACAAAAACAGAAATATAGATCAATGGAATAGGATAGAAATCTCAGAGGTAAACCCCCACATATATGGTCACCTTATCTTTCATAAAGGAGGGAAGAATACAATGGAGAAGAGACAGACTCTTCAATAAATGTTGCTGGGCAGTCTGGACACTTGTATGTATAGGAATGAAATTAGAACACTCCATAACACCATACACAAAAATAAACTCAAAATGTATTAAAGGCCTAAATGTAAGGCCAGACACTGTCAAACTCTTAGAGGAAAATCTATGCAGAATCCTCCATGACTTAAATCACAGCAGGATCCTTTTTGACCCACCTCCTGGATTAATGGAAATAAAAACAAAATAAACAACTGGGACATAATGAAACTTAGAAGATTTTCCACAGCAAAGGAAACCATAAACAAGATGAAAAGACAACCCTCAGAATGGGAGACAATATTTGCAAATGAAGCAACTGACAAAGGATTAATCTCCAAAATATACAAGCAGTCATGCAGCTCAATAGCAAAAAGAAAAAACAACGCAATTCAAAAATGGGAAGAAGGACTAAATAGACATTTCTCCAAAAAAGTTATACAGATTGCCAACAAACACATGAAAGTATGCTCAACATCACTAATCATTAGAGGAATGTAAATCAAAACTCCAATTTGCTATCACCTCACACTGGTCAGAATGTCCATCATGAAAATATCTACAAACAATAAATGCTGCAGTGGTTGTGGAGAAAAGGGAACCCTCTTGCACTGTTGGTCGGAATGTAAATTGATACAGCCACTATTGAGAACATTATGGAGGTTCCTTAACAAACTAAATATAGAACTACCATATGACCCAGCAATTGCACTACTGGGGATATGCCCTGAGAAAACCATAATTCAAAAAGAGTCATGGGAGGAACTTCAAGTTGGTGGAAGAATAAGACATGGAGATCAGCTTCCTCCCCACAAATACATCAGAAACTCTTCTAAATGTGGAACAACTCCTACAGAACACCTACTGAATGCTGGCAGAAGACCGCAGACCTCCCAAAAAGGAAAAAAACCTCCCCACGTACCTGGGCCAAAAGAAAAGACAGAGTCAAAAGAATAGGGACGCGACCTATAAGAGTGGGAGGGAGCTGTGAAGGTGGAAACGTTTCCACACACTAGGAAGCCCCTTCGTGGGTGGAGACCGCGGGTGGCAGTGGGGGGCATCTTCATAGCCACCGAGGGGAGCTCAGCAACAGGGGTGCAGAGGGCAAAGCAGAGAGATTGCTGCACAGAGGATTGATGCCCACCAGCACTCACCAGCCCAAGAGGCTTGTCTGCTCTCCCGCTGGGGTGGACTGGGGTTGGGAGCTGACGCTCCGACTTCGGTCTGAATCCTGGAAGAAGATGGAGGTTGGCTGCGTGAACACAGCCTGAAGGAGGCTAGTGCACCACGGCTAGCTGGGAGGGAGTCCAGGAAAATGTCTGGAACTGCCAAAGAAGCAAGAGACTTTTTCGTGCCTCTTTGTTCCCTGGTGCAGGAGGAGAAGGCATTAAGATCTCTGCTTGTAGCACAGGGAGATCAGCTCGGCGCTTTGTGACCACCTAGAGGGGTGGGATAGGGAGGGTGGGAGGCAGGGAGATGCAAGAGGGAAGAGATATGGGGACATATGTATATGTATAACTGATTCACTTTCTTATAAAGGAGAAACTGACACACCATTGTAAAGCAATTATACTCTACTAAAGATGTTAAAAAAAAAAAAACCCACAAGAAGATCGCTGCTTGAAGAGGCTCCAGAGACAGGCGGGATCCGCGGCTATCAGCATGGACCCCAGAGAAGGGCATGAGATACGGTGGCTGCTGCTGCAGCCACCAAGAAGCCAGTGTGCAAGCACAGAGCACGATCCACAACTTCCCTCCCAGGATCCTCTGCAGCCTGCCAATGCTAGGGTCCCATGTCCAGGGACAACTTACCCAGGAGAACACACAGCACACATAATGTTGTTGCAATGTCATACTGGCCTCTGCCGCCGCAGGCTTGCGCCGCACACCATAAACATCCCTCCCCCTGGCCTGAGTGAGTCAGAGCCCCAGAAGCACCTGTACCTTTAACCCCATCCTGTCTGAGAGAAGAACAGAGGCCCTCAGGCGACCTACACGCAGAGGCAGGGCCAAATCCAAAGCTGAATCCCAGGAGGTGTGTGAACAAAGAAGAGAAAGGGAAATCTCTCCAAGCAGCCTCAGGAGCAGTGAATTAAATCTCCACAGTCAACTTAACGTACCCTGTATCTGTGGAAAACCTCAGTAGACAACGAATGATCAAAATTCAGGAGGTGGACTGTGGGAACAACGATATAGATGTATTATTTCCCTCTTTCTCTATTTGTGAGTGTGTATGCATATGCATCTCTCTGTGATTTGTCTGTATAGCTTTGCTTTACCATTTGTCCTAGGGTCCTGTCATTCCATTTTTTTTTTAGTATAGTTTTCAACACTTTTTATCATGGGTGGATTTGTTTCTTGGTTGTTCTTTCTTTCTAAGTACTTAAAAAATTTTTAATACTTATTTTTGTTCTTAATTTTATAAATATTTTATTTCATTTTATCTTTTTCTTTCTTTCTTTCTTTTTATCTCCCTTTTATTCTGAGCCATATGGATGATGGACTCTTGGTGCTGGAACCAGGAGTCAGGGCTGTGCCTCTGAGGTAAGAAAGCCAAGTTCAGGAAATTGGTCCACCAGAGACCTCCAAGCTCCATGTAATATCAAACGGCAAAATATCCCAGAGATCTCCATCTCAACACCAACTGCACTCCACTCAATGACCAGTAAGCTACAGTGCAAGACACCCTATGCCAAAGAAGTAGTAAGACAGGAACACAACCCCATCCATTAGCACAGAGGCTGCCAAAAATCATAACAAGTCCACAGACACCTCAAAACACACTACCAGACGTGGACCTGCCCACCAGAAAGACAAGATCAAGCCTCATCAACCAGAACACAGGCACTAGTTCCCTACACCAGGAAGCCGAAACAAACCACTGTAACAACTTTAGCCACTGGGGACAGACACCAAAAACAACACAAACTACGAAACTGCAGGCAGTGAAAAGGAGACCACAATCACAGTAAGTTAAGAAAAAGGAGAAGACAGAGAGATACAGCAGATGAAGGAGCAAGGCAAAAACCCACCAGACCTATCAAATGAAGAGGAAATAGGCAGTATACCAAAAAAGAATTCAGAATAATGATAGTAAAGATGATCCAAAATATTGGAAATAGAATGGAGAAAATACAAGAAATGTTTAACAAGAACCTAGAAGAACTAAAGAGCAAACAAACAGAGAAGAACAACACAATAAAGAACTTAAATATTCTCTAGAAGGTTTATCAATTTTGTTTATCTTCTCAAAGAAACGGCTTTTAGTTTTATTGATATTTGCTATCATTTCCTTCATTTCTTTTTCATTTATTTCTGATCTGATCTTTAAGATTTCTTTCCTTCTGCTAACTTTGGGGTTTTTTTGTTCTTCTTTCTCTAATTGCTTTAGGTTCAAGGTTAGGTTGTTTATTTGAGATGCTTCCTGTTTCTTTTTTTTACATCCTTATTAGAGTATCATTGCTTTACAATGGTGTGTTAGTTTCTGCTTTATAACAAAGTGAATCAGTTATACATATACATATGTTCCCATATCTCTTCCCTCTTGTGTCTCCCTCCCTCCCACACGCCCTATTGCACCCCTTCAGGCAGTCAAAAAGCACCGAGCTTATCTCCTTGTGCTATGCGGCTGCTTCCCACTAGCAATCTACCTTACATTTGGTAGTGTATATATGTCCATGCCTCTCTCTCGCTTTGTCACAGTTTACGCTTCCTCCTCCCCATATCCTCAAGTCCATTCTCTAGTAGGTCTGAGTCTTTATTCCTGTCTTACCCCTAGGTTCTTCATAACATTTTTTTCTTAAATTCCATATATATGTGTTAGCGTACGGTATTTGTCTTTCTCTTTCTGACTTACTTCACTCTGTATGACACACTCTACGTCTATCCACCTCATTACAAATAGCTGAATTTCATTTCTTTTTATGGCTGAGTAATATTCCATTGTATATATGTGCCAAGTCTTCTTTATCCATTCATCTGATGATTGACACTTAGGTTGTTTCCATCTCTGGGCTATTGTAAATAGAGCTGCAATGACCATTTTGGTTCATGACTCTTTTGAATTATGGTTTTCTCAGGGTATATGCCCAGTAGTGGGATTGATGGGTCATATGGTACATCTATTTGTATTTTTTAAGAACCTCCATACTGTTCTCCATAGTGGCTGTACCAATTCACATTCCCACCAGCAGTGCAAGAGTGTTCCCTTTTCTCCACACCCTCTCCAGCATTTATTGTTTCTAGATTTTTTACGATGACGGTTCTGACTGGTATGAGATGATATCTCATTGTAGCATTGATTTGCATTTCTCTAACGATTAATGATGTTGAGCATTCTTTCATGTGTTTGTTGGCAGTCTGTATATCTTCTTTGGAGAAATGTCTATTTAGGTCTTCTGCCCATTTTTGGATTGTGTGGTTTGTTTTTTTTTTGTTATTGTGCCACATGAGCTGCTTATAAATTTTGGAGATTAATCCTTTGTCAGCTGCTTCATTTGCAAATATTTTCTCCCACTCCGAGGGTTGTCTTTTGGTCTTGTTTATGGTTTCCTTTGCTGTGCAAAAGCTTTTAAGTTTCATTAGGTCCTATTTGTTTATTTTTGTTTTTATTTCCATTTCTCTAAGTGGTGGGTCTAAAAGGATCTTGCTGTGATTTATATCATAGAGTGTTCTGCCTGTTTTCCTCTAAGAGTTTGATAGTTTTTGGCCTTAAATTTAGGTCTTCAATTCATTTTGAGATTATTTTTGTGTATGGTGTTATGAAGTGATCTAATCTCAAACTTTTACATGTACCTGTCCAGTTTTCGCAGCACCATTTACTGAAGAGGCTGTCCTTTCTCCTCTGTACATTCCTGCCTCCTTTATCAAAGATAAGATGAACATAGGTGCGTGGGTTTATCTCTGGGCTTTCTATCCTGTTCCATTGACCTATCTTTCTGTTTTTGTGCCAGTACCATACTGTCTTGATTACTGTAGCTTTGTAGTATAGTCTGAAGTCCGGGAGCCTGATCGCTTCAGCTCCATTTTCGTTCTCAATAGTACTTTGGCTATTTGGGGTCTCTCGTTTTTCCATACAAATTGTGCAATTTTTTGTTCTAGTTCTGTAAAAAATGACAGTGGTAGTTTGATAGGGATTGCATTGATTCTGTAGATTGCTTTGGGTAGTAGAGTCATTTTCACAATGTTGATTCTTCCAATTCAGGAACATGGTATATCTCTCCATTTATTTGTATCATCTTTAATTTCTTTCATTAGTGTCTTATAATTTTCTGAACACAGGGCTTTTGTCTCCTTAGGTAGGTTTATTCCTAGATATTTTATTCTTTTTGCTGCAATGGTAAATGGGAGTGTTTTCTGGATTTCATTTTCAGACTTTTCATCATTAGTGTATAGGAATGCCAGAGATTTCTGTGCATTAATTTGGTATCCTGTTACTTTACCAAATACATTGATTAGCTCTAGTAGTTTTCTGGTATCATCTTTAGGATTCTCTACATATTGTACCATGTCATCTGCAAAGAGTGACAGCTTTACTTCTTCTTTTCCAATTTGGATTCCTTTTTTTCCCTCTACTTCTCTGATTGTTGTGGCTAAAACTTCCAAAACTATGTTGAATAAGAGTGGTGAGAGTGGGCAACCTTGTCTTGTTCCTGATCTTAGTGGAAATGCTTCCCGTTTTTCACCATTAAGGACGATGTTGGCTGTGGGTTCGTCATATATGGCCTTTATTATGTTGAGGAAAGTTCTCTCTATGCCAACTTTCTTTAGGATTTTTATCATAAATCGGTGTTGAATTTTGTCAAAAGCTTTCTCTGCATCTACTGAGATGATCATATGGATTTTCTCCTTCAATTTGTTAATATGGTTTATCACTTTGATTAATTTGTGTATACTGAAGAATTCTTGCATTCCTGGAATAAACCCCACTTGATCATGTTGTATGATCCTTTTAATGTGCTGTTGGATTCTGTTTGCTAGTATTTTGTGGAGGATTCTTGCATCTATGTACATCAGTGATATTGGCCTGTAGTTTTCTTTCTTTGTGACATCCTTGTCTGGTTTTGGTGTCAAGGTGATGGTGGCCTCGTAGAATGAGTTTGGGAGTGTTCCTCCCTCTGCTATATTGTGCAAGATTTTGAGAAGGATAGGTGTTAGCTCTTCTCTAGATGTTTGATAGAATTCGCCCGTGAAGCCATCTGGTCCAGGGCTTTTGCTTGTTGGAAGACTTTTAATCACAGTTTCAATTTCAGTGCTTGTGATTGGTCTGTTCTTATTTTCTATTGCTTCCTGACTCAGTCTTGGCACTTTGTGCATTTCTAAGAATTTGTCAATTTCTGTCAGGTTGTCTATTTTATTGGCATAGATTTGCTTGTAGTAATCTCTCATGATCTTTTGTATTTCTGCTCTGTCAGTTGTTATTTCTCCTTTGCATTTCTAATTCTATTGATTTGAGTCTTCTTCCTTTTTTTCTTGATGAGTCTGGCTAATGGTTTATCAATTTTATTTATCTTCTCAAAGCACCAGCTTTTAGTTTTATTGATATTTTCTATTGTTTCCTTCATTTCTTTTTCACTGATTTCTGATCTGATTTTTATGATTTCTTTCCTTCTGCTAACTTTGGTTTTTTTTTGTTCTTCTTTCTCTAATTGCTTTAGGTGCAAGTTTAGGTTGTTTATTCGAGATGTTTCCTGTTGCTTAAGGTAGGATTGTATTGCTATAAACTTCTCTCTTAGAACATTTTGCTGCATCCCATAGGTTTTGGGTCATCGGGTCTTCGTTTTCATTTATTTCTAGGCACTTTTTGATTTCCTCTTTGATTTCTTCAGTGATCACTTGGTTATTAAGTAGAGTATTGTTAGCCTCCATGTGTTTGTATTTTTTACAGATCTTTTCCTGTAATTGATATCTAGTCTCATAGCATTGTGGTCAGAATAGATACTTGATACGATTTCAATTTTCTTAAATTTACCAAGGCTTGATTTCTGACCCAAGATATGATGTACCCTGGAGAATGTTCCAGGAGCACTTGTGAAAAATGTGTATTCTGTTGGTTTTGGATGGTATGTCCTATAAATATCCATTCAGTCCATCTTGTTTAACGTATCATTTAAAGCTTGTGTTTCCTTATTTATTTTCATTTTGGATGATCTGTCCATTGTTGAAAGGGGGGTGTTAAAGTCCCCAAATATGATTGTGTTACTGTGGATTTCCACTTTTATGGCTGTTAGTATTTGCCTTATGTATTGAGGTGCTCCTATGTTGGGTGCATAAATAATTACAATTGTTATATCTTCTTCTAGGATCAATCTCTTGATCATTATGTAGTGTCCTTCTTTGTCTCTTGTAATAGTCTTTATTTTAAAGGCAATTTTTTCTGATAGGACAATTGCTACTCTAGCTTTCTTTTGATTTCAATTTTCATGGAATATCTTTTTCCATCCCCTAACTTTCTGTCTGTATGTGTCCCTAAGCCTGAAGTGGGTGTCTTGTAGAGAGCATATATATGGGTCTTGTTTTTGTATCCATTTTGCCAGTCTGTGTCTTTTGGTGGGAGCACTTAATCCATTTACGTTTAAGGTAATTATCAATATGTATGTTCCTATTCCCATTTTCTTAATTGTTTTGCATTTGTTAATGTATGTCTTTTCCTTCTCTTGTGTTTCTTGCCTAGAGAAGCTCCTTTAGAATTTGTTGTAAAGCTGGTTTGGTGGTGCTGTACTCTCTCAGCTGTTGCTTGTCTGTAAAGCTTTTAATTTCTCCATCAAATCTGAATGGGGTACTTGCTGGGTAGAGTAATCTTGGTTTTAGGATTTTCTCCTTCATCCCTTTAAATATGTCCTGCCACTCCCTTCTGGCTTGCAGAGTTTCTGCTGCAAGATCAGCTGTTAACCTTATGGGGATTCCCTTGTGTGTTATTTGTTGTTTTTCCCTTGCTACTTTTAATATGTTTCCTTAGTATTTAATTTTTGATAGTTTGATTAATGTGTCTTGGCATGTTTCACCTTGGATTTATCCTGTATGGGACTGTCTTCCTGGACTTAATTAACTATTTCCTTTCCCATATTAGAGAAGTTTTCAACTATAATCTCTTTTAATATTTTCTCAGTCCCTTTCTTTTTCTCCTCTTCTTCTGGGACACCTATAATTCGAATGTTGGTGTGTTTCATGTTGTCTCAGAGGTCTCTGAGACTGTCCTTAATTATTTTCATTCCTTTTTCTTTATTCTGCTCTGCAGTAGTTATTTCCACCATTTTATCTTCCAGGTCTATTATCCGTTCTTCTGCCTCAGTTATTTTGCTATTGATCCCTTTGAGGGTATTTTTAATTTCATGCATTGTGTTGTTCATCATTGCTTCTTTCCTGTTTAGTTCTTCTAGGTCCTTGTTGAATGTTTCTTGCATTTTCTCTATTCTATTTCCAAGATTTTGGATCATCTTTACTATCATTTTCCTGAATTCTTTTTCAGGCATATTGCCTATTTCCTCTTCATTTGTTAGGTCTGGTGGGTGTTTACCTTGCTCCTTCATGTGCTGTGTGTTTTTCTCTCTTCTCATTTTGCTTATCTTACTGTGTTTGGGGTCTCCTTTTCACAGGCTGCAAGTTCGTAGTTCCCATTGTTGTTGGTTTCTGTCCCCAGTGGCTAAGGTTGGTTCAGTGGGTTGTGTAGGCTTCCTGGTGGAGGGGACTAGTGCCTGTGTTGTGGTGGATGAGGCTGGATCTAGTCTTGCTGGTGGGCAGCTCCACGTCTGGTGGTGTGTTTTGGGGTGTCTGTGGCCTTATTATGATTTTAGGCAGCCTCTGTGCTAATGGATGGGGTTGTGTTACTCTCTTGCTAGCTGTTTGGCATCGGGTATCCAGCACTGTAGCTTGCTTGTCGTTGAGTTTAGCTGGGTATTTGTTTTGAGGTGGAGATCTCTGTGAGATTTTTGCCATTTGATATTTCGTGGATCTGGGAGGTCTCTGGTGGACCAGTGTCCTGAATTTGGATCTCCCACCTCAGAGGCACAGCACTGACTCCTGGTTGGAGGACCAAGAGCCTTTCATCTGCACTGCTGAGAATAAAAGGTAGAAAATGTAGAAAGAAAGAAAGAAAGAAAGAAAGAAAGAAAGAAAGAAAGAAAGAAAGAAAGAAAGAAAGAAAGAAGGAAAGAAAGAAGGAAAGAAAGAAAGAAAGTGGATAAAATAAAATAAAGTAAGATAAAATAAAGTTACTAAAAGAAAATATTAAAAAAATTATTAAGAAAAAAATTGTTTTAAGTGAAAACAAACAAACAAAACGGACGGACAGAACCTTAGGACAAATGGTGAAAGCCAAGCTATACAGACAAAATCTCACACAGAAGTATATACATACACACTCACAAAAATTGGAAAACAGGAAAAAATAATATAACTTGCTCTCAAAGTCCACCTCCTTAATTTGGGATGATTCGTTGTCTATTCAGGTATTCCACAGACGCAGGGTGCATCAAGTTGATTGTGGAGATCTACTTCACTGATCCTGAGGCTGCTGGGAGAAATTTCCCTTTCTCTTCTTTGTTCGCACTGCTCCGGGATTCAGCTTTGGATTTGGCCCAGCCTCTGTGAGTAGGTTGCCTGAGGGCATCTGTTCTTCGCTCAGACAGTACGGTGTTATAGGATCAGCTGATTCGGAGGCTCTGGCTCACTTACGCTGGGGTGAGGGAGACATACGGCTGCAGGGCGAGCTTGTGGCAGCAGTGGCCAGCGTATCATTGCAGCAGCCTGAAGTGCACTGTGCTTTCTCCTGGGGAAGTTTTCCCTGCATCATCGGACCCTGGCAGTGGCAGGCTGCACAGGCTTCTGGGAGGGGAGGTGTGGATAGTGACCTGTGTTCACACACAGGATTTTTGGTGGTGGTAGCAGCAGCCTTAGCATCTCATGCCCGTCTTTGTGGTCTGCGCTGATAGACGTGGCTCACGCCCGTCTCTGGAGCTCCTTTAAGCAGCACTCTTAATCCCCTCTCCTAGCACACCAGGAAACAAAGAGGGAAGAAAATGTGTCTTGACTCTTCATCAGGTACAGGGTTTATCCCGGACTCCCTTCCAGCTAGCCATGGTGCACTAACCCCTTTAGGCTGTGTTCACATGCCCAACCCCAGTCCTCTCTCTGGGATCCAGCTGAAGGCCAATCCCCAGCTCCCAGCCCCTCCCCTCTCCAGCGGGAGAGCAGACAAGCCTCCCGGGCTGGTGAGTGCTGGTTGGCAACGATCATCTGTGCGGGAATCTCTCCGCTTTTCCCTCTGCACCCCTGTTGCTGTGCTCTCCTCTGAGGCTCCAATGCTGCTCCCCTCCGCCACCCGCAATCTCCGTCCTCGAAAGGGCTGCCTAGTGTGTTGATACCTTTCCTCCTTCACAGCTCCCTCCCACAAGTGCAGGTCCCATCCTTACTCTTTTGTCTGTTTTTTTCTTTTTTCTTTTGCCCTACACAGTTACGTGGGGGAGTTTCTTGCCTTTTGGGAGGTTTGAGGTCTTCTGCCAGCGTTCAGTTGGTGTTCTATAGGAGCAGTTCCACGTGTAGATGTATTTCTGATGTATCTGTGAGGAGGAAGGTGATCTCCACGTCTTCCTCTTCCACAGTCTTCCTCAATTACCCCTCATTTCCTATTTCAGAAGCTTCTAGATGCAAATCAAAGTAAGCATTCCATTCAGTCTGTTTGATCTTACAGCTGGCTTTTTCTAACTGTGCATGAGAAAATAGCAGCTTTCGAATATCAAAAGAACGAATATTTGGCCGTTTCAGGTTGAGATCTCCTTTAGTATAATTTCCCAAATTAAGTAGGTATTTGTAAGTATGTGTTTTGTATGTACCTATACCTGTCTGGGGTGTTAGTCAGAGGCTGGTTTTCTCACGCCCTTTTTTTCTGTGTTTGAAAGGCTCTATTTCCTTTTTTTTTTTTTTAACATCTTTATTGGGGTATAATTGCTTTACAATGGTGCGTTAGTTTCTGCTTTATAACAAAATGAATCAGTCATACATAAACATATGTTCCCATATGTCTTCCCTCTTGCATCTCCCTCCCTCCCACCCTCCCTATCCCACCCCTCCAGGCTGTCACAAAGCACCGAGCCAATATCCCTGTGCCATGCGGCTGCTTCCCACTAGCTATCTACCTTACTACGTTTGTTAGTGTGTATATGCCCATGACTCTCTCTCGCCCTGTCACAGCTCACCCTTCCCCCTCCCCATAACCTCAAGTCCGTTTCTATTTCCTATTTTAATGTTGAACTTTGGGATAAAATTCACTAATGAAGTTGTGTAGTGGGCCAGTGTGCTGCTTGTGAGCTTAACTCTTCTAGGTGTCACCCTAGAGTGGTTTCAGCCCTCTTACGTGTCTCAATTTTTCCCTTCGGTGGTCTAAGACCACCACAGGTGCTTGGATCACTGAATGGCCAATTCTTATAGTGACCCCTGTATTAGCAAGTCTTTTAATTAATGAGTGGGTTTCCCTATGGGACCACTGCACAGTTGAGGACTCTGCTTCCACCACTCCCGTAAATGTCTCAGTCACCTGAGAAAGTCGTAACCAACCAGGAGGAGTCTTGTCCCTTTTCTTCAGAGCAAGGCTCTCATGTAATATCTTCACTTTTATCCCAAAAAGTTCTATTAAGGCAGCCAAACTGAGGAAAAGTGTCAGATCAGCCTCTTATCTAACCACTCAGCCCAGACCACTCAGTCTCCTACAACTGAGAAAACCCCGGTATCTTTCAGCCACCCCCCATCAGTATCTTTCAACTGGGTTGGTATTCTTCAGTATATTTCAACCAAGCACCCCCTCCCCAGTATGTTTCAACTGGGTGGGTATACCCTGGTATCTTTCATCTGCCTCCCCCCCAGTACCTTTCAACTGGGGGAGTAGGACAGGTACGTGTTATAAACGAATAAATAAAACTCAGGATAATCAACTAATATGGGAGATCCAAGAACCAGGACAGTCTTACCCAAATTCGTCTGGACTCTCTGAGGAGGCAGACGGGCACAAGCTCTGGTTCCTCGTACAGTTCAGGTAAAGGAGATAAGTCCACTCTGGGTCCCATATCTGTGGTAGCCATAACTGTTGACTGAAAAAAATGTACAACGTGAGAGTTGTGAGTTAAGTTTTATTTGGGGCAAAAAGAGGACTATAACCTGGGAGGCAGTGTTTCAGCTAGCTCTGAGAAACTACTTGAAAGAGGTAGGGGTGAAGGTCAGTATATATGTGATTTTGGTGAAGGGGAAGAACATGTAATCAAGCACATATTTTTTACAGAAGGTTACTGCTAGTCACGAGGAAGAGACGTCACCATGAAGGATTTTAGTGCTTTTCTAGATATTAGAAGATGCAAGAATTGGGCTCATAAAGTCATCTCCTGAAAATATCTATCTGAAGACCTGTTCTTCCAGTTTTTCCCACACAGAGTGCCTCATTCCTGATCTCCACCCTGAACTCCTTTCAGGGGGTGTTGAAGGTCAGCAGCTGCAGCAGTTAACTTGATCCTTGTAGAGGTAGATGGCAAGTGCAAATTTGTAGATCACAGGCGATTATGATGTGTCAATGTAGGTTCATCAATTGTAACAAATGCACCACTCCGGTGAGGGATGTTAATAATGGGGGAAGGTATGCATGTGGGGCAGGGTATACATGGGAAATATCTGTACCTTCTTAATTTTACTGTGAGGTTAAAACTGCTCTAGAAAAATAAAATCTTTAATTAAAACAATAATGGATAATGGGCTTGGTAGACTATTTGTTTATTATATTTGTAACATGACTTGGGAAGATGGAAGTATTCCTATTGCCTGTGGTTTAATGTGTAGGAATAATATATCTTACGTTCCAAGCTCCACATGTTGATTATACATTAGGTATCAATTGGAAAAGAAAACTGAAGAATAACTCTGAAATTGTAATGCACTTAGAAAAACAAGCTGCTAAACGAAATCAACTTATTATATAAAGTTGTTATAGGATGATGGATAACTTGTGTGTTGCTAATCAAGAACCCACTCTAACTATACATGAGTGGTATGATATCTTCAAAGGCTACTCACCTAAAGCTAATTTTCTTTTAAATTCAACCTGTAATAATATTAATCATTACTTTTTTAGATATGTTGCTTTGGCCTTTTTGGATACACAGAAAATTAAGAACATCCCAAAGAGAAATCAGCCCTGTAATGCAAATTATATCAAAACTCTGATATCAGATTTTATCAAAAGGGGGAATAATTGTGAGAAAAGTAAACTTACCTAACCTTACTGAGGAATGTTAAAGGATGGGACTAATCATATGTACTAGATACACTGTTAGGGGCAACTGTAGGAGGTACTGATAAAGGAATTATGAAGAACAAATATTGGAGTAAGCCTGATAAAGGAATTATGAAGAACAAATATTGGAGTAAGCCCGATAAAGAATTATAAAAAACAGGATGTCATAGGAAGCTCAATAAAACTTCTGACATAAATTAACTGTTGACTGTTCACTAAAAGAAGGAATGTTGGGGGACGAGGGGAAAATGATGGAAAAGTAAGATGCGGAGATCACCTTCCTCCCCACAGATACACCAGAAATACATCTACAGGTGGAACAACTCCTACAGAACACCTACTGAACACTGGCAGAAGACCTCAGACCTCCCAAAAGGCAAAAAACTCCACACGTGCCTGGGTAGGGCAAAAGAAAAAGGAATAAACAGAGACAAAATGATAGGGACGGGACCTGCCCCAGTGGGAGGGAGCTGTGAAGGATGAAAGGTTTCCACACACTAGAAGCCCCTTCGCGGGTGGAGACTGCGGCTGGCGGAGGGGGAAGTTTTGGGGCCGTGGAGGAGAGCAAAGCAACAGGGGTGCAGAGGGCAAAGTGGAGAGATTCCCGCACAGAGGATCGGTGCCGACCAGCACTCACCAGCCCGAGAGGCTTGTCTGCTCACCCGTCGGGGCAGGCAGGGCTGGGAGCTGAGGCTTGGGCTTCGGTCAGTGCGCAGGGAGAGGACTGGGGTTAGCAGCGTGAACACAGCCTGCAGGGGGTTAGTGCACCACAGTAGCTGGGAGGGAGTCCAGGGAAAAGTCTGGACCTGGCGAAGAGGCAAGAGACTTTTTCTTCACTCTTTGTTTCCTGGTGCGCGAGGAGAGGGGATTAAGAGCACTGCTTAAAGGAGCTCCAGAGACGGGCACGAGCCGCGGCTAACATTGCGGACCCTAGAGACGGGCATGAGATGCTAAGGCTGCTGCTGCCGCCACCAAGAAGCCTGTGTGCGAGCACAGGTCACTATCCACACCTCCCCTCCCGGGTGCCTGTGCAGCCCGCCACTGCCAGGGGCCCGGGATCCAGGGACAACTTCCCAAGGAGAACGTATGGAGAGCCTCAGGCTGGTGCAACGTCATGCCAGGCTCTGCCACCGAAGGTTCACCCCGCACTCCGTGCCCCTCCTTCTCCCAGGCCTGAGTGAGCCAGAGTCCCCGAGTCAGCTGCTCCTTTAACTGTGTCCTGTCTGAGTGAAGAACACATGCCCTCTGCCAACCTACACACAGAGGCGGGGCCAAACCCAAAGCTGAGTCCCTGGGAGCTGTGAGAACAAGGCAGAGAAAGGAAAATCTCTCCCAGCAGCCTCAGAAGCAGCGGATTAAAGGTCCACAATCAACTTGATATACCTGCATCTGTGGAATATATGAAAAGACGACGAATCATCCCAAATTGAGGAGATGGACTTTGAGAGCAAGATTTATGATATTTTCCCTTTTTCCTCTTTTTGTGAGTGTGTATGTGTATGCTTCTGTGCGAGATTTTGTCTATATAGCTTTGCTTCCACCAGTTGTCCTAGAGATCTACCCATCTGTTTTTTAAAAAATTTTTTCTCTTAATAATTATTTTTATTTAAAATATTTATTATATTTTATCTTACTTTATTTTACTTTATCTTCTTTGTTTCTTTCTTTCCTTCCTTCCCTCCTTCCTTCCTTCTTTCCTCCCTCCTCCTTCCTTCATTTCTTTCTTTCTTTCTTTCTATGTCTACTACTTATTTCTTTCTATTTTTTCTCCCTTTTATTCAGAGCCATGTGGATGAAATGCTCTTGGTGTTGCAGCCAGCAGTCAGTGGTCTACCTCTGAGGTGGGAGAACCAACGTCAGGACACTGGTCCACAAGACACCTCCCAGCTACACATAATATCAAATGGCGAAAATAGCCCAGAGATCTCCATCTCAACACCAGCACCCAGTTACACTCAACGACCAGCAAGCTACAGTGCTGGACACCTTATGCCAAACAACTAGCAAGACAGGAACACAACCCCACCCATTAGCAGAGAGGCTGCCTAAAATCATAATAAGGCCACAGACACCCCAAAACACACCACCAGACGTGGAGCTGCCCACCAGCAAGACTAGATCCAGCCTCATCCACCACAACACAGGCACTAGTCCCCTCCACCAGGAAGCCTACAGAACCCACTGAACCAACCTTAGCCACTGGGGACAGAAACCAAGAGCAACAGGAACTACGAAACTGTAGCCTGCAAAGAGGAGACCCCAAACACAGTAAGATAAGCAAAATGAGAAGACAGAAAAACACACAGCAGATGATAGAGCATGAAAAAAACCCACCAGACCTAACAAATGAAGAGGAAATAGGCAATCTGCCTGAAAAAGAATTCAGAATAATGATAGTAAAGATGATCCAAAATCTTGGAAATGGAAGAGACAAAATGAAAGATACATTTAACAAGGACTTGGAAGAAGTAAAGATGAAACAAACAATGATGAAGAACACAATAAATGAAATTAAAAATACTCTAGATGGGATCAATAGCAGAATAACTGAGGCAGAAAAACGGATAAGTGACCTGGAAGATAAAACAGTGGAAATAATTACTGCAGAGCAGAATAAAGAAAAAGAATGAAAAGAACTGAGGACAGTCTCAGAGACTTCTGAGACAACATTAAACGCACCAACATTTGAACTAAAGGGGTTCCAGAAGAAGAAGAGAAAAAGAAAGGGACTGAGAAAATATTTGAAGAGGTTATAGTTGAAAATTTCCCTAATATGGGAAAGGAAATATTTAATCAACTCCAGGAAGCACAGAGAGTCCCATACAGGATAAATCCAAGGAGAAATATGCCAAGACACATATTAATCAAACTGTCAAAAGTTAAATACAAAGAAAACATATTAAAAGCAGCAAGGGAAAAACAACAAACAACACACAAGGGAACGTCCATAAGGTTAACAGCTGATCTCACAGCAGAAACTCTGCAAGCCAGAAGGGACTGGCAGGACATATTTAAAGTGATGCAGGAGAAAAACCTGCAACGAAGATTACTCTACACAGCAAGGATCTCATTCAGATTTGATGGAGAAATTAAAAGCATTACAGACAAGCAAAAGCTGAGACAGTACATCACCAACAAACCAGCTATACAACAAATGCTAAAGGAACTTCTCTAGGCAAGAAACACAAGAGAAGGAAAAGACCTACAAAAACAAACGCAAAACAATTAAGAAAATTGGAATAGGAACATGCATATCAATAATGACCTTAAATGTAAATGGACTAAACGTTCCCACCAAAAGACAGAGATTATGCTGTCTACAAGAGAGCCATGTCATACCTAGAGACACATACAGACTGAAAGTAAGGGGATGGAAAAAGATATTTCCTGTAAATGGAACCAAAAGAACGCTGGAGTAGCAATTCTCATACCAGACAAAATATACTTTAAAATAAAGACTGTTAGAAGAGACAAACAAGGACACTACATAATGATTAAGGGATCCATCCAAGAAGAAGATATAACAATTGTAAATATTTATGCACCCAACATAGGAGCACCTCAATACATAAGGCAAATACTAACAGCCATAAAAGGGGAAATCGACAGTAACACATTCTGAGTAGGGGACTTTAACGTCCCACTTTCACCAATAGACAGATCATCCAAAATGAAGATAAATAAGGAAACACAAGCTTTAAATGATACATTAAACAAGATGGACTTAATTGATATTTATAGGAAATTCCATCCAAAAACAACAGAATACACATTTTTCTCAAGTGCTCATGGAACATTCTCCAGGATAGATCATATCTTGGGTCACAAATCAAGCCTTGGTAAATTTAAGAAAATTGAAACTGTATCAAGTATCTTTTCCGACAACAACGTTATGAGACTAGATATCAATTACAGGAAAATTCTGTAAAAAATACAAACACATGGAGGCTAAACAATACACTTCTTAATATCGAAGTGATCACTGAAGAAATCAAAGAGGAAATGAAAAAAATACCTAGAAACAAATGACAATGGACACACGACGCCCCCAAACACATGGGATGCAGCAAAAGCAGTTCTAAGAGAGAAGTTTATAGGAATACAATCCTACCTTAAGCAACAGGAAGCATCTCGAATAAACAACCTAACCTTGCACCTAAAGCAATTAGAGAAATAAGAAAAAAAACACCCCAAAGTTAGCAGAAGGAGAGAAATCATAAATATTCAGATCAGAAATCAATGAAAAAGAAATGAAGGAAATGATAGCAAAGATCAATAAAACGAAAAGCTGATTCTTTGAGAAGATAAACAAAATTGATAAAACATTAGCCAGCCTCATCAAGAAAAAAAGAGAGAAGATTCAAATCAATAGAATGAGAAATGAAAAAGGAGAAGTAACAACTGACACTGCAAAAATACAAAAGATCATGAGAGATTACTACAAGCAACTGTATGCCAATAAAATGGACAACCTGGAAGAAATGGACAAATTCTTAGAAATGCATAATTTGCCAATACTCAATCAGGAAGAAATAGAAAATATGAATAGACTAATCACAAGCACTGAAATTGAAACTGTGATTAAAAATCTTCTAACAAACAGAAGCCCGGGACCAGATGGCTTCATAGCTGAATTCCATCAAACATTTAGAGAAGAGCTAACACCTATTCTTCATAAACTCTTCAAAATATAGCAGAGGGAGGAACACTCCCATATTCATTCTACGAGGCCACCATCACCTTGATACCAAAACCAGACAAGGATGTTACAAAGAAAGAAAACTACAGGCCAATATCACTGATGAACATAGATGCAAAAATCCTCCAGAAAATACAAGCAACAAGAATCCAACAGCATATTAAAAGGACCATACAACATGATCAAGTGGGGTTTATTCCAGGAATGCAAGGATTCTTCAATATATGCAAATCAATCAACGTGATACACCACATTCACGAATTGAAGGAGAAAAAACATATGATCATCTCAATAGATGCAGAGAAATCTTTCGACAAAATTCAACACTGATTTATCATAAAAACCATGGAGAAAGTGGGCATAGAGGGAACTTTCCTCAACATAATAAAGGCCATATATGAAAAACCAACAGCCAACATTGTCCTAAATGGTGAAAAACTGAAAGCATTTCCACTAAGATCAGGAAGAAGACAAGGTTGCCCACTCTCACCACTCTTACCCAACATAGTTTTGGAAGTTTTAGCCACAGCCATCAGAGAAGAAAAGGAAAAAAAAGGAATCCAAATTGGAAAAGAAGAAGTAAAGCTGTCACTGTTTGCAGATGACATGATACAATACATATAGAATCCTACAGATGCTACCAGAACACTACTAGAGCTAATGAATGAATTTGGTAAAGTAGCAGGATACAAAATTAATGCACAGAAATCTCTGGCATTCCTATACACTAATGATGAAAAATCTGAAAGTGAAATCAAGAAAACACTCCCATTTACCATAGCAACAATAAGAATAAAATATCTAGGAATAAACCTATGTAAGGAGAAAAAAGACCTCTATGCAGAAAATTATAAGACACTGATGAAAGAAATTAAAGATGATACAAATAGATGGAGAGATATACCATGTTCTTGGACTGGAAGAATTAACGTTGTGAAAATGACTCTACTACCCAAAGCAATCTACAGATTCAATGCAATCCCTACCAAACTACCACTGGCATTTTTCACAGAACTAGAACAAAAATTTTCACAATTTGTATGGAAACACAAAAGACCCCGAATAGCCAAAGGGATCTTGAGAATGAAAAACAGAGCTGGAAGAATCAGGCTTCCTGACTTCAGACTATACTACAAAGCTACAGTAATCAAGACAGAATGGTACTGGCACAAAAACAGAAATATTGTTCAATGGAACAGGGTAGAATTCCCAGAGATACACCCCCATACATATGGTCACCTTATCTTTGATATAGGGTGCAGGAATATACAGTGCAGTAAGGACAGCCTCTTCAGTAAATGGTTCTGAGAGAACTGGACAGGTACATGTAAAAGTATAAGATTAGAACCCTCCCCAACACCGTACACAAAAATAAGCTGAAAACGGATTAAAGACCTAAATGTCAGGCCAGAAACTATCAAACTCCTAGTGGAAAACATAGGCAGCAACTCTATGACATAAATCACAGCAAGATCCTTTTTGACCCACCTCCTAGAGAAATGGAAATAAAATAAAAAATAAACAAATGGGACCTAATGAAACTTCAAAGCTTTTTCACAGCAAAGGAAACCATAAACAAGACCAAAAGACAACCCTCAGAATGGGAGAAAATATTTGCAAATGAAGCAACCGACAAAGGATTAATCTCCAAAATTTACAAGCAGCTCATGCAGCTCAATAACAAGAAAACAAACAACCCAATTCAAAACTGGGCAGAAGACCTAAATAGACATTTCTCCAAAGAAGATATACAGACTGCCAACAAACACATGAAAGAATGCTCAACATCATTAATCATTAGAGAAATGCAAATCAAAACTACAATGAGATATCATCTCACACCAGTCAGAATGGCCATCATCAAAAAATCTAGAAACAATAAATGCTGGAGAGGGTGTGGAGAAAAGGGAACACTCTTGCACTGCTGGTGGGAATGTGAATTGGTTCAGCCACTATGGAGAACAGTATGGAGGTTCCTTAAAAAACTACAAATAGAACTACCATATGACCCAGCAATCCCACTACTGGGCATATACCCTGAGAAAACCAAAATTCAAAAAGAGTCATGTACCAAAATGTTCATTGCAGCTCTATTTACAATAGCCCGGAGATGGAAACAACCTACGTGCCCGTCATCGGATGAATGGATAAAGAAGATGTGGCACATATATACAATGGAATATTACTCAGCCATAAAAAGAAACGAAATTGAGCTATTTGTAATGAGGTGGATAGACCTAGAGTCTGTCATACAGAGTGAAGTAAGTCAGAAAGAAAAAGACAAATACCGTATGCTAACACATATATATGGAATTTAAGAAAAATATGTCATGAAGAACCTAGGGGTAAAGCAGGAATAAAGACGCAGACCTCTTAGAGAACGGACTTGAGGTTATGGGGAGGGGGAAGGGTGAGCTGTGACAGGGCGAGAGAGAGTCATGGGCATATACACACTAACAAAGGCAGTAAGGTAGATAGCTAGTGGGAAGCAGCCGCATGGCACAGGGATATTGGCTCGGTGCTTTGTGACAGCCTGGAGGGGTGGGATGGGGAGGGTGGGAGGGAGGGAGACGCAACAGGGAAGACATATGGGAACATATGTTTATGTATGACTGATTCACTTTGTTATAAAGCAGAAACTAACACACCATTGTAAAGCAATTATACCCCAATAAAGATGTTAAAAAAAAAAAATAAAATAAATAAATGCTGGAGAGGGTGTGGAGAAAAGGGAACACTCTTGCACTGCTGGTGGGAATGTGAATTGGTACAGCCACTATGGAGAACAGTATGGAGGTTCCTTAAAATACTACAAATAGGACTACCATATGACCCAGCAATCCCACTACTGGGCGTATACCCTGAGAAAACCATAGTTCAAAAAGAGTCATGTACCAAAATGTTAGTTGCAGCTCCATTTACAATAGCCTGGAGGTGGAAACAACATAAATGTCCATGATCGGATGAATGGATAAAGAAGAGGAGGCACATATATACAATGGAATATTACTCATCCATAAAAAGAAATGAAATTGAGCTATTTTTAATTAGGTGGATAGACATAGAGTCTGTCATACAGAGTGAAGTAAGTCAGAAAGAGAAAGTCCAATACCGTATGCTAATACATATATATGGAATTTAAGAGGAAAAAATGTTATGAAGAACCTAGGGGTAAGACAGGAATAAAGACACAGACCTACTAGAGAATGGACTTTAGGATATGGGGAGGGGGAAGGGTAAGCTGTGTCAAAGCGAGAGAGAGGCATGGACAGATAAACACTACCAAATATAAGGTAGATAGCTAGTAGGAAGCAGCCACATAGCACAGGAAGAACAGCTTGGTGCTTTGTGACCACCTGGAGAGGTGGGATGGGGAGCATGGGAGGGAGGGAGACACGAGAGGGAAGAGATATGGGAACATATGTATATAAAGAACTGATTCACTTTGTTATAAAGCAGAAACTAACACACCGTTGTAAAGCAATTATACTCCAATAAAGATGTAAATAAATAAATAAATAAAAGGAATGTTATATAACAACTGTAAAATAAAATAAAATGTTTAGAAAAATGAACTGATAATCTACTAAAAATTTGTAGTCACTTGCTGGCTCTCTGCATGCATCTAGGTATTTGTTTTACTCAATAATAAAATTAGTTAATTGTATATTTATGAATTGACATGTTCCTTTAAGTCTCAATTGCTTTCCTTCTTATTCCCAACAAAGATGAAGTCTGTAGAACAGTTGGGATCAATTTCCTGAGGGATTTATTTGCAAAGTTGAGAATAAGGAGATTAGCAGAAGAAAGTAATTAAAACAGTTACACAGCATTAATAACAGTATTACATTCTTTCCCTTCTGCAAAATTAATAAGTTGGAAATTTAACAGTGAAAATGGTTTGTGTAATAACATTATCTTTCTCCTGACACATTTCGTAATTTGATTTAAAATTACTTATCAGCTTTGCTGAGTGATAAGTAGGCTACTGAGATCACTGGTCATTTCTATGTTGTTTGCACTTTTAACCTCTTAAAGTTTCCATAGCTTTGTCTGTAATTATTCCTACCAACCACCCCAGACTTCTGAGGAGACCCTATGAGGTACCTCCTGCCAGGTGCAGCTGCCAGGGTGAATAGCACATGAAGCTGAGGAAGAGTTTAGAATAAAGTTTTGCAGGTCTCTGCAGGACTTCAATGCAGTGTAAAATCAAAACACTTGCCTGTCACAATGGAATGAAATGTTCTTCAGAATGGCCTCCCTGCTGCTGTTCCTGGCAGACAAGCAAGAAGATTATCAAGCAGGGGCCACCACTGAAGGGCAAACTAGAATTGATTACCATTTGGTTTCACTTAATTAGGCCTTATTTCAGCTGGGTCAGGAGTCCTAATCGCTCCGCCATCACAGACTTGTTTTCTACCTTGGATATGCAGAGAGACATTCCTTTGTGGCATGGGAAAGATATGGAATAACAGAAACCTTTATGAAGCACTTCTTATATGCTCATTACACATTTCATTTTATTTTTAATTTAATCCTTTAATGTATTTCACTGTGTAAGATAGGTCTTTTTTTTTCTTAATTGGAGTATAGTTGCTTTACAAGTCTTATTAACCACATTTTACAGTTACAGAAACTGAAGGTCAGGCACGTAAACACAATGGAATATTACGTAGCCATAAAAGAAATGAAATTGAGTTATTTGTAGTGAGTTGGATTGACCTAGAGTCTGTCACAGAGAGTGAAGTAAGCCAGAAAGAGAAAAACAAATACCACATGCTAACATATATATATGGCATCTAAAAAAAAAAAAGGTTCTGAAGAACTTAGGAGCAGGCCAGGAATAAAGATGCAGATGTAGAGAATGGACTTGAGGACACGGGGAGGGGGAAGGGTAAGCTGCGATGAACTGAGTGACATTGACATATATACATTACCAAATGTAAAATAGCTAGTGGGAAGCAGCCGCATAGCACAGGGAGATCAGCTCTGTGCTTTGTGACCACCTAGCAGGGAGGGATAGGGAGGGTGGGAGGGAGACACAAGAGAAAGTGGATATGGGGATATATGTATACGTACAGCTGATTCACTTTGTTATACAGCAGAAATTAACACACCATTGTAAATCAATTATACTCCAATAAAGATGTTAAAAAGAAAAAAGAAACTGAAGGACAGAGAGGCATAAGAATTTGGCTAATGTCATAAAACTAGTGAGTAAAGGATCTAGAATACAAACTCAGATACCTCTGTCTCTACGTACATGGTTCTCAACATGATTACATATTAAGATCAGCTAAAGTTGGTCTTTTGTTTTGGACATACACCATGCCATGCAGAATCTTTGTTCCCTGACCAGGGATCCAACCCTTGTCCCCTGCAGTGGAAGCATGAAACCCTAACCACTGAACTACCAGGGAATTCCCAAGGGGGGCTTTTAAAAATATTCAGATGCTCAGACCAGTGCTCACACCAATCAAATCAGAATAGGTGTAGAAGGCTTGGGTTGTGGATTACAGGCACCAATATTTTTCTTAAAGTTTCCTATATAGGAGTTAGCTTCAAGATGGCAGAAGAGTAAGACGTGGAGTTCACTTTCCTCCTCACAAATACATCAGAAATACATCTGTACGTGGAACAACTCCTACAGAACACATACTGAATGGTGGCAGAAGACCTCAGACCTCCCAAAAGGCAAGAAACTACTCACGTACCTGGGTAGGGCAAAAGAAAAAAGATAAAAACAGAGACAAAAGAATATGGACGGGACCTGCACCAGTGGGAGGGAGCTGTGAAGGAGGAAAGGTTTCCAGACAATATGAAGCCCCTTCCCAGGCAAAGAATGTGGGTGGCAGAGGGAGAGGGAGCTTCGGAGCCACAGAGGAGAGCACAGCAACAGGACTGCGGAGGGAAAAGTGCAGAGATGCCTGCACAGAAGATCGGTGCCGACCAGCACTCACCAGCCCGAAAGGTTTGTCTGCACACTGCTGTGATGGCTGGGGCCTGGGAGCTGAGGCTCGGGCCTCAGTTGGATGCCAGGGAGAGGACTGGGGTTGGCTGCGGAACACAGCCTGAATGGGGCAGTGTGCCACAGCTAGCCGGAAGGAAGTCTGGGACAAAGTCTGGAGCTGCCCAAGAGTTAAGAGACGTTTTTTTGCCTCTTTGTTTCCTGGTGCACGAGGAGAGGGGATTAAGAGCGCTGCTTAAAGAAGCTCCAGAGACCGGTGCGAGCCATGGCTATCAGCGAGGACCACAGAGACGGGAATGAGACGCTAAGGCTGCTGCTGCAGCCACCAAGAAGCCTGTGAGCAAGCACAGGTCACTATCCACACCTCCTCTTCCGGGAACCTGTGCAACCTGCCACTGCCAGGGTCCCGTGATCCAGGGACAAATTCCCCAGTAGAAAACACAGCAAGCCTCAGGCTGGTGCAATGTCATGCCTGCCTTTTCAGCCACAGGCTTGCCCCGAATTCCATACCCCTCCCTCTCCACGGCCTGAGTGACCCAGAGCACTGAATCAGCTGCTCCTTTAACACTGTTCTGTCTGAGCGAAGAACAGATGCCCTTAGACGACCTACATGCAGAGGCGGGTCCAAACTGAAAGCTGAACCCCAGGACCTGTGCGAACAAAGAAGAGAAAGGGAAATTTCTCCCAGCAGCCTCAGGAGCAGCAGATTAAATCTCCACAGTCAACTTGATGTACCCTGCCTCTGTGGAAAACCTGAATAGACAACAAATCATCCCAAATTGAGGAGGTGGACTTTGGGAGCAACTATATATATACTTTTTCCCTTTTTCTCTTTTTTTGGGTGTGTATGTGTATGATTCTGTGTGATATTTTCTCTGTATAGCTTTGCTTTTACATTTATCCTAGGGATCTGTCATTTTTTATGTTTTTTGTTTTAGTATAGTATTTAGCACTTGTTATCATTGGTGGATTTGTGTTTTGGTTTGGTTTCAGTCTTCTTTTTTTTATTACTTAAAAATATTTTTGGTAACTTTTATTTTATTTTTTATTTTATTTTATCTCCTTCTCTCTGTCTTTCTGTTTTCTCTCCATTTTATTCTGAGCCATGTGGATCACATGCACTTGGTGCTCCAGCCAGGTGTCAGGGTTGTGCCTCTGAGGTGGGAGAGCCACGTTTAGGGCACTGGTCCACAAGAGACCTCCCAGCTCCATGTAATATCAAATGGTGAAAATCTCCCAGAGATCTCCAGCTTAATGCCAAGACACAGCTCTACTCAATGACCAGCAAGCTACAGTGCTGGAGACCTTATGCCAAACAACTAGCAAGACAGGAACACAACCCCACCCATTAGCAGAGAGGCTACCGAAAATCATAATAAGGTCACAGACACCACAAAACACACCACCAGACGTGGACCAGCCCAACAGAAATACAAGATTCAGCTGCATCCACCAGAACACAGGCATAGTCCCCTCCAACAGGAAGCCTACACAAACCACTGAACCAACCTCAGCCACTGGAGGCAGACATCAAAAACAATGGGAACTACGAACCTGCAGCCAGAGAAAAGGAGATCCCAAACACAGTAAGTTAAGCAAAATGGGAAGACGGAGAAAAAAACAGCACCTGAAGGAGCAAGGCAAAAACACAGCAGACTTAACAAATGAAGAGGAAATAGGCAGTTTCCCTGAAAAAGAATTCTGAATAATGATAGTAAACATGATCCAAAATCTTGAAAATAGAATGGAGAAAATACAAGAAACGTTTAACAAGGGTCTAGAAGAACGAAAGAGCAAAGAAACAGTGATGAACAAAACAATATATGAAATTAAAAATTCTCTAGAAGAGATGAATAGCAGAATAACTGAGGCAGAAGAATGGATAAATGAACTGGAAGATAAAATAATGGAAATAAGGACTGCAGAGAAGAATAAAGAAAAAACAATGAAAAGAAATGAGGAGAGACTCAGAGACCTCTAGGACAACAATAAATGCACCAACATTCAAATTATAGGGGTCCCAGAAGAAGAAGAGAAAAGGAAAGGGACTGAGAAAATATTTGAAGAGATTACATTTGAAAACTTCCCTAATATGGAAAAGGAAATAATTAATCAGGTCCAGGAAGAACAGAGAGTCCATTAAAGGATAAATCCAAGGAGAAACACTCCAAGACACATATTAATCAAACTATCAAAAATTAAACACAAAGAAAAAATATTAACAGCAGAAAGGGAAAAACAACAAATAAAAGACAAGGGAATCCTCATAAGGTTAACAGCTGACCTTTCGGCAGAAAATCTGCAAGCCAGAAGGGAGTGGCAGGACATATTTAAAGTGATGAAGGAGAAAAACCTACAAGCAAGATTACTCTACCCAGCAAGGATCTCATTCAGATTTGTCAGAGAAATTAAAACCACTAGAGAGAAGCAAAAGCTAAGAGAATTCAGCACCACAAAAGCAGCTTTACAACAAACGGTAAAGGAAATTCTCTAGGCAGGAAACACAGAGAAGAAAAAGACCTACAGTAACAAACCCAAAACAATTAAGAAAATGGTAATAGGAACAAATATATCAATAATTACTGTAAGTGTAAATGGATTAAATGCTCCAGTGAAGAGACATAGACTGGCTGAATGGATACCAAGACAAGACCTGTATATATGCTGAGTACAACAGACCAACCTCAGACCTCGGGACACATACAGAGTGAAAGTGAGGGGATGGAAAAAGATATTCCATGCACATGGAAATCAAAAAAAGCTGGAATAGCAAGTCTCATATCAGACAAAATAGACTTTAAAACAAAGACTATTACAAGAGACAAGGAGGGATATTACACAATGATCAAGGGATCAATCCAAGAAGAAAATTTAACATTTGTAAATATTTATGCACCCAACATAGGAGCACGTCAATACATAACGCAAATACTAACAGCCATAAAAGGGGAAATCGACAGTAACACTTTCATAGTAGGGGACTTTAACACCCCACTTTCACCAATGGACATATCATCCAAAATGAAAATAAATAAGGAAACACAAGCTTTAAATGATCCATTAAACAAGATGGACTTAATTGATATTTATAGGACATTCCATCCAAATACAACAGAATACACTTTTTTCTCAAGTGCTCATGGAACATTCTCCAGGATAGATCATATCTTGGGTCACAAATCAAGCCTGGGTAAATTTAAGAAAATTGAAATTGTATGAAGTATCTTTTCTGACCACAACACTATGAGACTAGATATCAATTACAGGAAAGATCTGTGAAAAATGCAAACACATGGAGGCTAAACAATACACTACTTAATATCGAAGTGACCACTGAAGAAATCAAAGAGGAAATCAAAAAATACCTAGAAACAAATGACAATGGAGACATGATGATCCAAAATCTATGGGATGCAGTAAAAGCAGTTCTAAGAGGGAAGTTGATAGCAATACAATCCTACCTTAAGAAACAGGAAACATCTCGAATAAACAACCTAACCTTGCAACTAAAGCAATTAGAGAAAAAATTACAAAAATCCACAAAGTTAGCAAAGGGAAAGAAATCATAAAGATCAGATCAGAGATAAATGAAAAAGAAATGAAGGAAACAATAGCAAAGATCAATAAAACTAAAAGCTGGCTCTTTGAGAAGATAAAAAAAATTGATAAACCACTAGCCAGACTCATCAAGAAAAAAAGTGAGAAGACTCAAATCAATAGAATTAGAAATGAAAAAGGAGAAGTAACAACTGACACTGCAGAAATACAAAGGATCATGAGAGACTTCTACAAGCAACTCTATGCCAAAGAAATGGACAATCTGGAAGAAATAGACAAATTCTTCGAAATGCACAACACGCCAAGACTGAAGCAGGAAGAAATAGAAAATATGAACAGACCAATCACAAGCACTGACATTGACACTGTGATTAAAAATCTTCCAACAAACAAAAGCCCAGAACTAGATGGCTTCAGAGGGGAACTCTATCAAACATTTAGAGAAGAGCTAACACCTACCCTTCTCAAACTCTTCCAAAATATAGCAGAAGGAGGAGCACTCCCTAACTCATTCTATTAGGCCACCACCACCCTGATACCAAAACCAGACAAAGATGTCAGAAAGAACGAAAACTACAGGCCAATATCAGTGATGAACATAGATGCAAACATCCTCAACAAAATACTAGCAAACAGAATACAACAGCATATTAAAAGGATAATACACCATGATCAAGTGGGGTTTATTCCAGGAATGCAAGGATTCTTCAATATATACAAATCAATCAATGTGATAAACCATATTAACAAATGGAAGTAGAAAAACCATATGATCATCTCAATAGATGCAGAGAAAGCGTTATACAAAGTTCAACACTGATTTATGATAAAAACCCTGCAGAAAGTAGGTATAGAGGGAACTTCCCTCAATATAATAAAGGCCATATATGACAAACCCACAGCCAACATCATCCTTAATGGTGAAAAACTGAAACAATGTCCACTAAGATCAGGAACAAGTCAAGATTGCCCACTCTCACCACTATTATTCAATATAGATGTGGAAGTTTTAGCCACAGCAATCAGAGAAGAAAAAGAAATAAAAGTAATCCAAATAGGAAAGAAGAAGTAAAGCTGTCACTGTTTGCAGGTGACATGATATTATACATAAAGAATCCTAAAGATGCCACCAGAAAGCTACTAGAGCTAATCATTGAATTTGGTAAAGTAGCAGGATACAAAATTAATGCAAGGAAATCTCTGGCATTCCTATACACTAATGATGAAAAATCTGAAAGTGAAATTAGTAAAGCATTCCCATTTAGCACTGCCACAAAAGGAATAAAATATCTTGGAATAAACCGATGTAAGGAGACAAAAGACCTGTATGCAGAAAATTATAAGACACTGATGAAAGAAATTAAAGATGATACACATAGATGGAGAGATATAACAGGTTCTTGAATTGGAAGAATCAACTTTGTGAAAATAACTCTACTACCCAAAGCAATCTACAGATTCAATGCAATCCCTATCAAACCACCACTGGCATTTTTCATAGAACTAGAACAAAAAATTTCACAATTTGTATCAAAACACAAAAGACCCCAAATACAGAAAGCAAACTTGAGAATGAAAAATGGAGCTGGAGGAATCAGGCTCCCTGACTTCAGACTATACTACAAAGCTATGGTAATCAAGACAGTATGGTACTGGCACAAAAACAGAAAGATAGATCAATGGAACAGGATAGAAATCCCAGATATTAACCCACGCACATTTGGTCACCTTATCTTTGATAAAGGTGGCAAAAATATACAGTGGAGAAGAGACAGCCTCTTCAATAAGTGGAGCTGGGAAAACTGGACAGGTACATGTAACTGTATGAGATTAGAACACTCCCTAACACCATACACAAAAATAAGCTCAAAATGGATTAAAGACCTAAAGGAAGGCCAGAAAGTATCAAAGTCTTAGAGGAAAACATAGGTAGAACACGCTATGACATAAATCACAGCAAGATCCTTTTTGTCCCACCTCCTAGAGGAATGGAAATGAAAATAAACAAATGGGACCTAATGAAATTTCAAACCTTTTGCACAGCCAAGAGAACCATAAACAAGACCAAAAGACAACCCTCAGAATAGGAGAAAATATTTGCAAATGAAGTAATTGACAAAGGATTAGTCTTCAAAATTTACAAGCAGCACATGCAGCTCAATAACAAAAAAACAAAGAACCCAATCCAAAAATGGGCAGATGACCTAAATAGACATTTCTCCAAAAAAGATAAACAGATTGCCAACAAACACATGAAAGAAAGCTCAACATTATTAATTAACATAATCATTAGAGAAATGCAAATCAAAACTACAATGAGATATCATCTCACAGCAGTCAGAATGGCCATCATCAAAAAATCTAGAAACAATAAATGTTGCAGAGGGTGTGGAGAAAATGGAATACTCTTGCACTGCTGGTGGGAATGTGAATTGGTACAGCTAGTATGGAAAACAGTATGGAGGTTCCTTAAAAAACTACAAATAGAACTACCATATGACACCGCAATCCCATTACTGGGCATACACCCTGAGAAAACCATAAGTCAAAAAGAGTCATGTACCAAAATATTCACTGCAGCTCTATTTACAATAGCGAGGAGATGGAAGCAACCTAAGTGTCCATCATCAGATGAATGGATAAAGAAGATGTGGCACATATATACAGTGTAATATTACTGAGCCATAAAAAGAAATGAAATTGAATTATTTGTAGTGATGTGCATGTATCTAGAGTCTGTTATACAGAGTGAAGTAAGTCAGAAAGAGAAAGACAAATACTGTATGCTAACAGATATATATATGGAATCTAAGAGAAAAAGAATGTCATGAAGAACCTAGTGGTAAAAGCGAATAAAGTCACGACCTACTAGAGAATGGACTTGAGGATATGGGGAGGGGGAAGGGTAATTTGTGATAAAGTGATAGAGTGACACGGACATATATACACTACCAAACGTAAAATAGATAGATAGTGGGAAGCAGCCGCATAGCAAGGGAGATTAGCTCGGTGCTTTTTGACCACCTAGATGGGTGAGATAGAGTTGGTGGGAGGTATGGAGATGCAAGAGGGAAGAGATATGGGAAAATATGTATATGTATAACTGATTCACTTTGTTATAACGCAGCAACTAACACACCACTGTAAAGCAATTATACTCCAATAAAGATGTTAAAAAAAAAGTCATTTACCAAAATGTTCTTTGCAGCTCTATTTACAATAGCCAGGAGATGGCAGCAACCTAAGTGTCCATCATTGAATGAATGGATAAAGAAGATGTGGCACATATATACAACGGAATATTACTCAGCCATAAAGAGAAACGAAATTTAGTTATTTTTAGTTAGGTGGATGGGCCTAGAGTCTGTCATACAGAGTGAAGTAAATCAGAAAGTGAAAAACAAATGCCGTATGCTAACACATATATATGGAATGTAAGAAAAAAAAATGTCATGAAGATCCTTGGGTTAGGACGGGAATAATGACACAGACCTACTAGAGCATGGACTTGAGTATATGGGGAGGGGGAAGGGTAAGCTGTGACAAAGTGAGAGAGTGGCATGGAGATATACACACTACCAAACGTAGGGTGGATAGCTATTGGGAAGCAGCCGCATGGCACAGGGAGATCAGCTAGGTGGTTTGTGATCACCTAGAGGGGTGAGATAGGGAGGCTGGGATGGAGGGAGACGCAACGGAGAAGAGATATGGGGACATATGTATATGTATAACTGAATCACTTTGTTATAAAGCAGAAACTAACACACCATTGTAAAGCAAGTATACCCCAATAAAGATGTTAAAAAAAAGAAAGTAACACACCATTGTAAAGCAATTTTACTCCCATGAAGATGTTTACAAAAAGAAATATTATTTCTGAGCCATATTCCGTGGTATGAATATACCACAGTTAACCATTCAGCCACTGAGGGACATCTGGATTGTTTCTAGCTTTGGCCTATTGTGAGTAAAGGTGCTTTAAAAAGTAATAAATAAATAAATAAATAAATAAATAAATAAATAATCCCTATATAATTCCAATGTTCAGCTGAGGTTGAAAACAACTTTTCTAAAACATATGCTCTTTTCAGTATACTCATTTTCTTTAAACTTTCCGCATGATAAAAATCACTTAAAATCGTTGTTAGAAATACAGATTCCTCTTATCTTTACCCAGATATTCTGATTTAATAGGTTTAGTTGGGACCTGTAAGTCCTATTTTTAAAGAGTGTAAGGAAAGAAAATTTTACCTGCCATTCCAGTTCTACAAAAATCAAGCCATTAGCCACTGCATTCACTCACAGTGTATATTGAGGGGAATTCATGATGGAGAAAAACTGGAAGCATTCTATGCTTTGGATATACTGACCCATAGATTGTTAAGATACATATCTAAGGGAAAATTTCAATAACCTCAGATTCTTGCATTTTCCCATATGTATCCACACACTAAATATCATTAACTTGAAATTTCTGTTATTTGTTATTAGCAGTAAGTTTTTGTGCTTGACCACGTGCTTTCCCCAGCAAAAAGTTCATATATTTCCTGGCTCCTCCCTTAGCTTTCCAGAGTAGTTCCTCAGAGCTGTCTGAGAAGCTGTCTCCTGGTCTAAAGTCGTCAGTAACTCACAACATTTACGTTGTGTATTTTTATTTCAGTTGACAGTTTTGGAAACCACGATGGGGTCCAGAGTACCTTCTGTTTTGCCTGCACTCTATAAGGGTCCAGAGCCTTGGTACCAGCAAGGACCACTTGTGCCCATTTGCCTCCTTGGTGTGTCCAGAAGATTGGGTGAAACTCTCCTCGGTCTTAGATCTCCCGTTATTGACTGATGATCCTAAGTTTTATTTGATGGTGGACAAACTACTTGCTGTAAGGAGGTTTTCCTTGAACTTAGTTTCAAGAAGAGGTACCTGCCCCCACAGTTGAAAGATATTGTGTTAAAAAGACACCACGGAAAGTCCAGTTGAAAGATACTCGGATTTGCTCTGTTGAAAAATACTGAGTAGTCTGGACTGGGTTATTAGGTAGGAAACTGGCCTCATGTTTTTCCTAAACAAGGGTCATCAGAAAGCCAGCCTTCAACTAACACCCCAGCCAGATTCATGTACAATACCTATGAAACTTATACTTGCAAGGACTTACTTAATTGGGAACTAAGAAAATCTAACGCTAAAAATGGCCGAGATGGGGCTCTTTTTCACATTCCCAAACTGGATTTTCTGTACACAGTTAGAGAAAGCTGGCTTGAAAGGAACATCTTTTCAGAATTCTGACCTTAAAGAACAAAATCCCTTCTAGGAGGAGCTTGCATTTCTCTTCCTGTGCCTTTGAAATGTAAATGTTCTACTAGATCTTCTTAGATGTTTTGCTCTGTGTTTTGAGAGAATGGTATTTGCCATCCAGAAGGTACACATATCGTGTACATTTGGCAGCCAGTTGAATAGACTGGGATTCTGAGCAGTCTCTTTGGCTATGCCAGCTCTCAGGGAAATTTGTCATAGGGATTCCAGACCATAAGGGACCTTTTCCATCTCAATCTTCGTTGTGTCCCCCTGTACAATGAAGGCCTTTACTTTCTTAGACTATTTTGGGGAGTAAACTTTCTGGATCTTGTGAAGACTGTACCTTTTGCACTCTCTTGTAAGGACACATCTTGCATCTTATTGGTTTGAGTTGCTATTAAGATACTACTCATCAATGGCCAGACTATGGATCCTTTAAATTGGAAAAAATTCTAAATTGATAAATCTATAGAGAGCTCTCATTATAAACAGCTGTTTTATTGGTACCTATTGAAAGACCAAATTAAAATCTGGATACAAAAATATAACAGCTTAAGAACTCCCTTAGATTAAAACAAACAAACAAACAAACAATGGTTTGGGAAACCTCACTTGTGGTCTTGGATTCCCCTTAATGGGTCTTATGGATGTTAATAAAAATACTAGGTTACTTAATGTTAATTAGTTTGATTAACAAGGGAATTGGAAGAAGCTGAGGGGAAGGTCAAACGACTTCTTCCAAACAAGTTGGAAATTTTAAAGTGACTCGTCCCAACAGGATGGAAATCATACATGGTTTTTATGAAATGGGATAAATAAAATGGACACTGATGGGATCAAAACAAACACAACCTAGGTTTGGATAAGAAAAGCGCCCCCAATTGGTCCCTCCAACATTAAAGGGCCCCAAACAAGTCTGCTTTATTTACCCCAGTTTTTTAAAAATTAAAAAGCTTAAAGAAAATTACACCGAGGTACCTGACAAGCAATTGCTTGGAACAAAGTTAGGTCGGTTAATTAAGTTAATGACTGACAAAAGGGATTGGGTGCCTTGGCTTGACCCCTCACTGGGGGTGTTGACTTAAAATAATTGCACAACATGAGTATTGTGAGTCACGTTTTATTAGGGGCAAAATTGCTAGGAGAAACACTGACTGAAACCACGCACCCTGGCCAGGCAAAGACAGTAACAATTTGTATGACTTATTTTATGACAGGAGATTCTGGTAAGGAGCATGGAACGAACAAGCCAACACCAAGCAGAAGAAAGTTCAAAAGGAGAAAGGAGACGCCAGTCCACATGTCCTACCAACCTCCCAGAATCCTGCTCGCTGGAATCCATCTTGGCTGAGTGGTTGCGTGTGCCACCAGAAAGGACCCTGAGTCAGGATTACTGGCCAGAGACAGCCCGGAAACTAACCCCATTATCATAAAACCCGAGACTATGAGCCATGTGGCAGAGTAGTTCTGGGTTCCCTTACCCTGCTGCTCTCCACCCGGGTGCCCCTTCCTAAAAAAGTCTCTTGCTTTGTCAGCACGTGTGTCTCCTCAGACGATTCATTTCTGAGTGTTAGATAAGACCCCACTCTTGGGCCCTGGAAGGGGTCCCCCTTCCTGCAACAAAATGGCGACTATAGACTGGGAGACAGCATTTCAGATAGTTCTGAGAAACTGCTCCAAAGAGGTAGGGGGGAAGATCGGTATATATGTGATTTTGGTGACAGGGGAGTACATACAATCAGGCACATTTTTCTTTAGCAGAAGGTTTCGAGGAGCAGTCATCACCATGAAGGATTTTAGTGCTTTTCTAGATATGAAGAGGTGCAAGAATTGGGTTCATAAAATTGGCTCCTGAAAATATCTAACTATCTGAAGACCTGTTCTGCCAGTTTTTCCCAGAGCACAGAGTGCCTCATTTCTGCTCTCCACCCTGAACTCCTTTCAGGGGGGTGTTAAAATCAGCAGCTGCAGCAGCACATGATTTAATCCTTGTAGAGGTAGTTGGTAAATGCCAATGGCAAGTGCCAATTTGTTGTTAACAGGAACCCCAAAGTCTTTTATACATAAATGGATAAAATGGCCAGAGGATAACAAGGAAAGTTTCTGGGATTCTTTGTAAGACCAAGACTTGTTGGTGGGGTCATAATGGAGGCTAAAGTTAAAGGTATAAGTGTTGGTAGAATTGAGATGAAAGTTTACAAAAATTTGTATATTTGAATGGGCTTTATATAAGATGGTTACCTCTCTTTTGCCTAATTATATTCTGGGATAGACATTATGTCTCACTGGGGAATGATTCCCCTGTCTGGTATTATAAGACGAGGCATATAAACCTGCCCCTCAGGCAATATTATTTAAAAATACTAAAGGAGGGAGAAGGCGGAAGATGGCGGAAGAGTAAGACGCGGGGATCACCTTCCTCCCCACAGATACACCAGAAATACATCTACACGTGGAACAACTCCTACAGAACACCTACTGAAGGCTGGCAGAAGACCTCAGACCTCCCAAAAGGCAAGAAACTCCCCACGTACCTGGGTAGGGCAAAAGAAAAAACAGAGACAAAAGAATAGGGACGGCACCTGCACCAGTGGGAGGGAGCTGTGAAGGAGGAAAAGTTTCCACACTCTAGGAAGCCCCTTCGCGGGCGGAGACTGCGGGAGGCGGAGGGGGGAGCTTCGAGGCTGCGGAGGAGAGCACAGCAACGGGTGCGGAGGGCAAAGCGGGGAGATTCCCGCACAGAGGATCGGTGCCGACCGGCACTCACCAGCCCGAGAGGCTTGTCTGCTCACCCGCCGGGGCGGGCGGGGCTGCGAGCTGAGGCCGGAGCGCAGGGAGACGACTGGGGTTGGCGGCTTGAACATAGCCTGAAGGGGTTAGTGCACCACAGCTAGCCGGGAGGGAGTCCGGGGAAAAGCCTGCACCTGCAGAAGAGGCAGGAGACTTTTCCTTCCCTCTTTGTTTCCTGGGGCGTGAGGAGAGGGGTTTAAGAACGCTGCTTAAAGGAACTCCAGAGACGGGCGCGAGCCGCGGCTAAAAGCGCGAACCCCAGAGACGGGCGCGAGCCGCGGCTGAAAGCGCGGAATCCAGAGACGGGCGCGAGCCGCGGCTGAAAGCGCGGAATCCAGAGACGGGCGCGAGCCGCGGCTGAAAGCGCGGAATCCAGAGACGGGCGCAAGCCGCGGCTAAAAGCGCGGACCCCAGAGGCGGGCGGGAGACGTTAAGGCTGCTGCTGCCGCCACCGAGGGGCCTGTGTGCGAGCACAGGTCACTCTCCACACCCCTCTTCCGCGGAGCCTGTGCAGCCCGCCACCGCCAGGTTCCCGGGATCCAGGGACAACTTCCCCGGGAGAGCGCACAGCGCGCCTCAGGCTGGTGCAAAGTCACGCCGACCTTTGCCACCGCAGGCCCGCCCCGCACTCTGTGACCCTTCGTCCCCGCCGGCCTGAGTGCGCCAGAGCCCCCAATCAGCGGCTCTTTTAACCCCATCCTGTCTGAGCAAAATACAGACGCCCTCCAGCGATCTACACGCAGTGGCAGGGCCAAATCCAAAGCTTAGCCCTGGGAGCTGTGAGAACAAAGAAGAGAAAGGGAAATCTCTCCCAGCAGCCTCAGAAGCAGCGGATTAAAGCTCCACAATCAACTTGATGTACCCTGCATCTGTGGAATACCTGAATAGACAACCAATCATCCCAAATTAAGGAAGTGGACTTTAGGAGCAAGATCTATGATTTTTTCCCCTTTCCTCTTTTTGTGAATGTGTATGTGTATGCTTCTGTGTGAGATCTTGTCTGTATAGTCTTGCTTCCACCATTTGTCCTAGGGTTCTATCCGTCCATGTTTTTTTTTAAATTTTTTTCTTAATAATTAATTTTAATAACCTTATTATACTTTACCTTCGTTCTTTCTTTCTTTCCGTCCTTCCTTCCCTCCTTTAGACAACGAATCATCCCAAATTGAGGAGGTGGTCTCTGACAGCAAGATTTAGGATTTTTCCCCATTTACCTCTTATAGTGAGGGTGTATGTGTATGCTTCTGTGTAAGATTTTGTCGGTATAGCTTTGCTTCCAACATTTGTCCTAAGGTTCTTTCCGTCCCTCTTTTTTTTTTTTTCTAAATAAGAAGTTTTTAATTCAATAACTTTATTATACTTTATTTTATTTTTACTGTATCTTCTTTCTTTCTTTTTTCCTTCTTTCCCTCCTTCCTTCCTTCCTCCCTCCCTCCCTCCCTCCTTTCTTTCCTTCTTGCCTTCTTTCCTTCTTTGCTTCTTTCTTTCTTTCTTCCTTCCTTCCTACCCTCCTTTCCTTCTTTCTTTCCTCATACTTCTACTAATTCCCTCTACTTTTTCTCCCTTTTATCCTGAGCCTGTGGATGAAAAGCTTTTGGTGCTCCAGCCAGGAGGCAGGGCTCTGCCTCTGAGGTAGGACAGCCAACTTCAGGACACTGATCAACAAGAGACCTCCCAGCTCCACATAATATCAAACGGCGAAAATCTCCCAGAGACCTCCATCTTAACACCAGCACCCAGCTTCACTCAACGACCAGCAAGCCACAGTGCTGGAAAACCTATGCCAAACAACTAGCAAAACAGGAACACAACCCTACCCATTAGCAGAGAGGCTGCCTAAAATCATAATAAGGCCACAGACACCCCCAAACACACCACCAGACGTGAACCTGCCCACTAGAGAGACAAGATCCAGCCTCATCCACCACAACACAGGCACTAGCCCCCTCCACCAGGAAGCCTACACAACCCACTGAACCAACCTTAGCCACTGGAGACAGACATCAAAAACAGGAAGAACTACAAACCTGCAGCCTGCAAAAAGGAGACCCCAAACACAGTAAGATAAGCAAAATGAGAAGACAGAAAAACACACAGCAGATAAAGGAGCAAGATAAAAATGCACCAGACCTAACAAATGAAGAGGAAATAGGCAGTCTACCTGAAAGAGAATTCAGAATAATGATAGTAAGGTTGATCCGAAATCTTGGAGATAGAATGGACAATAGATTGGACAAAATGCAAGAATCAGTTAACAAGGACCTAGAAGAACTAAAGATGAAACAAGCAACGATGAACAACACAATAAATGAAATTAAAAGTACTCTAGATGGGATCAATAGCAGAATAACTGAGGCAGAAGAACGGATAAGTGACCTGGAAGATAAAATAGTGGAAATAACTACTGCAGAGCAGAATAAAGAAAAAAGAATGAAAAGAACTGAGGACAGTCTCAGAGACCTCTGGGACAACATTAAACGCACCAACATTCGAATTATAGGGGTTCCAGAAGAAGAAGAGAAAAAGAAAGGGACTGAGAAAATATTTGAAGAGATTATAGTTGAAAACTTCCCTAATATGGGAAAGGAAATAGTTAATCAAGTCCAGGAAGCACAGAGAGTCCCATACAAGATAAATCCAAGGAGAAATACGCCAAGACACATATTAATCAAACTGTCAAAAATTAAATACAAAGAAAGCATATTAAAAGGAGCAAGGGAAAAACAACAAATAACACATAAGGGAATCCCCATAAGGTTAACAGCTGATCTCTCAGCAGAAACCCTACAAGCCAGAAGGGAGTGGCAGGACATACTGAAAGTGATGAAGGAGAAAAACATGCAGCCAAGACTACTCTACCCAGCAAGGATCTCATTCAGATTTGATGGAGAAATTAAAACCTTTACAGACAAGCAAAAGCTGAGAGAGTTCAGCACCACCAAACCAGCTTTACAACAACTGCTAAAGGATCTTCTCTAGGCAAGAAACACAAGAGAAGGAAAAGACCTACAATAACGAACCCAAAACAATTTAGAAAATGGGAATAGGAACATACATATCGATAATTACCTTAAATGTAAATGGACTAAATGCTCCCACCAAAAGACACAGATTAGCTGAATGGATACAAAAACAAGACCCTTATATATGCTGTCTACAAGAGACCCACTTCAGACCTAGAGACACATACAGACTGAAAGTAAGGGGATGGAAAAAGATATTCCATGCAAATGGAAGCCAAAAGAAAGCTGGAGTAGCAATTCTCATATCAGACAAAATAGACTTTAAAATAAGGACTATTAAAAGAGACAAAGAAGGACACTACATAATGATCAAGGGATCGATCCAAGAAGAAGATATAACAACTGTAAATATTTATGCACCCAACATAGGAGCACCTCAATACATAAGGCAAATACTAACAGCCATAAAAGGGGAAATCGACAGTAACACATTCATAGTAGGGGACTTAAACACCCCACTTTCACCCATGGACAGATCATCCAAAATGAAAATAAATAAGGAAACACAAGCTTTAAATGATACATTAAACAAGATGGACTTAATTGATATTTATAGGACATTCCATCCAAAAACAACAGAATACACATTTTTCTCAAGTGCTCATGGAACATTCTCCAGGATAGATCATATCTTAGGTCACAAATCAAGCCTTGGTAAATTTAAGAAAATTGAAATTGTATCAAGTATCTTTTCTGACCACAACGCCATGAGACTAGATATCAATTACAGGAAAAGATCTGTAAAAAATACAAACACATGGAGGCTAAACAATACACTACTTAATAATGAAGAGATCACTGAAGAAATCAAAGAGGAAATCAAAAAATACCTAGAAACAAATGACAATGGAGACACAACGACCCAAAACCTGTGGGATGCAGCAAAAGCAGTTCTAAGGGGGAAGTTTATAGCAATACAAGCCCACCTTAAGAAGCAGGAAACATCTCGAATAAACAACCTAACCTTGCACCTCAAGCAATTAGAGAAAGAAGAACAAAAAAACCCCAAAGCTAGCAGAAGGAAAGAAATCATAAAAATCAGATCAGAAATAAATGAAAAAGAAATGAAGGAAACAATAGCAAAGATCAATAAAACTAAAAGCTGGTTCTTTGAGAAGATAAACAAAATAGATAAACCACTAGCCAGACTCATCAAGAAAAAAAGGGAGAAGACTCAAATCAATAGAATTAGAAATGCAAAAGGAGAGGTAACAACTGACACTGCAGAGATAAAAGAGATCATAAGAGATTACTACAAGCAACTCTATGCCAATAAAATGGACAATCTGGAAGAAATGGACAAATTCTTAGAAATGCACAACCTGCCAAGACTGAATCAGGAAGAAATAGAAAATATGAACAGACCAATCACAAGCACTGAAATTGAAACTGTGATTAAAAATCTTCCAACAAACAAAAGCCCAGGACCAGATGGCTTCACAGGCGAATTCTATCAAACATTTAGAGAAGAGCTAACACCTATCCTTCTCAAACTCTTCCAAAATATAGCAGAGGGAGGACCACTCCGTAACTCCTTCTACGAGGCCACCATCACCTTGATACCAAAACCAGACAAGGATGTCACAAAGAAAGAAAACTACAGGCCAATATCACTGATGAACATAGATGCAAAAATCCTCAACAAAATACTAGCAAACAGAATCCAACAGCACATTAAAAGGATCATACACCATGATCAAGTGGGGTTTATTCCAGGAATGCAAGGATTCTTCAATATACGCAAATCTATCAACGTGATAAACCATATTAACAAATTGAAGGAGAAAAACCATATGATCATCTCAATAGATGCAGAGAAAGCTTTTGACAAAATTCAACACCCATTTATGATAAAAACCCTGCAGAAAGTAGGCATAGAGGGAACTTTCCTCAACATAATAAAGGCCATATATGACAAGCCCACAGCAAACATCATCCTCAATGGTGAAAAACTGAAAGCATTTCCACTAAGATCAGGAACAAGACAAGGTTGCCCACTCTCACCACTCTTATTCAACATAGTTTTGGAAGTTTTAGCCACAGCAATCAGAGAAGAAAAGGAAATAAAAGGAATCCAAATCGGAAAAGAAGTAAAGCTGTCACTGTTTGCCGATGACATGATCCTATACATAGAGAACCCTAAAGATGCTACCAGAAAACTACTAGAGCTAATCAATGAATTTGGTAAAGTGGCAGGATACAAAATTAATGCACAGAAATCTCTTGCATTCCTATATACTAATGATGAAAAATCTGAAAGTGAAATCAAGAAAACACTCCCATTTACCATTGCAACAAAAAGAATAAAATATCTAGGAATAAACCTACCTAAGGAGACAAAAGACCTGTACGCAGAAAATTATAAGACACTGATGAAAGAAATTAAAGATGATATAAATAGATGGAGAGATATACCATGTTCTTGGATTGGAAGAATCAACATTGTGAAAATGACTCTACTACCCAAAGCAATCTATAGATTCAATGCAATCCCTATCAAACTACCACTGGCATTTTTCACAGAACTAGAACAAAAAATTTTGCAATTTGTATGGAAACACAAAAGACCCCGAATAGCCAAAGCAATCTTGAGAACGAAAGAAGGAACTGGAGGAATCAGGCTCCCTGACTTCAGACTATACTACAAAGCTACAGTCATCAAGACGGTATGGTACTGGCACAAAAACAGAAAGATAGATCAATGGAACAGGATAGAAAGCCCAGAGATAAACCCATGCACATATGGACACCTTATCTTTGATAAAGGTGGCAGTAATGTACAATGGAGAAAGGACAGCCTCTTCAATAAGTGGTGCTGGGAAAACTGGACAGGTACATGTAAAAGTATGAGATTAGAACACTCCCTAATACCATACACAAAAATAAGCTCAAAATGGATTAAAGAACTAAATGTAAGGCCAGAAACTATCAAACTCTTAGAGGAAAACATAGGCAGAACACTCTATGACATAAATCAAAGCAAGATCCTTTCTGACCCACCTCCTAGAGTAATGGAAATAAAAACAAAAATAAACAAATGGGACCTAATGAAACTTCAAAGCTTTTGCACAGCAAAGGAAACCATAAACAAGACCAAAAGACAACCCTCAGAATGGGAGAAAATATTTGCAAATGAAGCAACCGACAAAGGATTAATCTCCAAAATTTACAAGCAGCTCATGCAGCTCAATAACAAGAAAACAAACAACCCAATCCAAAAATGGGCAGAAGACCTAAATAGACATTTCTCCAAAAAAGATATACAGACTGCCAACAAACACATGAAAGAATGCTCAACATCATTAATCATTAGAGAAATGCAAATCAAAACTACAATGAGATATCATCTCACACCAGTCAGAATGGCCATCATCAAAAAATCTAGAAACAATAAATGCTGGAGAGGGTGTGGAGAAAAGGGAACACTCTTGCACTGCTGGTGGGAATGTGAATTGGTTCAGCCACTATGGAGAACAGTATGGAGGTTCCTTAAAAAACTACAAATAGAACTACCATATGACCCAGCAATCCCACTACTGGGCATATACCCTGAGAAAACCAAAATTCAAAAAGAGTCATGTACCAAAATGTTCATTGCAGCTCTATTTACAATAGCCCGGAGATGGAAACAACCTAAGTGCCCGTCATCGGATGAATGGATAAAGAAGATGTGGCACATATATACAATGGAATATTACTCAGCCATAAAAAGAAACGAAATTGAGCTATTTGTAATGAGGTGGATAGACCTAGAGTCTGTCATACAGAGTGAAGTAAGTCAGAAAGAAAAAGACAAATACCGTATGCTAACACATATATATGGAATTTAAGAAAAAAATGTCATGAAGAATCTAGGGGTAAAGCAGGAATAAAGACGCAGACCTCTTAGAGAACGGACTTGAGGTTATGGGGAGGGGGAAGGGTGAGCTGTGACAGGGCGAGAGAGAGTCATGGGCATATACACACTAACAAATGCAGTAAGGTAGATAGCTAGTGGGAAGCAGCCGCATGGCACAGGGATATTGGCTCGGGGCTTTGTGACAGCCTGGAGGGGTGGGATGGGGAGGGTGGGAGGGAGGGAGACGCAAGAGGGAAGACATATGGGAACATATGTTTATGTATGACTGATTCACTTTGTTATAAAGCAGAAACTAACACACCATTGTAAAGCAATTATACCCCAATAAAGATGTTAAAAAAAAAAATACTAAAGGAAACCAATAGGGTTACTTGAGCCCAGAGAATATGAAGTAAAAACTGGCGGCTAATATTAAGGGGCTAATAAAAGCAATAATGGAGGTTTTTTTGCCCCTAGGGCAATCTGCTCTGGGTTTAACTTGTTCATGCAGAAAGAGGGCCATTGTTGAATGCCTTGTGCAAACTTTTAAAGGCATGATAAATTTAACCCCAAATTTCTTGGACATAGAATTCCTTTTTTTTTTTTTGTTTTCTTTTTGCGGTACGCAGGCCTCTCACTGTTGTGGCCTCTCCCATTGCAGAGCACAGGCTCCAGACGTGCAGGCTCCGGACGCGCAGGCTCAGCGGCCATGGCTCACGGGCCCAGCTGCTCCGCGGCATGTGGGATCTTCCCGGACCGGGGCACGAACCCGTGTCCCCTGCATCGGCAGGCGGACTCTCAACCACTGTGCCAGCAGGGAAGCCCTTGAACATAGAATTCTTGATTCCCAGTTTATTTAGAAATCTTGCTGATATAAGGAAACAAATTAAAATGTAGTTGGGCAAATCAATCTTTTAATATCACTTAGGTAGCAGAGCTCTTTGGGAAGTTAAAAGCAAATATCTTTGCCTTGCCAATCTCTACAAATCAGAAATGTAAGTACAGTCCACAAAGACTTTAGAAAGCCTAATTAACTCAGGTAGAATATAAAACCAAAAGAAAAAAAATAAGGGAAACGTTTTTGAAAGTTAAGAATTCTAACTCATATATGTAATTAAAAGTAATAAAATTAATAAGGAAAACATCTTTGTTTGAAAGGAAAAAAAGATATAAGGAATGGAAATGCAGTCTGTTAAGGGAAAAGAGAGTAATTTTGTCCTGGAGAGAAAAAAATGGGGGGAGCATAGGACAAAATTTGAAGGTAAAATGGGAAATTATAGAAGGTTTGTGGGAAAAGAAACCTGAAACAAGAGTTTTGTGCATGGTCAGGATTAGTTAAGATTAGAAGAAAATTTAATTGAGTAAATAAATTTTAATATTAAAAGTAAGCCAGTACAAAACTAGAATTGGTTTTCTCTTTGTTTTAAGAGAATGAATTCTTTTAAAATATTAATCTACTTTTAATAACAGGTTGTAAAGTTTATCTTCTAAGTAATCTGTTGTAACTTTCAATGTTTGCCTTTAAATTCTTTTCTTGTCACTTTGATTGAGTGAATAAGTATTGTTTCATGGTGACCTATGAGCCTATTTTGGCCAAGTGTTTTAAAACCTTTTGATATCTTTAATACTTCCTGAAATCAAATTCTAAATGAAGTTCTTTTGACCTCTAGCTAAACTTGGGATGCTTCAGAGGGCCCCTGAAACATCAAAGAGTTATTAAAATAATTAGGTTTATCTGGTATGTTATGTTACAATGGGAAACATCATCAAATTGCATGGGTAAATGTCATTAATATAGATAGTCTAGAAATTATATGGAATTCCTAAAAATCTGGTTTATCCTAGTATAATGTTATCAGTCACAGTTCTAGTTATTATCTTAAAATATTGTATGTCACAGAAATAACTGTTTCTTTGTCAATTACATTGTAATCAGATCTTTATGCTATTTTAAGTCTTTTGTCATTTATAGACAGTTATTATTTTACTCTGATGCTTTAACAAAAATGAAGATCTTCAAGAAGATATTTTTGAAAATAACTTTTTGAAAAATATAGGTTTCTGATGACTTTTAGATCATACCATTGAACTGGGTAAGAAATTAAAAAACTATTGGAGAACTTAATGGCTTCATCCAGACCAACAAAATTTAATTACATGGACTGAAAGAACTGATAAATATGAATTATAATTTATGACTTTTGGTCTGAAATATTACTGTCTTTTAATATTTGCTTTCCAGAAAATCTTACCTCTTATGTTAACTATGACCTACAGCAAGGTGATAAATTATACCTTTATAAACAGACATGAAACACTTATCTTCTTCTCTCTACCTAATCCCTCCAGAATTTGATTTCTCCAGCTGGCTCCCCTCTGGATTTGATGGCTTATTGTGATCCAGATTGCAACTAGTTATACATTGTTTTAATTTGTTCTCTCTTTGTTGTTTTGAAAGTGTTCATAATTTCTCTGCTGTACTATAACCTTATTGATGTTACTAACAGTATTACTTATATCCTATTTTATAAGATTGTTGTCTCTTGCATTACCCAATGTGTAGCCAGACATCCAACAGAATTAATGATGGCTAAACATCTTGAGGCAACTGATCACATATATAGCTCTCTATAAAATTAATTGTAATAGTGCAACACTAGATATGGGAAGAAGCAACAAGGGAAAAATATTTCCTGTATCATAATATAATAAATAAAAAATAATTTTACTGGCTGGGTTATATTGACCACATTATCTTTGATACATGGTATAGTTTGAGTCAAAATTTAATCTCTTAAGTCTGAATTTATTAGTACTGTGTTCCAATCTCTCTAAAGTGAGAAAAAAAATCAACGTGCACTATATAGAAAATTCTTAATGTAAAACTCCTGTTTTACCATTTTTATCCCCCAATTTCACTGTTACATAACAACAAACATAATTTCAATATACTATACAGACCCCACCTCATAACATAGATCCATTTTTTAGTTCTTTGTTAAATGTGTTAGCTGGATTTCCATACAATATAAAGAGTTCATGCATTCTATATGTTTGCCTAAGCTAGCTATCTACACAAATTCTCTTCCAAGGCAGGGCCCTCACCTGTACAGAATAAAGTAGGCAGCCTTATTCCTGAGAAGTACAGTGATAAACTGATTTGTCTTAGGTTCTCAGAGTCTGCCCTCTCAGGACCCTGTCTTTGGAAAGAAAACAAAACTGGATAGTTACCCTGCCTGAAAACTACAGAAAACTCAACTCCTTTTATACCATACCATGCATGTCACCCACAGAAATGTCTCCAGTAAAATAATATATCTAATTGGAATTTTGCAAAACAGTGCCCTCTGACTTGGAATCCTGAAGTACTTTTTTTTTTTTTTTTTTAAATAATAAGGTGTCTCCCAGCTGCTGCTGATACTGTGATACTGGTCCTTATAGTACTACCTTGACCAGATGCTTTGAATTGCTATATCTTGCAAACTTCTATGGGGCATAGAGCCTTGATCCACCAATATCACTACCACTCCTTTTGAAACATGTTATGTGGACTTTCTGCTGAATGCCCAAAGACTGCAACTACTCATCTCCACCACAGTCTCTCACCTGTGTATTTCTACTTAACCTTCCCCTAGTAGCAGTCAGAGGTTTGTGTAACCTACAGTTGATTATAGAGAAACGTACTCAGAATGATAAGTGAAGTGGACATAGTCAATCTATCCAAGAAAGAGTTTAGGATAGTGATCATTAAGATGAACAAAAAATTCAGGAGAAGAATGGATGCACAGAGAGAGAAGTTAGAAGATTTTAACAAAGAGTTATAAAATATATAAAACAACCAAAGATGAAGAATACAACAACTGCAAAGAAAAATACACTAGAAGGAAACAAAAGTACATTAAATGATACAGAGGAAAAGATCAGTGAGTTAGAATAGAGTAGCAGAAAACACTAATGCTGAATAGAGAAAAGAAAAAAATGAAAAGAAATGAGGACAGTTTAAGAGACCTCTGGGAAAACATCAAGGGCACTAATATTTACACTAGAAGGAGAAGACAGAGAAAGGGCTGAGAACATAATTGAAGACTTAATAGCTGAAAACTTCCCTAATGTGGAAAAAAAAAAAAGGACATAAACTCCAGGAAGGACTGAGAGTCCCAAGTAGGATTAACACAAAGAGGAAATCAACACGATACACTGTAATTAAAATGGCAAAAACAAAAGATAGAGAATATTAAAAGCAGCAAGGGAAAAGGAACACATTACATACAAGGGAACTTCCATATAGCTATGAGAAGACTTTTCAACAGAAACTCTGCAGGCAAAAAGGGAGTGGCAAAATATAGTTAAAGTGATGAAAGGGAAAAAGCTACAACTGAGAATATTCTACTTGGTAAAGCTCTCATTTGGATTTGATGGAGAGATCAAAAGGTTTACAGACAAACAAAAGCTGAAAGAGTTCAACACCATCAAGCCAGCATTCAAAGAAATGTTAAAGGAACTACTCTAAGTGAAAAAGAAAAGGTCCAAACTAGAAACATAAAAATTAAGACCAGATAAGTGTGATTGGTAAAGGCAAACATATAGAAAAGGTAGAAAATCAACCATGAAAAAAGCTACTAGGAAGGTTAAAAGATGAAAGTAGTAAAATCATCTATATCCACATTAAGCAGTTAAGAGTTACACAATACAATTAGATAACATATAAAATATGATATCAAAAACAGTAATTGTGAGGGCAGGATATTACAAATGACGGCTTGTTAAAATGCATTTGGAATTAAGAGTTCAGCAACTTAAAACAATCACATATATATGTAGATGGCTATATTTAAACTCATGGTAACCACAAACCAAAATTTTATATACACACAAAATAAACCAAAAAGAAATCCAAAAATAACACTAAAGATAGTCATCAAATCATAAGGGAAGAGAAGAAAATAGGAAAGGAACAAAAAAGACTTACAAAAACAAAGTACAATAAACAAAATGGCTATAAGAACATACATATTGGGACTGGTCGGAGAAGATGGCGGAAGACTAACATGCAGAGATCACCTTCCTCCCCATAGATACATCAGAAATACATCTACACGTGGAACTGCTCCTATAGAACACCCACTGAACGCTGGCAGAAGACCTCAGACCTCCCAAAAGGCAAGAAACTCCCCACGTAACTGTGTAGGGCAAAAGAAAAAAGAAAAACAGAGACAAAAGAATAGGGACGGGACCTGCGCCAGTGGGAAGGAGCTGTGAAGGAGGAAAGGTTTCCACACATAAGGAAGCCACTTTGCGGGCAGAGACTGAGGGTGGCGGAGGGGGGAAGCTTCAGAGCTGCGGTGGAGAGCACAGCAACAGGGCTGTGGAGGGCAAAGCGGAGAGATTGCCGCACAGAGGATTGGTACCGACCAACACTAACCAGCCCGAGAGGCTTGTTTGCTCATTTGCCGGGGCGGGCGGGGCTGCGAGCTGAGGCTCGGGCTTCGGTCGGATCGCAGGGAGACGACTGGGGTGGGCGGCATGAACACAGCCAGAAGGGGTTAGTGCACCACGGTTAGATGGGAGGGACTCCAGGATAAAGTCTGGACCTGCAGAAGAGGCAAGAGACTTTTTCTTGCCTCTTTGTTTCCTGGTGTGCGAGGAGAGGGGATTAAGAGTGCCACTTAAAGGAGCTCCAGAGACAGGCGCGAGCCACGACTATCAGCGTGGACCCCAGAGACGGGCATGAAATGCTAAGGCTGCTGCTGCTGCCACCAAGAAGTCTGTTTGCAAGCACAGGTCACTATCCACACCTCCCCTCCCAGGAGCCTGGGCAGACCGCCACTGCCAGGGTTCAGTGATCCAGGGACAACTTCCCCAGGAGAACGCACGGCACGCCTAAGGCTGCTGCACCGTCATGCTGGCCTTTGCCGCGGCAGGCTCTCCCCACATCCATACCCCGCCCTCCTCCCGGACTCAGTTAGCCAGAGCCCCCGAATCAGATGCTCCTTTAACCCAGTCCTGTCTGAGCGAAGAACAGAGGCCCTCAGGCAATCTACACGCACAGGCGGGGCAAAATTCAAAGCTGAACACCGGGAGCTGTGCCAACAAAGAAGAGAAAGGGAAATCACTCCCAGCAGCCTCAGGAGCAGCGGATTAAATCTCCACAATCAACTTGATGTGCCCTGCATCTATGGAATTCCTGAATACACAACAAACCATCCCAAATTGAGGAGGTGGACTTTGGGAGCAAGATATATTATTTTTTCCCCTTTTCCTATTTTTGTGAGTGTGTATGTGTATGCTTCTGTGTGAGATTTTGTCTGTATAGCTTTGCTTTCACCATTTGTCCTAGGGTTCTGTACGTCCGTTTTTTTTTTCTTACTTAAAAATTTTTTTCTTAATAATTTTTTATTTTAATAACTTGATTTTATTTTATCTTTATTTTATTTTATTTTATCATGTTTCTTTCTTTCTATTTTTTTCTCACTTTCATTCTGAGCTGTGTTGATGAAAGGCTCTTGGTGCTCCAACCAGGATACAGTGCCTGTGCCTCTGAGGTGGGAGATCCAAATTCAGGACACTGGTCCACAAGAGACCTCCCAGCTCCACATAATATCAAATGGTGAAAATCTCCCAGAGATCTCCATCTCAACACCAAGACCCAGCTTCACTCAAAGATGAGCAAGTTACAGTGCTGGACACCCTATGCCAAACAACAGTCAAGACAGGAACACAACCCCACCCATTAGCAGAGAGGCTGCCTAAAATCATACTAAGACCACAGACACCCCAAAACACACCACCAGACGTGGACCTGCCCACCAGAAAACAAGATGCAGCCTCATCCACCAAAACACAGGCACTAGTCCCCTCCACCAGGAAGCCTACACAGCCCAGTGAACCAACCTTAGCCACTGGGGACAGACACCAAAAACAACGGGAACTACGAACCTGCAGCCTGTGAAAAGGAGACCTGAAACACAGTAAGTTAAACAAAATGAGAAGACAGAAAAACACACAGCACATGAAGGAGCAAGGTAAAAACCCACCAGACCTAACAAATGAAGAGGAAATACGCAGTCTACCTGAAAAAGAATTCAGAATAATGATAGTAAAGATGATCTAAAATCTTAGAAATAGAATAGACAAAATGCAAGAAACATTTAACAAGGACCTAGAAGAAATAAAGAGGAAACAAGCAACAGTGAACAGCACAATAAATGAAATTACAAACACTCTAGAAGGGATCAATAGCAGAATAACTGAGGCAGGGGAACGGACAAGTGACCTGGAAGATAAAATAGTGGAAATAATTACTGCAGAGCAGAATAAAGAAAAAACAATGAAAAGAATTGAGGACAATCTCAGAGACCTTGGGGACAGCATTAAATACACCAACATTCGAATTATAGGGGTTCCAGAAGAAGAAGACAAAAAGAAAGGGACTGAGAAAATATATGAAGAGATTATAGTTGAAAACTTCCCTAATATGGGAAAGGAAATATTTAATCAAATCCAGGAAGCACAGAGAGTCTGATATAAGATAAATCCAAGGAGAAATATGCCAAGACACACATTAATCAAACTATCAAAAATTAAATACAAAGAAAACATATTAAAAGCAGCAAGGGAAAAAAAAATAACACACAAGGGAATCCCCATAAGGTTAACAGCTGATCTTACAGCAGAAACTCTGCAAGGCAGAAGAGAATGGCAGGACATATTTAAAGTGATGAAGGTGAAAAATCTAAAACCATGATTAACCTACCCAGCAAGGATCTCATACATTTTGATGGAGAAATTAAAAACTTTACAGACAAGCAAAAGCTGAGAGAGTTCAGCACCACGAAACCAGCTTTACAACAAATGCTAAAGGAACTTCTCTAGGCAAGAAGCACAAGAGAAGGAAAAACCTTACAATAAGAAACTCAAAACAATTAAGAAAATGGGAATATGAACATACATATTGATAATTACCTCAAATGTAAATGGATAAAATGCTCCCAGCAAAAGACACAGACTGGCTGAATGGATACAAAAACAAGACCCATATATATGCTGTCTATGAGAGACCTACTTCAGACCTAGGGACACAAAGTGACTGAAAGTGAGGGGATGGAAAAAGATATTCCATGCAAATGGAAATCAAAAGGAAGCTGGAGGAGCAATTCTCATATCAGACAAAATAGCCTTTAAAATAAAGATGATTACAAGAGACAAAGAAGGACACTACATAATGATCAAGGGATCAATCCAAGAAGAAGATATAACAATTGTTAATATTTATGCACCCAACAGAGGAGCACCTCAATACATAATGCAAATACTAACAGCCATAAAAGGGGAAATCAACAGTAACAGAATCATAGTAGGGAACTTTAGCATCCCACTTTCACCAATGGACAGATCATCCAAAATGAAAATAAATAAGGAAACACAAGCTTTAAGTGATACCTTAAACAAGGTGGACTTAATGGATATTTATAGGACATTCCATCCAGAAACATTAGAATACATTTTTTTCTCAAGTGCTCATGGAGCATTCTCTAGGGTAGATCATATGTTGGGTCACAAAACAAGCCTTGGTAAATTTACGAAAATTGATATCATTTCAAGTATCTTTTCTGACAACAATGCTATGAGAATAGATATCAATTACAGGAAAATATCTGTAAAAAATACAAACACATGGAGGCTAAGCAATACACTACTTAATAATCAAGTGATCACTGAAGAAATCAAAGAGGAAATCAAAAAATACCTAGAAACAAATGACATGGAGACAGAACGACTCAAAACCTATGGGATGCAGCAAAAGCAGTTTTAAGATGAAAGTATAGCAATACAATTCTACCTTAAGAAACAGGAAACATCTCAAATAAACAACCTAACCGTGCATCTTAAAGAATTAGAGAAAGAAGAATAAAAAAACCCCAAAGTTAGCAGAAGGAAAGAAATCATAAAGATCACATCAGAAAGAAATGAAAAAGAAATGAAGGAAATGATAACAAAGATCAATAAAACTAAAAGCTGTTTTTTTCAGAAGCGATACAAAATTGATAAAACATTAGCCAGACTCATCAAGAAAAAAAGGGAGAAGACTCAAATCAAAAGAATTAGAAATGAAAAGGAGAAGTAACAATTGACACTGCAGAAATACAAAAGATCATGAGAGATTACTACAAGCAACTCTATGCCAATAAAATGGACAACCTGGAAGAAATGGACAAATTCTTAGAAATGCAAAACCTTCCGAGGCTGAACCAGGAAGAAATAAAAAAATATGAACAGACCAATAACAAGCAGTGAAATTGAAACTGTGATTAAAAATATTCCAGCAAACAAAAGCCAAAGATGAGATGGTTTCACAGGCATATTCTATCAAACATTTAGAGAAGAGCTAACACCTATCCTTTTCAAACTCTTCTGAAACATAGCAGAGGGAGGAGCACTTCCAAACACATTCTACTGGGCACCCACAGTGTGATATCCAAACCAGACAAATATGTCACAAAAAAAGAAAACTACAGGCCAATATGGCTGATGAACATTGATGCAAAATTCCTCAACAAAATACTAACAAACAGAATCCAACAGCACATTAAAAGGATCATACACCATGATCAAGTGGGGTTTATCCCAGGAATAAGAGGATTCTTCAATATACACAAATCAATCAATGTGATACACCATATTAACAAATTGAAGGAGAAAAACCATATGATCATCTCAATTGATTCAGAGAAAGCTTTCAACAAAATTCAACAATGATATATGATAAAAACCCTGCAGAAAGTAGGCATAGAGAGAACTTTCCTCAATGTAATAAAGGCCATATATGACAAACACATATCCAACATCGTCCTCAATGGTGAAAAAGTGAAACCATTTCCAAAAGATCAAGGACATGACAAGGTTGCCCACTCTGACCACTATTATACAACATAGTTTTGGGAGTTTTAGCCACAGCAATCAGAGAAGAAAAAGAAATAAAGGGAATCCAAATCAGAAAAGAAGAAGTAGAGCTGTCACTGTTTGCAGATGACATAATACTCTACATAGAGAATATTAAAGATGGTACCAGAAAACTACTAGAACTAATTAATGAATTTGCTAAAGAAGCAGGATACGAAATTAATGCACAGAAATCTCTGGCATTCCTATACACTAATGATGAAAAATCTGAAAGGGAAATCAAGAAAACACTCCCATTTACCATTGCAACAAAAAGAATAAAATATTTAGGAATAAACCTACCTAAGGAGACAAAAGACCTGTATGCAGAAAATTATAAGACACTGATGAAAGAAATTAAAGATGATACAAATAGATGGAGAGATATACCATGTTCTTGGATTGGAAGAATGAAAATTGTGAATATGTCTCTACTACCCAAAGTAATCTACAGATTCAATGCAATCCCTATCAAACTACCACTAGCATTTTTCACAGAAATAGAACAAAGAACTACATAATTTGTATGGAAACACAAAAGACCCCGAATAGCAAAAGCAATATTGAGAAAGAAAAACAGAGCTGGGGGAATCAGGCTCCCTGACTTCAGACTATACTACAAAGCTACAGTAATCAAAAAAGTATGGTACTGGCACAGAAATAGAAATATAGATCAGGGGAACAGGATAGAAAGCCCTGAGATAAAGCCACACACATATGGTCACCTTATCTTTGATAAAGGAGGCAAGAATATACAGTGGAGAAAGGACGGCCTCTTCAATAAGTGGTGCTGAGAAAACTGTTAGGTACATGTAAAAGTATCAAATTAGAACGCTCCCTAACAGCACACACAGTAATAAAGCCAAAATGGATTAAAGACCTAAATGTCAGGCCAGACACTATCAAATTCTTAGAGGAACACATAGGCAGAACACTCTATGACATAAATCACAGCAAGATCCTTTATGACCCACCTTCTAGAGAAACAGACATAAAAAAAATAAGCAAACAGGACCTAATGAAACTTAATAGCTTTTGCACAGCAAAGGAAACCATAAACAAGACCAAAAGACAACCCTCGGAGTGGGAGAAAATATTTGCAAATGAAGCAACTGACAAAGGATCATCTCAAAGATTTACAAGCAGCTCATGCAACTCAACAACAAAAAAACTAACAGCAAAATCAAAAATGGGCAGAAGCCCTAAATAGACATTTCTCCAAAGAAGATATACAGACTGCCAACAAACACATGAAAGAATGCTCAACATTATTAATCATTAGAGAAATGCAAATCAAAACTACAATGAGATATCATCTCACACCAGTCAGAATGGCCATCATCAAAAAATCTAGAAACAATAAATGCTGGAGAGGGTGTGGAGAAAAGGGAACACTCTTGCACTGCTGGTGGGAATGTGAATTGGTTCAGCCACTATGGAGAACAGTATGGAGGTTCCTTAAAAAACTAAAAATAGAACTACCATACCACGTAGGAATCCCACTACTGGGCATATACCCTGAGAAAATCATAATTTAAAAAGAGTCATGTACCAAAATATTCATTGCAGCTCTACTTACAATTGCCAGGACATGGAAAAAACCTAAGTGTACATCATCGGATGAATGGTTAAAAAAGATGTGGCACATATATAGAATGGAGTATTAGTCAGCCATAAAAAGAAACGAAATTTAGATATTTGTAGTTAGGTGGATGTACCTAGAGTCTGTCATACAGAGTGAAGTAAGTCAGAAAGAGAAAAACAAATACTGTATGGTAATACATATATATGGAATATAAGAGAAAAAAGGCTCATGAAGAACCTAGGGGCAGGATGGGAGTAAAGACACAGACCTACTAGAGAATGGACTTGAGGATATGGGGAGGGTGAACAGTAAGCTGTGACAAAATGAGAGAGTGGCATGGACATATATACACTACCAAATGTAAAACAGATAGCTAGTGGGAAACAGTCGCATAGCACAGGGAGATCAGCTCGGTGGTTTGTGACCACCTAGAGGCGTGGATTAGGGAGGGTGGGAGGGAGCTAGATGCAAGAAGGAAGAGTTATGGGAACATATGTATACGTATAACTGATTCACTTTGTTATAAAGCAGAAAATAACACAGCATTGTAAAGCAGTTATACTACAATAAAGATGTTAGAAAAAAAAAGAACATACATATTGATACTATATATTTTTTCTTTTACATCTTTATTGTAGTATAATTGCTTTACAATGGTGTGTTATTTTCCGCTTTATAACAAAGCGAATCAGTTATACATATACATATGTTCCCATATCTCTTTCCTCTTGCATCTCCCTCCCACCCACCCTCCCTATCCCACCCCTCCAGGCGGTCACAAAGCACCGAGCTGATCTCCCTGTGCTATGCAGCTGCTTCCCACTAGCTGTCTACCTTACATTTGGTCGTGTATATATGTCCATGCCTCTCTCTCGCTTTGTCACAGCTTACTCTTTCCCCTCCCCATATCCTCAAGTCCATTCTCTAGTAGGTCTGTGTCTTTATTCCTGTCTTACCCCTAGGTTCTTCATGATATTCTTTTTTCTTAAATTCCATATATATGTGTTAGCATACAGTATTTGTCTTTCTCTTTCTGACTTACTTCACTCTGTATGACACACTGTAGGTCTATCCTCCTCATTACAAATAGGTCAATTTCATTTTATGGCTGAGTAATATTCCGTTGTATATATGTGCCACATCTTCTTTATCCATTCATCTGATGACGGACACTTAGGTTGTTTCCATCTCCTCGCTATTGTAAATAGAGCTGCAGTGAACATTTTGGTACATGACTTTTTTTTTTTTAACATCTTTATTGGGGTATAATTGCTTTACAATGGTGTGTTAGTTTCTGCTTTATAACAAAGTGAATCAGTTATACATATACATATGTTCCCATATCTCTTCTTTCTTGCATCTACCTCCCTCCCACCCTCCCTAGTCCATCCCTCTATGTGGTCACAAACCACCGAGTTGATATCACTGTGCTATGTGGCTGCTTCCCACTAGCTATCTATTTTACGTTTGGTAGTATATATATGTCCATGCCACTCTCTCACTTTGTTACAGGTTACCCTACCCCGTCCCCATATACACAAGTCCATTCTCTGGTAGGTCTGTGTCTTTATTCCTGTCTTACCCCTAGGTTCTTCATGACATTTTTCCCCTTAGATTCCATATATATGTGTTAGCATACGGTATTTTTCTTTCACCTTCTGACTTACTGCACTCTCTATGATAGACTCTAGGTATATCCACCTCACTACAGATAACTCATTTTCGTTTCTTTTTATGGCTGAGTAATATTCCATTGTATATATGTGCCACCTCTTCTTTTATTTTTTACAACTTTATTGGAGTATAATTGCTTTACAATGGTGTGTTATTTTCTGCTTTATAACAAAGTGAATCAGTTATACATATACATATATTCCCATATCTCTTCCCTCTTGCGTCTCTCTCCCGTCCACCCTCCCTATCCCACCCCTCCAGGTGGTCACAAAGCACCAAGCTGATCTCCCTGTTCTATGCAGCTGCTTCCCACTAGCTGTCTACCTTACATTTGGTCGTGTATATATGTCCATGCCTCTCTCTCGCTTTGTCACAGCTTACCCTTCCCCCTCCCCATATCCTCAAGTCCATTCTCTAGTAGGTCTGTGTCTTTATTGCTGTCTTACCCCTAGGTTCTTCATGATATTCTTTTTTCTTAAATTCCGTATATATGTGTTAGCATACAGTATTTATCTTTCTCTTTCTGACTTACTTCACTGCGTATGACACACTCTATGTCTATCCTCATCATTTCAAATAGGTCAATTTCGTTTCATTTTATGGCTGAGTAATATTCCGTTGTATATATGTGCCACATCTTCTTTATCCATTCCTGATGATGGACACTTAGGTTGTTTCCATCTCCTCGCTATTGTAAATAGAGCTGCAATGAACATTTTGGTACATGACTCTTTTTGAATTATGGTTTTCTCAGGGTATATGCCCAGTAATGGGATTGCTGGGTCATGTGGTAGTTCTATTTGTAGTTTTTTAAGGAACCTCCATAGTGGTCTCCATAGTCGTTGTACCAATTCACATTCCCACCAGCAGTGCAAGAGTGTGCCCTTTTCTCCACACCCTCTCCAGCATTTATTGTTTCTAGATTTTTTGATGATGGCCATTCTGACCGGTGTGAGATGATATCTCATTGTAGTTTTGATTTGCATTTCTCTAATGATTAATGATGTTGAGCATTCTTTCATGTGTTTTTTGGCAGTCTGTGTATGTTCTTTGGCAAAATGTCTATTAGGTCTTCTGCCCATTTTTGGATTGGGTTGTTTGTTTTTTGTTATTGAGCTGAATGATCTGCTTACAGATTTGAAGATTAATCCTTTGTCAGTTGCTTCATTTGCAAATATTTTCTCCCATTCTGAGGGTTGTCTTTTGGCCTTGTGTGTGGTTTTCTTTGCTGTGCAAAGGTTTTAAGTTTCATTAGGTCCCATTTGTTTATTTTTGTTTTTATTTCCATTTCTCTAAGAGGTGGGTCAAAAACGATCTTGCTGTGATTTATGTCATAGCGTGCTCTGCCTATGATTTCCTCTAAGACTTTGATAGTGTCTGGCCTTACATTTAGGTCTTTAATCCATTTTGAGTTTAGTTTTGTGTATGGTGTTGGGGAGTGTTCTAATTTCACACTTTTACATGTATCTGTCCAGTTTCCCCAGCACCACTTATTGAAGAGGCTGTCCTTTCTCCACTGTACCTTCTTGCCTCCTTTATCAAAGATAAGTTGACCATATGTGCATTGGTTTATCTCTGGGCTTTCTATCCTGTTCCATTTATCTATATTTCTGTTTTTGTGCCAGTACCATTCTGTCTTGATTTCTGTACCTTTGTAGTATAGTCTGAAGTCAGGGAGCCTGATTCCTCCAGCTCCATTTTTTGTTCTCAAGATTGCTTTGACTATTCGGGGTCTTTTGTGTTTTCATACAAATTGTGCAATTTTTTGTTCTAGTTCTGCGAAAAATGCCAGTGGTAGTTTGATAGGGATTGCATTGTATCTGTAGATTGCTTTGGGTAGTAGAATCATTTTCACAATGTTGATTCTTCCAATCCAAGAACATGGTATATCTCTCCATCTATTTGTATCATCTTTAATTTCTTTCATTAGTGTCTTATAATTTTCTGCATACAGTTCTTGATACTACTCTAAATGTAAATAAGCTATATGCTCAAATCAAAAGACATAGTGGCTGAATGGATACAAAAACAAAACCATATATACACTGCCTACCAGACACACTTCAGATATAACTATACACATAGCCTAAAAGTATGGGAATCAAAAAAGGAATTCCATGGAAATAGAAATCATAAGAAAGCTAAGGTAGCAATACTTATATCAAACAAAATAGTCTTTAATATCAACACTATTACAAGAGACAAAGAAGGGCACTATACATAATGATCAAGGGATCAATCGATGAAGAAGATAAAACAATTGTAATATATGTGCAGCCAATACAGAAGCTCCTAAATACATTATGAAAATTTTAACAGACATACAGGGAGAAATCAACAGTGACACAATAATAGTAAGGGAATTTAACATGCAGCTTATGTCAATCACAGATCATCCAGACATAAAACCAAAAGGGAAACACTGGCCTTAAATGATACATTAGAGCAGATGGAGTTATATAGAACATTCCATCTGAAAGCAGTATAATACACATTCTTTTATAGTGCACATGTAACATTTTCCAGGATAGATTATATGCTAGGCCACAAAACAAGCCTCAGTAAATTTAAGAAAACTAAAATCAAATCAAGTGTCTTTTCCAACTACAACACTATGCTACTAGAAATCACCTAGAAGGAAAAAAAACTGCAAAGAAATCATGGAGGCTAATATGCAATTAAATAAACAAAAAAATGTTACTGATGAAATAAAAGATGAAATAAAAAAACACCTGGAGACAAATGAAAACCAAAATAATGATACAAAATCTACGGGATGCAGCAAAAGCAGTTCTAAGAGGAAAGTTTATATAAATACAAGCTTACCTCAGAAAAGAAAAAAATCTCAAGTAAACAACCTAAACTTTCAGCTAAAGGAGCTATAAAAAGAAGAACAAACAAAACTCCAAGTTAGTAGAAGGAAAGAAATCATAACAACCAGAGTAGAAGTAAATGAAAGAGACTAAGAAAAACCCAACAAAACAAAACAGAGACTTCCCTCGTGGTCCAGTGGGTAAGACTCCATGATCCAAATGCAGGGGGCTCGAGTTCAATCCCTAGTTGGGGAACTAGATCCCACATGCCTGCTGCAACTAAGAAGTCTGCATGCCACAACTGAAAGTCCACATGCTGAAACTAAGAAGTCTGCATGTTGCAACTAAGAAGTCCACCTGCTGCACCTAACGATCCTATGTGCTGCAGATAAGATGTAGTGCAGCCCAAGTAAATAAGTAAATAAATATTAAAGAAAACAATAGAATAGATCAGTAGTTCTAACAACAGAATGAAACTAAGAGATGGTTCTTTGAAAAGATAAAAAAATTGGTAAACCTTTAGCCAGACTCATCAAAAGAGAGAGACAGACAGACAGACAGAAAAGGTCCAAATCAATTAACTCAAAAATGAAAAGGAGAAATTACAACCAACATGACAGAAGTACAAAGGATCATAAGAAATTACTACTAACAACTATTTCCCCATTAAATGAAAAACCTAGAAGAAATGGACATACTCCTACAAATGTACCATCTCTAAAGAATGGACCAGGAAGAAATGGAAAATGTGAACAGAACAATTACTAGTAATGAAAAAATGCCTAACAAACAGAAGTCCAAGACCAGATGGCTTCACAGGTGAATTCTGCCAACATTTAGAGCAAAGATAATACCTATTTTTCTCAAATGATTCCAAAAAACTGCAGAGGAAGGAGCACTTCCAAACTCTTACTATGAGGCCAGCATCACCCTGATATCAAAACCAAAGACATCACCCCCCAGAAATAAAATCAGAGGCAAATATCACTGATTAACATAGATGCAAAAATCTTCAAAAAATATTAGCAGTGTGAATCCAACAATACATCAAAAGGTTTGTTCACCAAGATCAACTGGTATTTATCCCAGGGATGCAATATTTTTTCAATATTGACAAGTCAATGTGATATACCACATTAACAGACTGAAGAATAAAATCCATGTAATTATCTTAATAGATGCAGAAAAATTTTTACAAAGTTCAACATCCACTTATGATAAAAATTCCAGAAACTGAGCATAGAGAGAACATACTTGAACATAATAATGGCCATATACAACAATCCCATAGCTAACATCACACTCAGTGGTGAACAGTCAGCCTTCCCACAAAATTCAGGAACATGACAGGGATGCCCATTCTCACCACTTCTATACAACATAGTATTGAAGTCCTAGCCACAGCAATCAGATTAGAAAAGGAAATAAAAGGTATATAAATTGGAAGGGAAGAGGTAAAACTGCCACCATTTGCAGTTGACATAATACTCTATATAAATAACCCTAAAACATTCACACAAAAACTATTAGAACTAATATGTAAATTCAGTTACAAGGATACAAGATTAATATATAGAAATCAGTTGTATTTGTTTACACTAATAATGAAATATCAGAAAGAGAAAGAAATAAAATCGCATTTGAAATGGCATCAAAAATAATAAAATACCTAGAAATAAACTTAACCAAGGAGGTGAAAGACCTATTTGCTGAAAACTATAAAACACTGATAAAGGAAGCTGAAGGTGATTCAAAGAAGTGGAAAGTTATCCCATGATCTTGGATAAGAATTAATATTGTTAAAATGGACATACTACCCAAAGCAACTTACAGATATAATGATATCCACTATCAAAACACCCATGACATTTTTCACAAAACTAAAACAAATAATTCTAAAATTTATTTGGAATGATAAAAGACCCAGAATTCCTAAAGCAGTCCTGAGGAAAAGGACTAAACCTGGAGGCATAACCCTTCCTTACTTCAGACTATACTACAAAGCTACAGTAATTAAAACAACATGGTACTGGAACAAAAACAGACATGTAGATAATTCGAACAGAATAGAGAGCCCAGAAATAAACCCACTCACTACTGATCAATTAATCTACAACAAAAGAGACAAGAATATACAACAGGGAAAAGCAAGTATATTCAACAAGTGGTATGGGAAAGCTGAAAAGCTACATATAAATCAATGAAAGGATAATACTTCCTCATGCCATATACAAAAATAAAATCAAAATTGTTTAAAAACCAAAATATAGGGCATGACACCATAAAATTCCTAGAAGAGTATATAGACAAAACACTCTCTGACATAAATTGTAGCAATATTTTCTTAGATTGATCTCCAAAGGCAAAAGAAATTAAAGTAAAAAATAACAAATGGGACCTAATCAAACTTATAAACTTTTGTACAGCAAAGGAAACCATCAATGGAACAAAAAGATAACATACAGGCTAGGAGAAAATATTTGCAAATGATGCAATACACAAGCAATTAATATCCAAAATATACAAAGAGCTCTTATGACTCAGTACCAAAAAAACATACATACCAATTTAAAAAATGGGCAGAAGACCTAAATAGACATTTTTCCAAAGAAGACGTACAGATGGTCAACAGACACATGAAAAGATGCTCAACAACACTACTTATTAGAGAAATGCAAATCAAAACCACAATGAGCTATAACCTCAAAATAGTCAGAATGTCTATCATCAAAATGTCTACAAATAAGTGCGGGAGAGGGTGTGGAGAAAAGGGAACCCTCCTACATTGTTGGTGGGAATGTAAATTGGTGCAGCCACTATGGAAAACACTATTGGTGTTCCTTAAAAAACTAGAAATAGAACTACCATATGATCCAGTAATCCAACCACTGAGCAAATATCTGGAAAAGACAAAAGCTTTAATTCAAAAAGATACATGAACACCAATGTTCCTAGCAGCACTATTTACAGTAGCCAAGAAATGTAAACAATTCAGGTTCCCATCACCAGACAATTGCTTAAAATGTGGAATATATATAAAATGGAATATTACTCAGCCATATAAAATAATGTAGTATTGCCATTTGTAGCAACACGAATGAACCTAGAGAATATTATACTTAGTGAAGTATGTCATACAGTATGTCATGCAGAAAGATAAATACTATATGATATCACTTATATGTGGAATCTAAAAAATAGAACAAGCTAGTGAATATAACAAAAAAGAAAGAGACTCACAGATATAGAGAACAAACTAGTGGTTACCAGTGGGAAGAGGGAATGGAGGAGGGGCAAGATGGGGGTAGGGAAAAAAGAGGTGCAAACTACTATGTATAAAATAAATAAGCTACAAGGATCAATTGTACAACACAGGGAGTATAGCTAATATTTTACAATAACTATAAATGGAATATAACCTTTTAAAATTGTGAATCACTATGTTGTACACCTGAAACATATAATAGTGTACATCAACTATACCTCAATATAAAAAAAAGAACAAGGTGAAAGCAAAAAAAAAAAAAAAATACAATGCTTTGTAGACAGCAATATTATTATCTTAATTTACGTGAATAAATTGAGATACAAAGAAGTTATAACTTGCCCAAGGTCACATAGCCAGTAAATGGCTGATCTAAGAATCCAACCCAGTCGATCTGGCTTCATGGCCTATACTCTAACTATGACACATAATTCAAAATATAATAAAACTTACAAATATGTGGAAATTAAACAGCACACTCTTCAACAAGCTATGAGTCAGAGAAGTAATCAGAAGTGAAATAAGAAAATAACTTGAGACACATGAAAAAAAAAAACCACAGTGCAACAAAACTTATGAGAGGCAGGCAAAACACTGCTCAAAGGATATGTAGAGCAGTAAGTGTCAACATTAAAAAATGATTTATACCATAAGCAACTAGAAAAAAACAGTAAACTAAATTCAAAGCTATCAGCAGCAAGGAAATAATAAAGAAACAAACAATTGTATGCCAAGAAATTAGATTAACCTAAAGAAAATGAACAATTTCCTAGAAACACGTGGACTATCAAAACTGACTTAAGAAATAAAAATGTAGGGACTTCCCTGGTGGCACAGTGGTTAAGAATACGCCTGCCAATGAAGGGGACTTGGGTTCGAGCCCTGGTCCAGGAAGATCCCACATTGCTGCAGAGCAACTAAATCCGTACACTACAACTACTGAAGAATGCGCACCTAGAGCCTGTGTTCTGCAACAAGAGAAGTCACTGCAATGAGAAACCCGCACACCGCAACAAAGAGTAGCTCCTGCTCTTTGCAATTAGAGAAAGCCTGCAGGCAGCAACGAAGACACAACACAGCTAAATAAATAAATAAATAAATAATAAATTAATTTTAAAAAAGAAATAAAAATGTAAATAGACCTATAGAAATTAAAAAGATTAAGTCAGTAATTAAAAACTTTCCAACAGAAAGGATAAAATCCAGGATTAGATGACTTCACTGGTGAATTTTATTGAACAGATAAAAAAGAATTAACATCAATTCTTCTCAAACAATTCCAAAAATAGAAGAGGCAACAACACTTCCTAACTCATTCTATGAGGCCAGTACTTCTCTGATATGAAAGCCAGGCAAAGACATCAGAAATAAACCACACCAAACTGATTAATGTAGATGCAAAATCCTGAACAAAGTACTGGCAAATCAAATCCAGCAGCATTTTATTTAAAAAATTATACATCATGACTAAATGCAATATATTCCAGGAATACAAAAGTGGCTCAAAATATGAAAAAAATAAACGAAATACACCATAATAGAATGAAGAGGAAAAGAGGAATATGATTGTCTCAATTGATACAGAAAAATTTGACAAAATTCAACACCATTTCATAAGGAAAACACTCAATAAACTAAAAGTAGAAGAGAATTTCCTTGATGTAATTAAAGGTATATATGAAAACCCCAGAGGTAACATCATACTTGGTGGTGAGAAACTGAAAGCTTTTCCTTTAAGATCAGAAACAAGACAAGGACATCCACTTTCACCACATATATTCAACATTATACTGGAGGTCTAACACAGCAATTAGGTGAGAAAAAGAAATAAAAGTCATCCAAATTGGTAAGGAAGAAGCAAAATTATCTCTATTTGCATTTGCCATGATCCTACATAGAAAATTTTAAAGAATACACAACAGCACTAATAAACAAATCCAGCAAAATTGCAGAATATGAGATGAACATAAAATAACTAGTTATAGTTGTATGAATTAGCTAAGAACAATGCAAAAACAAAGTTAAGTAAAACATTCCATGTACAATACCATAAAAATAAATAAAATAGTTAATCCCAACGGTCTTTTGTGCAGAAATAGAGGAGATGATGCTAACCTTCCTATAGAATTTCAAGGAAACCTAAAGAGCCAAAACAATCTTGAAAAAGAACAAAGTTGGAAGGCTCACATTTCCCAATGAAAAAACTTACTACAAAGTTAAATTAAAACAGTGTGGCACTGGCATAAGGACAGACATATAGATCAATGAAATGGAATGAGAGTCCAGAAATAAACTCTTATATCTAAGGTCAACTGACTTTCTGTAAGGGTACCAAGACCATTCAATGGAGAATGAATAATATAAATGAATTAATAATTCAATAATGGTACTGGGACAACAGGAAATCAACATGTAAAAGAATGAAGTTGAACCCTTATACTATGAACAAAAATGAACACTAAATGGATTAAAGACTTAAATATAAGGGGTAAAACTATAAAATAGATACATAGGGGTAAACTTTTATGATCTTGGCTTTGGCAGTGTTTTTTAAAATATGGCTAAAAATCAAATATAACAAAAGAAAAAATTGATAAATTGGATTTAATCAAAATTAAAAGCTTTTGTACATCAAAGGACATTGTCAAGAGAATGAAAAGACAACAGAATGGGACTAAGCATTTTCAAATTATATGTATAAAAAGGTCTACTATCCAGAATATATATTTAAATTTTCTTACAACTCAACAAATAAAACAGAAAAAAATCCAACAAAAGAATGCACAAAGGAGTTGAATAGACACTTTTCCAAAGAAGTTATACAAATGGCCAGCAATCACATGAAAAAATGATAAATGTCATTTATCATTCAAGAAATATAAATCAAAATCAATCATAATGAGATACCACTTCATACACAGCTGGATAGCTATAATTTAAAAAATTGAAAATAACAGGTATTGGAAAGATGTGGAGAAATTGGCACACTCGTACATTGCTGGTGAAGATGTAAAAGGGAAAACAGTTTGGTCGTTCTTAAAAATGTTAAACATAGAATATATAATCCAGCAATTATAATACCAGCACTCCTAGGTATATACACAAAATAACTGAAAACGTGTATTCAAATACTTATACCTGAATGTTCATAGCAGCATTATTCACAATGGCCAAAAAGTGAAACAACCCAAATTTCCACCAGTGGATGAGAGGAGAAACAAAGTGTAATATATCTATGAAATGAAATATTATTCAGCTATAAAATGAATGAAGTTCTGATAAATGCTGCAACATGGATGAATGTTGAAAACATGCTGAAATAGCCAGACACAAAAGGCCATGTTATAAATGATTCCATTTATATGAAATATCCAAAATAAGCAATTCCTTAGAGACAGAAAGCAGATTTATGGTTTCTAGGGCTGGGGACACAGAGGAATGCAGAACGACTGCTTAATGATTATGGTGTTTCTGTTTGGGGCTATAAAAAATGTCTGGAACTAGACAGTGGTGCTAGTTGCACAACACTGCGATTGTACTTAACGTCACTGATTACAATGGCAAGAATGGTAAATTTTACGTCATATTTATTTTACTATAATAAAAAAATAAGTATAATAGAATACTTCCTTTCTCTGAAGTCCATGGTCATATCTCCCTTACTCTTTTCTTCCTAGAAGCTGGAATGCTAGGCCTCATTCAAACTTCCTAAGTTTCTAGCCTCTAGTCTATGCTAACATAGCCACCCCCCACAACTCACAGAAATTAATCTGCCCTTAACCTCCTGTGCAAATCCTGAACAAAGGTATAATAAATTTTTGCTGGTACTGTAACTCAACTTCCTACAGTTTCAGGAATCCTGACCACTTTTCCTGGGTGTTAGTCTACTTTTTTTTTCCTATCACCCTTTTCTTGGACATCGTAGTATTTGTATGGTTTCTCTGTTACCCAATCCCCTGCTTGTCCCTTTTACTTCTGTTCATTGAGCTCCTGAGACTGTTCTCCCTGTTTAACTATCGGGCTGCTTACCCAGTAATGACAGGCATTTATTAGACTCTGCTAAGCCTCATCTGATGAATGTCCAATAACTATTAAACCCCAAAGCTAACTGAGAATTACATAAACCAGAGCAGCAGTGACAGAAATCAAAACTAGAGGCAAGAAGGAGAAGCCCTAGAGGGGTGGTTAACTCTTAGGCTCCAGAATCAGGCTCCCTGAATTTGAATCTGCTCTCTGAGTCTTACCTGCTCTGTGACTTGCATAGGCACATTTCTTAGCCTTTCTGTGCTGTGGCTTTCTCAAGTATAAAATGTGGATGAAAACAACAAATAGTACCTATTTCCAAAGAATGGTTGGAAGATTAATACATTGGAGTATATGGTAAATGTTAGTTATTTCCTTTGTTTGGTTTTCCATTTTTCTTTTTCTCAGGGCAAGTGGGTCTCAACATTGGCTGTACGTTAGAATTACCTGAAGTAATTTTTAAAATGAGGCCACACCTCAGACTAATTAAATCAGAATTGGGGGTTATACCTAGTCATCAACATTTTTAAAACATTAAGGGGTAAAGGAAAGACAGAGAGAGAATATAATACTTTGTATGTGTTCAAAGTATTTCACATTGCAAGTGTTGAAACCATGACTATTATTATCCCTATATTTCATACAAAGAAAATCGGACTAAACCAAACAAGTTGCCACATGGGCATGTAGACAATGGAAGTGGGGCTGAATTTAACAACAACATGTATGAAAACACACTTAGGGGTTTACTTGATTCAGTTTAATGTAAATTAATAGTGTAATGTTGCTGCCAAAAAGGTGAATGTGATCTGAAGTAACTTCAATAAAACTAGTGGAAGTTCCACCCTGCTTGTCAACCACACCTGAAACATTCTGTTCTGTTCTTTAAGATGTCACACCTAAGGAAAAACAGAGTAGAACACACAGGATAGAAATACATTTGAAACCACAACATTAGGAGCAACAGTGAAAGGAACTAAGATCTGCCAAGACTACAAAGTAGAAGTTTTAGCATGGACAAAATCACCAACTTCACAAGTCAGAAGGGCTGCCAGACAAAGGAAAAGAAATGAGATTTACCTTATACTACCTGAATAGCATAACTGGGGTACACAATGGGAAACTATCAATACAAAACCTACTTAAGCTTAACCCGAGGAAGAATTTCCCAATAATTAAACCTGTTTTAAAATGCAGTAAATTCCAGGAAGGTGATATTACAAAAAATCACAGAGTAATATAACACCAATTAATAAAGTGGGAAAAAACTGTCACAATCAACTTTTCTAGAGCTCTGGGATCTAGCCAAAAATTTACAACCAGGAGAAAACTTAATGAAGATAAAAGTGGCTGCATTGTGGTAAGAAAGTACTGTGGCACCTTAAATTGCCTGCCTGCCATCCTTCAACCTCAGAGTTGCAGTGCCTATGGAGTTAGCAGCCTACACTCCTGGTGAAAGTTGCTAGTGCAAAAGGAAGTAATACAGACCTTGTTCTCAAAGAACTGTGTTTGACTGTTTTAGCCTGTCTGGTGGAAACCTGAAAGAACAGTGAAAGGGATTGCCATTGTTTCATCTCGCTCTCAGCATTCCCAAGGCTGAGGCATCTTCCCAAGCAACATTTGTTGAAAGCATTTATAGGCAAACGCATTGGCCATGCAAAGTGAGACTAGGGTTAACAGTCAGAGGAGGTTGGGAAAGGACATATATGGTGGAATAAGGGATTTTAAAAGCTCCTCTGTATACTGAGGAATCATGAAGCCATGCACATGACGATGGCTGGATGCATGTTCAGAAAAGGCCTGAGAAATTCCCATTTTTCACCTCTGGTTAACCTTCATGCTCTAGGCGTGCAGGAGGCCTAAGGCAGAAATGTAAATGGACAAGGTAAATGTTGAAGGAGTACCACTAAAACAAATATCCAATCTGCAAATACTGAAAAAGTATTTTCCCCTTGTTCTTTTTTTTTTTTTGTGGTACACGGGCCTCTCACTGTTGTGGCCTCTCCCGTTGTGGAGCACAGGCTCCGGACGCACAGGCTCAGTTGCCATGGCTCACGGGCCCAGCCGCTGCACGGCATGTGGGATCTTCCCAGACCGGGACACAAACCCGTGTCCCCTGCATCGGCAGGCAGCCTCTCAACCACTGCGCCACCAGGGTAGTCCCTGTTCTTTATTTCTTTATCTTTACTTTTTTTCTTTTCTTCTTTGGCTCCAGATATTTAAGGCAATTCTGTCAAAATACTAACTGACAACTAAGCCAATGAAACACAGACTTCAGTGATCACATATGAAAGAGAATATAACTTTTATGGGAGAATTTAGAAAAAATTCAGAAAACTAAACACATATTTAAGCAAGAGGAACACTGAGAAAAGTACTGAGAATGACTTAATCTTTCACCTCGTGCAGATCTTTTGGCTCAGGGCAAGTTTAGCTAGTCAGTAAAGCACCATCCTACCAGAGCCAGTCTGCAAAAATTTGAAAACATGGCTGCTTTCTCTTTTTCATTTTTGGTGTTTTTCGTTTGGTTATGTGTTTCAGCTTCTGGCAAATCTAGAAACCTGTCAAAAGATTAGCTGACCTAAAAGAAGTGAGACTCCAGTGAGCATACCAGAGCAAGAAATAATCTTTGGAAAATAGTTTGACAAAGTCTCAAAATAAACTACTGCAGTCTTCAACAATCAAAAAATAAATGAACAGAAACTCATGGAAAGGAGAAGTACCTGATTTCTAGAGTTACCACATTATGTGTATTAAATGTCCAATTTCCACAAAACATCACAAGGCATACAAACAGGAGAAGATGGCTCATTCAAAGGAACAGAGCAGGAAACATCCCTGAGGAAGGCCAGCCATTGGGCTTACTAGACAAAAACTTTAAAATATCTTCTTAAATATGCTCAAAGAGCCATGGGAAAACAAAAAGAACTAGACAAATCAGAACAATGATATATGAAAAAAATAAAATTAGCAACAAAGAGATGGAAACTATATAAAAAAAGCAAACAGCAATTGTCAAGTTGAAAAGTATAATAACTGAAATAAAAATTTTACTAGAGGGGTTCAACAGCAGATTTGAGCAGACAGAAGAAAGAATCAATGGACTGAAGACCAGTCAATTAAAATTATGAAGTCTGAGGAGCAGAAAGAAAAAAAGGATGAAGAAAAATGAACACAGCCTAAGGACTTTGTGGAACACCAAAAAATGGAACTATAATATGCATTATGGGAATCCCAAAAAGGAGGAGAGAGAGAAAAGAGCAGAAAAATTATTTCAAGAACTGTTGGCTGAAAACTTCTCAAATTTGATGAAATACATGAATATGCAAATCCAAGAAGCTCAATTAACTCCAAGTAAGATAAAGCCAAAGAGACAAACACTGAAACATTAAAATCTAATTATTAAAAGACAAAGAGACAATCTGGAAAGCAGCAAGAAAAAAGCAAATTGTCATGTACAAGGGATCCTCAATATGATTATAAGCTGATTTCTCATCAGAAACATTGGAGGCCAGAAGGCAGTGGGATGATATATTTAAAGTATGGTGGGGGGGATCTGTCAACAAACAGCAGGTATTATTATAATCTTGATCTGTGACTTCATTTTATTTTCAAAAGAATTTAAAAGACAAATGCACAAAAATTAAATATAAATCTGTTATTTGGTATACAATGTATATAAAGTTGTAATTTGTGACATTAATAACATAAGGAGGGAGATGGGCTTTAAAGCAATAGAAATTCTGTACTCAACTGAAGTTAAGTTAGTATCAATTGAAATTAGACAGTTAGAACTTTAGGATATTATATGTAATCCTCATGATAACCACAAAGAATATATCTAAAAAAAATACAGATAAGGCAAATGAAAAGAAAATTAAAATGCATCAGCACAAAAATTCAAATAATCACAAAAGAAGTTAGAAATTGAGGAAATGAGGGCCAAAAAAGTTGAGACATAAAGAAAACAAATACCAAATGGCAGAAGTAAGTTATTTCTTATCAGCAATTGCATTAAATATAATGGGTTATTCTTTCCAATCAAAAGGCATATATTAGCAAAGTAGATTAAAAAAAACATGATCAAACTATACGCTTTAGATGCATTTTAAATAAAAAGACACACATAGATTAAAACTAAAAGGATGGGAAAATATAGTCCATGTAAATAGTAACCACAGGGGAGCTCTGATGGCTACACTAATATCAGACAAAATAGACTTTAAGTCAAAAGCTGTCACAAGAGGCAAAGAAGTGCATTATATATTGATAAATGGATCAATTTACCAAGAAAATATAACAATTATAATCATATATGCACCAAATATCAGAAACCCAAATTATATGAGGCAAACATTAACAGAATTGAAGAGAAAAACAGTCCTAAAATAAGAGTTGGAGACTTCAATAACCCATTCATAACTGATAAAACAACCAGACAGACAATCATTAAAGAAATAAAGGACTTGAACAATACCACAAACCAAAAAGAAAGAAGACTCAAATTAATAAACACTAGGGGCATTACTGTAAATCTTATAGAAATAAAAAATTTATGAGAATATTGTGGAAAAAAATGTACAGCAATATATTAAATAACATATATGATTGAATAAATTTCTTAAAACACAGAAACTACCACAATTGACTCAAGAAGAAATAGTAAATGTGAATAAACCTATAACAAGAAATTGAGTCATTAATCAAAAACCTTCCAACAAAGAAAAACTGAGAACCAGATGGCTTCACATGTGAATTCTGCCAGAACTTTAAAGAAAATTAACATCAATCCTCCTCAAATTCTTCCCAAAAAAAATAGAAGAGGAGGGAACACTTCCTAACTCATTCTATGAGGCCAGTATTCCTCTGATAACAAAGCCAGATAAACACATCAGAAGAAAATAAAACTACAAACTAATATCCCTTATGAATATTAATAGAAGAATCCTAAACAAAATACTAGCAAACCAAATTCAGCAGCATATCAAAAAGATGCAGATGGGGGCTTCCCCGGTGGTGCAGTTGTTGAGAGTCCACCTGCTGATGCAGGGCACAGGGGTTCGTGCCCTGGTCCGGGAGGATCCCACATGCTGCAGAGTGGCTGGGCCCTTGGGCCATGGCCTCTGAGCCTTCGTGTCCGGAGTCTGTGCTCCTCAACGGGAGAGGCCGCAACAGTGAGAGGCCCGCGTACCACAAAAAAATAAAAGTCCAGGCAAAAAGATGCAGATGGAGACCAAGTGGAATTTCTCCCCAGAACACAATAATGATTCAAATACAAAATAAATCAAATACAAAATAAAACTGTAATACATTAAGAGAAGGGGGGGATGTGAAACACACAAAATTATTTCAATTGTTGCAGAAAAAGCATTTGACAAAATTTAACACTCTGTCATAATAAAAGCATGAAACAAATGAGGAATAGAAGGAAAGTTGCTTAACATGATAAGGAAATTATATGAAAACCTCACAGGTAACACCATAGTCAAGATCAGAAACAAGATAAGAATTCCTAATTTCTTCACTTCTATTAAACACAGTATTGAAAGTTCTAACTGGAACAATTAGGCAAATAAAAGAAATAAAAGACATCCAAATTGGAAAGGAAGAAGTAAAACTATCTCTATTCACTTAAGACATGATCTTGCATACAGAAAATCCCGAAGAATTCACAAAAAGACTACTAGTGCTAATAAGTGAATTCAGAAAAGGACACAAGATTTATACTCAAAAATCAGTTGTATTTATAGAAATTAGCAATGAAGAATCCAAAAATAAAATTAAGAAACAAGTCCTTTTACAAACACATTGAAAATAATAAGATACTTGGGAATGCATTTAACCAAGGACGTGCAAAACTTGTGCACAGAAAAGTTCAAAACATTGCTGAAAGAAATTAAAGAAACCTAAATAAATAGAAAACATTCCATTCTTATGGATTAGAAGGTTTAATATTGTTAAGATGTCAATTCTACTTGAAGTATCTATAGATTTAAAGTAATCCCTATCAAATTCCCAATGATATTATCTTTGCATATATAGAAAAACACTTACTAAAATTTATATGGAATCTCAAGGGACCCCAAATAGTCAAAACAATTTCCAGAAAAAAATTGGAGATTTCACACTTCCTAATTACAAAACTTACTACAAAGCTAGAGTAGTAAAAATCAGTGTGTTATTGGCACCAAAGACTCATAAATAGACCAGTGGACTACAATAAAGAGATCAGAAATAAATCTCACACATATGGTCAAATCATTTCAACATGAGTTCCAAGACCATTTAATAGAGAAACAATAGTCTTCAACAAATGGTGCAGGGAAAACAGGATATCCAAATGCAAAAAAAAAAAAAGTGAGGTTGGAACTTTACCTTACACCATATTAAAAAATTAACTTAAAATAGATCAAAGGCCTAAACATAAGAGCTAAAACTAAAACTTGTAGAGGAAAACATAGGAGAAAACTTCATGACAGATTTGTCAATAATTTCTTGTACACAACAACAACAGCACAAACAAGAAAAATATAGATAAATTGGACTTTAAAATTAAACAAAAAAACTTTAATGCACTATCAACAGAGTGAAAAGGTAAACTATGCAATGGGAGAAAATATCTGCAAATCATATATCTGACAAGAGCTTAATATCTAGACTATATAAAGAACACCTACAACTAAAACAATAACAAAGCAATCTGATGAAAAATGGACAATAAAAAATAGACAAATGAGAGTACAGAAAGAACTTCTCTGTTAACAATAAAAAATAAATTCTTTACTCAAAGTCCAGAGCAAAAAACTTACTGCAAAGCTACAGTAATCAAAACAGTGTGATACTGGCCTAAGGACAGACATATGAACAAATGGAATAGAACAGAGAATGCAGGAATACATCCATATATGTTATGCTCAATTGATTTTTGACAAGGTGTCAAGATCATTTGATTGGGAAAGAATTATCTGTTTAATAATGCTGACTCAACTGTAAGTTGACATATAAAAGAAGTTAGACTCTTATCTCATACTACATCTAAAAATTGATTCAAAATGGATCAAAGGCCTAAACATAAAAACTATAAAACTGTCAGAACAGACATGGGGGTAAACCTCCATCAGTTTTTATTTGACAGTGGAATTTTAGAAATAACATCAAAAGCAAAGCAACAAAAGAAAAACAGATAAATTTGATTTCATGAAAATCAAATCTTTTGTACATCAATGAACACTATGAAGAAACTGAAAAGACAACTTACAGAATGGGAGAAAACGCTTGTAAATTACTGTTATGGGCTGAATTGTGTCCTCCCAAAATTCATATGTTAAAGTCCTAACTCCCAGTACCTCAGAATGTGACTGTATTAGGAGATAGGGCTTTTAAAGTGGTGATTAAATTAAAATGAGGCCCTTAAGGTGTGCCGTAAACCAATATGACTGGTTTCCTTATAAGAAGAAGAGATTAGGACACATAAAAAGAGCTAACAGGTACATCAAATGGTTCTTTGGTTTTATAGGTTGTCTCCCCGTGATGCCAGATGGGATCAGCACAGCTCCAGGTACTAGTTGCTAATGCCTATAAAATACCATGCACACCCCCAAAGGAGAATCATTTAAGAGTTCTTTGGACTTCACCTTCAAAAGTAGCCAAAGAATTCAAGAGACAGGCTATCCCAGAAAATCTTTTGCAGTTAGTGAAATTAGGGTATAACTAAGAACATTCAGAATACTACACACACAGTTTAGGTGATCTTGGTATAGTGGTGGGACAGCAGTGATTATAAAATGAAAGTAATTAACATGTACACGCTCTGTTGTGGGAGACTAAAGGGAAAGAGGTGTTCAGCATAGAAAAACATTTTTCAGTGGATTTCCTATGAAGTCAATGTGTCTTGGGTTTAACTTTGAAACAAATTAAAAAAAATCTAAAAACTGAGTTACTAACATTTGTGGATTTCAGATTGAGACCCATGTAAAAGCAATGTTTTATTCTGTGACTCAGCATATTCTTTTATAAGTGAAAGTTTCAGAGAAGAATAATTGGGGGTAATAGGATGCAATCAGATGTTTTAAAGTTTTTCTTTTAAGTTTCCCACTAAATTGATCTTATACCTCTCTAACCGGTTGACAGGTTTTGGTAACTACAGATATGATGGGAATAGGAAAAAATAAAGTATGGATAAAAATGGGTCCAGGCATCAGGAAGCTATGGTTTCTCAAGTAGCTGCTTTAGTCATGAAAGCCTAACTGCCCATTCTCTTAAAAAAAAAGGAGCTAACAGGAATGTGAGCATACAGAGGAATGATACTGTGAGGACAAAGTGAGGAGGTAGCCATCTGTAAGCCAAGGAGAGAGACCTCAAGAAATCAAACCTCCTGACACCTTCACCTCAGACTTCCAGCCTTCAGAACTGTGAGAAAATTAAATTTCTGTTGTTTAAACTACCTAGTCTGTAGTATTTTATTATGGCAGCCCTAGCAAATTAATACAAGCAAATATCTGATAATGGTCTTGTATCCAGTAAATATATAAAGAACTCTTACAACTCAAAAACAAAAAAGACAATCAAATTTCAAAATAGGTAAAGGACTTCAATAGATGTTTCTCCAAAGAAGATACACAAATGGCCAAAACACACATGAAAAAATGTTCAACATCACTAGTCATTAAGGAAATACAAATCACAACTACAGTGAGATACATTTCATACCTCTTAGGTAGCTAGAACAGAAAACATGGAAAATAGCAAATGTTGGCAAGGATGTGGAGGAATTTGAACTCTTGACATTGCTAATGGGAATGTAAATGGGTGTAGCCACTGGGGAATAATCTGGCAGTTCCCCAAAAAGTTAAACATAGAATTCCCATATGACCCAGCAATTCCACCCTTAGGTATAAACCCCAAAGAATTTAAAACAAGTGTTCAAATAAAAGTGTGTACACAGGGCTTCCCTGGGGGCACAATGGTTAAGAATCCACCTGCCAATGCAGGAGACATGGCTTTGAGCCCTGGTCCAGGAAGATCCCACATGCTGTGGAGCAACTAAGCCCATGAGCCACAACTACTGAGCCTGTGCTCTAGAGCCCGTGAGACACAACTACTGAGCCCGCATGCCACAGCTACTGAAGCCCACATGCCTAGAGCCCACATGCCTAGAGCCTGTGCTTTGCAACACGAGAAGCCACTGCAGTGAGAAGCCAGTACACTGCAATGAAGAGTAAACCCCACTTGCCGCAACTAGAGAAAGCCCACACACACAACAGACCCGATGCTGCCAAAATAAAATAAATAAATTTAAAAAAATGTGTACATAAATGTTCATAGTAGCACTATTCACAATAGCTAAAATTTGGAAACCATCCAAATGTCTACCCTTATACTGATTAATGTATAAAGAAAGTGTTATATATCTACATGATGGAATATTCAGCTATGAAAAGGAACTCATGCTACAACATGAATGAATCTTGAAAACATTATAAGTGAAAAGAAGCCAGACATATAAAGTCACATATTATGTTTCCATTCATATGAAATATCCAAAATAAGTAAGTCCATAGAGACAGGATACAGATTAATGGTTGCCAGAGGTAAGAGGTGAGTGGGGAAGGGAGACAGACTGATTAATGGATAGAGAATTTCCTTTTGGGGTGACAAGAATGCTTTGGAATGAGATAGATATGATGGTTGCACAACACTGAATATACTAAATGCCACTGAATCTGACACTTTAAAATGACCAATTTTATGACTTGTGAATTTCACCTCAATAAAAATAAATGCAGCAAATTCCAACAACATGGATGAATCTCACAAACATAATGGTGATTAAATGAAGCCAGACACAAAAAATAAACCCTTGATTATTCCATTTATATAAAGTTCAAAAACAGGCAAAACTTCTGTTAGAAGTCAAAATAGTGGTAACAGTTAAGAGATAATGACTGGAAGGGGCATGAGAGGCTTCTGGGGTGCTAGTAATATTTGTTTCCTTATCTGTGTGCTCATTTAGGTGGATTTGTTCACTTTTTGAAAATTAATTGAGCTGTAGGGTAGGGGGAAGGGTGAGCTGTGACAAAGCGAGAGAGAGGCATGGACATATATACACTACCAAATGTAAGGTAGATAGCTAGTGGGAAGCAGCCGCATAGCACAGGGATATCAGCTCGGTGCTTTGTGACTGCCTGGAGGGGTGGGATAGGGAGGGTGGGAGGGAGGGAGACGCAAGAGGGAAGAGATATGGGAACATATGTGTATGTATAACTGATTCACTTTGTTATAAAGCAGAAACTAACACACCATTGTAAAGCAATTATACCCCAATAAAGATGTTAAAAAAATAAAATTGTGCCTAAATAACTGTTGTGAGTTACTTGAAATTGGAGATTTTTAAGTTCTGTGACAGATAAAATTGAAGCATCAGGTGGGTGTTTTGAGAAGATGATCTTTCATAGCCTAAGGAATCTATGACTCTGTGATTTGCTTCAAATCACAGACATAGCAACTATGACAGTTTGAAAGATTTAGGGTGAGGTCTGCATGTCTTGAGGGAAGGCTAGTTGGCCTACTCCACAAGGCTTTCCAGACTGGCATTATCTAGGTGAACACACTGAGGTCAAGGGCCTTTCCTCTCCCTGTAGATCTGGATACTTGATTGAATGAGTTAGTGCTTTAAGTTTCATGGTGCTCAGAAGTCTATCAGGCTGACAGAACTTAGAGGGTAGTGATGTATTTACACTAGTGTCCCCGTTTTCAAATTTAGGATGTGAAATATAGTTCATGGAAGGGCATCCTTATTGCCCCCACCTGATCAGTTCATTTTTTCCTAGTCTGAAAGATTCTTCGAGAGTATAAATTCAAAACTAGGGGAGTGAATTATATGATTTTAACATCTAATGGCATTGGGATCTAATAACATTAAATGCCCAAACAGAGATTTATGGGTGAAGGTATTGTCTCCCTTAATGGGCACTGTCTCTTGCCTCAGTGAATCTCTCTTTCATGCGTCGTTGACTCACCAAACCATCTGAGTGACATGTTATACATTCTCCTTATAGACATGTTAAAGACTTCACTTAATCGCAGCCTTGGAATCTATTAGTCCCATCCAATCTCATCTATTATGTTTTGATATCATAACTTTATCTCTCAGGGTAACTATTTCCCAACCAGGGAGTTAACCAGGTGCTCTAGTAACAGAGTTAAGATCCTAGGGGACATAGTTGAATAACATGAACTGTCTATCGAACATGATCAGGAGCGTGATGAGTCATGACCAGAGGAACACTAGAAGCCAAACTGGGGATGCTAACGTCCTTCCTCAGTAAAAAGAGGTTTTATGGGGGAGGGGGACAACAAAATAAGAACTCTTCTCCTCAGTTTCTACTGGGAAAAATATATAAGAATCCAAAATAGAGAGGAAAATTACATCTACTGAAGTGTAGAAGGTAATAAATGAAGACAATACTAAAACATCCCCTAAGATGAGGGAGAGGTGGAAGCCTGAGTGAGCTTCCAGAGCAACAGAGAACACTTAATTTGATGTCTGACACTATCTCCCCTATGCTCTCCCTCAGCCCCAGTAACATTCATCAAGAAAAGTTGAGATTGATTCTGGAAAAGAAGTTGGAAAACACTCCACTAAGCAGGGACATGTTTCCTTCCTAGAATTAGCCTAGGAATAAGGGGGACAAAGACAAAAATTTCAGGACTTGGGCAACACCATTAAAATATCACATGCAGCTCAGTAGATCATGGTATGTCCAAGTTGGTCTCAATTATTATTATTATTTTTTATTATTATTTTTTGTGGTACGCAGGCCTCTCACCACTGTGGCCTCTGCCATCGCGGAGCACAGGCTCTGGACGCGCAGGCCCAGCGGCCATGGCTCACGGGCCCAGCCGCTCCGCGGCATGTAGGATCCTCCTGGACCGGGGCACGAACCTGCGTCCCCTGCATCGCAGGCGGACTCTCAACCACTGCGCCACCAGGGAAGCCCATGGTCTCAATTATTTAAGTGGGGTTTGTTGCTTGATACTTCTCCCTAGACGTGTTGACTGCATTCCATGGAAGAAGAGAGGAGGGTCCTGAAAACTGACTTTCATGATTTCTGAGTTTCCCATACCAGCTGTATACTAATCAATCTGGATTTCTGAATATAAGTAATTGATAAAAACTCACTAGATGTTTGAGTAGAATGAAAAATTAAACAAATATTTCTAAGTACACAAATTCTAAGTGAAATATTAGTGAATCAAATCCAGGAGCATATTTCGAGAATACACCATAGCGAAGTAGCATTTAGGCCAAAAGCACAAGGATGAGTCATCAAACCAATAATGTAATTCAACACATTAGTACATAAAAATATGTCATATGATTATTCTGAGTTACCCCTTAAAATTAACAAAATTCAAAGTTTATCAATGAATTGAAAAAAATTCTGAAACAAAAAAATTCTTTAACATGATAAATAGCATTTATAACAAGTCACCTGCAAGTATATTTAAAGATGATACACCAAATCCATTTCTAGTAAAGTCAGGAACAAGACCATGTTGTCACCTATTCTCACTATTATGCAAAATTGTTCTGAAAGTTCAAACCTTAACAATAAAAGTACAATAAATATAAAAAGAATATTATAAAACTTAATTGAGGTACATAAAACAAGACAAATGGAGAAACCATATTCCTCAGGGGAAAATCCAGTCCTGCAAAAATGTCAATTCTCTCTACATCAATCTACATATTTAATGAAATACTCAAAATCCAATAGGATTTTGGGGGTATATTATATTCATTCTAAACTTCCTCTGGAAGACAAAAATGCAGAATTGGTCAAGATTTAGCAGAGACCTTCAAGATGGTGGAGGAGTAAGACATGGAGATCACCTTCCTCCCCACAAATACATCAGAAATACATCTACATGTGGAACAACTCCTACAGAACACCTACTGAACGCTGGCAGAAGACCTCAGACTTCCCAAAAAGCAAGAAACTCCCCACATACCTGGGTGGGGCAAAAGAAAAAAGGAAAAACAGAGACAAAAGCATAAGGACGGGATCTGCAACACTGGGAGGGAGCTGTGAAGGAGGACAAGTTTCCACACACTAGGAAGCACCTTCACTTGTGAAGAGGGAGGGTGGTTGCAGGGAAGCTTCAGAGCCACGGAAGAGAGTGCAGCAATAGAGGTGCAGAGGGCAAAGTGGAGAGACTCCCACACAGAGGATAGGTGCCGACCAGCACTCACCAGCCTGAGACGCTTGTCTGCTCACCTCCGGGACGGATGGGGGATGGGAGCTGAGGCTCCGGCTTCGCAGGTCAGATCCCAGAGAGAGGACTGAGGTTGGCTGTGTGAACACAGCCTGCAGGGGGCTAGTGTGCCTCAGCTAGTCGTGAGGGAGTCTGGGAAAAAGTCTGGAACTGCCTAAGAGGCAAGAGACCATTGTTCTGGGGTGCATGATGAGAGGGGATGAAGAGCGCCTCCTAAACAAGTTCCAGAGACTGGCGCGAGCCACGGCTATCAGCACGTACACCAGAGATGGGCATGAAACACTAAGGCTGCTGCTGCAGCCACCAAGAAACCTGTGTGCAAGCACAGGTCACTATCCAAATCTCCCCTCCCGGAGCCTGTGTAACCTGTCATTACCAGGGTCCCGAGATCCAGGGACAACTTTCCAGGGAGAACGAACAGTGCACCTCAGGCTGTTGCAATGTCACGTCCTTGACTCTGCTGCTGCAGGCTCTCCCCACACTCCATACCGCTACATAACCCCTGAGTGAGCGAGAGCCCCCTACTCAGCTGCTACTTTAACCCTGTCCTAAGCGAAGAAGCGAGGCCCTCAGGCAACCTAATCAGAGAGGCGGGGCCAAATACAAAGCTAAACCCCTGGAGCTGTGCAAACAAAGAGAGGAAAGGGAAATTTCTCCCAGCAGCCCCAGGAGGAGTGGAATAAATCTTCACAATCAACTTGATGTACCCTGCATCTCTGGAATATCTGAATAGAAAACGAACCACCCCAAAATTGAGGCAGTTAGTTTGGGAGCAACTGTATACTGGGGGTTTGCTTTCTACATCTAATTTGTTTCTTGTCTTATGTTTATCATAGTTTAGAAATTAGAGATTATCATTGTAGATTTGTTTATTGATTTGGTTGCCCTCTTACTTTTATATATATACATATATTTCCTTTTTCACTTTCTATGAGTGTGTATGTGTATGCTTCCTTCTGTGATTTGGCCTGTACAGCTCTGCATTTACCATTTGTCCCAGGGCTCTCTCTGTTTTTTATTCTTTTAATACTTTTAAAACTTTTAATTGTACATAATTTTTTAAATTTTAATAATTTATTTTATTTTTCCTTCCTTCATTTTTTTTTTTTTTTGGCAGTACGTGGGCCTTGCACTGTTGTGGCCACTCCCATTGTGGGGCACAGGCTCCAGACGCACAGGCTCAGTGGCCATGGCTTATGGGCCAAGCCGCTCCACGGCATGTGGGATCTTCCCGTACTGGGGCACGAACCCATGTCCCCTGCATTGGCAGGCGGACTCTCAACCACTGCGCCACCAGGGAAGCCCTTCATTCTTATTTTCTCCTTTTATTCTGAGCCATGTGGCTGATAGGGTTTTGGTGCTCTGGCTGAGTGTCAGGCCTGCGTTTCGGAGGTGGGAGAGCCGAGTTCAGGACATTGGTCCACCATGGACCTCCAGACTCCATGTAATAGCAAACGGCAAAAGCTCTCCCAGAGATCCCCATCTCAACACCAAGACCCAGCTCCACTCATCAAGCAGGAAGCTACAGTGGTGGACACCCTATGCCAAAGAACTGGCAAGACAGGAACACAACAACACCCATTAGCAGAGAGGTGGCCTAAAATTATAATAAGTTCAGAGACACCCCAAAACACACCATCGGACGCAGTCCTGCCCACCACAAAGAGAAGATCCAGCCTAATCCACCAGAAAACAGGCAACAGTCCCCTCCACCAGGAAGCCTACACAGCCCACTGAAGCAAACTTAGCCGCTGGGGGCAGGCACCAAAAATAAAGGGAACTACGAACTTGCAGCATGCAAAAAGGGGACCCCATACACAGTAAGTTAAGCAAAATGAGAATACAGAGACACATACAGCAGATGAAGGAGGAAGGTAAAAACCCACCAGACAAAACAAATGAAGAGCAAATAGGCAGTCCACCAGAAAGAGAATTAAGAGTAATGATAGTAAAAATGATACAAAATCTTGGAAATAGAATGGAGAAAATACAAGAAATGTTTAACAAGGACCAAGAAGAACTAAAGAGCAAACAAACAATGATGAACAACACAATAAATGAAATAAAAAATTCGCTAGAAGGAATAAATAGCAGAAAAACAGAGGCAGAAGGACGGATAAGTGAACTGGAAGATAAAATAGTAGAAATAACTACCACAGAGCAGAATAAAGAAAAAGGAATGAAAAGAATTTAGGACATGTTCAGAGATCTATGGGACAACATTAAATGTACCAACATTCAAATTAAAGGGGTACCAAAAGAAGGAGAAAAAAAAAGAGACTGAGGAAATATTTGAAAAGATTATAGTTGAAAACTTCCCTAATATGGGAAATGAAATAGTCAATCAAGTCCAGGAAGGTCAGATAAATCCAAGGAGAAAGACGCCAAAACATATATTAATCAAACTATCAAAAATTAAATACAAGGGAAAAATATTCAAAGCAGCAAGGGAAAAACAACATATGACATACAAGAGTATCCACATCAGGTTTAACAGCTGATCTTTCAGCAAAACGCTGCAAGCCAGAAGGGAGTGGCAGGACATATTTAAAGTGATGAAAGGGGAAAACCTACAACCAAGATTACTCTACCAACCAAGGATCTCATTCAGATTCAATGGAGAAATTAAAAGCTTTACAAACAACTAAAAGCTAAGAGAATTCAGCACCACCAAACCAACTTTAAAACAAATGCTAAAGGAGCTTCTTTAGGCAGGAAACACAAGAGAAGGAAAAGGCCTACAATAACAAACCCAAAACAATTAAGAAAATGAAAATAGGCACATACATATCCATAACTGTCTTAAATATAAATGGATTAAATGCTCCAACCAAAAGACATAGACTGGATGAATAGATACAAAAATAGGGCCCGTATATATGCTGTTAACAAGAGACTCACTTCAGACATAGGGACACATACAGACTGACAGTGAGGGGATGGAAAAAGATATTCCATGCAAATGGAAATCAAAGGAAAGCTGGAGTAGCAATTCTCATATCAGACAAAATAGAGTTTAAAATAAACACTATTACAAGAGGCAGAAAAGGACACTACATAATGATCAAGGGATCAATCTAAGAAGAAGACATAACAATTGTAAATATTTATGCACGCAACAGAGGAGCATCTCAACACATAAGGCAAATGCTAACAGCCAGAAAAGGGGAAATTGACAATATCACAATCATAGTATGGGACTTCAACATCCCACCTTCACCAATGGACAGATCATCCAAAATGAAAATAAACAAGGAAACACAAGCTTTAAATGACACATTACACAAGATGGACTTAATTGACATATATAGGACATTCCATACAAAAACAACAGAATACACTTTCCTCTTAAGTGCTCATGGAACATTCTACAGGATAGATCATTTCTTGAGTCACAAATGAAGCCTTAGTAAATTTAAGAAAATTGAAATCATATCAAGTATCTTTTCTGACCACAACACTATGAGACTAGATATGAATTAGAGGAAAAAATCTGTAAAAAATACAAACACATGAAGGCTATACAATACACTACTAGATAACCAAGAGATCACTGAAGAAATCAAAGGGGAAATTGAAAAACACCTAGGAAAAAAATGTCAAAGAAAACACCACGACCCAAAATCTTGGGACGCAGAAAAAGCATTTCTAAAAGGGAAGTTTATAGCAATACAATCCTACCTCAAGAAACAAGAAACATCTCAAATAAACAACCTAAGCTTACACCTAAAGCAATTAGAGAAAGAAGAACAAAAATCCTGCAAAGTTAGCAGAAGGAAAGAAATCATAAAGATCAGATCAGAAATAAATGAACACAAAATGAATGAAACAATAGCAAACATCAATAAAACTAAAAGCTGGTTTTTGAGAAGATAAACAAAATTGATAAACTGTTATTGAGACTCGTGAAGAAAAAAAGGGAGAAGACCCAAATCAATAGAATTAGAAATGAAAAAGGAGAGGTAACAACTGACAATGCAGAAATACAAAGGATCATGAGAGATTACTACAAGCAACTCTATGCCAATAAAAGGGACAACATGAAAGAAATGGACAAATTCTTAGAAAAGCACAACCTTCTGAGACTGAACCAGGAAGAAATAGAAAATATAAACAGACCAATCACAAACACTGAAATTCAGACAGATTGGAAATCTTCCAACAAACTAAAGCCGAGGACCTGATAGCTTTACAGGTGAACTCTATCAAATATTTAGAGAAGAGCTAACACCTATCCGTCTCAAACTCTTCCAAAATATAGCAGAGGGAGGAACCCTCCCAAACTCATTCTACGAGGCCATCATCACCCAGATACCAAAACCAGACAAAGATGCCACAAAGAAAGAAAAGCACAGGCCAATATCAGTGACAAACACACATGCAAAAATCTTAAACAAAATACTAGTAAACAAAATCCAACAGCACATTAAAAGGATCATACACCATGGTCAACGGGGTTTATGCCAGGAATGCAAGGATTCTTCAATATAGGCAAATCAATCAATGTGATAAACCATATTAACAAATTGAAACAGAAAAAAACATATGATTATCTCAATAGATGCAGAAAAAAATTCGAAAATATTCAACAGCCGTTTATGATAAAAACTCTCCAGAAAGTAGGCAGAGTGGGAACTTACCTCAACATAATAAAGACCATATATGACAAATGCACAGTGAACATTGTCCTTAATGCTGAAAAACTGAAACCATTTCCTCTAAGATCAGGAACAAGACAAAGTTCTCCACTCAGAATTATTATTCAACATAGCCACAGCAATCAGAGAAGGACATTCCATACAAAAACAACAGAACAGAGAGTTTTTAGCCACAGCAATCAGAGAAGAAAAATAAATAAAAGGAATCCAAATCTGAAAAGAAGTAAAACTGTCACTGCAGATAACCTGATAATATACATAGAGAATCCTAAAGATGCTACCAGAAAACTGCTAGAGCTAATCAATGAATTCGGTAAAGTAGCAGGATACAAAATAAATGCGCAGAAATCACTTGCATTCCTATACACTAATGATGAAAAACCTGAAAGGGAAATTAAGGAAACACTCCCATTTACCATTGCAATAAAATACCTAGGAATAAACCTACCTAAGGAGAAAAAAGTCCTGTATGAAGAAAACTATAAGACACTTATGAAAGAAATTAAAGATGATACAAACAGATGGAGAGATATACCATGTTCTTGGGTGGGAAAAATCAACATTGTGAAAATTACTATGCTACCCAAAGCAATCTACAGATTCAATGCAAACCCTATCAAATTACCACTGGCATTTTTCACACACTAGAACAAAAATTTCACAATTTCTATGGAAACACAAAGACCCCAAATAGCCAAAGTAATCTTGAGAAAGAAAAATGGAGCTGGAGGAATCAAGCTCCCTGACGTCAGAGTATAGTACAAAGCTACAGTAATCAAGACAGTATCGTACTGACAGAAAAACAGAAAAATAGTTCAATGGAACATTATGGAAAGCCCATAGATAAACCCATGCCCATATGGTCACCTTATTTTTGATAAAGGAGGAAAGAATATACAATGGAGAAAAGACAGTCTCTTCAATAAGTGGTGCTCAGAGAACTGGACAGCTACATGTAAAAGAATGAAATTAGAACACTCCGTAATACCATACAGAAAAATAATCTCAAAATGGATTAAATATCTAAATGTAAGTTTAGACACTACAAAACTCTTGGAGGTGGAATAGTCTATGACATAAATCACAGCAAGACCCTTTTTGCTCCACCTACGAGGGAAATGGAAATAAAAACAAAAATAAACAAATGGGACCTAATGAAACTTAAAAGTTTTTGCACAGCAAAGGAAAACTTAAGCAAGATGAAAAGACAACCCTCAGAATGGGAGACAATATTTGCAAATGAAGGAACTGACAAAGGATTAGTCTCCAAAATTTACAAGCAGCTCATGAAGGTCAATATCTAAAAAACAAAAACCCAATCCAAAAATACGCAGAAGACCTAAATAGACATTTCTCCAAAGAAGATATACAAATTGCCAACAAAGACATGAAAGGATGCTCAACATCACTAATCATTGGAGAAATGCAAATTAAAACTCCAATGAGGTATGACTTCATACCAGTCAGAATGGCTATCATCAAAAAATCTACAAATAATAAATGCTGGAAAGGGTGTGGAGTAAAGGGAACCATCTTTCATTGTTCATGGGAATGTAAATTGATACAGCCACTATGGAGAACAGTATGGAAGTTCCTTAAGAAACTAAAAGTAGAAGTACCATATGACACAGCAATCCCACTGCTGGTCATATACCCTGAGAAAACCATAATTCAAAGAGAGTCATGTACCAAACTGTTCATTGCAGCTCTATTTACAATAGCTGGAACATGGAAACAATCTAAGTGTCCATTGACAGATGAATGGATAAAGAAGATGTGGCACATATATACAATGGAATATTACTCAGCCATAAAAAATCGAAATTGAGTTATTTGTAGTGAGGTAGATGTACCTAGATTCTGTTATACAGAGTGAAGTAAGTCACAAAGAGAAAAACAAATACAGTATGCTAACACTTATATATGGAATCTAAAAAAATAAGGAAAAAATGGTCCTGAAGAAACTAGGGCAGGACAGGAATAAAAATGCAGATGTAGACGGTGGACATGAGGACACGGGGAGGGGGAAGGTTAAGCTGGGATGAAGTGTGAGAGTGGCATGTACATATATACACCACCAAATATAAGATAGATAACTAGTGGGAAGCAGCTGAATAGCACAGAGAGATCAGCTTGGTGCTTTGTGACCACCTAGAGTGGTGGGATAGGGAGGATAGGAGGGAGACAAAAGATGGAGGAGATATGGGGATATAGGTATATGAATAGCTGATTCACTTTGTTACAAAGCAGAAACTAACACACCATTGTAAAGCAATTATACTCCAATAAAGATGTCAAAAAAAGAAGAAGAAGAAGATTTAGCAGATGAACTACTGAGAGGGCACTTCCCTTAGCAGATGTTAAAACTTGTATCACAAGAATTACAACAGTCTGCAATTGGGAGAAATACAGACCAATATATCACTAAAAGAGAACAGAAACTCCAGAAACAGGTACACATATATAGGAATTCACCGTAAGATGAATATGTGATTACAGATCACTGGGGAAATGATAGGTTGTGCAATAAATGATTTAGGAAAATTGGAACAAATATTAAATCTTCACATCTTACCATACACAAAAAGAAAATACAGAATAAATAAAAATTTATACATAAAAAAATTCTAAACTGGAACTATTTCCACACCTGGTAGTGGGAATATTTTTGAAAAAAAAAAACAAAACAAAAAGAAAGTACTAATATACTTAATTTATGATGATGTCTTTTTATTAATGCAAAAAATCACTTAATAGAAAAACAGTCTGAGTATAAACAGCTTATTCATATAAGGAGAAATGCAAAAGGTCATTGAACATATATAAAATTCTTCACCTTACACGCTATCAAGAATATGGAAGGTGGAACAACACAGAGGTATTTGTTTACATATCAAATGGTCACTGATGAAAAGAGAAAATCTTAAAAACGAAATTCTAGGAGAGCTTCATGATGGCAGAAGAGTAAGACTCGGAGATGACCTTCATCCCCACAAATACATCAGAAATACATCTACATGTGGAACAACTCCTACAGAACACCTACTGAATGCTGGCAGAAAACCTCAAACCTCCCCAAAGGGAAGAAACTCCCCATGCACCTGGGTAGGGTAAAAGAAAAAGAAAAACACAAAGAATAGGGATGGGACCTGCACCAGTGGGAGGGAGCTGTGAAAGAGGAAAGGTTTCCACACACTAGAAGACCCTTTGCGGGCAGAGACTGTGGGTGGCAGAGCGGGGAAGCTTCGGAGCCGCAGAGGGGAGTGCAGCAACAGGGGTACGGAGGGCAAAGCGGAGAGATTCCCTCACAGAGGTGCTGACCTGCACTCACCAGCCTAAGAGGCTTGTCTGCTCACCAGCTGGGTCAGGTGTGGGCTGGCAGCTGAGTCTCAGGTTTCAGAGTTCGGATCCCAGGGAGAGGACTGGGGTTGGCTGCGTGAACATAGCTTGAAGGGGGCTAGTGCACAACCGCTAGCTGGGACGGAGTCTGGGAAAAAGTCTGGAACTGCTCAAGAGGAAACAGACTTTTTCTTCCTTCTTTGTTTCCTGGTGCGCGAGGAGAGGGGATCAAGAGTGCTGCTTAAGGAGCTCCAGAGATGGGCGTGAGCCACGGCTATCAGCGCGGACCCCAGAGACGGGCATGAGATGCTAAGGCTGCTGTTGCAGCCACCAAGAAGTCTTTGAGTGAGCACAGGTCACTATCCACACTGCCCCTACCGGGAGCCTGTGCAGCCCGCCACTGCCAGGGTCCCGTGATCCCGTGACAACTTCCTTGGGAGAATGCACGGCACACCTCAGGCTGCTGCAACGTTATGCCGGCCTCAGGCGCCACAGGCTCGCCCCGCATCCATACCCCTCTCTGCCCCTGGCCTGAGTGAGCCAGAGCTGCTACTTTAACCCCGTCCTGGCTGAGGGAAGAACAGATGCCCTCAGGCGACCTATACAAAGAGGCAGATCCACTTCCAAAGCTGAACCCCGGGAGCTGGGTGAACAAAGAAGAGACAGGGAAATCTCTCCCAGCAGCCACAGGAGCAGTGGATTAAATCTCGACAATCAACCTGATGTACCCTGCAACTGTGGAATACCTGAATAGACAATGAATCATCCCAAATTGAGGAGGTGGAGTTTGGGAGCAATGATCCTATATTTTTTCCCTTTTTCTTTTTTTCTGAGTGTTTATGTGTATGCTTCTGTGTCTGATTTTGTCTATATAGCTTTGCTTTTACCATTTGTCTGAGGGTTCTGTCCGTTTTTTTTTGTTTGTTTTTTACTTAAAAATATTTTGTTTCTTAATTATTTTTGATTTTTGATTTTAATAACTTTATTTTATTTTTTCTTTCTTTTCTTTCTTTCTTTCTTTCTTTCCCTTCCTTCTTCCTTCCTTCCTTCCTTCCTTCTTTCTTTCTTTCTTTGTTTCTTTCTTTCTTTCCTCCATTTTATTCTGAGCCATGTGGAGGACAGGCTTTGGTGCTCCAGCAAGGCGTCAGGGCTGTGCCACTGAGGTGGGAGAGACAAGTTCAGGACAGTGGTCCACAAGAGACTTCCCAGCTCCATGTAATATCAAATGGCAAAATCTCCCAGAGATCTCCATCTCAATGCCAAGACCCAGTTCCACTCAATGACCAGCAAGCTACACTGCTGGACACCCTATGCCAAACAACAAGCAAGACATGAACAAAATGCCATCCATTAGCAAACAGGCTGCCTAAAATCATAATAAGGCCACAGACACCCCAAAACACACCACCAGACGTGGACCTGCCCACCAGAAAGAAAAAATCCAGCCTCATTCACCACAACAGAGGCACTAGTCCCCTCCACCAGGAAGCCAACACAACCCCCTAAACCAACCTGAGCCACTGGGGACAGTCACCAAAAACAATGGGAACTACGAATCTACAGCCTTCGAAAAGGAGACCCCAAAACACCGTAAGTTAAGCAAAATGAGAAGACAGAGAAACACACAGCAGATGAAGGAGTAAGGGGAAAACTCACCAGACATAAAAAATGAAGAGAAAATAGGCAGTCTACCTGAAAAAGAATTCAGAATAATGATAATAAAGATGATCCAAAATCTTGGAAACAGAATGGAGAAAATACAAGAAACGTTTAACAAGGACCTAGAAGAACTAAAGAGCAAAGAAACAGTGATGAACAACACAATAAATGAAATTAAAAATTCTCTAGGAGGGATCAACAGAATAACTGAGGCAGAAGAATGGATAAGTGACCTGGAAGATAAAATACTGGAAATAACTACTGCAGAGCAGAATAAAGAAAAAATAATGAAAAGAATTGAGGACGGACTCAGAGACGTCTGGGACGATACTAAAGACACCAACATTCAAATTATAGGGGTCCCAGAAGAATAAGAGAAAAAGAAAGTGACTGAGAAAATATTTGAAGAGATTATAGTTGAAATTTTCCCTAATATGGGAAAGGAAATAGTTACTCAAGTCCAAGAAGCACAGAGAGTCCCACACAGGAGAAATCCAAGGAGAAACATGCCAAGACACATGTTAATCAAACGAACAAAAATTAAATACAATGAACAAATATTAAAGTATCAAGGGGAAAACAACAAATAACAAATAAGGGAATCCCCATAAGGTTAACACCTGATCTTTCAGCAGAAACTCTGCAAGCCAGAAGGGACTGCCAGGACATATTTCAAGTGATGAAAGAGAAAAACCTACAACCAAGATTACTCTACCCAGCAAGGATCTCATTCAGATTTGATGGAGAAATTAAAAACTTTACAGACAAGCAAAAGCTGAGAGAGTTCAGCACCACCAAACCAGCTTTACAACAAATGCTAAAGGAACTTCTCTAGGGAGGAAACACAAGAGAAGGAAAAGACCTACAATACTAAACCCAAAACAATTAAGAAAATGGTAATAGAAACACAAGTATTGATAATTACCTTAAATGTAAATGGATAAAATGTTCCAATGAAGCGACACAGACTGGCTGAATAGATACCAAAACAAACCCATATATATGCTGTCTACAAGAGACCCACTTCAGACCTAGGGACACATACAGACTGAAGTGAGGGGATGGAAAAAGATATTCCATGCAAATGGAAATCAAAAGAAAGCTGGAGTAGCAATTCTAATATCAGACAAATACACTCTAAAACAAAGACTATAACAAGAGACAAAGAAGGAAACTACATAATGATCAAGGAATCAATCCAAGAAGAAGATATAACAATTGTAAATATTTATGCACCGAACGTAGGAGCACCTCAATACATAAAGCAAATACTAACAGTCATAAAATGGGAAATCGACAATAACACAATCATAGTAGGGGACTTTAACACCCCACTTTCACCAATGGACAGATCATCCGAAGTTAAAATAAATAAGGAAATTCAAGCTTTAAATGATATATTAAACAAGATGGATTTAATGGATATTTATAGGACATTCCATCCAGAAACAACAGAATTCACATTCTTCTCAAGTGCTCATGGAATATTCTCCAGCGTAGATCATATCTTGGGTCACAAATCAAGCCTTGGTTAATTTAAGAAAACTGAAATTGTACCAAGTATCTTTTCTAACCACAATGCGATGAGACTAGATAGCAATTACAGGAAAAAACATGTAAGAAATAAAAACACATGGATGCTAAACACACACTACTTAATAACCAAGAGATCACTGAAGAAATCAAAGAGGAAATCAAAAAATACCTAGAAACAAATGACAATGAAAACACGATGACCCAAAAGCTATGACATGCAGCAAAACCATTTCTAAGAGGCAAGTTTATAGCAATACAATCTCACCTTAAGAAATGAGAAACATCACAAATAAACAACCTAACCTTACACCTAAAGCAATTAGGGAAAGAAGAACAAGAAACCACAAAGATAGCAGAAGGAAATAAATCATAAAGATCAGATCAGAAATAAATGAAAAAAATGAAGGAAACGATAGCAAAGATCAATAGAACTAAAAGCTGGCTCTTTGAGAAGATAAAAAAAATTGATAAACCATTAGGCAGACTCATCAAGAAAAAAAGGGAGAGGACTCAAATCAATAGAATTAGAAATGAAAAAGGAGAAGTAACAACTGACACTGCAGAAATACAAAGGATCATGAGAGATTACTACAAGCAAATGTATGCCAATAAAATGGATAACCTGGAAAAAGTAGACAAATTCTTAAATATGCACAACCTTCTGAGACAAAACCAGGAAGAAACAGAAAATATGAGCAGACCAATAACAAGCACTGAAATTCAAACTGTGATGAAAAACCTTCCAACAAACAAGAGCCCAGGACCAGATGGCTTCACAGGCGAATTCTATCAAACATTTAGAGAAAAGCTAACACCTATCCTTCTCAAACTCTTCCAAAATGTAGCAGAGGGAGCAATACTCCCAAACTCATTCTACGAGGCCACCATCACCCTGATACGAAAACCAGACAAGCATGTCACAAAGAAAGAAAACTACAGACCAATATCACTGATGAACATAGATGCAAAAATCCTCAACAAAATACTAGCAAACAGAATCCAACAGCACATTAAAAGGATCATACACGATGATCAAGTGGGATTTATCCCAGGAATGCAAGGATTCTTCAATATACGCAAATCAGTCAACGTGATACCCCACATTAACATGTTGAAGGAGAAAAACCATACGATCATCGCAATAGATGCAGAGAAAACTTTAGACAAAATTCAACACCTATTTATGATAAAACCCTCCAGAAAGCAGGCGTAGAGGGAACTTTCCTCAACATAATAAAGGACATATAGGACAAACCCATAGTCAACATCGTCCTCAATGGTGAAAAATTGAAACCATTCCCACTAAGATCAGGAACAAGACAAGGTTGCCCACTCTCACCCTATTATTCAACATACTTGTGGAAGTTTTAACCACAGAAATCAGAGAAGAAAAAGAAATAAAAGGAATCCAAATCTGAAAAGAAGTAAAGCTGTCCCTCTTTGCAGAGGACATGATACTATACATAGAGAATCCGAAAGATGCTACCTGAAAACTACTAGAGCTAATCAATGAATTTGGCAAAGTTGCAGGATACAAAATTAATGCACAGAAATCTCTTGCATGCCTATACCATAATGATGAAAACTCTGAAAGTGAAATTAAGAAAACACTCCCACATACCACTGCAACACAAAAAATAAAATGCCTAGGAATAAACCTACCTATGGAGATAAAAGACCTGTATGCAAAAAATTATAAGACACTGATGAAAGAAAGTAAAGATGATACAGATAGATGGAGAGATATACCATGTTCTTGGATTGGAAGAATCACCATTGTGAAAATGCGTATACTACCCAAAGCAATCTACAGATTCAATGCAATCCCTATGAAACTACCACTGGCATTTTTCACAGAACTAGAACAAAAAATTCCAGAATTTCTATGGAAACACAAAAGATCCCGAATAGCCAAAGTAATTTTGAGGAAGAAAATGGAGCTGGAGGAATTAGGCTTCCTGATTTCAGGCTATACTACAAAGTTACAGTAATCAAGACAGTATGGTAGTGGCACAAAGATCAAAATGCAGATCAATGGAACAGGATAGAAAGCTCAGAGATAAAGCCATGCACATATGGGCACCTTACCTTTGATAAACGAGGCAAGAATATACAGTGGAGAAAAGACTGCCTCTTCAATAAGTGGTGCTCGGAAAACTGGACAGCTACATGTAAAAGAGTGAAATTAGAACACTCCCTAACCCCATACACAAAAATAAACTCAAAATGTATTAAAGACCTAAATGTAAGGCGAGACACCGTCAAACTCTTAGAGAAAAACATAGGGAGAAACCACTGTGACATAAATCACACCAAGATCCTTTTTGACCCACCTCCTAGCGAAACGGAAATAGAAACAAACAAATAGGACCGAATGAAATTTAAAAGCTTTTGAACAGCAAAGGAAACCATAAACAAGACGAAAAGACAACCCTCACAATGGGAGAAAATACTTGCAAATGAAGCAACTGAGAAAGGATTAGTCTCCATAATTTACAAGCAGCTCATACAGCTCAACATTAAAAAAAACCAAACCAATCAAAAAATGGGTAGAAGACCTAAACAGATACTTCTCCAAAGAAGATACACAGATTGCCAACAGACACATGTAAGAATGCTCAACATCATTAATCATTAGAGAAATGCAAGTCAAAACTACAATGAGGGGCTTCCCTGGTGGTGCAGTGGTTGAGAGTCCGCCTGCCGATGCAGGGGACACGGGTTCATGTTCCGGTCCGGGAAGATCCCACATGCCACGGAACGGCTGGGCCCGTGAGCCATGGCTGCTGAGCCTATGTGTCTGGAGCCTGTGCTCTGCTATGGGAGAGGCCACAACAGTGAGAGGCCTGCATACCACAAAAAAAAAAAAAAAAGAAAAAAAAGAAAAATGATGGAAAATAATGAAGTGAATCTCTATTTTCTGACTTGGAAAATTTTATTTTTTATATTCATATATTTTTATCAATGTGAAAAAAATAAATGCTCTAATAGGAAAATGGGATATATATATATATATATACACACATACATGTCATATATGTCACATATATTAACTAAAATGTTAAGTTGTTTCCCCATACTCTTTTTGTTCTTGGAATTCGATATGGGTAGGGATAGGATTTTCTACTCTATTCAATTCTGAAATTGTTTTTGTTTTAATAAGAAATAGAAGCCACATTTTACATTTAAAAGTGAAAATCTGGGAATGAAGGAGAAAAGGTTTGTAACAATAAGTTAAATTTAAAAACTGTATTTATAGTATGTCAAAAATTTTACATGCCTATATTAAAACATATAAAACTGGGTAAAAACGTTAAAATTATGGAGGTTATCTCTTGTTATGAGGGTCTTAAAATTTTCTTCATTTTATTTTACATTTTAAATTTATTTTATGAGTATTTCTTTTATAATAAAATAATTATTTTTTAAAGGCTAACTGGTAAGTGTGAATTTGGAAACTGGGAGACCAAATGAAAGAGACTACCTGCACATAAATGTTTATAGCAGCTTTATTCATGATCACCATATCTAGAAGCAACCAATAAGTCTCGTTCAATAGGTAAAAAAACTGTGGAACACTAATACAATGGAATGTTATTCAGTGATTAAAAATAAATCAGGTATCAAGCCAAAAAGAGACATCAATGAATCTTAAATTATTAAATGCAAATTGCTAAGTGAAAGAAACCACTCTGAAAAGGCTACATACTGTATGATTCCAATTATGTGTAGTGATGATAATGGTTGCCAGGGGCTCAGAGGACTGAATAGACCACACACACAGAATTTTTAGGGAAGGAAAACTATTCTACATTTTACTGTAATGGTGAATCTTAATGTATGCAAATTTTAAAAAATCATTTAGGAGGTTGGGGGATGCCAGGATGGAAGTTAGAATGTGAGAAAACAATATAATTGTGTTACAAATGTACGAAACAACTTCACTGAACGGTATGAGGAGAATGGTGCTGACTTAAGTAACTTTGGAAATGAGTAGTCTGTAATACTAAAGGCAAAATAAACTATATATAAGCACTATACTCTAGCTAATAAAGTTGTTTCCCACAGGAATAAGGGTTAACAATTGAGATACTGCTGTACATGTATACATGAATTAAACAATTGTGTAAATGGATGGCAGATGGTGGGAGTCAAGTTTCTCACTTTTGGAGTGGAATGTTACAGATAAGTAAGGGGGCGGGTGACATGAATGATACATATGGATTATTAATGTTCCTTTTGGTAATGGATTAGAATTGACATCAGCAATATCTCATGTTTCACTTAATATAGATACAGATTATTACATATGGAATATTTATAGATATGTGTATATATGTGGGTTAGTATGCGTACACTTATTTCCTTGCTCAGTCAGCTGAGAGGGCCTAGAAGCAATGAAGTCCTAGTAATAATGAGTGCATCTAGCACCCATGTCTTGGTTTTTAATGTCATTCTCCAATAAATGGAACTATGGCTCCCAGACGAACCTGAGCCAAGAAATACAGTTGAGCTTGGAGCATCTTATGGTGCCAATAAGTAAGGAAATGTTCAAAAAAAATGATGGAGGTATGTCAAAAGGCGTTGGGAGTCAACCTAAAAAAACATCCAATGGTCAAACCTGGAACAATTTTGAGTAACAAAATAAAGTAGTATCGGACTATAATCCAAAATATAAAATAAATATTCATGAGTCTGCACTGATATAAATACATTATTAAATAAACAAATGATGGGAGAGACAAATCTCTCATGCAGAATAATTCCTAATGAATTGTGTAGGTACTTCACCTTCAGGGAGGTGGAACAACTCTCCACCTACGTGTGGGCTGCATGTAGTAAATTCCTTCCAAACAGTACAGTACTGAAAGGGAAAAAGAGTAACTTCACAGTGGATAAAACTGATATACACTACCTCAAGCTAGGTGATCAAAATCAATATGAACAGTTATAAGTCATAATGACAGTATGCATGCTTGATATGATGTGATGAAAATGGCACATTATTGCTGTGATCTTCCAACTCAAAATCCATAACTCCAGGTTGATCATGAGGAAAATATCAAATACAATATCGAAACAAATTCCAATTCAGGGACACTCCACAAAATACCTGCCCAATACTCCTCATTCTATCAAGATCTTCCAAAACAAGGAAAAGTCTGAGAAGCTGTCACAGGCAAGAGGAGCCTAAGGAAATGATGACTAAATGTAATTGTTTTATCATGGATGGGCTAACTGGAACAGAAGAAAGACATTAGATAAAAACTAAGAAAATCTGAATAAAGGATAGACTTGACTTAATAATAATGCATCGATATTTCTTCATTGTTGTAATAAATATACCATACTAATGTAAAATGTGAAAAATAGGGGAAACTTGGTGTGGGGTATACGAGAACTCTATTGTTTTCCTAGGTTTTCTGTAATCAAAAACATATTTTAAAATAAAAAGTTTATTTAAAAATAAGTCAAAGGGGGGAGACTGTCAATATGGCAGAGGAGTTAAGACATGGAGATCACCTTCCTCCCCACAAATACATCAAAAATACATCTACATGTGGAACAACTTCTACAGAACACCTACTGCATGCTGGCAAAAGACCTCAGCTTCCCAAAAGGCAAGAAAATCCCCATGTACCTGGGTAGGGTAAAAGAAAAAATAAAAAACAGAGACAAAAGAATAGTGATGGGGGGCTTCCTTGGTGGTGCAGTGGTTGAGAGTCTGCCTGCTAATGCAGGGGACACGGGTTCGAGCCCTGGTCTGGGAAGATCCCACACGCCGTGGAGCAACTGGGCCCGTGAGCCACAACTACAGAGCCTGCGCGTCTGGAGCCTGTGCTCCGCAACAAGAGAGGCCGCGATAGTGAGAGGCCTGCGCACCGCGATGAAGAGTGGCCCCCGCTTGCCACAACTAGAGAAAGCCCTCGCACAGAAACGAAGGCCCAACAGAGCCAAATAAGTAAATAAATAAACAAATGTGGGGTTTAAAAAAAAAACAAAAGAAAAGTATTAAAAAAAAAAAGAATAGTGATGGGACCTGCACCTCTGGGAGTGAGCTGTCAAGGAGGAAAAGTTTCCACACACTAGGAAGCCCCTTCACTGGCAGAGACAGGGGGTAGTGGGGGGGGGGAAGCTTTGGAGCCAGAGAGGAGAGCGCAGCAACACAGGTGCTGAGGGCAAAGCGGAGAGATTCCCACACAAAGGATCAGTGCTGACCAGCACTCACCAGCCTGAGACACTTGTCTGCACACCCACCAAGACGGGTGGGGGTGGGGAGCTGAGGCTCCGGCTTTGCAGATCAGATATCAGGGAGGACTGGGGTTGGCTGTGTGAAGACAGACTGAAGGGGGCTAGTGCACCCCAACTATCCAGGAGGGAGTCAGGGAAAAGTCTGGACCTGCCAAAGAGGCAAGAGACAATTGTTTCAGGGTGTGGGAGGAGAGGGGATTCAGAGCACCACCTAAACGAGTTCCAGAGATGGGTGTGAGCCATGGCTATCAGCACCACAGACAGGCATGAAATGCTAATGCTGCTGCCACTGCCACCAAAAATCCTGTGTGCAAGCACAGGTCACTACCCACAGCTCCCCTGGGAGCCTGTGCAGCACACCACTGCCAGGGTTCTGAGATCCAGGGACAACTTCCCCGGGAGAACACATGGCATGCCTCAGGCTGTTGCAAAGTCATGCTGACCTCTGCCACCACAGGCTCGTCCCGCATTCCAATGATGACTACCGTACCCCTCTGTCTCCCCGGCCTGAGATAGCAAGAGAGCCTTAATAAGCCATTGCTTTAACCCCCTGCTGTCTGGCAAGGGAAAAGATGCCTGAGGGCAGCCTACATGCAGAGGTGGGGCCAAAACCAAAGCTGAACCCCAGGAGATGTGCAAACAAAGAAGAGAAAGGGAAATTGCTCCGTGCAGCCTCAGGAGAAGCGGATTAAATCCCCACAATCAACTTGATGTACCCTGCATCTGTGGAATACCTGAACAATGAATGTTCCCAAAATTGAGGCAGTGGACTTTGGGAGCAACTGTAGACGTGGGGTTTGCTGTCTGCAACTGATTTGTTTCTGATTGTTTATCTAACTTTAGTTTTTAGTGCTTGTTATTATTGGTGGATTTGTTTATTGGTTTGGTTGATCTTTTTTTTAAATTTTTTATTTATTTTTAAAATTTTATTACTTTTTATTTTATAATTTTTAAATTTTATTATTATTTTATTTTATTTTCTTCCTTTTTTTCCTCCCTTTTCTTGTGAGCAATTTGGATGACAGGGTCTTGGTTCTCCAGCCAGGAGTCAGGCCTGAGACTCCAAGGTGGGAAAGCCGAGTCCAGGACATTGGACTAACAGAAACCTCCCAGCCCCATGTAATATCAACTGGGGAGAGCTCTCCCAGAGATCTCCGTCTCAACACTAAGACCTAGCTCCACCCATCGGGCAGCAATCTCGAATGCTGGATGCCCAATGTGAAACAACTAGCAAGACAGAAACACAACTCCACCCATTAGCAGAGAGGCTGCCTAAATTCATACTAAGTTCACACATACCCCAAAACACATCACTGGATGTGTTCCTGCCACCAGAAAGACAAGATCCAGCCCAACCCAGCAGAGCAAAGGCACCAATCCCCTCCACCAGGAAGCCTACATAACCCACTAAACGAACCTCACCAACTGGGGGCAGACACCAAAAACAACGGTAACTACGAACCGGCAGCCTGTGAAAAGGAGACCCCAAACACAGTAAGTTAAACAAAATAAGACAGAGAAATATGCAGCAAATGAAGAAGCAAGGTAAAAACTCACCAGACCAAACAAATGAAGGGGAAATAGGCAGAACAGAATTCAGAATGATGATAGTAAAGATTATCCAAAATCTTGGAAATAGAATGGAGAAAATACAAGAAACGTTTAACAAGGACCTAGAAGAAGTAAAGAACAAACAAACAATGATGAACAACACAATAAATGAAATTTAAAATTCTGTAGAAGGAATCAATAGCAGAATAACTGAGGCAGAAGAACGGATAAGAGATCTGGAAGGTAGAATAGTGGAAATAACTGTCACAGAGCAGAATAAAGAAAAAAGAATGAAAAGAATTGAGGACAGTCTGAATAATTCTGGGACAACATTAAACACACCAACATTCGAATTATAGGGTACCCAGAAGAAGAGGAAAAAAAAAGGGTCTGAGAAAATATTTGAAGAGATTGTAGTTGAAAACTTCCCTAATATGGGAAAGGAAATAATCAATTACAGGAAGTGAGCGAAACTCATACAGGATAAATCCAAGGAGAAAGACGCCAAGACACATATTAATCAAACTATCAAAAATTAAATATAGAGAAAAAATATTAAAAGCAGCAAGGGAAAAGCAACAAAAACATACAAGGGAATTTCCATAAGGTTAACAGCTAAACTTTCAGCAGAAACCCTGCAAGCCAGAAGGGAGTGGCAGGACATATTTAAAGCGATGAAAGGGAAAAACCTACAACCAAGATTACTCCACCTAGCAAGGATGTCATTCGGATTCGACGGAGAAATTAACACCTTTACAGACAAGCAAAAGCTAAGAAAATTCAGCACCACCAAACCATCTTTAAAACAAATGCTATGGCTTCCCTGGTGACACAGTGGTTGAGAGTCTGCCTGCCGATGCAGGGAATATGGGTTCGTGCCCCGGTCCAGGAAGATCCCACATGCCACGGAATGGCTGGGCCCGTGAGCCATGGCCACTGAGCCTACGTGCCCAGAGCCTGTGCTCTGCTATGGGAGAGGCCACAACAGTGAGAGGCCTGCATACTGCAAAAAACAAAAACAAAAACAAAAAAACAAAAAAAAAAAAACAAATGCTAAAGGAACTTCTCCAGGCAGGAAACAAAAAAGAAGGAAAAGACCTACAAAAACAAACCCAAAACATTTAAGAAAACGGTAATAGGAACATAAATGTCGATAACTACCTTAAAAGTAAATGGCTTAAAAATTTCAACGAAAAGACACAGACTGGCTGAATGGATACAAAAACAAGACACATATATATGCTGTCTACAAGAGACCCACTTCAGACATACATACACATACAGACTGAAAATGAGATGATGGAAAAAGATATTCCATGCAAATGGAAATAAAAAGAAAGCTGGAGTAGCAATTCTTCTATCAGACAAAATAGACTTTAAAATAGAGACTATTACAAGAGGCAAAGAAGGACACTACATAATGATCAAGGAATCAATCCAAGATGAAGATATAACAACTGTAAATATTTATGCACCCAACAGAGGAGCACCTCAATACATAAGGCAAATACTAACAGCCAGAAAAGGGAATATCGACAGTAACACAATCATAGTAGGGGACTTTAACACCCCACTTTCACCAAAGGACAGATCATCCAAACTAAAAAGAAATAAGGAAACACAAGCATTAAATGACACATTACGCAAGATGGACTTAATGTATATTTATAGGACATTCCATCCAAAAACAACAGAATACACTTTCTTCTCAAATGCCCATGGAACATTCTCCAGGGTAGAATGTGACCTTGGGTCACAAATCAAGCCTTGGTACATTTAAAATGGAAATCGTATCAAGTATCTTTTCTGACCACAACGCTATGAGACTAGATATCAATTACAGGAAAAAAAGTGTAAAAAACGCAAACATATGGAGGCTAATCAATACGCTACTAAATAACCAAGAGATGACTGCAGAAATCAAAAAGGAAATCGAAAAGTACATAGAAACAAATGACAATGAAAACACGACAATCCAAAACCTATGAGATGTAGCAAAAGCAGTTCCAAGAGGGAAGTTTATATATAGCAAGACAACCCTAACTCAAGAAACAAGAAACAACTCAAATAAAAAACCTAACCTTATATCTAAAGCAATTAGAGAAAGAAGAAAAAAACCCAAACTTAGAAGAAGGAAAGAAATCATAAAGATCAGACCAGAAATAAATGAAAAAGAAATGAATGAAACAATAGCAAACATCAATAAAACTAAAAGCTGGTCTTAGAGAAGATAAACAAAACTGATAAATCATACCCAGACTCATCAAGAAAAAAAGGAAGAAGACGCAAATCAACAGAATTAGAAATGAAAAAGAAGTAACAACTGACACTGCAGAAATAAAAGGATCATGAGAGATTACTACAAGCAACTCCATGCCAATAAAATAGATAACCTGAAAGAAATGGACAAATTTTAGAAAGGCACAACCTTCCGAGACTGAACCAGGAAGAAACAGAAAGTTTGAACAGACCAGTCAAAAACACTGATATTAAAACTGTGATTAAAAATCTTCAAACATATATATGTGTTAGAGAAGAGCTAACTCCTATCCTTCTCAAACTCTTCCAAAATATAGCAGAGGGAGGAACACTCCCAAACTCATTCTGAGGCCATCACCCCAATACCAAAACCAGAAAAAGATGTCTCAAAGAAAGAAAACTACAGGCCAATATCACTGATGAACATAGACGCCAAAATCCTCAAAAAAATAGCAGCAAACAGAATGCAAAAGCACATTAAAAGAATCATACACCATGATCAAATGGGGTTTATCCCAGTAATGCAAAGATTCTTCAATAAATGCAAATCAGTCAATGTGGTATAACATATTAACAAATTGAAGGACAAAAACCATTTCATCTCAATAGATGCAGAAAAAGCTTTCGAGAAAATTCAACACCCATTTATTTATGATAAAAATCGTCGAGAAAGTGGGCACAGAGAGATCCTAATTCAATATCATAAAGGCCATATATGACAAACCCACAGCCAACATCGCTCTCAATGGTGAAATACTGAAACTATTTCCTCTAAGATCAGGAACAAGACGAGGTTGCCCACTCTTCCACTGTTATTCAGCATAGTTTTGGAAGTTGTAGCCATGGCAATCAGAGAAGAAAAGGAGATAAAAGGAATCCAAAATGGAAAAGAAAGTGTCACTATTTGCAGATGACATCATATTATACATAGAGAATCCTAAAGATACTACCAGAAAACTACTAGAGCTAATCAATGACTTTGGTAAAGTAGTAGGATATAAAATTAAGGCACAGAAATCTCTTGCATTCCTGTACAATAATGATGAAAAATCTGTAAGAGAAATTAAGGAAACACTCCCATTTACCATTGCAACAAAAAGAATTAAATACATAGGAATAAATCTACCGAAGGAGACAAAAGACCTTTATGCAGAAAACCATTAAGAAACTTATGAAAGAAATTAAAAGACAATACAAACAGAAGGACAGATACACCATGTTCTTGGATTGGAAGAATCTACATTGTGAAAATGACTAAACTACCCAAAGCAATCTACAGATTCAATGCAATCCTTATCAAACTACCAATGGCATTTTGCACAGAAGTACAACAAAAAATTTCACAATTTGCATTGAAACACAAAAAACAGCGAACAGTCAAAGAAATATTGTGTAAGAAAAATGGAGCAGGAGGAATCGGCCTCCTTGACTTCAGATTATACTACAAAGGTACAGAAATCAAGATAGTATGGAGGAGGGCCGGGAAGATGGTGCAAGAGTAAGATGCGGACATTCCCTTCCTCTCCACAGATATATCAGAAATACAAGTACATGTGGAACTGCTCCTATAGAACACCCACTGAACGCTGGCAGAGAACTCAGACCTCCCAAAAGGCAAGAAATTGCCCAAGTACCTGAGTAGCGCAAAAGAAAAAAGAATAAACACAGACAAAAGCATAGGGACGGGACCTGCACCACTGGGAGGGAGCTGTAAAGGAGGAAAGGTTTCCAAACACTATGAAGCCCCTTTGCAGGTGGAGACTGTGGGTGGCAGAGGAGGGAAGCTTCAAAGCCGCAGAGGAGAGCACAGCAATACGGGTGCGGAGGGCAAAGCGGAGAGACTCCTGCACAGACGATGGGTGCCAACTGGCACTCACCAGCCCAAGAGGCTTGTCTGCTCAACCGCCGGGGCGGGCGGGGGCTGGGAGCTGAGGCTCGGGCTTCCATCGGTTGGTCGAATTGCAGGGAGAGGACTGGGGTTGGTGGCGTGAACAGAGCCTGAAGGGGTTAGTGCACCATGGCTAGCCAGGAGGGAGTCCGGAAAAAGTCTGGACCTGCCGAAGAGGCAAGAGACTTTTCTTCGCTCTTTGTTTCCTGGTGCCCGAGAAGAGAGGATTAAGAGCACTGCTTAAAGAAGCTCCAGAGATGGGTGCGAGCCGTGGCTAACAGCACAGACTCCAGAGACGGGCATGAGACGCTAAGGCTGCAGCTGCCGCCACCAAGAAGCCTGTCTGGGAGCACAGGTCACTATCCACACCTCCCCTTCCGGGAGCCTGTGCAGCCTGCCACTGCCAGGGTCCCGTGATCCAGGGACAACTTCCCCAGGAGAAAGCAGAGAGCACCTTAGGCTGGTGCAACGACCCGCCGGCCTCTGCCACTGCAGGCTCGCCCTGCATTCACACCCCTCCCTCCCCCTGGCCTGAGTGAGCCAGAGCCCCTGAATCAGCTGCTCCTTTATCCCTGTCCTGTCTAAGCGAAGAACAGATGCCGTCAGGGGACCTACACGAAGAGGAGGGGCCAAATCCAAAGCTGTGCGCCGGGAGCTGTGTGAACATAGTAGAGAAAGGAAAATTTCTCCCAGCAGCCTCAGGAGCAGAGGATTAAACCTCTACAAACAATGTGATGTACCCTGCATCTGTGGAATACCTGAATAGACAATGAATCATCCCAAATTGAGGAAGTGGACTTTGAGAGCAAGATATATTATTTTTTCCCCTTTTCCTCTTTTTGTGAGTATGTGTATGCTTCTCTGTGAGATTTTGTCTGTATAGCTTTGCTTTCACCATATGTGCTAGGGCTCTGTCCGTCCGTATATTTATTTTTTTACTTAAAATATTTTTTCGTAATAATTATTTTTTATTTTAATAACTATTTTATTTTATCTTTATTTTATCCTTTTTCTTCTTCACCGTTCTTTCTTTCTTCCTTTCTTTCTTTTCTTCTTTCTTTATTTCTTACTTTCTAATTTTTCTCCCTTTTATTCAGAGCCATGTGGATGAAAGGCTCTTGGTGCTGCAGGCAGCAGTCAGTGCTGTGCCTCGGAGGTGGGAGAGCCAACTTCAGGACACTGGTCCACAAGAGACCTCCCAGCTCCATGTAATATCAAACAGTGAAAATCTCCCAGAGATCTCCATCTCAAAACCAAGACCCAGGTTCACTGAACGACCAGCAAGCTACAGTGATGGACACCCTATGCCAAAGAACTAGCAAGACAGGAACACAAATCCACCCATTAGCAGAGAGGCTGCCTAAAATCATAATAAGACCACAGACACCCAAAACACACCACCAGACGTGGAACTGCCCACCAGAAAGACAAGATACAGCCTCATCCACCAAAACACAGGCACTAGTCCCCTCCACCAGGAAACCTACACAACACACTGAACCAACTTTAGCCACTGGGGACAGACACCAAAAACAATGGGAACTACAAACCTGCAGGCTGCAAAAAGGAGACCTCAAACACAGTAAGAAAAGCAAAATGAGAAGAAGAAAAACACACAGCAGATGAAGGAGCAAGGTAAAAACCCACCAGACCTAACAAATGAAGACAAAATAGGCAGCCTACCTAACAAAGAATTCAGAATGATAGTAAAGATGATCCAAAATCTTGGAAGGAGAAGAGAGAAATGCAAGAAACATTTAACAAGCACCTAGAAGAACTAAAGTGGAAACAAGCAATGATGAACAACATGATAAATGAAATTAAAAATACTCTAGAAGGGATCAATAGCAGAATAACTGAGGCAGAAGAACGGATAAGTGACCTGGAAGATAAAATAGTGGAAATAACTACTGCAGAGAAAAATAAAGAAAAAAAGAATGAAAAGGACTGAGGACAGTCTCAGAGACCTCTGGGACAACACTAAACACACAAACATTCGAATTATAGGGGTCCCAGAAGTAGAAGATGGAAAGAAAAGGACTGATAAAATATTTTAAGAGATAATAGTTGAAAACTTCCCTAATATGGGAAAGAAAATAGTTAAGTCCAGGAAGCACAGAGAGTCCCATACAGGATAAATCCAAGAAGAAACACGCCAAGACACATATAAATCAAACTGTCAAAAATTAAATACAAAGAAAACATATTAAAAGCAGCAAGGGAAAAACAACAAATAACACACAAGGGAATCCCCATAAGGTTAACAGCTGATCTTTCAGCAGAAACTCTGCAAGCCAGAAGGGACTGGCAGGACATATTTAAAGTGATGAAGGAGAAAAACCTACAAACAAGATTACTCTACCCAGCAAGGACCCCATTCACATTTGATGGAGAAATTAAAACCTTTACACACAAGCAAAAATTAAGAGAATTCAGCACCAACAAACCATCTGTAAAACAAATGCTAAAGGAACTTCTCTAGGTAAGAAACAAAAGAGAAGGAAAAGACCTACAATAACAAACCCCCAAAAATTAAGAAAATGGGAATAGGAGCATACATATCGATAATTACCTCAAATGTAAATGGATTAAATGCTCCCACCAAAAGACATAGACTGGCAGAAGGGATACAAAAGAAGACCCATATATATGCTGTCTACAAGAGACCCACTTCAGACCTAGGGACACATACAGACTGAAAGTAAGGGGATGGAAAAAGATATTCCATGCAAATGGAAATCAAAAGAAAGCCTGAGTAGCAATTCCCTTATCAGACAAAATAGACTTTAAAATAAAGACTATTATTACAAGAGAGAAAGAAGGACACTACATAATGATCAAGGGATCAATCCAAGAAGAATATATAACAATTGTAAACATTTATGCACCGAACCTAGGAGCACCTCAATACATAATGCAAATACTAACAGCCATAAAAGGGAATATCGACAGTAACACAATCATAGTAGGGGACTTTAACACCCCACTTTCACCAATGGACAGATCATCCAAAATGAAAATAAATGAAAATAAATAAGAAAACACAAGCTTTAAATGATACATTAAACAAGATAGACTTAATTGATATTTACAGGACAATCCATCCAAAAAAAACAGAGTAAACATTTTTATCAAGTGCTCATGGAATGTACTCCAGGATAGATCATATCTTGGGTCAGAAATCAAGCCTTGGTAAATTTAAGAAAATTGAAATTGTATCAAGTATCTTTTCCAAACACAACGCTATGAGACTAGATATCAATTACAGAAAAAGATCTGTAAAAAATACAAACACATGGAGGTTAAACAATACACTATTTATTGACGAAGTGATGACTCATGAAATCAAAGAGGAAATCAACAAATACCTAGAAACAAATAACAATGAAAACCAGACAAATATGTCACAAAGAAAGAAAACCACAGGCCAACATCACTGATGAATATAGATGCAAAACTCCTCAACAGAATATTAGCAAACAGAATCCAACAGCACATTAAAAGGATCATACACCATGATCAAGTGGGGTTTATTCCAGGAATGCAAGGATTCTTCAATATACGCAAATTATTTAATGTGATACACCATATTAACAAAATGAAGGACAAAAACCATATGATCATCTCAATAGATGCAGAAGAATCTTTCATCAAAATTCAACACTCATTTATGATAAAAACCCTGCAGAAAGTAGGCATAGAGGGAACATTCATCAACATAATAAAGGTCATATATGAGAAAACCACAGCCAATATCATTGTCAATGGTGAAAAACTGAAACCATTTCCCCTAAGATCAGGAACAAGACAAGGTTGCCCACTCTCACTACTATTATTCCACATGGTTTTTGAAGGTTTAGGCACAGCAATCAGAGAAGAAAAAGAAATAAAAGGAATCCAAATCGGAAAAGAAGAAGTAAAGCTGTCACTGTTTGCAGATGACAAGATAATATACATAGAGAATCCCAAAGATGCTACCAGAAAACTACTAGAGCTAATCAATGAATTCGGTAAAGTAGCAGGATACAAAATTAATGCACAGAAATCTCTGGCATTCCTATACATTAATAATGAAAAATCTGAGAGTGAAATTAAGAAAACACTCACATTTACCATTGCAACCAAAAGAATAAAATATCTAGGAATAAACCTACCTAAGGAGACAAAAGACCTATATGCAGAAAATTATGACACTGGTCAACGAAATTAAAAATGATACAAATAGATGGAGAGATATACCGTGTTCTTGGATTGGAAGAATCAATATTATGAAAATGAATCTACTACCCAAAGCAATCTACAGATTCAATGCAATCCCTATCAAACTACCACTGGCAGTTTTCACTGAAGTAGAACAAAAAATTTCACAATTTGTATGGAAACACAAAAGACCCCGAATAGCCAAAGCAATCTTGAGAACGAAAAATGGAGCTGGAAGAATCAGGCTTCCTGACTTCAGTCTATACTACAAAGCTACAGCAATCAAGACATTATGGTATTGGCACAAAAACAGAAATATAGATCAATGGAACAGGATAGAAAGCCCAGAGATAAACACACGCACATATGGTCACCTTATCTTTGATAAAGGAGGCATGAATATACAGTGGAGAAGGACAGCCTCCTCAATAAGTTCTGTTGGGAAAATTGGACAGGTACATGTAAAAGTATTAAATTAGAACACTCCCTAACACCATACACAAAAATAAACTCAAAATGGATTAAAGACCTAAAGGTAAGGCCAGACACCATAAAACTCTTAGAGGAAAACATAGGCAGAATACTCTATGACATGAATCACAGCAAGATCCTTTTTGACCCACCTCTTAGAGAAATGGAAATAAAAACAAAAATAAACAAATGGGACCTAATGAAACTTAAATCCTTTTGCACAGCAAAGGAAACCATAAACAAGACCAAAAGACAACCCTCAGAATGGGAGAAAATATTTGCCAATAAAGCAACTGACAGAGGATTAAACTCCAAAATTTACAAGCAGCTCATGCAGCTCAACAACAAAAAAACAAACAACCCAATTCAAAAATGGGCAGATGACCTAAACAGACATTTCTCCAAAGAAGATAAACAGACTGCCAACAAACACATGAAAGAATCCTCAACATCATTAATCGTTAGGGAAATGCAAATCAAAACTACAATGAGATATCATCTCACACCAGTCAGAATGGCCATCATCAAAAAATCTAGAAAAAATAAATGCTGGAGAGGTTGTGGAGAAAAGGGAACACTCTTGCATGGCTGGTGGGAATGCAAACTGAACCCCCACTATGGAGAACAGTATGGAGGTTCCTTAAAAAACTAAAAATAGAATTACCATACAACACAGCAATTTCACTACTGGGCATATACCCTGAGAAAACCATAATTCAAAAAGAGTCATGTATCAAAATGTTCATTGCAGCTCTATTTACAATAGCCAGGAGATGGAATCAAACTAAGTGTCCATCAACAGATGAATGGAAAAAGAAGATGTGGCACATATATACAATGTAATGTTACTCAGCCATAAAAAGAAACGAAATTGAGTTATTTGTAGTGAGGTAGATGGACCTATAGCCTGTCATACAGAGTGAAGTAAGTCAGAAAGAGAAAAACAAATACCATATGCTAACACATATATATGGAATGTAGGAGAAAAAAAAAAGTCATGAAGATCCTAGAGGTAAGACCGGAATAAAGACACAGACCTACTAGAGAATGGACTTGAAGATATAGAGAGGGGGAAGGGTAAGCTGTGACAACGTGAGAGAGTGGCATGGACATATATACACTACCAAACATAAAATAAGATAGGTGGTGGGAAGCAGTCACATAGTACAGGGAGATCAGCTCGGTGCTTTGTGACCACCTAGAGGGGTGGTATAGGGAGGGTGGCAGGGAGGGAGATGCAAGAGATATGGGAACATATGTATATGTATAACTGATTCACTTTCTTATGAAGCAGAAACTAACACACCATTGTAATGCAATTATACTCCAATAAAGACGTTAAAAAAAAAAAGATAGTATGGTACTGCCACAAAAACAGAATAGATCAATGCAACAGGATAGAAAGCCCAGAGAAAAACCCACGCACATATGGTCACCTTACCTTTGATAAAAAAGGCAAAAATATACAATGGAGAAAAGACAGCCTCTTCAATAAGTTGTGCTGGGAGAACTGGATAGCTACATGTAAAAGAATGAAATTAGAACACTCCCTAACACAATGCAGAAAAATAAACTCAAAATGGATTAAAGACCTCAAATTAAGGCCAGACACTATAAAACTCTTAGAGGAAAACATAGGAAGAACACTGTATGACACAAATTATATCAAGATCCATTTTGACCCACCTCCTAGAGAAATGGAAGTAAAAACAGAAAGAAACAAATGGGACCTAATGAAACTTCAAACCTCTTGCACAACAAAGGAAACCATAAACAAGACCAAAACACAAACCTCAGAATGGGAGAAAATATTTTTAAATGAAGCAACTGAGAAAGGATTAATCTCCAAAATTTACAAGCAGCTCATGCAGCTCAATATCAGAAAACAAACAACCCAATCCAAAAATGGGCAGAAGACCTAAATAGAAATTTCTCCAAAGAAGATATACAGAATGCCAACAAACAAATGAAAGGTTGCTTAACATCACTAGTCATTAGCGAAATGCAAATCAAAAGCACAATGAGGTATAACGTCACACTGGTCAGAATGGCCATCGTCAAAAAATCTACAAACAGTAAGTGCTGGAGAGGGTGTGGAGAAAAGGGAACCCTCTTGCACTGTTTGCGGGAATGTAAATTGATACAGCCACTATGGAGAACAGTATGGAGTTTCCTTAAAATCCAAAAACAGAAGTACCATACGACCCAGCAATCCCTCTACTGGGCATATATACCTTGAGAAAACCGTAATTCAAATAGAGTCATGTACCACAATGTTCATTGTAGCTCTATTTACATTAGCCAGGACTTTGAAGCAACCTAGGTGTCCATCGACAGATGAATGGATAAAGAAGATGTGGCACATATATACAATGGAATATTACTCAGCCATAAAAAATGAAATTACATTATTTGTAGTGAGGTGGATGGACTCAGGATCTGTCATACAGAGTGCAGTAAGTCAGAAACAGAAAAACAAATACTGTATGCTAACACATATATATGGAATCTGGAAAAAATATGGTTCTGAGGAACCTAGGGGAAGGTTAGGAATAAAGACACAGACGTAGAGAATGTACTTGAGGACACGTGGAGGTTGAAGGGTAAGCTGGGACGAAGTGAGAGAGAAGCATTGACATATATACACTACTAAATGTGAAATTGATAGCTAGTGGGAAGCACCCACATAGCACAGGGAGATCATCTCGGTGCTTTGTGTCCACCTAGAGGGATGGGATAGGGCGGGTGGGAGGGAGGTGCAAGAGGGAGGAGATATGAGGATATATGTATACATATACCTGATTCACTTTGTTATACAGCAGAAACTAACACATCAATGTTAAGCAATTATACTCCAATAAAGATATTAAAAAAATAAAAATAAGTCAAACTGCCTAAAGCCATCTAGATATACGAATACATCCAAAAATGGAAGCAGGGGTTTGAGTAAAGCAAGAAAGCCAAGACAATTTTCCTATAGCCTCTGGTCACATAATATGTGGTTAATCCAGGTGAAGGCTCATGGAGAAGGCAAACATCTACATGGGGAATATATCAGGGTAGTTCATTAGTATAAGTGTATGTGGAGGGGACCTATATTTAGCTGTCAAAACAAAGTCTTACACATACACACACATTTGAGGTTCGATTTACATTCCTCAATTAAGGAAACTAATATGTTTCAGCCTGTACCCAGTACCAAGATGCTCTTTTCCAAACCCTTTGGAGTCCTAGGGTAACTTATAAGGAATACAAAGCATAATGACTCAAAAATATTAAGGTCATTTATTTGATGTAATGAAACCCAAGGTATCATGTAAAGCACAGTACTAACTTTTTTGTTGCTCCAAAAGGATCACCCTAAGTAAAGAATTATGTACGGAATTTATATATATATATATATATATATATATATATATGTACATATATACATATATGTATATATTGGGTCAGCCAAAAAGTTTGTTCAGGTTTTCCATTAGATGTTATATATATATATATATGGACATTCACACACACACACTGCTATATCCTTACATCTTACATACCACTCTTAGTTTCAGCTTACTCACATCACCATGGTGAATGCCAGGGGGAGGAGAATATTATCAAGAGAAAAAGGAGGTCAGAATAGCACTGTAACCTTCATTCTCAAACTAGAGTCCTTTGACCTCAGGCATCTGCTCCTATTTCCTCCTCCCAAGCTCTCAGCACTTTCTGACATTCAGTTTAAGATCTTGTTTGAGTCCTTTTCCCATGTGTAGGATCATGAAATAAAACAATGAGTTTATCTAGACGTTATGTCAACAAAGGTGGCAGTCTACTTCTGATTTGCTATTTATTAAGGTAAGAAATGCAGAAGTTTGTAACATGTCTTCATTCTGTAACAACCTTGACCCCAGCCCTTGAAACTTCAGTGAGAAGCTGAGAAGTCCATTTGGGAGAATATTAGCTTTGGAAGGAATCTTGAAGGTCTTCTAATTCATTCTTGAATATTTCTGTCTAATGGGCTTCCGTTTAAGCAGCTCCAGTGACAAGGGTATCTTCAATTTATTGCTATAAAGTTCCTAAGAGTAAGCCAAAATTCTGACTTCTTGTAAAATTTAAATTGATTTGCCCTCTGAAACTACCCAAGTAAATGTTATGCCTCTTCTATCTGACAAGGCCCTCAATTATTTAAAAAAAAAAACCACAACACCCAGTCTTTAGACTAAAACATTCTTGTTCCTTTTAATAATTGTTCTGTGTCTATTTGTAAATGAGTTACCATCTTGGTCACTTTCCAGGTTGTCTGTGTCCATCTTAATTGTGGTGCTCTGAAATGATCCAAATCTCTCAACATAAATGATCAAGAAAAGAAAAAAACATCATGAAGGACTTCTCTGTGCTGGACACCATGCCTCTATTAATAGAGCCTAAGACTTCATTACACCCATGTGCACTATAATCTCACATGGTGGGCTCATGTTAAACTTATAGTAAATTAAAATCACTGAGTCTTTTTCACAAATGCTATTTTTAAGCCACATAACCCCTTTCCTTTAGTAACTGAATTTTTGATATAAGACTTTACATTTTATCCTATTCAATTTAATCCTGCTAGATTTGGCTATAGATTTTCTTCGATCTACTAAGGACTTTTGGATCTTGTTAGTGACATCCAGTGCATTTATTCTGCCTTCTAATGCTATACTATTTGCCATGGGATGGGCAAGCTATTTTATATTTTCATACTAGTTACTGAAAAATAATTTCAATGAGACAGAACTGAGGTTAGAAACCACTTGTTTATATTGACACATCATTTGACACTGTCAATTCAACTTACTAACCCATTTACTGGCCTGTTATTATCTAGCTCATGTTACTCCAATTTTATTCTTAAGGGCATTTTGAGAAACTGCCAAATACCATGGTGAGGTACACAATGTTTATTGCCTTCTGAGGTCTCTGGGAGGCAGCTCAACAAAATGCAGGCATCCTCCAGAGCAGCTGAAGCACAAGTGGCCCATGTGATTGCCAATTTGGAGGCATACCGTATGTATTAGGACACTGTGGACAGATGTACTGAAGGACAGTTTCAAATATTCGCCATAACTCAAAAGTCAGAAAGCCAAACCACCAAATTGCAGTTTTGATTATGACAAAGCTGATTCTCACATATGCATTTTTATGGGAGCTGCACCAGTGTGAAAAGCAGCAGAGATGCATTCATTTAACAACAGCTAATGTATCTCCACAACAACACCGAGGAGGCAAGTTAGTACATAATTTATTATAAAAATCTCTATTATAAATAGACCAGTATAGTTTAATAGATTCAGGGGAAAGCAGAAGAATGAACTGGTTAAGCACACACTCTGGAATCTCAGAATTGGGTTCAAATTTTGACTCTGTCACTTAATAGCAGTGTGACCCCAGAAAATTAAACTGTTAGTTTATTTCCTTATCTGTAAACTGGGGAAGATAATAGTAGTACTACCATATAGGGTTGCTATGAAAATTGAACATAACCATGAATACATTAGCTATTATTATCATCCCAATCTAACAGAAACAATATTGTGAAATCCAAGCTAGAGCTGAGTAATCATGTCTTTTTTCTTTCATGCTCATCAACTATTCTTTTAATAATAAATTAAAGCATCTTTCCTGAAATTACCTTAAATTTGCTAATCTACACATTGGGCTAAGAAGTTCTGAAGTTGAATTTTGATAGTACTTAGGGAACCCAAATCTGTGTTTAGATACCTCAGTACAGCTGAAGCTAGCTAGCCATATGCTTCAATACATATCCATTTGATGAATAATGTTGCCTATGTATGTCAGGACAAACAATTCCTTATTTGAGAGTGGCTTACCCAACCTTTGGAGTTTGCTGGTTTAGAATACCTTTTGCCAATGGTGCTTACCCATTATCAAAATGTCTAAAGCCTTGGTAAGAATGTACACCACCTGATGAAGTTGTTCTTTGGGTGGCTTCAGTCTGGTATCTGAAATCATAATCCAAATCATTTTTCTCCTTTCTAGTTTTAGAAAATTGTTTTTCCCCTAAGTTTCCTAACAGACTTCTGGGAAGATGGTAGCATTGGAAAAGGTCCCCAATTTTTGTCCTTCCTCCTACAAATCAATAGAAATGACCACAGGGAAACAAAAATTGAGCAAAACCTGTACAAACAATGAGGGCATTAGAATTGTCAAGGAATTTCTGTAAGACATGATGCTGATGGGGCCATACTGAAAGATATCGCCAATCTTAAGTTCTGTGATATATTGACAAATCAAGAAAATCCTGGCAGAAAAGCACTAATACCATCTAGCTTAAAGGAGCAAGGACTGAAGGTGGGAGCAGGCAGTGAAAAAGACTGGGATGAGAACCTCTCATAAATTGAGGTAAGCCTGAGTAACATTCTTCATCTAAGCCTCCCAATACATTTTTTAAATAAAATAATACAAATTGGAAATATCGAAATTGCCACATAGTTTTAAAAGTTTACATTTACTAAATTAAGCTGTATTATGAACATTTTCAACCAGCTCAGTCTAGCTGTATGGCTGGAGTAATCAATTCATTTGAGAATAATGTTAAAATTCTGAATTTGAGTTTTGTGAACATGAAACACAGGCCAAAGGGCTCTCCTGATACCTTAACCCAAATCCCTGGGCTAGGCCCTGACAGGAATTACTCCATTTGTTGCTATTTTGACATTGCACATCAACAGACTTTGGAGCAGGCTGCTCCTTCTCAGAAGGCAAGCTCAGTGTCTCTGACCATGGTCTCAATAAACATGATGGTCTCAACCTGATATGAGTCCTCATTAATAAACCAGGAGGACTTATTTCAATGTTTTATATCCAACCCACTCACACACTGGCCACACACAAGTGGCGAGTATAATATGATATCACATACCTGAAGTAGAGGCCAAAAGAGCAAATGAAGAAAGCCAACTTGAGGTGAACATCTCCTGCTGGGATTGCCCCTGGCCCTAGCTCCCTCCCCACTACCTCATCCTGCTGGCTCACAGAGCCAGTAATATAAACTTACACCATCTAGCCATCTAGTGTAAGCTTAGAGAGGGGACGACAACCAAGTAAACAGTGAAAGCATAAAAGAATTACCCCACTCTTATTGGAGGGAGAAAGATAGCAGGTTAGGATATGCCCTTCTTATTCAACGATGAATAAATGGATAAATTGTGAATTAACAGTAGATAAAACCCAAAACAAAAACAGAGCCTATGAAAAGAACTTGCAAGATAATAAGAGGAAATTATATCATGTAAGAGATGAACAGTTTTAAATTTTTTTAAAAGGGTAAATAAAGTTATAAACAAAAATTAATTAACTGGAAAGCAAAAATACAACCAAAAAAATAGAATTAATAAATTAAAGATTGGACCTTTTCAGGGAGAAAACAAAATGTATTAAAAGGTAGAGAAACATTTGGCAAGGGTAATTAAGGAATTCTCTGTTCCTTGAATGCCTGAAAGAAATTTACCTGTTAAATTGTCTGAGCCAGGCCTCAGAAAACATCCAGTTTTTCCTATAGCTATTGATTTCTTGCTATTTTCTATGTTACTGGCTAATTTTTATATTGATTGCCTATAAAATCCTTCATGTCATAAAAATTCTTAATTATGGCAGACTTTGCTACTGTAATTATTGTGAACACCCAAGCATCATACAGCAGTGAAATAATAAATCACCATTTCCTAACTTGATGTTCTGAGGAACATTGATATGCCAAATGTTATTAGGGTGTTTAAAGGGAAAAAAGTTGTTCTTTACTCAAATAAGTTTAGGAAATGCTGAGTTAGATAAGATTAAATAGTTTTTAATCGTTTAAAGAACATACTCCTTTAAACATAATACTAGTCAAAATTTACTGCCTAATGACTCTCCAAGAGGGGCTATAGTATACAGCATTTTGCAAACTTATTTGACCATCTCCCAGAGGAATGGTCTTTCGAAAATGCAATTTAGAATTGCTGCAGCAAACATAGTCTGGTTAAAATGAGAAACAAGACAAGAATGCCATTGCCACTTTTCCTCTTTAGCACTATTCTGGAATTGTTTAACCCATGCCATCAGAACTATGTTATAAATTTTGAAAATAACCTATCATTATAACTTATCATTGATATGATTGCTTACCAGGAAAAACTCAAAAGGATCAACTGAATGTCTCTGAATTTAATAGATTCCAATAAACTGCCAACTTAAAATTAATCTATGAAAATACATTCTTCCCCTATATAGCAAAAATGACCACACAGGTAACACAGTGAATAAGAGCTCACAATTGCAGTATTGTTTCCCATATATCTGTATTACCTAGGAATACATTTATTACAAATTATACAGGACTTAAATAAATAAAACTCTCTTGAAGGATGTAAAAGCTTTTTAAAAATGAGGCAATATATCATGTTTCTGGAAAGCACTGTAATTCTCACTATCGTATCAATTTAAGACAATTCTAATCAAATTCCCAATTTATTTTTTTGGGGGGGAGGGAAGTCTAATAACTGTAAAGTTCATCTGGTAAAATCAACACGTCAGAATCATTAGAAAATTGTGAAAAATAAAAAAGATCAAAAGGAGGACTTACCCTAAGAGATATGAAGTCATTTCTAACTCAATAACTACAGGCTGGTGTACTGGGGCTACAATGTTCAGTGGTACTAAAGAGAATTCAAACACAGAATAAAGTATATATATGTATGACATTTCAAATGGAGGGGGGCATGAGGACAATGAGATAAAAACCGGGTAACAACTGTCTACCCTTCGGGGGGAAAAAAAAGTTAGAATACCTAAATCTATACATCAAAATAATTCCAGACAGGGCAAAGGAACTTTTTTTCAAAAACAAAACCATCAAAATTAGAGAAATACAGGATAAGATTTATATAATCTTGGGGTTGGCAATCCTTCTAAACATGATTCTAGGGCCAGAAGGCAAAAAGGAAAAGATTTATCCATTTTAAATTTTTTTATTTTTTTAGTCATTTTTAATGCATTTTTCCCTGTGCACAAGAGAAATAACTGATAGAGTCAAAAGATACAGTTTCCTTTATACACAGCAGTTAAAAGTAATGCAAACGTCACATGACATTTTCAGTGAAAGTTACATTTCCAATTACAAATCAAAATGCGTATTAGGGTCTCTTTATGGGAGAAGCTGAGAAGGAAGTCTTAAAAAAAGCACTTTCCTGGCATTACTATACTGATCCTTCAGGCTGCACTAAGATTAAGATCATATACAATCAATTTGCAAATGTTGACACAATGTCACACTGTAAGTTTTCTGTACAATTAAATGTATACGTAGAGATACCAGGATAAACATTTCTACTATATTTTAACTGAACTTGCCTAGCCAACATTTCCACTGAGAAGTTTATCAAAGATGCTGTAAGATTCTACAAAATTGTGAGATATACCGAGCTCCAGAAATATTTCTTATATCCTTTCTCATTTTGGTTATACATATTCTGCTCAGAGATTCTGTTGTAATATTTCTAGATGTACAGTTCCAATTGTGCTTACTGTACTGTGTATAAATATAGCAAAAAAGATCAAATGGTATAAATCTTACAGCATTTTGCTAGCAAAAATACATGCCAAAGTCACAATAAGCAATATTGTACCACAAATTAGAGCTTCAATTAATTTATGTTTTTAATATTTTCATTCTACATTTAATTACTATCATAGGATAATGTTTAAAATGCAAATAAATTGGACATCTGTAGGACAAAACTTGTTCACCCAACTGTAAAGGTTGATATCTGTTTCCAAAAATCACAATAAAAGCAGAAGTGTTTGCATGCAACACCTTTGAGTGAAATGGCATTGATTCCCACCATTCAAAACAGAGAAGGAAGGAAGGAAGGAAGGAAGGAAGGGAGGGAGGGAGGGAGGGAGGAGGGGAGGGAGGAGGGGAGGGAGGAGGGGAGGGAGGGAGGGAGGAGGGGAGGGAGGGAGGAGGGAAGGGAGGGAGGGAGGAGGGAAGGGAGGGAGGAAACAAAGAGGGAGGAAAGGACTCCACCTTAAAATGCATATTAAATTTATAACTAGACAGATTTAAAAGAATCAAAGTGAAAGTAAAGTACAATTATGTGTGTTTAAAGATTTAAGAGCCATTATCAAAAATAAGATACATTTTTTCAAGGTACAGAAATGTAATTATGATGGCTGGGAACCCAGCAGCCTCTCAATGGCTGCATTGATGTCGCCTCCTGTTGCTATTAGAGCCTGCAAGTTTGCTTCCCGGTTTAAGAACCCCATTGCGTTGAGCTGTTCCAGTTGTTGTTGAAATCTGACTTCTGGATTCGGCAGCTGCGGAGGATTTGCTCCAGCCAGAGCCTGCACCATTTGCTGAATGAACTGCTGGTTGGGTCCAGATTCCGATGTTGGGCTCGTAGTTTCACTGGGTGCAGAGCTAGATACAGGGGGCCCAGGGGGGGCGCCTGAGCCAGTGGAGCCAGGGGGACCTGCAGGGCCAGTGGGTCCTATGGGTCCAATGGGGCCTATGGGAGTAAACGGGACTATGGGGCCAATGGGGCCTATGGGTGTGACTGGGCCTACAGGGCCTATAGCTGTTCCCAGCACCCCCACCCCCACACCTGGAGTGAAGCTTGGAATGAGGCCAGGTGCTTCAGTGGCTAATGTCTGTAGCCCCTGCTGGATCTGCATTAAAGCCTGCATTGCTCTTGGGTTTGACATGGCTGAGAGTGTGTCTGGATTCTGCATCTGCTGCAGGAAAGCAGGGAGCTGTGGACGCATCTGCTCCTGCAGCTGAGGATTTGCAGTAAACACAGGGCTATTCAGCATCATCTGTGCAGCCAAATCTGGATTCTGGGTCAGCGACTGCATCATGCTTCTCATATAGGGTGCAGACAGCATATTCTGGATCAGCTGGGGGTTTTCAGTTATCTGTTGCAGCAAGCTCTGCATTCCTGGGGTGCTGAAGATGCTGGCAACATAATTAGCTGCAGCCACTGTGTTCCCCGTAGCACTGCTAGAGCTAGTGCCAGATCCACTGCCACTGCTCGTTGTTGTGCTGGTGGTCGCAGAACTCTGGGTAGCCGGTGGTGGCGCCCACGGATTGGGTAGTGGATCGCGATTTTCTGTGCGGGAAGGCTGCGTACCTTCCCCAGAAGAGGAACTGCTCCCCACCGAGGCAAACGGATTACCCCCAAACTGCTCTTGTGCGGCATTTAGCATGGGTTCTTGAATGTCAGTGTACATGCGCCGTAAAGCATTGTAGCCACCTGGGATGCTTTCAAGATTGCTGAGAGCCAGGTCTTGATTTCTCATCATTTCTTGCATCATAGCTGGATTCCTGGCGATTTCGAGGGTCTGCCTCATTATATCTGGGTTGTTGAGCAGGTGACTGATTTCTGGGTTTCTCTGAATCAATTGTTGCATCTGTGGATTGGCCATAATGAGCTGCCTCATCAGATCAGGATTCGAAAGCATGCTCTGAACAAAGGGATTTTCCATGATTTGGATCATCATCTCAGGGCTGGACAGGAGCTGCTGCTGCATCTGGTTCTGGAGCTCAGAGAAGTTGGTCGAGCTCAAGCCCAGGCTGCTAAGGCCTGCAAGTCCTCCCAGGCTCCCCAACCCAAACGGGTTGCTATTTGTGGAAATAGGTGTGGAGTTACTCCTGGGAGTCGACGCGGTGGTAGTATTAGTTCCCGCGGCATTACTAGGCTGGGTGGACTGGCCCTGAGGTCGGTTCTGGCTTTTGATGACAAGATGAACAGTCAGTCCATCATGGATGCCATGCTGAATCAAGGTATCTTGATCTTTTAAGATTTTTCCGGCAAAAATCAGCACTAGCTGATCCGTTTGGGATTTGAAGCGTTTCGAAATCGCTTCCTTAAACTGCTGGACTGAGCTGTTCTCGGGCACTGCGAACTCCTCTTTCTCTTTGGGGGTCTTCACAGTGACTTTGATAATTTTGGGCTCCGCCGGGGCAGAGGCAGGGCTTTGGGCCGCAGCAGAGCCGCGGGAGGGGCGCGGGGGGCCGCTGCTCTCGCCGTTCTCAGCCATGGCGGCCGCAGTGACGCAGGCAGACAGGGAAGGCGCGGGCGGGCGGGCGGGCGAGAGAGAGAGCGAGGGAAGAAGGAAGGAAGGAGGCACCGCCGCAGCAGGCTGGGCCGGGCTGGGCGGGGAGCGCGGAGCACGGTACCTCTATGTTGAAGACTGCGGATCCCTGGTCCTCCGGTGGAGAGAGGGCTCCGAGTAGGCCGCGGGCCGAGGTCTCGCCGCTCAGGTCTCTGGGCCGCCGCCGCCGCCGCCGCCGCCGCCGCCGTGTGATCCCACCGCGCGGTCTCCCAGCAGCTCGCGCAGCTGCTCCGCCCGCTCCTCCCCGCCCCTTCCCTTCCCCCAGTTCCGCGCTCGCCTCCCCGCCCCCCTCTGCTGACGCGGCGCCAGGCCCAGGATGATAGAGTCGACTCGGTCAAAATTAAAAACTTATGTACCGAAAAAAAAAAAAAAAGATGAGGGAGAGAGAGAGAAACAGAGAGAAAGAAACAAAGGGACAACAGGAGACAAGAGAAAAGAGAGGGAAGGAAGGAGGAAGAGAGGAAAGGGAGCCAGCTTCTATAAAGGACATTAAAGACTAATGGAGAATATATATATATTCCATCAGGCAGTGAAGTGAAAAGATGAAAGCCTGAATCAAACCGACCCGAAGTAAAAGATCAAAAATGAGAACCAAAGAACTCTGACAAAGCAAAAAGGAAAAGATGAACACCCCCCTTGGGGGAAGGGAAGAGGACTAGGCAAGAGCCTGCATTTTACAAAAGAAGTGCAAATGGCCAATGGGCATATAAAAGGATGATTAAGCTCACGAGTAATCAAAGAATTTCAAATTAAAACAATGAGATTCTTCTTCTGTCTTATATTGGCAAAGATGAAAAATAATAATAAACCTTATCATTGAGAGAGCTGAGAAAATGAACTGTCATGCCAATTGAAGTGTAAGTTGTTATCTTAAGGCAATTTTAACATTTTAAATATTTCCACCTTTATTTGGAAATGCCTCATTTAGAGACCTCACCTATGAAAATAATTGGATAAGGACACAAAAATACATATGTATAAAATGTACATGCACTGCAGCATTTAAAAAATTATTTTAAAAGATAATCAGTGTCTCTTTACACAGGATTGGTCAGATATATTATGATATTACCATACAAAAAATAATATTCACTGTTTAAGAAACAGGTAGTTAATTTGTATGATAAAAAGTGTACATGAAATAAATGGTAGTTACAGGGAAATTACAGAGTATTTTCAGTTTTATATATTTCCGTACAGTTAGAAATTATACAATCACATGTTTCAATACCAAAAAATACAGTAAGTATATTTTTATGTTAAAACTATATTTTATAAACAGTTTGTATGTGTAAACTGTCCTTAAAGACAATGTATGTGTATGTATAAAAAGAAACCTGGAACACTATACACAAGTATGTTAATGGTGGTTAGTACTTGGTGCTAAAATTATGAATAACTGTTCCTTTTTTTTTTTTTTTTTGCTGAATTGGGTCTTCGTTGCTGCACAAGGGCTTTCTCTAGTTGTGGCGAGCGGGGGCTACTCTTCGTTGTGGTGCACGGGCTTCTCATTGCAGTGGCTTCTCTTGTTGTGAAGCACAGGCTCTAGGCACACAGGCTTCAGTAGTTGTGGCACGCAGCTCAGTAGTTGTGGCATGCAGGCTCTAGAGCGCAGGCTCAGTAGTTGTGGCACAGGGCTTAGTTGCTCCTCAGCACATGGAATCTTCCCAGACCAGGGATCGAACCCATGTCCCCTGCATTGGCAGGCAGATTCTTAACCACTGTACCAACAGGAAAGTCCCTTGTTCCTTTTTTTTAAAATAAAATTAAAAATTTTCTGATGGCTTTTATAAGTATGCACTGCGTTTACAATTTTTAAAAATGAGAAGATATTTTGGTGAGAAATTATAGGTAGAAATTGACAGGCACACAATAGTAGTGGCAGCTATTAACACATGTATCTAATTTAGTTACAGATTAAGTAGGAGAAATAAAGATCTAGCCCTTGAATAATAGAATAAATTTCAAATTTATGTATAAATTTCTAATTCTGGTTTATACCATGCATAAAAGTACCTTTTCCCCCTAGTATCCAGCCGACATTTAATAACATTTAGGCCACAAATGCTTTAGTAAATCTCAAGATAAGAAAAAAATATAGGTATATGATGTCTCTCAATAGGGGGATGGATTAATAGAGTGTGATTAATGTGATTATTAGAATACAGAAGATAAAAGGAATGAACTATATCTAAATATATTTATATATATAGATCTCAAAAACCTAATTAATTAGCAAAACACTCTATGGTGTTTATAGATGCATTCATATGTATGTGAAGCTATTGAAAATATACTAGAATGATTCATAGCAAATTTGCACCCATGAGGAAGAGGAAATGAAATAGGACAGAGGACAGTAATTAAAAGGAAATTTAATTAAATCTCTAAAAATATATTTCCTCTTTTAAATGGAAGCGAATATGGCAAAATAGCAAGAGTTAATTCTAGGTGGTAGGGATATGAGTATTTGTTATAATACTATTTTATATTTTTTTTAGATTTTTAATTTTCTCAAAAAAGAAAAAATTAAGAAAGTATCACAGGCCATCTTCCTTGATCTCAATAGAACAAAACTAGATATTAATAATGAAACTGTGAATGAAAAACTCAACCACTTGAAAATTAAAACAGAATTAAACACTTTTGGGACAAAGTGCAAATCAAAGTTCTTATTAGAGTGAATTTAGAAAAATAATGATAATGAGAACATAAACATTCATAATTATGATGGGATTTCCCTATATGTGATCTGAGGATCTCATTCAAAAATACGGATTTCTTGGGCTTCCCTGGTGGCGCAGTGGTTGAGAGTCCGCCAGCCGATGCAGAGAACACGGGTTCGTGCCCCAGTCCAGGAAGATCCCACATGCCGCGGAGCAGCTGGGCCCGTGAGCCATGGCCGCTGAGCCTGCGCGTCCGAAGCCTGTGCTCCGCAACGGGAGAGGCCACAATAGTGAGAGGACCGTGTACAAAAAAAAAAACAAAAACAAAAAAACAAAAAAAAACAAACGGATTTCTAGACCCCACTCCAAACTTACCAAAATATAAGTGGTGCTCAGGAATCTGCATTCTTATCAAGCTTCAATTTAGCGGTATTTGATTTAACTATGTGAATGAGCTCAGAGTCAAATTTATACACTCAAAGATCTTAAATACCGAAGAATAGAGAGAGAAAAAATTAATTAGGCATTCAAATAAAGAGGACAACAGAAAAAAAAGGAAAGCAGGGTGATGGCTACAAAATGATAAAAGTCGAACATTAATGAATTAACAGACTCAAAAAATGAAATTTGCTAAGAAAATCTAAGAAGGTCTTTGAAGAACAAGTCAAATAGATAAACATTATAACTATGTGACTCTCTTACAAGGAACACAGCACGGGTAAAACACACTCATCCTCTTCCTGAATTCTCCTAAAAACACATTTCTTTTCCTTCTGTAAGCTCTTTATCCCTGGTGGTGCAATGGTTAAGAATCCACCTGCCAATGCAGGGGACATGGGTTCAATCCCTGCTACAGGAACATCCCACATGCCACGGAGCAACTAAGCCCGTGCGCCACAACTACTGAATTCCACACACCTAGAGCCCGTGCTCCACAACAAGAGAAGCCCCTGCTCACCACAACTAGAGAAAGCCCACACGAAGCAACGAATACCCAACACAGCCAAAAAGAAATAAATGAATAAATAAATTAAAAAAAACAATAAACAGCAATCATCCTGAGTTCTACCATAGAGGGTAATTTATGAGAAACTGAAAGACTTTGTCAAAGAGGTCTCCCCATGGGTGGTGGAGGAAGACCACAGTTTGGGCTCAGTAGATAGAGATTTAGTGTTATTTTGGCCATTGTTTTCTCTCTCCACCCCAGATTTATTGAGATATGGTTGACATATAACACTGTGTAAATTTAAGGTGTACAGCCCATTGATTTGATATACATATATATTGAAAAATGATTACCATTGCAGCATTGTCAGGTCACATAATGGCCTTTTCTTTTCTGTGGTGAGAACATTTAAGCTCTATTCTCTTAGCAACTTTCAAGTATACAATACAGCATTATTAACTATAATCACCATGCTGTACATTAGATCCCTGGAATTTATTCATCTCGTAACTGGAAGTTCATAGCCTTTGACCAACATCTCCCCAATTCCCCTCATCCCCCAGCCCCTGGTAACCACCATTCTACCCTCTGTTTCAACGAGTTTGGCCAAAAGCACATTATTTTGAATTCTCTTCATTTATCTTATAAATCATGTTATTTTTTTGCATTTTATTCCAAAATATATCCACTTTAATGTTTTAAATTACAACTAAATAAAATTAGCATTCCAGCAGTTAAATGAACACGCCTTTATTAGTGAGAAGCACAGCATTAATTAGCTGCAACTTAAGAAAGGAGCAACAAGATAATTACATGAAAACTAGAATTCCATGAGTAGATTTAATCACAGATAAAGGGTTTATATTTTTGAGAATTATGAGAAAAGACTTTGTACAAATCTTTGCTAATGATAAAGAAAAATGGATCACTGTATTACTTTTCTAGGAAGGTGTACATGACCAAAATATATTCAAGAAGTAGAAAACCTTAACAGGCCATGTAAGAAACTTGTAAGAAAAACAAAAAAGAAATGAAATAATTAACTATTTTAAAATCAGCTTTCTGATCTTAAAGGTGGCAACTAAGCCTGTGCTTTCACCTCCTATCTTTACCAAATACCATTGAACTGACAAAAAAGACATGAGAAACACAATAAATCCCTAATGTGTTGGAAAGGTGGAAAGAGTGAAACTTTCCATGAATCTTAATTTTAAATGCCAAAATAAATTCTAGATAAAAAATTAAATCATAAAATTTGCAGAAAACTATTATAGCAAATATTTATATAACCTAGGTTTGATTATGGCCTTTCTAAAACAAACAAAAAAACATAAATGGAGAGATAGACAGATTTCCTAAGGAGTTTTAAACTTCTATATGTCAAAAATACAATAAAAACTAAAAGGTTAAAGTCAAACTAAAAGAAATTGCAACATTTATAACACATGAAGTCTTAATATTCTTGACATAACACACTTCTTACAAATAATTTTTTTAAATGAACACCATAAGAGAAAACTAGACAGAAGGCATTAACTAGTATGTTAATGTCACAAAAGGGGAAAAAAGGGTCAGGAAGGAAGGAAGGAAGGAAGGAAAAGGGAAGGAGGAAAGAAAAAGAAAAAATTTTTATCTTCTTTAAATAAAAAAATACAAATTAATATAACTGAAATATTTTGTCTATTAAATTAAAGAGAACAATATAATATTCAGTCCTGACATAGTTAATCTAGACTGCCTAGCTTCAAATCCTGGTTCCACTACTTCCACTTGTTCACTACATGATGTTGTGCAAGTAATTTAACCTTTCTGTGCCTTGATATTCGTCATCTGTGAAATGAGCTTTCTGGAAATCAAATAAATTAACATATGTCAAGCACTTAGAACAGTGCCCCATTCATAGTAAGCACTATATGAATAATATTATTGTTATTATTATTAGAGGAAACAGGACCTCATTCCTACTGGGAATTAGGTTACTTTGTAGGTTCAACTTATCTGAAGGACAATTTGCTAATAAACACTGAAAGCTTAATAAAACATGCAGACAATTTTACTGAGTAATTCTTCTTTAGGAATTTATCCTGAGGAAGTAATTTCTGTTGTTGGGGTCTTGAAGTGATTGTACTAATTAAATGGAGTATATCTACAGAATTTAAGGGAAATCCTATGGTTGCTCCCCACTCCTACTGATGCACATAGGCGCAAATAATACAAGCAGAACTAGAGAGACAGCAGGATGGTATAATGGCAAGAGCCTAGACTTAAGCCAAAAAGACCAGGATTTCAACTCTGGCTTGGTCACTTATGGCTGTATGACCTTAGTACAGTTCATTTCATTTTTCTGAATCTCAGTTTCTTCATCAGCAAAACTGGGACTAACATGCATACATTTCACAGTTGTAGTAAATACATGATAGAGACATCAATTGCTCTGACACACCCTCTCTTCTGAAATAAAACAAATGAAATAAATTTACTCTTGGTAAGTTAAACTATGACCAAAACAAAAACAAAAACAAAAACAAAAACAAAAACAAAAACAGAAACAGAAACAAAAGCAAAAAAACCAGTAAAGGATCAGACCAAAGATAGTCTACCTAGCAGATATATATTATGTTCTAGAGATGTATATTCAAATCATCTATCATTCTTGTTCTGACTCTATAGTACCTGTAATCTTCTAATAATCTTGATTTTTCATTTAGCTTGCATATAAAAAAGAATGAACAAGTCAGGCTTTCTTGAATGTTCAGAAATTCTGGTGCTATATACCCACTTTAAACTTTAGCACATGAATTACAAACTGGCAACTCATGGACTGGCTTTGGCCTGCCAACACATAATACTCGGCAAATTTCCCATACGAATCCACATTTCAAGCTTTTCTTTTAAAACTGGATGATATGGCTATATTAGACTAATACACTTGAAGTGCCACAGTTTGACTGGAGCTGAGTAGTGGCTGTCCCTTTTAGACAAGGCATGTGTTCTGACTCTACCAAGTCCACTTTATTAAATTGCTTATCTAGTTGGTCCCATAGGCATTGGAGTTTTTGACCCTTTCTGGAAGAGTTCAAGCCGTCCCTTCCGTCATTCTATCTCCTGAAGAGTAGAAGCACTGAGGTGAGTTGCAAAATCCAAGAACACACTTGTGTCACTTTATTAGAATGTGGCATATTCACTCTGCGGGGGGGGGGGAGTATAAATATGTCTGTATTTGCACAAACACTCCATCGATGATGGTGACGATGAAGAGGATGATGATAGCAGCCAATACTTATTTTTCCTTCAGTTTATCTTTCCATGTCATTTACCATCAGAGCTATGGGACTTCCAACTGAACACTGGGAACTTCCAACTGAACACTGGGAGTTGAGCAGGATATGAGATGGGGTTGAATGAAGCCTATTTCTTACAAACAAGAAATAGGGGACACAAAAAGGCTTTTGTGCCTGAGAGCCCACAGGGTTCTGCTTGGTTTCAATGGTAAAAACCAATTGTTGCACCAGATATAGCAGTGGTAGCAGTATTATCTATGGCAAGTCTTCAAATTGAGTTTGTCTACACAAAGTCTTTTCAAACAGTAGGAGGATAAAGATAGTAGCTTAAAGAGAATCAATTTCTAGATATTCAATTTCCACATAGCTTCTTTCCTAAAATTGATCTTCTACAAAATGTCCCTTTTTGCAATTTACCTTTTCCCGCGTTACAAAATAAAGGCATACTTCTGTCTTACGTCTAAGATTTGACAATACTGCATTGCCTCTGGGGATGAAAACCTTGAGTTTGTTTACAAAGGGAAAATTTGAAGTACATATTGGTGTCCACATTGAGAAAATTAATGACTCTAAACACTATGTAATAAATCATTTTGCAAGTCTGTAATTTCCAATTCTTTGTCTTGGACAAAATTGAAGGAGGGCCTAATTGAATTGTCAGCTGATAAATGATTTATGAAGATGGATAATTATGTGATTTTTGGCATATTATCTGCAAGGAAATTAAAGATGGAAGGAAATTACTATAATAAAGTTCTTTAATTCCCATCTATTCATTTATTTATTATATAGTTTAGTGCTTATATTAATAAAAAATTAAAGGAATAAATTGGTAGCAATGAGTACTATTCATGTTTGGATAAATAAAATAATAGGGAAAAAATCCTTCAAATGAATATTCAATTAAATTTTAACTTTTTACTTAAAAAAATTTACAAATATTGGTGATGCATTTATATTATTTTGATCAATCATATACTGACAATAATTGAATGATAAATTAGTAAGGAACAGTTTTTAACCTTTAAAATTAATTTAAATAGTTTTTGAGGTAGGGAAATATGATACAGTGATCAATGAAAGGCTTTTTAACAAAAAAAATATACAAAATTAGGACAAAAATTCTGGGGTGATAATAAATGGAACTATACATTAGAGGAAAGAAAGAAACAATATAAATTATCCAATAGTTAAATAAAATTATTTTAATGTATTTTAAAAACAAATGATAAGGGGGAAGGGTAAGCTGGAACAAAGTGAGAGAGTGACATTGACATATATACACTACCAAATGTAAAATAGATAGCTAGTGGGAAGCAGCCGCATAGCACAGGGAGATCAGCTAGGTGCTTTCTGTCCACCTAGAGGGGTGGGTTAGGGAGGGTGGTAGGGAGACTCAAGAGGGAGGAGATAGGGATGTATGTATATGTACAGCTGATTCACTGTTATACAGCAGAAACTAACACACCATTGTAAAGCAATTATACTCCAATAAAGATGTTAAAAAAATGATAGCTGATCTCAAATTGCTATAGTATTTAGATTCTGTTGGGTATATTTAAGAGAGTAACAGTTTATTTCAAAATGTCAGTATTCATAATACTTCAAAATTTACATTTTTGCAATATAAGTATATGATGACAAACTATTTCTTAAGGAAGTATAGGAGATTTACAATATTATATTAGTTTCAGGTGTCCAGTGTAGAAATTCAGTATTTTTAGCAATTAGGATATTACAAGATAATGGCTATAATTCCCTGTGGTATACAGTATATCCTGTTGCTTATACATTTTATACATAGTAGTTTGTCTCTGTTAATCCCATAACTTGAATTTATCCCTCCCACCTTCCCTCTCCCTTTTGGTAACCACAAGTTTGCTTTCTATATCTGTGAGATTATTTCTGTTTTGCATATACATTCCCTTGTATTTTTTTTTAAATCCACATATAATTGATACCATACAGTATTTATCTTTTTCTGTCTGATGTATTTCAGTAAGAATCATATTCTCTAAATCCATCCACATTGCTGCAGATGGTAGCATTTCATTCTTTTTTATGGCTAATATTCCATCGTATATGTATATACCACATCTTCTTAATCCAATAGTATGTTGATGGGCACGTGGGTTGCTCCCATGTCTTGGCTGTTCTAAGTAGTGTTACTATGAACACTGAGGTGCATGTATCTTTTTGAATTAATGTTTTCATTTTTTTGGATATATAGCCATATAACCTCTATACTGTTTTCCATAGTGGTTGCACCAATTTACATTCCCAGCAACAGAGTACAAGGGTACCCTTTTCTCCACATAGTCTCCAATATTTGTTATTTGTAGACTTTTTGATGATAGGCGTTCTGAAAGGTGCCAGGTGATATCTCATTGTTGTTTGGATTTGCATTTCTCCAATAAATAGTGATGTTGAACATCTTTTCATGTGCCTGTTAGTCATCTGTATGTCTTTTTCTGGAAAAATGTCTATTCAGGTCATCTGCCCATTTTTTAATTGAGTTGATTTTTGTTTTTGATATTGAGTTGTATAAGCTGTTTTTATATTTTGAATATTAACCCTTTGTCAATCCATCAATGGCAAATATTTTCTCCCATTCCATAGGTACTCTTTTATTTTGTTGATAGATTCATTTACTGCGTAAAAAGCTTTTAAGTTTAGTTAGGTTCCATTTGCTTATTTTTGCCTTTATTTCATTTGCCTTAGGAGACTGATCCAAGAAAATATTGCTACCATTTATGTCAGAGAATGTTCAGCCTAGGTTCTAAGAGTTTTATGGTTTTCTGTCTTACATTTAGGTCTTTAAAACATTTTGAGTTTATTTATGTGTATGGTGTGAGGGAATGTTCTAATCTCATTGTTTTACATGTGGCAGTCCAATTTTCCCAGCACCACTTTTTGAAGAGATGGTCTTTTATCCACTGTATATTCTTACATTCTTTGTCATAGATTAATTAACCATAGAGGAAGGGGTTTATTTCCAGGCTCTCTTCTCTTTTCCTTTGATCTATGTGTTTGTTTTGGTGCCAATACCATGTTTTTTTGATAAGAGTAGTTTTGTAGTATATTCTGAAGTATGGGAGGGTTACACCAGCAGCTGTGTTCTTTTTTCTCAAGATTGCTTTCCTAATCTTGGGTCTTTTGTAGTTTCATATAAACTTTAGGATTATTTGTTCTAGTTCTGTGAAAAATGGCATGAGTATTTTGATAGGGATTGCATTAAATCTGGAGATTGCTTTGGATAATGTGGCCATTTTAACAATATTAATTCTTCTAATCCAAGAACAAGGGATATTTTCCCTTTTTTTTAGCTTCAATTTCTTTCATCAGAGTTTTATAGTTTTCAGAGTATAGGTCTTTCACATCCTTGGTTAAATTTATCCCTAGGTATTTTATTCTTTTTTTTTAATTGCAGTAGAGTTGATTCACAATATTATGTTCATTTCAGGTGTACAGCACAGTGATTCACAACTTTTAAAAGTTACCAATCATGCATTTTTAAACTTATTTTCTTTTTCTGTTTTAATTTGGGTTTTTTGTTTGTTTTACATTAAGTTCTTTTTACATAAATTTACATCACATTTTAAAAATTCAAACAGAAAGTCACAAAAATTATAATCATCCTCATCAATTCACTGAGTCCCATGTAATTAATCTTTTTTTCATCTTGACCTTTTGTTAGCACTTTTATGAATTCATCAGTTTTCCATTAGAGTTCTGAAAATGCTTATTCATTCAGTTCAGGAGTATAGTCAGTTATCAGAAACCTGTACTTGTCAGAGTTTTTTCCATGAATTCCGTGAAGATGAAACCCTTTTATAGGAACATTTTTGCAAAAGCATCAGAGTACACCCAGAACTGTCTGTAAATGACAAAAGACTTAGAAATGACCATGGTTAAAGATTTCATGAAAGTTCATAATAATGCAATTGACAAGGAAATTTAGTTATTTCTGAGATATACATTTTAAAGTAATAACTAGAATTATGACTTATAACATTATACCAGAACATATAAGATTTTTAGGAATTTCATGTAATGTCTGAAACATTTATATTAACATATTTCCATACAAATAACCCAAAGAAAGTTTAGTATTAGTTTTTTCTTTAACATTTGAATTTTATTTTATTTTTTATACAGCACATACTTATTTGTCATCAATTTTATACACATCAGTGAATACATGTCAATCCCAATCGCCCAATTCAGCACACCACCATCCCCACCCCCCCACGGTTTTCCCCTCTTGGTGTCCATACGTTTGTTCTGTACATCTGTGTCTCAATTTCTGCCATGCAAACCAGTTCATCTGTACCATTTTTCTAGGTTCCACATACATGCGTTAATGTACAATATTTGTTTTTCTCTTTCTGACTTACTAAACTCTGTATTACAGTCTCTAGATCCGTCCACGTCTCAACAAATGACTCAATTTAGTTCCTTTTTATGGCTGAGAGATATTCCATTGTATATATATATCACAGCTTCTTTATCCACTCATCTGTCAATGGCATTTAGGTTGCTTCCATGACCTGGCTATTGTAAATAGTGCTGAAATGAACACTGGGGTGCATGGGTCTTTTTGAATTATGGATTTCTCTGGGTACATGCCCAGTAGTGGGATTGCTGGATCATATGGTAATTCTATTTTTAGTTTTTTAAGGAACCTCCATACTGTTTACCATAGTGGCTGTATCAATTTACATTCCCACCAACAGTGCAAGAGGGTTCCTTTTTCTCCACACCCTCTCCAGCATTTGTTGTGTGTAGATTTTCTGATGATGCCAATTCTAACTGGTGTGAGGTGATACCTCATTGTAGTTTTGATTTGTATTTCTCTAATAATTAGTTATGTTGAGCAGCTTTTCATGTGCTTCTTGGCCATCTGTATGTCTTCTTTGGAGAAATGTTTATTTAGGTTTTCTGCCCATTGTTGGATTCAGTTGTTTGTTTCTTTAATATTGAGCTGCATGAGCTGCTTACATATTTTGGAGATTAATCCTTGTCAGTTGCTTCATTTGCAAATATTTTCTCCCATTCTGAGGGTTGTATTTTCGTCTTGTTTATGGTTTCCTTTGCTGTGTAAAAGCTTTTAAGTTTTATTATGTCCCACTCGTTTATTTTTGTTTTTATTTCCATTACTCTAGGAGGTGGATCAAAAACGATCGTGCTGTGATTTATGTAAAAGAGTGTTCTTCCCATGTTTTCCTCTAAGAGTTTTATAGTGTCCGGTCTTACATTTAGGTCTCGAATTCATTTTGAGTTTATTTCTGTGTATGGTGTCAGGGAGTGTTCTAATTTCATGCTTTTATATGTAGCTGTCCAGTTTTCCCAGCACCACTTATTGAAGAGACTATCTTTTCTCCATTGTATATCCTTGCCTCCTTTGTCATATATTAGTTGACCACAGGTGCATGGGTTTATCTCTGGGCTTTCTATCTTGTTCCATTGATCTATGTTTCTGTTTTAGTGCCAGTACTGTATTGTCTTCATTATTGTAGCTTTGCAGTATAGTCTGAAGTCAGGGAGTTGGATAACTCCAGCTCCATTTTTTTTCCCTCAAGACTGCTATGGCTATTTGGGGTCTTTTGTGTCTCCATACAAATTTTAAGATGTTTTTATTCTAGTTCCATAAAAATTGCCATTGGTAATTTGATAGGGATTGCATTGAATCTGTAGAATGCTTTGGGTAGTATAGTCATTTTCACAATATTGATTCTTCCAATCCAAGAACATGGTATATCTCTCCATCTGTTGCTATCATCTTTAATTTCTTTCATCAGTGTCTTATAATTTTCTGCATACAGGTATTTTGTCTCCCTAGGTAGGTTTATTCATACGTATTTTATTCTTTTAGTTGCAATGGTAAATGGGAGTGTTTCCTTAATTTCTCTTTCAGATTTTTCATCATTAGTGTATAGGAATGCAAGAGATTTCTGTGCATTAATTTTGTATCCTGCAACTTTACCAAATTCATTGATAAACTCTAGTAGTTTTTTGGTGGCATCTTTAGGATTCTCTATGTATAGTATCATGTCATCTGCAAACAGTGACAGTTTTACTTCTTCTTTTCCAATTTCTATTCCTTTTATTTCTTTTTCTTCTCTGATTGCCATGGCTAGGACTTCCAAAACTATGTTGAATAATAGTGGGGAGAGTGCACATCATTGTCTTCTTCCTGATCTTAGAGGAAATGCTTTCAGTTTTTCACTCTTGAGAATGATGTTTGCTGTGCGTTTGTCGTATATGGCCTTTATTATGTTGAGGTAGGTTCCCTCTATACCCACTTTCTGGAGAGTTTCTTTTATTATAAATGGGTGTTGAATTTTGTCAAAAGCTTTTTATGCATTTATTGAGATGATCATATGGTTTTTATTCTTAAATTTGTTAATATGGTGTATCCCATTGATTGATTTGTGTATATCGAAGACTCCTTGCATCACTGGGATAAATCCCACTTGATCATGGTGTATAATCCTTTTAATGTGTTGTTGGATTCTGGTTGCTAGCATTTTGTTGAGGATTTTTGCATCTATATTCATCAGTGGTATTGGTCTGTAATTTTCCATTTTTGTAGTATCTTTGTCTGGTTTTGGTATCAGGATGATGGTGCGCTCATAGAATGAGTTTGGGGGTGTTCCTTCCTCTGCAATTTTTGGAAGAGTTTGAGAGGGATGGGTATTAGTTCTTCTCTAAATGTTTGATAGAATTCACCTGATAAGCCATCTGGTCCTGGACTTTTGTCTGTTGGAAAATTATTAATCATAATCAATTTCATTACTTGTGATTCATCTGTTCATATTTTCTATTTCTTCCTGGTTCAGTCTTGGAAGGTTATACCTTTCTAAGCATTTGTCCATTACTTCCAGGTTGTCCATTTTATTGGCATAGAGTTGCTTGTAGTAGTCTCTTATGATGCTCTGTATTTCTGTGGTGTCTGTTGTAACTTCTCCTTTTCATCTCTAATTTTATTGATTTGAGTCCTCTCCCTCTTTTTCCTGATGAGTCTGGCTAATGATTTATCGATTTTGTTTCACTTCTCAAAGAACCAGCATTTAGTTTTATTTATCTTTGCTATTGTTTTCTTTGTTTCTGTTTCATTTATTTCCGCTCTGATCTTTATGATTTCTTTCCTTCTGCTCAATTTGGGTTTTGTTTGTTCTTCTTTCTCTAGTTCCTTTAGGTGTAAGGTTAGATGCATTATTTGAGATTTTTCTTGTTTCTTGAGGTAGGTTTGTATAGCTCTAAACTTCCCCTCTTAGAACTGCTTTTGCTGCATCCCATAGGTTTTGGATCGTCGTGTTTTCATTGTCATTTGTCTCTAGGTATTCTTTGACTTCCTCTTTGATTTCTTCAGTGATCTCTTGGTTATTTAGTAACATATTGTTTAGCCTCCATGTGTTTGTGTTTTTCACATTTTTTCCCCTGTAATTCATTTCTAATCTCATAGCGTTGTGGTCAGAAAAGATGCTTGATATGATTTCAATTTTCTTAAGTTTACTGAGGGTTTATTTGTTACCCAAGATGTGATCTATCCTGGAAAATGTTCCTTGCACACTTGAGAAGTGTAATCTGCTGTTTTTGGATGGAATGTCCTATAAATATCAATTAAATCTATTTGGTCTATTTGTCATTTAAAGCTTCTCTTTCCTTATTTATTTTTATTTTGGATCATCTGTCCATTGGTGTAAGTGAAGTGTTAATGTCCTCCAATATTACTGTGTTACTGTCGATTTCCTCTTTTATAGCTGTTATCAGTTGCCTTATGTATTGAGGTGCTCCTATGTTGGGTGCTTATATATTTATAATTGTTATATCTTCTTCTTGGATTGATCCCTTGATCATTATGTAGTGTCCTTCCTTGTCTCTTGTAACATTATTTTAACGTCTATTTTACCTGATATGAGTATTGTTACTCCAGCTTTCTTTTGATTTCCATTTGCATGGAATATCTTTTTCCATGCCCTCACTTTCAGTCTGTATGTGTCCCTAGGTCTGAAGTGGGTCTCTTGTAGACAGCATATATATGGGTCTTATTTTTGTGTCTATTCAGCAAGCCTGTATCTTTTGGTTGGAGCATTTAATCCATTCACATCTAAGGTAATTATCGATATGTATGTTCCTATTCCCATTTTCTTAATGTTTTGGGTTTGTTACTGTAGGTGATTTTCTTCTCTTGTGTTTCCCACTTAGAGAAGTTCCTTTAGCATTTGTTGTACAGCTGATATGGTGGTGCTGAATTCTCTTAGCTTTTGATTGTTTGTAAAGCTTTTGATTTCTCCATCGAATCTGAATGAGATCCTTGCTGGGTAGAGTAATCTTGGTTGTAGCTTCTTACCTTTCATCACTTTAAGTATATCATGCCAGTCCCTTGTGGCTTGTAGAGTTTCTGCTGAGAAATCGGCTGTTAACCTTATGGGAGTTCCCTTGTATGTTATTTGTCATTTTACCCTTGCTGCTTTCAATAATTTTTCTTTGTCTTTAATTTTTGCCAATTTGATTACTATGTGTCTCGGCATGTTTCTCCTTGGGTTTATCCTGTGTGGGACTCGCTGCACTTCCTGGACTTGGGTGGCTATTTCCTTTCCCATGTTAGAGAAGTTTTTGACTATAATCTCTTCAAATATTTTCTATAGTCCTTTCTCTCTCTCTTGTCCTTCTGGGAACCCTATAATGCAAATGTTGTGTTTAATGTTGTCCCAGAGGTCTCTTATGTTGTTGTCTTCATTTCTTTTCTTTCTTTTTTCTCTATTCTGTTCTGCAGCAGTGATTTCTACCATTCTGTCTTCCAGGTCACTTATCCGTTCTTCTGTCTCAGTTATTCTGCTATTGATTCCTTCTAGTGTAGTTTTCATTTCAGTTATTGTATTGTTCATCTCTGTTTGTTTGCTCTTTAATTCTTCTAGGTCTTTGTTAAACATTTCCTGCATCTTCTCCATATTTGCCTCCTTTCTTCTTCCGAGGTTCATTATTATCTTCACTATCATTATTCTGAATTCTTTTTCTGAGAGATTGCCTATCTCCACTTCATTTAGTTGTTTTTCTGTGGGTTTATCTTGTTTCTTCATCTGGTACAAAGCCCTCTGCCTTTTCATCTTGTCTATCTTTCTGTGAATTTCTTTTATTTTTTTAATGTGATTTTTAATGGGGTTATATTTTTCTTCCTCTCTTTGATATTTCTTTTTAATATATAGAAATGCAACAGATTCCTGTATATTAATCTTGTGTCTGCAACATTGCTTAATTTAGATATTAGTTCTAATAGTTTTTGTGTGGAGTCCTTAGGGTTTTCTATATATAGTATCATGGCATCTGCATATAGTCACAATTTTACCTCTTCCCTTCCAATTTGGATACCTTTTATTTCTTTTTCTTGTCTGACTGCTATGGCTAGGACTTCCAATAATATGTTGAATCGAAGTGATGTGTGGGCATCCCTGTCTTGTTCTAGATTTTATTGGGAAGAATTTTAGCTTTTCACCATTGAGTATTGGCTGTGGGTTTGTCATAAATGGCTTTTATTATGTTGAGATATGTTCCCTGTATACCCATTTTGGTAAGAGTTTTTTTTTATCATGAATGGATGTTGAATGTTATCAAATGCTTTTTATGCATCTACTGAGATTATCATGTGGTTTTTGACTTTTCATTTGTTTATGTGGTGTGTTACATTCGTTGATTTATGAATGTTGAACCATCCTTGTGGACTTCAGATGAATGCCACTTGGTCTTGGTGTATGATCTTTCTTATGTGTTGTTGGATTCTGTTTGCTAATATTTTGTTGATAATTTTTGCATCGATAGTCATCAAAGATATTGGCCTGTAATTTTCTGTTTTGATGGTGTCTTTGTCTGGTTTTGGTACAGGGTGATGGTGCCTTCATAGAATGTATTTGGGAGTGTTCCCTCCTCTTCAGTCTTTTGGAAGAGTTTGAGAAAGATTGATATAATTTTTTTTTGTATGTTCCGTAGAATTCACCTGTGAAACCATCTGGTCCTGGACTTTTGTTTGTAGGTGTTTTTTTTTATTATTATTACAGATTCTATTTCACTTGTAGTGATTAGGTTGTTCAAATCATCTATTTCTTCTTGATTCAATTTTAGTGGCCTGTATGTTTCTAGAAAGTTGCCCATTTCTTCTAGGTTGTCAAATTTGTTGGCATATAATTGTTCATAGTATTGGTTTATGGTTTTTTTGTAGTTCTGCAGTATCAGTTGAGGTTTCTCCTTTTCAATTTCTTATTTTTTTTATTTGGGTTCACTCTCTTTTCTTTTTGGTGAACCTGGTCAGAGGTTTGTCAATTTTGTTTACCCTTTCAAAGAAACAGCTCTTGTTTTTATTGATTTTTTTTCTATTTTTAAAATCTCTATTTTATTTATTTACTCCCTGATCTTTATTATTTCCTTCCTTCTGCGGACTTTAGGTTTTGTTTGTTCTTCTTCTTTTTCTAATTCTTTTAGGTGGTAAGTTAGGTTGTTTATTGAGATTTTTCTTCTTTTTTGATGAAGGCCTGTATTGCTATGAACTTCCCTCTAAGAACTGCTTTTGCCACATCCCATAGATTTTTTTATGGTTGTGTTTTCATTGTCATTTTTCTCAAGGTATCTTTTTGGTTTTCTTGTTGAATCAACAATGTTTTAGTAGCATTTGTTTAGTCTCCATTTAGGCATTTTTTTCTAATTTATTTTCCTGTGATTGATTTCTAGTTTCATTCCATAGTTGTCAGAGAAGATGCTTGAAATAATTTCTATACTGTTTAATTTGTTGAGGTTAGTTTTTTTGCCCTAGTATGTGGTCAGCCCTAGAGAATGTTCCGTGTGCACTTGAAAAGAATTTGTATTCTGGTATTTTTGCTATGTAAAGTCCTGAAAATATCAATTAAGTCTAACTGTTCTATTATATCATTTAGAATCTCTGTTTCCTTATTGATTCTCTGTCTGGAATATCTGTCCATTCATGTGAGTGAGGTGTTAATGACTCCTACTATAATTGTATTCCAATTGATTTCTCCCTTTATGTCTGTTAGTATTTGTTTTATATATTTGGGTGCTCCTATATTAGGTGTATATAAATTGATGACTATAATATCCTCTTCTTGTATTGATTCTTTTATCATTATATAGTGTCCTTCTTTATTTTTCTTTATAGTCTTTAAAGTTCATTTTGTCTGATATGAGTATTGCAACTCCTGCTTTCTTGTCATTTCCATTTGCCTGAAATATCTTTTTCCATCCCCTCACTTTCAATCTATATGTGTCCCTTGACCTAAGATGGGTCTCTTGTAGGCAGCATATTGTAGGCTCTTGTTTTTTTATCCAGTCTGCCACTCTATGTCTTTTGATTGGAGCATTCAGTCCATTGACATTTAATGTAATTATTGATACATATGTATGTATTGACATTTCAAACCTTGTTTTCCCAGTTGATTCTTTGTTTCTTTTCTTTTTGTGGTTTGACGATTTCCTTTTATTTTATGCTTGTGCTCTCTTTTATTTAGATTTTGTGAATTTACTGTGTGTTTTGGATTTGTGGTTGCCCTGTTTTTCAAGTATGTTAACTCCTTCCTATATCTGCTTGCTTTAGACTGATATTCATATAGGTTGAAACACATTCTAAAAGAAAGAAAAAGAATCGGCATTTTCTTATCTTCTTGTTCACATTTTATGATTTTCATGTCCCTTTTTATATCTTCATGTTTATCCTTTTGCTGTTCCTTGTGTTTATCATTGCGGTCACAAATAGTTTTTTTTTTTTCTTTTCTTTTTGATCTGTATACTGGCTAATTTAAGTGATTTACTTTCCAATTGTGATTTCCTCCTTCCTGTATCTTCTTGCTTCTTTTCTCTTTAGAGATGACCTTTCACTATTTAAGGATAAGTTTAGTATTGCTGCATTCTTTTCGTTTTTGCTTGTGTGAGAAATTCTTTATTACTCCTCTTATTCTAAATGATAATCTTTCTGGGTAGATTATTCTAGGTTGCAGGTTTTTCTCTTTCAAGACTTTGGATATATTTTGTCACTCCTTCTGGCCTGCAGTGTTTCTCTAGAGAAATCAGTTGATAGACTTATGGCGGTTCCCTTGTAATTAACTCTGTGTTGTTCTCATGCTGCCTTTAGAATCCTTTCTTTAACTTTTGCCATTTTTATTATAATATGTTTTGGTGTAGGTTTGTTTGGCTTCATCTTGTCTGGGACGCTCTGTGCTTCCTGTATCTGGATGTCTGTTTCCTTCTTAGGTTTGGGAATTTTTCAGTCATAATTTCTTCAAATACATTTTCAATACCCTTTTCTCTTTCTTCCCCTTTTGGAATCCCTATTACATGTAGATTGGCCTGCTTTACATTATAACATATGTCTCTTATTTTTTAACATCCTTATTGGAGTATACTTGCTTTACAACATTGTGTTAGTTTCTGCTGTATTACAAAGTGAATCAGCTATATGTATACATATATCCCCTTATCCTCTGCCACTTTTGTCTCCCTCCCACTCTCCGTATTCCACCCCTCTATGTGGTCACAAAGCACTGAGCTGATCTCCCTGTGCTTTGTGACTGCTTCCCACTAGCTATCTATTTTACATTTGGCAGTGTATATATGTAAAAGATACTCTCTCACTTCATCCCAGCTTACCCTTCCCCCTCCCTGTGTCCTCAAGTCCATTCTCTACATCTGCCTCATTATTCCTCTCCTACCCCTAGGTTCATCAGAACTTTATTATTATTATTGTTTTAGATTCCATATATATGTTTTAGCATGCAGTATTTGCTTTTCTCTTTCTGACTTACTTCACTCTTATACAGTGCTCTTTGAACTTATTAGACCACAGAACACTTTTTGTGCTAAAGCATCCTATAAGATTTCTGTACCATGAAACTAGGTTTACTTTACTTTCATTTTATACCACTACTAAGTTTACATGAGTCTAAGTAGAGTCCCACGAGAAGGAAATGCAACAGCAATTACCAACTCTGAAGCTGGGAAATGAAACAGGTAGTCAGGTACTTTCTAGTTTATCCACACTAGAAAATTCTTTTAAGTATTCTTAGCTCTACCAAATGGGTGGCCACACTTTTCAACAAACAAGGAAATCATGCATATGTCTAAAAGTGAATTAGAACTGCTCAAAGCAAGGAAATAAGGAGAATTCGAGCCTATCAGAACCTCAGAAATTATCTCCAGAAAAGAAAGAGGGTCCTTTCTGAGAACATTTGAGGACTTTTTGTGTAGGGCATCAATGTTAGTATTCCTTCCAAGGTTTCTCAAAGTGTGTGTGTGTATACATGCACACATGCCTGTGCATATGTACACACATATGTGTATGTGTTATAAGAGAGATTAATAGGTTTAAAAAGTGATTCCAAAATAAGTCTGGCAAACACTGGCATCAAACACAGTTAAACAAGTTTCTTTATCATTCTAAAGTGCATTGTAACTCTACAAGAGGCAAACATACTATGTGGTATTTATGTGACCATTAGACTCCATAATATTATGTAGAACTTGTGTTCCACAGAACACACTTTGGGAAATAGTGGTCCACTCAATAGAATTTAGGTTTCTTCTAAGTGTAAGGCCTGACAATGGAAAAAAAATTTCTGAATCTGAGGATAAACAAATTAAGGATCCTAGAATAATTGTTAGCAGAAACCAAGGTTGGGACATTTAAAAGCAGATGTAAATAGTCATATATTACCGATGGGGGTATTCTTTTACCTTTTTTGTGCATAATTATTTCTTAAAAAAATTTTTTAAACATCTTTATTGGAGTAATATTGCTCACAATGGTGTGTTAGTTTCTACTTTATAACAAAGTGAATCAGCTCTCTCTCTCTCTCTCTCTCTATATATATATATATCTCACACGCTATATATCTTCCCTATCTCACCCCTCTAGGTAGTCATAAAGCACTGAGCTGATCACCCTGTGCTATGCAGCTGCTTCCCACTAGCTATCTATTTTACATTTGGTAGTATATATAAGTACATGCCGATCTCTCATTTCGTCCCAGCTTCCGTTCCCCTTCCCCATGTCCTCAATTACATTCTCTACATCTGCGTCTTTATTCCTGTCTTACCCCTAGGTTCTTCAGAACCTTTTTTTTTTTTTAGATTCCATATATATGTGTTAGCGTACGGTATTTGTTTTTCTCTTTCTGACATACTTCACTCTGTATGACAGACTCTAGGTCCATCCACCTCACTACAAATAACTCAATTTTGTTTCTTTTTATGGTTGAGTAATATTCCACTATATATATATATATATATATATATATATATATATATATATGCCACACCTTCTTTATCCATTCATCTGTCAATGGACACTTTGGTTGCTTCCATGTCCTGCCTATTGTAAATAGTGCTGCAATGAACATTGTGGTACATGATTATTTTTGAATTATGGTTTTCTCAGAGTGTATGTCCAGTAGTGGGATTGGTGTGTAGTATGGTAGTTCTATTTTTAGTTTCTTAAGGAACCTCCATACTCTTCTCCATAGTGGCTGTATCAATTTACACTCCCACCAACAGTGCAAGAGAGTTGCCTTTTCTCCTCACCTCCTCCAGAATTTATAGTTTCTAGATTTTTTAATGATGGCAATTCTGATTGGTGTAAGATGATTCCTCATTTAAGTTTTGATTTGCATTTCTCTAATGATTAGTGTTGTTGAGCATCCTTTCATGTGTTTGTTGGCATTCTGTATATCTTCTTTGGAGAAATGTCTATTTAGGTCTTCTCCCCAATTTTGGATTGGGTTGTTTGTTTTTTTGATATTGAGCTGCATGAGCTGCTTGTATATTTTGGAGATTAATCCTTTATTAGTTGCTTCATTAGCAAATATTTTCTCCGATTCTGAGGGTTGTCCTTTTGTCCTGTTTATGGCTTCCTTTGCTGTGCAAAAGATTTAAAGTTTCACTAGGTCCCATATGTTTGTTTTTATTTCCATCTCTCTAGGTTGTGGGTCAAAAAGGATCTTGCTGTGATTTATGTCATAGAGCATTCTGCCTATGTTTTCCTCTAAGAGTTTTATAGTGCCTTGCCTTACACTTAGGTCTTTAATCCATTTTGAGTTTATATTTGTGTATGGTGTTAAGGAGTCTTCTAATTTCATTCTTTTCCATGTAGCTGTCCATTTATCACAGAACAACTTATTAAACATGCTGTCTCTTCTCCATTGTATACTCTTGCTTCCTTTAACAAAGATAAGGTGACAATATGTGCATGGGTTTATCTCTGGGCTCTCTATCCTTTTCCATTGAGTTATATTTCTGTTTTTGTGCCAGTACCATACTGTCTTGATTATTGTACCTTTGTAGTATAGTGTGAAGTCTGGGAGCCTGATTCCTCCAGCTCCGTTTTTCTTTCACAAGATTGCTTTGGCTATTCGGGGTCTTTTGTGTTTCCATACAAATTGTGAAATTTTTTATTCTAGTTCTGTGAAAAATGCCATTCGTAGTTTGATAGAGATTGACCTCAATCTGTAGATTGCTTTGGGTAGTATAGTCATTTTTGAAATGTTGATTCTTCCAATCCAAGAACATGGTAATCTCTCCATCTGTTTGTAACATCTTTAATTTCTTTCATCAGTGTCTTATAGTTTTATGCATACAGGTCTTTTGTCTCCTTAGGTAGATTTAATCCTAGGTATTTTATTCTTTTTTGCAATGGTAAATGGGAGTTTTTCCTTATATTTTATTTCAGATTCTTCATCATTAGTATATAAGAATGCATGAGGTTCCTGTGCATTAATTTTTTACCCTGCTACTGTACCAAATTCATTGATTAACTCTAGTAGTTTTCTGGTAGTGTCTTTCGGATTCTCTATGGAACATTGGAACATTTTTAATCACAGCTTCAATTTCATTACCTGTGATTGGTCTATTTATAATTTCTATTTTTCCTGTTTCAGTCTCAGAAGGATGTGCTTTTCTAATAATTTGTCCATTTCTTCCAGGTTGTTCAATTTATTGGCATATAATTTCTTGTAGTAATTGGTCATGATCCTTGTATCTCTGCAGTGTCTGTTGTTACATCTCCTTTTTCACTTCTAATTCTATGGATTTGAGTCTTCTCCCTTTTTTCTTGATAAATCTGGCTACTGGCTTATCAATTTTGTTTATCTTCTCAGAGAGCCAGCTTTCAGTTTTATTCAATTTTGGTATCATTTCTTTCATTTCTTTTTCATTTACTCCTGAGCTTATCGTATGATTTTTTCCCTCTGGTAAATTTGTGTTTTTTTGGTTCTTCTTTCTCTAATTGCTTTAGCTATAAGGTTAGGTTGTTTATTTGAGGTCTTTCTTGTTTCTTGAGGTAGGATTGTATTGCTATATACTTCAATCTTGGAACTGCTTTTGCTCCATCCCATAGGTTTTCCATCGTTGTGTTTTCATTATCTTTTGTTTCTAGGTATTTTTGGATTTCCTCTACGATTTCTTTACTGGTCTCTTAGTTATTTAGTAGTGTATTGCTTAGCGTCTATGTGTGTTTTTTTTTTTTTACAGATTTGTTTCCTGTAATTGATATCTAGTCTCATACCGTTGTGGTCAGAAAGGATGTTTGATATAATTTCAATTTTCTTAAATTTACCAAGGCTTGATTTCTTACCCAAGATGTGATCTCTCATGTAGAATGTTCGACGGGCAGTTGAGAAGAAGCTGTATTCTGTTGTTTTTGGATGGAATGTCCTGTAAATATCAATTAAGTCCATATTGTTTAATGTGTCATTAAAAGCTTGTGTTTCCTTATTTATTTTCATTTTGGATGATCTGTCCATTGGCGAAAGAGGGGTGTTAATATTCCTTACTATGATTGTGTTATTGTTGATTTCCCCTTTTATGGCTGTTAGCATTTACCTTATGTGTTGAGGTTCTCCTCTGTTGGGTGCATAAATATTTACAATTGTTAAATCTTCTTCTTGGGTAGATCCCTTGATCATTATGTAGTGTCCTCTTTGTCTCTTGAAATAGTCTTTATTCTAAAGTCTATTTTCCCTGATATGAGAAGTGCTACTCCAGCTTTCTTTTGATTTCCATTTGCATGGAATATCTTTTTCCATCCCCTCACTTTCAGTCTTATGTGTCCGTAGGTCTGAAGTAGGTCTGTTGTAAACAGCATATATATGGTTCCTGTTTTTGTATTCTTCAGCCAGTCTATGTCTTTTGGTTGGAGCATATAAACCATTTACATTTAAGGTAATTATCAATATGTGTGTTCGTATTACCATTTTCTAAATTGTTTTTTGCGTTTTTTTTTTTAGGTCTTTTCCTTCTCTTGTGTTTCCTGCCTAGAGAAGCTCCTTTAGCATTTGTTGTGAAGTGGGTGTGGTGGTGCTGAACTCTCTCAGCTTTTGCTTCTCTGTAAAGATTTTAATTTCTCCATCAGATCTGAATGAGATCCTTGCTGTTTAGAGTAATTTTGGTTGTAGGTTTTTCCCTTTCATGTCTTAATTATGTCCTTCCACAGCCTTCTAGCTTGCAGAGTTTCTGCTGAGAAATCAGCTGTTAACTTTACGTGGATTCCCCTGTATATTTTTTTGTTGCTTTTCTCTTGTGGCTTTTAATATTTTTTCTTTGTATTTAACTTTTTTAAACCTCTTTATTGGAGTATAATTGCTTTAAAATGGTGTGTTAGTTTCAGCTTTATAACAATGTGAATCAGCTCTACATATACGTATGTATATCTCCTCCCTTTATACGTACATATACGTATGTATATCTCCTCCCTTTTGCATCTCCCTCCCACCCTCCCTATCCCACCCTTCTAGGTGGTCACAAAGCACCGAGCATATCTCCCTGTGCTATGTGGGTGCTTCCCACTAGCTATCTATTTTACATTTTGTATTGTATATATGTCCATGCAACTATCTCATGTCGTCCCAGCTTCCCCATCCCACTCTCTTTTCCTGAAGTCCTTTCTCTACATCTGCATCTTTATTCCTGATGCTCCTAGGTTCTTCAGCACCTTTTTGGTTTGATTCCATATATATGTGTTAGCATACGGTACTTGTTTTTCTCTTTCTAACTTACTTCACTCTGTATGACAGACTCTAGTTGTATCTGCCTCACTATAAATAACTCAATTTCGTTTCTTTTCATGGCTGAGGAATATTCCATTGTATATAGATTCCACATCTTCTTTATCCATTCATCTGTTGGTGGACACTTAGGTTGCTTCCATGTCCTGGCTATTGTAAATAGAGCTGCAATGAACATTGTGGTACATGACTGTGTTTGAATTATGGTTTTTTCAGGGGATATGCCCTGTAGTGGGATTCCTGGGTTGTATGGTATTTCTATTTTTAGTTTCTTAAGGAACCTCCATCCTGTTCTCCATAGTGGCTGTATCCATTTACATTCCCATCAACAGTGCAAGAGGGTTCACTTTTCTCCACACCCTCTTTAGCATTTATTGTTTGTAGATTTTTTGATGATGGCCATTTTGAGTGGTGTGAGGTGATACCTCAGTGTAGTTTGTTTATTTATTTATTTTTGCAGTACACGGGCCCCTCACTTCTGTGGCCTCTCCTGTTGCAGAGCACAGGCTCCGGATACACAGGCTCAGCAGCCATGGCTCACAGCCCCAGCCGCTCCACGCCATGTGGGATCTTGCCAGACCGGGGCATGAACTCGTGTCCCCTGCATCGGCAGGTGGAGTCTCAACCACTGCGCCACCAGAGAAGCCCCTCAGTGTAGTTTTGATATTCATTTCTCTAATGATTAGTGCTTTTGAACATCCTTTCATGTGTTTGTTCTCAATGTGTAAACCTTCTTTGAAGAAATGTCTATTTGGGTCTTCTGCCCATTGATGGATTGTTTTTTGTTTTGTTTTGTTTTTTTGATATTGAGCTGCTTGTAAATTCTGGAGTTTAATCCTTTGTCAGTTTCTTCATTTGCAATGATTTTCTTCCATTCTGAGGTTGTCTTTTTGTCTTGTTTATGCTTTCCTTTGTTGTGCTAAAGCTTTTAATTGTCATTAGGTCCCATTTTTTAATTTTTGTTTTTATTTCCATTTTTCTAGGAGGTGGGTCAAAAAGGATCTTGCTGTGATTTATGTCATAGAGTGTTCTGTTTATGTTTTCCTGTGAGAGTTTTATAGTGTCTGGCCTTACATTTAGGACTTCAATGCATTTTGAGTTTATTTGTTTGTATGGTGGTAGGGAGTATTCTAATTTCATTCTTTTACATGTACCTGTCCAGTTTTCCCAACACCACTTATTGAAGGAGCTGTCTTTTTTTCCATTGTATATTTTTGCCTCCTTTATCAAAAATAAGGTGACCATATGTGTGTGGGCTTACCTCTGGGCTTTCTCTCCTGTTCCTTTGACCTATATTTCTGTTTTTGTGCCAGTACCACACTGTCTTGATTACTGTAGCTTTTTAGTATAGTTTGCAGTCTGGGAAGCTGATTCCTTCACCTCCGTTTTTCTTTCTCAAGATTGCTTTGGCTATTTGGGGTCTTTTTTATTTCCATATAAATTGTGAAATATTTGTTTGATAGTTTGATTAATATGTGTCTTGGCGTGTTTCCCCTTGGAGTTATCCTGTATGGGATTCTCTGCACTTCCTGCCCTTGATTATTTCCTTTCTCATGTTAAGGAAGTTTTCAACTCTAATCTTTTCAAATATTTTCTGTGTCCCTCTCTTTTTGTCTTTTTCTTCTGGGACCCCTATAATTTGAATGTTGTTGGATTTAATGATTTCTAAGAGGTCTCTGAGAATGTCCTCAATTCTCTTCAATATTTTTTTCTGCTCTGTGTTACTTATTTCCACTTTTTTATCTTCCAAGTCAGTTATCCATTCTTCTCCCTCAGTTATTCTGTTATTGAGTCCTTTTGGAGAATTATAAATTTCATTTATTGTGTTGTTCATCATTGTTTGTTTGCTCTTTAGTTCTTCTAGGTCCTTGTTAAAAGTTTCTTGTATTTTATCCTTTCTATTTCCAAGATTTTGCATCATCTTTACTATCATTATTGTGAATTCTTTTTCAGGTAGACTGCCTATTCCCTCTTCATTTGTTTGGTGTGGTTTCATTTTACCTTGCTCCTTCACCTGCTGTGTATTTCTCTGTCTTCTCATTTTGCTTATCTTACTGTGTTTGGGGTCTCTTTTTCGCAGGCTGAAGGTTCGTAGTTCCTGTTATTTTTGGTGTGTTCCCCCAGTGGGTAAGGTTGGTTCATTGGGTTGTGTAGGGTTCCTGGTGAAGGGGACTGGTGCCTGTGTTCTGGTGGATGAAGTTGGATCTTGTCTTTCTGGTGGGCAGGGCTGCATCCGGTGGTGTGTTTTGGGGTGTCTGTTAACTTATTATGGTTTTATGCAGCCTCTCTGCTAATGGGTGGGTGTCTGTTAACTTGTTATGATTTTATGCAGCCTCTCTGCTAATGGGTGGTGTTGTGGTCCTGTCTTGCTAATGTTTGGTATGAGATGTCCAACACTGTAGCTAGCTGGTCGTTGAGTGGAACTGAGTCTTAGTGTTGATATGGACATCTCTGGGAGAGCTTCTGCCATTTGATATTATGTGGGGCTGGGAGGTCTCTGGTGTTCCAATGTCCTGAACTCGGCTCCCACACCTTTGAGCTTCAGGCCTGACACCCGGACAGAGTACCAAGACCCTGTCAGCCACATGGCCAGGTACTTGGGGAGTGTCTTGCCTTTTGAGAAGTCTGACACCTTCTGACAGCATTCAGTAGGTTTTCTGTAGGAGTTGTTCCACATGTAGATGTATTGTTGATGTATTTGTGGGGAAGAAGGTGATCTCTCCACCTACTTTCGGGTCCTAAATCAGTTTTATTTTTAATTTGAATGTATTTTAGAATTATTCCTGTAAGGTGTTCCAGATGTTTACAGCTGGAGTCTGCTCTGACTGGCAGCACTCTTTGGGTGCAGAAATCAATGCTCAGATATTGTCTGACCACAATCCTCCCCACAGCTGCAGAGCCCAGTCGGTGGCCCTTCTCTTGCCAGGGAGGTCCATGGGCAGTTCTGCCTGATTCAAATCACCAGCCAGCAAGCCCTCTTCATGACCCCACTCACCAGGTCACTTATTTTTTCTTCTGCATTATTCATTCTGGTATTCATTGCCTTAAGCTCAACTTTTATCACAGCAAATGAACTTATAAATTTTTCTTGCTTCCTCCTTATAGTTTCTAGTTCCTTTTTTACAGTAATTTGCATATTTGTCAATAGCCTTTCTAAATCCTTCAGCATTTTCATTACCTCATTTTTGAACTTGGTGTCAGTTAGACTGAAGTGGTCTGTTTCATTGTTTGTTCCTTCAGGGGAATTCTCTTGGTCTTTTAACTGAGAGTGGTTCCTCTGCTTCTTCATTTTACTTATATATCTCTTACTCTGTGAGTTTAGGAGAAACAAATATCTACTGTAGTCTTGGAGGGCTATTTATATGTGGAAGCATCTCTGCAAAGCTTGTGTGTGTTTAATGGTTTTTTGGAGTGAGGGCTGGTTCTGGTTTGAATGTTTGCCATCTCTTTCTTCAGCATGTGCTAGACCTTATCCCCTTGATAGGGGTTGTGCAGGTGCATGGCCCACGTCCATGCTCCCAGGAAGGCATTGGCAGTGGTTGGCGCCAGGTCATGGGACCCTTGGCAGCAGCCATATGTTGCTCATGCCCCCAGACAAGTGGGAACAGTGGTCGGTGCCGGGTCATGGGACACTTGGTGTTAGCAGGCTGTGCACAATCCTGGGAAGGTGGGGGCTGCAACCTCTCCCCCTCCCCATAGGACCCTGGGTGGCAGCAGTATTCCACTCCCACCTCTGGATTCCGAGATGCCAGAGTCGGCTCATGCTCATGCCTGCAGCTCATGTAGGCAGTGCCCTCCAAGAAAGAAGCTCCTATGGTGGACCTGCCTCTATCCTCATGTGCCCTCGAACAATGGTGCCTTGCACCTCTTGTGGGCCCAGGCTTCTTCCCGGACTCCCTCTGTTGTTGTGCACCACACCCTAGCCACCTCAGGCTGTCTTTGTGCAGCCAACCCCTGTCCTCTCCCCAAGGTCTGACCTCTGAAGCCCGAGTCTCAGCACCCAGCCCCTGCCTGCCACATGGACGAGCATCTCAGGCTGGTGAGTGCCAGTCAGCACCAATCATCTGTGCAGGTCTCTCTCTGCTTTGCTCTCTGCAAACCTTTTGCTGTGCTCTCCTCCAAGGCTCTGAAGCTCCCCCTCTGTCCTGGCCGATCTCCCTGGCAGTGAGGGAACTTCCCCATATGCAGAAACCTTTCCTCTTTTACAGCTCTCTCCCAGGAGTGCAGGTCTCATCTCTATTCCTTTGTCTCTTTTTTTTTGTCCTACCCAGTTATGTGGATATTTTCTTGCCCTTTTGGAAGTCTGAGGTCTTTTGCCAGAGTTCAGTAGATGTTCTGTGAGAGTCGTTCCACATGTAGATGTATTTTTGATGTATCTGTGGGGTGTAGGTGAACTCCATGTCCTACTCTTCTGCTATCTTGACCTGCTCTGATGATCACTAAATTGGTAGTAGTCATTGTAATTATTATACCTAAGGACCAAACGATCAACCCATCATCAAGACTGATCTGTTTGATAGTAAAGCAATCTCTTTTCAAAAATATCCATTTAGCTATTAAAATGTTACATCTGGATGGTAGAATCTCTGAACCTTACATGTTCTATTTCTCTGAGGTGCACAGGACCCTCTGGGGATCCATGAAGATAATCTCAGGTGGCAGCAAGTTGTCTATAATAATTTCATCTTTGTGTATTTTTATTCCGATAATATAACTTAACAAAATCACATTCTGGATCATCTGGTTGACCACCTCACACGTGAGTACTGCCATCAATTTTGAAATCTGTGTTACACATGTTACTTTAATTATATATTCCACTATTTTAATTATAGTGGAGTAAGATTAGAATGGCAGTGAAATGAATATGTAAGTGATGTATTCTCACCAAGGAAAGACTAAATAGCATCATAGATGGCTATGCAAGTAATAGTTCTGCAGTAACTGGAATAGAAAAATGTAATGGGAAAATTGAGTCTTACAAAAATACAGGGATGAACATTCAGAGTAACATGTTCCACAATAGTCAGTAATATATTCATCTTGCAAATGGTAAATTATTTGTAACCAAAAATAATGTTGTTACTTTGAATTTTACTAGTTGAGCAGGTTTTATTTAATTTAAAAATATATTTTGGTTTATAGTTTTAGGACTATAAGCATAAATAATATATGTATAGTTTCATGTTTGTACATACTTAAATACCATCATAATAAAAATAATTTAAGTCAACTATAGTGTTACAGTATTTTTTTAAAATTAAAGTATGGCCACATATTATTTAAGTTGGAGAGACATTGCTCTTGGATGTCTGCAAGTCACAAGGCAGGGTTTGAAAAAAGAGATGTAAACATAACCTAGACAGGCCTTTGGGTTTCAGATGGTAACTGGGGTACTGACTTAATTTTTTAAAAAATATGAGAGTATGCAGTAGAAAAGTTTAGACTTGTGAACAGGATTATTCAAACACTTCTACCTCATGGACAGATCTAGTGATATGTATAATTGTAAATGTGTGATTAAAAACAGTTTGAGGGTCCACAACATTTCCCACCAAAATTTTTCCTTTATTTCACAAATATTTACTAAGTTCACTACTATGTGCTAGGCAGTGGCAAACCATGGGAATACAGTAGAGAATAAAACACACACACTGCCCTCATGAAATACACATTAAATAAATAATTACACAAATAAATATAAACTTACAAGCTACAATACGAGTATCAAGATAAGGAAAAAGATGTGAAAGAGAATCATACGACATATGTATTCTACAATAAATAGTCATGAAAGTCTTCTCTAAGGATATATTTAAAGTGAGCTATGAATGATGAGCAGGAGATAGCCAGGTAAAAAATGAGAAAGAACATTCCAAAAAGAACATACAGTTCATGAAAATATCCCAAAGCAAGTAAGAAATGGTATAATTTTAAATGGCAATGAGGCCCTGGAGGGTAGTGAGTAAAATTTTTTTAAAATTTGGATACTTTTCTAAAAGAGGAGCAGAAGCTACTGATAAGTTTTAAATATAGGGATGATATGATCCAAGTGACATTTTTAAATGATCAGTCTGGCTGTTATTGGAAAAAAAGGTAGAGTGGAGTAAGAAAAGAAACAGTAGGAATGTTTTCATATTAGTGCAGATAAGAAATAACTGTGACTTGGGCTAGGATAGTAAAGATGAAGACAAAAATTAATTAAGATATATCCTGGAAGTATAAATGAGAAGACATACCTAAACACAATGAAAAAATCATACTAATCCAAATTGAAAATTAGTTTTCAAAGCAACTACTTGGGCTCTTGAAAAATGCTAATATTATGAAAGACAAGAAAAGTCTACAGGTATTGTTTTATATTAAAGGAAACTAAAGAAGCACCACAAATAAATGCAATGTCTGAGTCTGGATAAGGAAAAAAAATCTACAAAGGATATTATGGGAATAATTGGGGGAATTCAGATATGGACTGTTGTTAAATAATATTGTATCCGTGTTATTTTTTTGTATGTATAATTGCATTATAGTTCTGTGGGAGAATACCCTTGTTCTTAGGAGATACATACTAAAGTATATATAAGTGAAGCTTCAAGATGTCTACAACTAAGTTTTAAATGGTTCATAGAAGGCAAGAGGTGAGAGTGGGGAAGAAAGATAAAAGAAATTGTTAACAATTGATGAATCTAAATAAAGAGTATATAAGTGTTTATTTTATTGTTCTTTTAATGTTCTTGTGGGATTGAAATGTCACACTAAAAAGCTAGTGGAAGTGGATAGGAGTTGCTGACTGATCAGATATGGCGCAAGGACAAGGGAAAAAAATCAAGGATAACATCTAAGCAACTGGACGTATAATGGTGTGATTCAGAAAGATAAGGAAGATAGTGTCAAGTGAGAGAGGAAAATGAAGGCAGTGTGATAACAAAGAGTTCTTTATGGTCATACAGAATGTGAAACTTAGACATTCATATCTTACATGCAGTTAGGCACATAAATCTGGAGCTCAGCAAGGAAGGCAGGGCTGAGCATGTATATCTGGGCACCATTAGCATGTACCTGATGTTTAAAGTAACAATCCAAGAAGAAGATATAACAATTATAAATGTTTATGTACCCAACATAGGAGCACCTCAATACATAAGGCAAATTCTAACAACCATGAAAGGAGAAAATGACAAAACACAATAATAGTAGTGGACTTTAACACCCGAATTACACCAATGGACAGATCATCCAAACAGAAAATAAATAAGGAAACACAAGCTTTACATGACAGAATAGACCATATAGATCTAATTGATATTTGTAGAACATTCCACCCAAAAGTGGCAGAATACACTTTCTTCTCAAGTGCACATGGAACATTCTGCAGGATAGACTGCATCTTGGGTCACAAATCAAGCCTTTGGAAATATTAGAAAATTGAAATCATATCAAGCATCTTTTCTGACCACAACACTATGAGATTGCAAATCAGTTACAGGAAAAAACTGTAAGAAAACACAAATACATGTAGGCTAAATAGTGTGCTACTAAATAACCAAGAGATCACTGAAGAAATCAAAGAATAAATAAAAATATACATAGAAAAAAATAACAATGAAAACACGAAGACCCAAAACATAAAGAACACAGCAAAAGCAGTTCTAAGAGGGATGGTAATAGCAATTCAATCTCACCTCAAGAAACAAGAAAAATCTCAAATAAACAATCTAACCCTAACTTAAAACAACTAGAGAAAGAAGAACAAAGAAAATCCAAAGTCAAGAGAAGGAAGGAAATCATAAAGATCAGATCAGAAATAAATTAAATAGAAACAAAGAAAACAGTAGCAAAGATCAATAAAACGACAAGATGGTTCTTTGAGAAGATAAACAAAATTGATAAACCCTTAGCCAGACTCATGAAGAAAAAAAGGGAGAGGATGCACATCAATAAACTTAGAAATGAAAAAGGAGAAATCACAACTGACACTGTAGAAATACAAAGGATTATAAGGCACTACTAGAAACAACTATATGCCAATAAAATGGACAATCATGAAGAAATGGACAATTTTTTGCAAAGGTACAATTTCCCAAGACTGAACCAGGAAGAATTAGGAACTATAAATAGACCTATCATAAGGAATGAAATTGAAACTGTAATTAAAAATCTTCCAAAAAACAAAAGTCTAGGACCAGATGGATTCATAGGCTAATTCTGTCAAACATTTAGAGAAGAGCTAACACTGATCCTTCTCAAACTATTCTGAAAATCTGCAGAGGGAGAAACACTCTCAAATACATTCTACGAAGCCACCATCACCATGATACCAAAACCAGAAAAACATATCACAAAAAATGAAAATTATAGACCAAGATCACTGATGAACATAGATGCAAAAATCCTGAACAAAATACTAGGAAAGAGAATCCAACAACACATTAAAAGGATCATAGACTATGATCAAGTGGGATTTATCTCAGGGATGCAAGTATTCTTCAGTATACACAAATCAATCAATGTGATACACCACATTAACAAGTTAAGGAATAAAAACCATATGATTCTCAATAGATGCAGGAAAATCTTTTGACAAAATTTAACACCTATTTATGATAAAAACTCTCAAGAAAGTGTGCATAGAGGGAACCTACCACAACATAATAAAGGCCATATATAACAAACCCACAGCTAGCATCATACTCAGTGGTGAAAGAGTGAAAGCATTTCCTCTAAGATCAGGAACAAAGTAAGGATGTTCACTCTTACTACTGTTATCCAACATAGTTTGGGAAGTCCTAGTCACAGCAATCAGAGAAGAAAAAGAAATGAAAAGAATCCAAATCAGAAAAGAAGAAGTAAAACTGTCACTATTTGCCCATGACATGATACTATACATAGAATATCTTAAAGATGCCACCAGAAAACTACTAGAAGTAATCAGTGAATTTGGTAAGGTTGCAGAATAAAAAATTAAGGCACAGAAATCTCTGGCATTCTTATATACCAACAATGAAAGATCAGAAAGAGAAATTAAGGAAACACTCCCATTTACCACTGCAACAAAAAGAATAAAATACCTAGGAATAAATCTGCCTAAGGAGGCAAAAGACTTGTACTCAGAAAACTATAAAACACTGATGAAAGAAATTGAAGATGACATAAAGAGATTGAGAAATATACCATATTCTTGAAACAGATGGAGAAATATACCATGTTGTTGGATTGGAAGAATCCATATTGTGAAAATGACGATACTACTCAAAGCAATCTACAGATTCAATTCAATCCCTATCATACTACCAATGGCATTCTTCACAGAATTAGAAGAAAAAAATTTACAATTCATAGAGAAACACAAAAGATCGTGAATAGCCAAATCAATCTTGAGAAAGAAACATGGAGTTGGAGGAATCAGGTTCCCTGACTTCAAACTATAGCACAAAGCTACAGTAATCAAGACAGTATGGTACTGGCACAAAAAGAGAAATATAGATCAGTGGTAAAGGATAGAATGCCCAGAGGTAAACCTACGCACATATGGGCACCTAATTTACAACAAGGATGGCAAGAACAGACAATGGAGAAAGAAGAACCCCTTCAGTAAGTGGTGCTGGGAAAACTGGACAGTTACATGTAAAAGAATGAAATTAGAGCACTACCTAACATCATACACAAAAATAAACTCCAAATGGATTAAAGACTTAGATGTAAGACCAGACACTATAAAACTCTTAGAGGAAAACATAGGCAAAACAGTCTTTGTTATAAACCACACCAAGATCTTTTTTGATCCACCTCCTAGAGTAACGGAAGTAAAAATTAAAAAATGGGACTTAATTAAACTTAAAAGCTTTTGCACAGCAAAGAAAACCATAAAGAAGATAAAAAGACAACTCTCAGAATGGGAGAAAATATTTGCAAATGAAACAACAGACAAAGGATTAATTTCCAAAATATACCAACAGCTCATGGAGCTCAATATCAAAAAAACAAACAATCCAGTTAAAAAATGGGCAGAAGACCTAAATAGTCATTTCCCCAAGGAAGACATACAGATGGCCACGAGGCACATGAAAAGATGCTCAACATCACTAATTATTAGAAAAATGCAAATCAAAACTCACTTCACGCTGGTCAGAATGACCATTATCAAAAAATCTAGAAACAATAAATGCTGGAAAGGATGTGGTGAAAGGGAAACCCTCCTGCACTGTTGGTGGGAATGTAAATTGATATCACCACCATGGAAAACAGTATGGAGGTTCCTTAAAAACCTAAAAGTAAAACAACCATACGATCCAGCAATCCCACTACTGGGCATATACCCTGAGAAAACCATAATTCAAAAAGAGACATGCACCACAATGTTCATTGCAGCACTATTTACAATAGTCGGGACATGGAATCAACCTAATTGTCCATTCACAGATGAATGGATGAAGAAGATATGGCACATATATAGAATGGAATATTACTCAGCCATAAAAAGAAACGAAATTGAGTTATTTGTAGTGACGTGGATGGACCTAGAGTCTGTCATACAGAGAGAAGTAAGTCAGAAAGAGAAAAAGAAATACTGTATGCTAATGCATATATATTGAATATATTAAAAAATGGTACTGATGAACCTAATTGCAGGGCAGGAATAAAGAGGTAGACATAGAGAATGGACTTGAGAACATGGGGTGGGAGGGCAAAGCTGGGGTGTAGTGAGAATAGCATCAACATATATACACTGCAGAATGTTAAATAGTTGGCTGGTGGGAAGCACCAGTATAGCACAGGGAGATCAGGTGAGTGTTTTGTGATGACCTAGAGGGGTTGTATAGGGAGGATGGGAGGGAGGCTCAAGAGGTAGTGGATATGGGAACATGTGTATGCATACGGCTGATTCACCTTCTTGTGCAACAGAAACTAACACAGCATTGTGAAGCAATTATAGTCCAATAAAGATCTATTTTAAAAAAAGTAATATTGAAGTGAAACAGAAAAAAATAAATAAAATGAAATAAAAGCCACGGTAGTGGCTAGGATCAACTAGGGAAAGAGTACAGAGAGAATCAAAGGGAAAAAAAGAGGATAAATAGGAGAGAAGACGACTATTGTTGGAGGGGAATCAAGATGGTGAAGTAAGAGGATATGGATCTCATCTCCCCCCACAAACACATCAAAAACACATCTACATGTGGAATAATTCTTATGGAAAAGTAACTGGAAACTTGCAGAACTCTTATAGAACCAACGTTTCAAGAAAGATTCCTATGTCATGAGGTAAGATGGGAAAAAAAAGGCATTGTAATGGTACCTGTGCCCCTGGGAGGGATCTAAGAGGAAAAAGAAGATAGCACAGGTGTACAGTCACCCTGGGGAATGAACAGTTCTAGACGCAGACTGAGTGTCCCTTTACTGGGGTATTATGAATGGGAGACAAGCCCCATGGCTGCTAGGAGAATCGCTGGGACAAAGAGAAAGATTGGAGAAGACTAGACTCCACTCAAAATGAGTGTCTGAGTGCTGGCTTGCCCACAGACAAGGTGGAGATAGCTCTGCACTAGTGGCTGCCATCTCACATGATCCCCAATCCAAGCTGTGCAAACACACTGGGCTCTCTCACTCCATACCATGGTTAGGCATGGGATATAGGACAGCAGAGTCCTGGGAAAAGACTCCATCTAGCAACACAGAGGTGGTTAGGGGGTCTAGGGTGTGGTCTGGGTGGGGTTGTGGCAGCCATTGTTGGTATTTATCCAAATAGCACCACAGGCACAGACCAGACCTCTGGTGACAGTAGTTGCTCCAAACCCTGTGACCAACACACTGCATTCCTCACTCCCAACTGAGTGAACACTCCAACTCCACCCACTACATGCCACAGCTTGGAACTGGATCTGGGGCAGACAGGTCCTGGGAGAAGACTGCCACAGAGGCATCCTAGATCTCTGACAGCAGTGCAGCACCTCAGTTTCTGCAGTCACAATGCCCCAACCCTCTACCCCAGCCTAGTGAACAATCTGGCCCCACCCACTCCACACACAGTCTTGCACTAGATCTGGGAAAGACACAAGAGAGGAAGGGCTGCTAATTCAGGCTGCCTTTGAGCAGAGCCACAGAAGCCTACACAGGTGGCATATAGATCTTCTGTGAGCACACACATGGGTCTCACTTTCTTCATCAATAATTTCCTTGGGGTAGGGCACCCACTCAACAGGGAATGGAGCCTGATTGAGTCCAACACTCAGGGCTTCTACTCCAGCAACTTGGGTGCAGGCCCTACCCCTGACAGTGTGGCAATAGCCATGAAGCAGAGAGGAAGTCCCATTACACAACCTGCATAGGCATTAGATTCCTCAACACCAACCACACCCCTTATCAAGGTGATAATGGCCAGCACACCATGAGGAAAGATGTGACTGGTATCCATATCAAAACCAGCCCTCACACCAAAGACATTGGATACACACAGTGTACACAAGTATGATTCCACATAAAAATACCCCTTCAAGACCACAATAGATAACTGTTTCTCCAAAATTCATAGAGACAGAGAAAGTTAAGTAAAATGAAAAGGCAGAGGAATTACTCCCAATTAAAAGAGCAAGAAAAATCCCCTGAAAGAACAAATAATGAAACAGAGCTCACCAGTCTACAAGACCCCAAGTTCAAAAAGTGGTAATAAAAATGCTAACTGAATTAAGAAAGATTATTGATATAAATGCAGATTACTGTAATAAGGAACTAAGAACAATAAAGATGAACCAAAGGTACATAAATTAATTTCAGAGGTAAAAACCAATCTAGAAACAATGAATAAATGACTAAATTACACAAAAGAGTAAGTAAGTGATCTGGAAGACAGAATAAAGGAAATGACCCAATAAAAACAGCAGACAGAATGATAAATTAAAAAAATATGAGTACAAGAAATGAGATCTCTGGGATAACATCAAATATGCATAATAGGGGTTCCAGAAGAAGAGACTGAAAATATATTTGAAGAAATTATGGATGAAAAATTCTCAAACCTAAAGAAGGAAACAGATATTGAGGTACAAGAGATACAGAAGGTCCCAAACAAAATTAACCCAAACAGACCCACACCAAGACATATCATAATTAAAATGGGAAATGTTAAAGATAAAGAGAGGATACTAAAGGCAGTAAGAGAGAAACAAAGAATCAGTTACAAGGGAACCCCCATAAGGCTACCAGCTGATTTCTCTGTAGAAATTTTGTAGGATAGAAGGGAGTGGCATGATATATTCAAAGACCTGAACAGAAAACCTTCAACCAAGGATACTCTAACCAGCATGATTATAATTCAGAATAGAAGGAGAGATAAAGAATTTCTCAAACAAGCAAAAACTAAAAGAATTCAGCAATATTAAACCTACCCTAAAAGAAATATTGAAAGCCCTTCTCTAGAAAAGAGAAAAGAGGCAAGATTCTATAGGAAAATGAAATACAGTAGGAAAGACAAATATATAAAAGGCTTGAAGATCACTTAAATAAGCCAATACATAGATTAAAAACAACAAAAAATTGTAAAAGTAATTATAACTACAATTAACAGCAAAAGGATATGCATGAAGGTGTAAAGCAGGACATAAAAATCAAAAATTGAGAGACTAGAAAAATGTAGATCTTTCAGAATGACTTTGAACTTGAATGACTATCAGTTTAAAGCAAGCAGATAGAGTTATGGGTCAACATACTTGAGCTATATGATAACCACAAATCAAAAATGCACAATAGATTCACAAAAACCAAAAAGAAAGGAACTCAAGAATAATACAGAAAAAAATAATCAAACTACAAAAGAGAAAAATAAAAAGAAGAAATGAACAAAGAACTACAAAAACAACTGGATAACAAGGATTAAAATGGCAGTACATACATAACTATCAATAATTTTTTAAATGTCAGTGTAGACTAAATGCTCTGATCATAGAATGGTAGACATAGAATGGCAGAATGGATAAAAAAACAAAAAAAACCCCAAAACCAAGAACATACAATATGCTGCCTACAGGAGACTCACTTCAGAGCTAAACACACACACAGACAGAAAGTGAGGGAATGCTATAAGATATTTCATGCTAATGAAAACAACAAGAAAACAGGGTTAGAAATACTCATATCAGACAAAACAGACTTTAAAACAAAGTCCATAAAGATGACAAAGAAGTGCATTATATAATAATAAAGGGATCAATAAAAGAAGAGGATATTACATACATCAATATATACACACCCAATATAGGAGCACCTAAATATAAAAAACTAATACTAACAGACATAAAAGGAGAAACTGACAATAATGCAATAATAGTAGGAGACTTTATCACCCCACAGACATCAATGGAGAGATCATCCTGACAGAAAATCAATAAGGCAACAGAGGTCCTAAATGACACAATAGACCAGTTGGACTTAATTGATATCTACAGGACACTACATCCAAAAAAACAAGAATACACATTCTTTGTGCATGGAATATTTTTTACGATAGACTACACGCTAGATCACAAAACAAGCCTCAACAAATATAAGAGAGAAATTATTTCAAGCATCTATTCTGAAGAAAATGGTATGCAACTAGAAATCAACCAGAGAAAGAAAAAGAAGAAAAGAACAAACACATGAAGACTAAACAAGGTGCTACTAAAAAAACAGAGTCAATAGTAAAATCAGGGAGTGAGGGGGAAGATGGTGGAAGAGTAAGATGTGGAGATCACCTTCTTCCCCACAGATACACCAGAAATACATCCACACATGGAACAACTCCTACAGAACACCTACTGAATGCTGGTAGAAGACCTCAGACCTCCCAAAAGGAAAGAAACTCCCCACGTACCTCGGTAGGGCAAAAGAAAAAAGAATAAACAGAGACAAAAGAATAGGGACGGAACCGGTATAAGTGGGATGGAGCTCTGTAGGAGGAAGTGTTTCCACACACTAGGAAGCCCCTTCGCGGGCAGAGACTGCAGGTGGCGGAGGGGGAAAGCTTTGGAGCCGCGGAGGAGTGCACAGCAACAGGGGTGCGGAGGGCAAAGTGGAGAGATTCCCACACAGAGGATCGGTGCCAACCAGCACTCACCAGCCCGAGAGGCTTGTCTGCTCAACTGCCAGGGCAGGCGGGGTTTGGGAGATGAGGCTCAGGCTTCAGTTGGATCCCAGAGAGAGGACTGGGGTTGGCAGCATGAACACAGCCAGAAGGGGGCTAGTGCACCACTGCTAGAAAGGAGGGAGTCTGGGGAAAAGTCTGGACCTGCCGAAGAGGCAGGAGACTTTCTCTTCACATTTTGAATCCTGGTACATGAGGAGAAGGGATTAAGAGTGCTACTTAAAGGAGCTCCAGAGACAGGCACGAGCCATGGCTATCAGCACGGACCACAGAGACATGCATGACACACTAAGGCTCCTGCTGCCGCCACCAAGAAACCTGTGTGCGAGCACAGGTCCTATCCACACCTCCCTTCCGGGGATCCTGTGTAGCCCACCACTGCCAGGGTCCCGGCATCCAGGAACAACTTCCCCCGGAGAAAGCAGCATGGTGCACCACAGTCTAGTGAAACGTCACTCTGGCCTCTGCCGGCTCAGTCTGGCCCCGCATCCGTAGCCCTCCATCCCACCAGCCTGAGTGAGTCACAGCCCCTGAAGCAGCTGCTCCTTTTACCCCATCCTGTCTGAGTGAAGAACAGATGCCCTCCGACGACCTTACACGCAGAGGGGGGGGGCAAAATACAAAGATGAGCCCTGGGAGCTGAAAGAACAAAGAGAGAAAGGGAAATCTCTCCCAGCAGCCTCAGAAGCAGCGGATTAAAGCTCCACAATCAACTTGATGTACCCTGCATCTGTGGAATACATGAATAGACAACGAATCATCCCAAATTGAGGAGGTGAACTTTGAGAGCAAGATTTATTATTTTTTCCCCTTTTTCCTCTTTTTGAGAGTGTGTATGTGTTTGCTTCTGTCTGTATAGCTTTCCTTTCACCATTTGTATAGGGTTCTTTTTTTTTTTTAACATCTTTATTGGGGTATAATTGCTTTACAATGGTGTGTTAGTTTCTGCTTTATAACAAAGTGAATCAGTTATACATAAACATAAGTTCCCGTATGTCTTCATTCTTGCATCTCCCTCCCTCCCACCCTCCCTATCCCACCCCTCCAGGCTGTCACAAAACACCGAGCCAATATCCCTGTGCCATGCGGCTGCTTCTCACTAGCTATCTACCTTAAGTTGGTTAGTGTGTATATGTCCATGACTCTCTATCGCCCTGTCACAGCTCACCCTTCCCCCTCCCCATATCCTCAAGTCTGTTCTCCAGTAGGTCTGTGTCTTTATTACTGTCTTACCCCTAGGTTCTTCATGACATTTTTTTTCTTAAATTTCATATATATGTGTTAGCATACGGTGTTTGTCTTTTTCTTTCTGACTTACTTCACTCTGTATGACAGACTCTAGGTCTATCCACCTCATTACAAATAGCTCAATTTCATTTGTTTTTATGGCTGAGTAATATTCCATTGTATATATGGGCCACATCTTCTTTATCCATTCATCCGATGATGGGCACTTAGGTTGTTTCCATCTCTGGGCTATTGTAAATAGAGCTGCAATGAACATTTTCGTATATGACTCTTTTTGAATTTTGGTTTTCTCAGGGTAAATGCCCAGTAGTGGGATTGCTGGGTCATATGGTAGTACTATTCGTAGTTTTTTAAGGAACCTCCATACTGTTCTCCATAGTGGCTGAACCAATTCACATTCCAACCAGCAGTGCAAGAGTGTTCCCTTTTCTCCACACACTCTCTCCAGCATTTATTTTTTCTAGATTTTTTGATGATGGCCATTCTGACTGGTGTGAGATGATATCTCATTGTAGTTTTGATTTGCATTTCTCTAATGATTAGTGATGTTGAGCATTCTTTCATGTATTTGTTGGCAGTCTGTATATCTTCTTTGGAGAATTGTCTATTTAGGTCTTCTGCCCATTTTTGGATTGGGTTGTTTGTTTTTTTGTTATTGAGCTGCATGAGCTGCTTGTAAATTTTGGAGATTAACCCTTTGTCAGTTGCTTCATTTGCAAATATTTTCTCCCATTCTGAGGGTTGTCTTTTGGTCTTGTTTATGGTTTCCTTTGCTGTGCAAAAGCATTGAAGTTTCATTAGGTCCCATTTGTTTATTTTTGTTTTTATTTCCATTACTCTAGGAGGTGGGTCAGAAAGGATCTTGCTGTGATTAATGTCATAGAGTGTTCTGCCTATGTTTTCCTCTAAGAGTTTGATAGTTTCTGGCCTTACATTTAGGTCTTTAATCCATTTTGAGCTTATTTTTGTGTATGGTGTTACGGAGTGATCTAATCTCATACTTTTAAAAGTACCTGTCCAGTTTTCCCAGCACCACTTATTGAAGAGGCTGTCCTTTCTCCACTGTACATTGCTGCCACCTTTATAAAAGACAAGGTGTCCATATGTGCGTGGGTGTATCTCTGGGCTTTCTATCCTGTTCCATTGATCCATCTTTCTGTTTTTGTGCCAGTACCATACTGTCTTGATTACTGTAGAGCTGTAGCATAGTCTGAAGTCAGGGAGCCTGATTCCTCCAGTTCCTTTTCTCGTTCTCAAGATTGATTTGGCTATTCGGGGTCTTTTGTGTTTCCATACAAATTGCAAAATATTTTGTTCTAGTTCTGTGCAAAAGGCCAGTGGTAGTTTGATAGGGATTGCATTGATTCTGTAGATTGCTTTGGGTAGTAGAGTCATTTTCACAATGTTGATTCTTCCAATCCAAGAACACGGTATATCTCTCCATCTATTTGTATCATCTTTAATTTCTTTCATCAGTGTCTTATAATTTTCTGCATACAGGTCTTTTGTCTCCTTGGGTAGGTTTATTCCTAGATATTTTATTCTTTTTGTTGCAATGGTAAATGGGAGGGTTTTCTTGATTTCACTTTCGGATTTTTCATCATTAGTATATAGGAATGCAAGAGATATCTGTGCATTAATTTTGTATCCTGCCACTTTACCAAATTCATTGATTAGCTCTAGTAGCTTTCTGGTAGCATCTTTAGGATTCTCTATGTATAGTATCATGTCATCGGCAAAAAGTGATAGCTTTACTTCTTCTTTTCCAATTTGGATTCCTTGTATTTCCTTTTCTTCTCTGATGGCTGTGGCTAAAACTTCCAAAACTATGTTGAATAAGAGTGGCGAGAGTGGGCAACCTTGTCTTGTTCCTGATCTTAGTGGAAATGCTTTCAGTTTTTCACCATTGAGGATGATGTTTGCTGTGGGCTTGTCATATATGGCCTTTATTATGTTGAGGAAAGTTCCCTCTATGCCTACTTTCTGCAGGGTTTTTATCATAAATGGGTGTTGAATTTTGTCAAAAGCTTTCTCTGCATCTATTGAGATGATCATATGGTTTGTCTCCTTCAATTTTTTAATATGGCTTATCACATTGATAGATTTGCGTATATTGAAGAATCCTTGCATTCCTGGAATAAACCCCACTTGATCATGGTGTATGATTCTTTTAATGTGCTCTTGGATTCTGTTTGCTAGTATTTTGTTGAGGATTTTTGCATCTATGTTCATCAGTGATATTGGCCTGTAGTTTTCTTTCTTTGTGACATCCTTGTCTGGTTTTGGTATCAAGGTGATGGTGGCCTCGTAGAAGGAGTTTGGGAGTGTTCCTCCCTCTGCTATATTTTGGAAGAGTTTGAGAATGATAGGTGTTAGCTCTTCTCTAAATGTTTGATAGAATTCGCCTGTGAAGCCATCTGGTCCTGGGCTTTTGTTTGTTGGAAGATTTTTAATCACAGTTTCAATTTCAGTGCTTGTGATTGGTCTGTTCATATTTTCTATTTCTTCCTGATTCAGTCTTGGCAGGTTGTGCATTTCTAAGAATTTGTCCATTTCTTCCAGATTGTCCATTTTATTGGCATAGAGTTGCTTGTAGTAATCTCTCATGATCTCTTTTATTTCTGCAGTGTCAGTTGTTACCTCTCCTTTTTTGTTTCTAATTCTATTGATTTGAGTGTTCTCCTTTTTTTCTTGATGAGTCTGGCTAGTGGTTTATCTATTTTGTTTATCTTCTCAAAGAACCAGCTTTTAGTTTTATTGATCTTTGCTATTGTTTCTTTCATTTCTTTTTCATTTATTTCTGATTTGATTTTTATGATTTCTTTCCTTCTGCTAGCTTAAGGGTTTTTTTGTTCTTCTTTCTCTAACTGCTTGAGGTGCATGGTTAGGTTGTTTATTCGAGATGTTTCCTGCTTCTTTTTTTTTTTTAACATCTTTATTGGAGTATAATTGCTTTACAATGGTGTGTTAGTTTCTGCTTTATAACAAAGTGAATCAGTCATACATAAACATAAGTTCCCATATGTCTTCATTCTTGCGTCTCCCTCCCTCCCACCCTCCCTATCCCACCCCTCCAGGCTGTCACAAAGCACCAAGCCAATATCCCTGTGCCATGCGGCTGCTTCCCACTAGCTATCTACCTTACTACATTTGTTAGTGTGTATATGTCCATGACTCTCTCTCGCCCTGTCACAGCTCACCCTTCCCCCTCCCCATAACCTCAAGTCCGTTCTCTAGGAGGTCTGCGTCTTTATTCCTGCCTTACCCCTAGGTTCTTCATGACATTTTTTTTTCTTAAATTCCATATATATGTGTTAGCATACGGTATTTGTCTTTTCCTTTCTGACTTACTTCACTCTGTATGACAGACTCTAGGTCTATCCACCTCATTAAAAATAGCTCAATTTCGTTTCTTTTCATGGCTGAGTAATATTCCATTGTATATATGTGCCACATCTTCTTTATCCATTCATCCGATGATGGGCACTTAGGTTGTTTCCATCGCTGGGCTATTGTAAATAGAGCTGCAATGAACATTTTGGTACATGACTCTTTTTGAATTTTGGTTTTCTCAGGGTATATGCCCAGTAGTGGGATTGCTGGGTCATATGGTAGTTCTATTTGTAGTTTTTTAAGGAACCTCCATACTGTTCTCCATAGTGGCTGAACCAATTCACATTCCCACCAGCAGTGCAAGAGTGTTCCCTTTCCTCCACACCCTCTCCAGCATTTATTGTTTCTAGATTTTTTGATGATGGCCATTCTGACTGGTGTGAGATGATATCTCATTGTAGTTTTGATTTGCATTTCTCTAATGATTAACGATGTTGAGCATTCTTTCATGTGTTTGTTGGCAGTCTGTATATCTTCTTTGGAGAAATGTTTATTTAGGTCTTCTGCCCATTTTTGGATTGGGTTGTTTGTTTTTTTGTTATTGAGCTGCATGAGCTGCTTGTAAATTTTGGAGATTAATCCTTTGTCGGTTGCTTCATTTGCAAATATTTTCTCCCATTCTGAGGGTTGTCTTTTGGTCTTGTTTATGGTTTCCTTTGCTGTGCAAAAGCATTGAAGTTTCATTAGGTCCCATTTGTTTATTTTTGTTTTTATTTCCATTACTCTAGGAGGTGGGTCAGAAAGGATCTTGCTGTGATTAATGTCATAGAGTGTTCTGCCTATGTTTTCCTCTAAGAGTTTGATAGTTTCTGGCCTTACATTTAGGTCTTTAATCCATTTTGAGCTTATTTTTGTGTATGGTGTTACGGAGTGATCTAATCTCATACTTTTAAAAGTACCTGTCCAGTTTTCCCAGCACCACTTATTGAAGAGGCTGTCCTTTCTCCACTGTACATTCCTGCCACCTTTATCAAAGATAAGGTGTCCATATATGCGTGGGTTTATCTCTGGGCTTTCTATCCTGTTCCATTGATCTATCTTTCTGTTTTTGTGCCAGTACCATACCGTCTTGATAACTGTAGCTTTGTAGTATAGTCTGAAGTCAGGGAGCCTGATTCCTCCAGTTCCTTTTCTCGTTCTCAAGATTGCTTTGGCTATTCGGGGTCTTTTGTGTTTCCATACAAATTGCAAAATTTTTTGTTCTAGTTCTGTGAAAAATGCCAGTGGTAGTTTGATAGGGATTGCATTGAATCTATAGATTGCTTTGGGTAGTAGAGTCATTTTCACAATGTTGATTCTTCCAATCCAAGAACATGGTATATCTATCCATCTATTTGTATCATCTTTAATTTCTTTCATCAGTGTCTTATAATTTTCTGCATACAGGTCTTTTGTCTCCTTAGGTAGGTTTATTCCTAGATATTTTATTCTTTTTGTTGCAACGGTAAATGGGAGTGTTTTCTTGATTTCACTTTCATATATTTCATCATTAGTGTATTAGAATGCCAGAGATTTCTGTGCATTAATTTTGTATCCTGCCACTTTACCAAATTCATTGATTAGCTCTAGTAGCTTTCTGGTAGCATCTTTAGGATTCTCTATGTATAGGATCATGTCATCTGCAAACAGTGACAGCTTTACTTCTTCTTTTCCGATTTAGATTCCTTGTATTTCCTTTTCTTCTCTGATGGCTGTGGCTAAAACTTCCAAAACTATGTTGAATAAGAGTGGTGAGAGTAGGCAACCTTGTCTTGTTCCTGATCTTAGTGGAAATGCTTTCAGTTTTTCACCATTGAGGATGATGTTTGCTGTGGGCTTGTCATATATGGCCTTTATTATGTTGAGGAAAGTTCCCTCTATGCCTACTTTCTGCAGGGTTTTTATCATAAATGGGTGTTGAATTTTGTCAAAAGCTTTCTCTGCATCTATTGAGATGATCATATGGTTTGTCTCCTTCAATTTTTTAATATGGCTTATCACATTGATAGATTTGCATATATTGAAGAATCCTTGCATTCCTGGAATAAACCCCACTTGATCATGGTGTATGATTCTTTTAATGTGCTCTTTGATTCTGTTTGCTAGTATTTTGTTGAGGATTTTTGCATCTATGTTCATCAGTGATATTGGCCTGTAGTTTTCTTTCTTTGTGACATCCTTGTCTGGTTTTGGTATCAAGGTGATGGTGGCCTCGTAGAAGGAGTTTGGGAGTGTTCCTCCCTCTGCTATATTTTGGAAGAGTTTGAGAAGGATAGGTGTTAGCTCTTCTCTAAATGATGATAGAATTCGCCTGTGAAGCCATCTGGTCCTGGGCTTTTGTTTGTTGGAAGATTTTTAATCACAGTTTCAATTTCAGTGCTTGTGATTGGTCTGTTCATATTTTCTATTTCTTCCTGATTCAGTCTTGGCAGGTTGTGCATTTCTAAGAATTTGTCCATTTCTTCCAGATTGTCCATTTTATTGGCATAGAGTTGCTTGTAGTAATCTCTCATGATCTCTTTTATTTCTGCAGTGTCAGTTGTTACCTCTCCTTTTTTGTTTCTAACTCTATTGATTTGAGTGTTCTCCCTTTTTTTCTTGATGAGTCTGGCTCGTGGTTTATCTATTTTGTTTATCTTCTCAAAGAACCAGCTTTTAGTTTTATTGATCTTTGCTATTGTTTCCTTCATTTCTTTTTCATTTATTTCTGATCTGATTTTTATGATTTCTTTCCTTCTGCTAGCTTAAGGGTTTTTTTGTTCTTCTTTCTCTAATTGCTTGAGGTGCATGGTTAGGTTGTTTATTCGAGATGTTTCCTGCTTCTTAAGGTGGGCTTGTATTGCTATCAACTTCCCTCTTAGAACTGCTTTTGCTGCATCCCATAGGTTTTGGGTCGTTGTGTCTCCATTGTCATTTGTTTCTAGGTATTTTTTTATTTTCTCCTTGATTTCTTCAGTGATCACTTCATTGTTAAGTAGCGTATTGTTTAGCCTCCATGTTTTTGTATTTTTTACAGATCTTTTCCTGTAATTGATATCTAGTCTCATGGCGTTGTGGTCAGAAAAGATACTTGATACAATTTCAATTTTCTTAAATTTACCAAGGGTTGATTTGTGACCCAAGATATGGTCTATCCTGGAGAATGTTCCATGAGCACTTGAGAAAAATGTGTATTCTGTTGGTTTTGGATGGAGTGTTCTATAAATATCAATTAAGTCCATCTTGTTTAATGTATCATTTAAAGCTTGAGTTTCCTTATTTATTTCCATTTTGGATGATCTGTCCATTGGTGAAAGTGGGGTGTTAAAGGCCCCTACTATGAATGTGTTACTGTCGATTTCCCCTTTTATGGCTGTTAGTATTTGCCTTATGTATTGAGGTACTCCTATGTTGGGTGCATAAATATTTACAATTGTTATATTTTCTTCTTGAATCGATCCCTTGATCATTATGTAGTGTCCTTCTTTGTCTCTTCTAAAAGTCCTTATTTTAAAGTCTATTTTGTCTGGTATGAGAATTGGTATTCCAGCTTTCTTTTGGTTTCCATTTGCATGGAATATATTTTTCTATCCCCTTACTTTCAGTGTGTATGTGTCTCTAGGTCTGAAGTCGGTCTCTTGTAGACAGCATATATAAGGGTCTTGTTTTTGTATCCATTCAGCCAATCTGTGTCTTTTGGTGGGAGCATTTATTCCATTTACATTTAAGGTAATTATCGATATGTATGTTCCTATTCCCATTTTCTAAATTGTTTTGTGTTCGTTATTGTAGGTATTTTCCTTCTCTTGTGTTTCTTGTCTAGAGAAGTTCCTTTAGCATTTGTTGTAAAGCTGGTTTGGTGGTGCTGAACTCTCTCTGCTTTTGCTTGTCTGTAAAGATTTTAATTTCTCCATCAAATCTGAATGAGATCCTTGCTGGGTAGAGTAGTCTTGGTTGCAGGTTTTTGTCCTTCATCAATTTCAGTATGTCCTGCCACTCCCTTCTGTCTTGTAGGGTTTCTGCTGAGAGATCAGCTGTTAACCTTATGGGGATTCCCTTGTGTGTAATTTGTTGTTTTTCCCTTGCTGCTTTTAATATGCTTTCTTTGTATTTAATTTTTGACAGTTTGATTAATATGTGTCTTGACGTATTTCTCCTTGGATTTATCCTGTATGGGACTCTCTGTGCTTCCTGGACTTGATTAACTATTTCCTTTCCCATATTAGGGAAGTTTTCAACTATAATCTCTTCAAGTATTTTCTCAGTCCCTTTCTTTTTCTCTTCTTCTTCTGGAACCCCTATAATTCGAATGTTGGTGCATTTAATGTTGTCCCAGATGTCTCTGAGACGTTCCTCAGTTCTTTTCATTCTTTTTTCTTTATTCTGCTCTGCAGTAGTTATTTCCACTATTTGATCTTCCAGGTCATTTATCCATTCTTTTGCCTCAGTTATTCAGCTATTGATCCCATCTAGAGTACTTTTAATTTCATTTATTGTGTTGTTCATCATTGCTTGTTTCATCTTTATTTCTTCTAGGTCCTTGTTAACTGTTTCTTGCATTTTGTCCATTCTGTTTCCAAGATTTCGGATCATCCTTACTATCATTATTCTGAATTCTTTTTCAGAAAGACTGCCTATTTCCTCTTCATTTGTTAGGTCTGGTGCATTTTTATTTTGCTCCTTTATCTGCTGTGTGTTTTTGTGTCTTCTCATTTTGCTTATCTTACTGTGTTTGGGGTCTCCTTTTTGCAGGCTGTAGGTTCATAGTTCCCACTGTTTTTGATGTCTGTCTCCAGTGGCTAAGTTTGGTTCAGTGGGTTGTGTAGGCTTCCTGGTGGAAGGGACTAGTGCCTGTGTTGCGGTGGATGAGGCTGGATCTTGTCTCTCTAGTGGGCAGGTTCACATCTGGTGGTGTGCTTTGGGGTGACTGTGGCCTTATTATGATATTAGGCAGCTTGTCTGCTAATGAGTGGGGTTGTGTTCCTGTTTTGCTAGTTATTTGGCATATGTTGTCCAGCACTGTAGCTTGCTGGTCATTGAGTGAAGCTGGGTGCTGCTGTTAAGATGGAGGTCTCTGGGAGATTTTCACCGTTTGATATTATGTGGAGCTGGGAGGTCTCTTGTTGACCAGTGTCCTGAAGTTGGCTCTCTTACCTCAGAGGCAGAGCCCTGTCTCCTAGCTGGAGCACCAAGAGCCTTTCATCCACATGGCTCAGAATAATAGGGAGAAAATAATTCGAGAGTATTAGTAGAAGTATGAAGAATGAAAGAAAGAAAGGAGGGAAGGAAGGAAGTAAGGATGAAAGAAAGAAAGAAAGAAAGAGGCAAAGAAGGAAAGAAGGCAAGAAGGAAAGAAAGGAGGGAGGGAGTGAGGGAGGAAGGAAGGAAGGAAGGAAGGAAAAAAGACAGAAAGAAAGAAGATACAGTAAAATAATATAAAGTATAATAAAGTTATTGAATTAAAAAATAATTATTTAGAAAAAAAAGGGCCGGATAGAACCTTCAGACAAATGTTGGAAGCAAAGCTATACAGACAAAATCTTACACAGAAGCATACACATACACCCTCACAAAAAGAGGTAAAGGGGAAAAAATCATAAATCTTGCTCTCAGAGACCACCTCCTCAATTTGGGATGATTCGTTGTCTAAAGGAGGGAAGGAAGGAAGGAAGGAAGGAAAGAAAGAAAGAAAGAAAGAAAGAAAGAAAGAAAGAAAGAAAGAAAGAAAGAAAGAAAGAAAGAAAGAAAGAAGGTAAAGTATAATAAAGTTATTAAAATTATAATTAATTTTTAAGGAAAAAAATTTAAAAAAAACCATGGACGGATAGAACCCTAGGACAAATGGTGGAAGCAAAACTATGCAGACAAAATCTCACACAGAAGCATACACATACACATTCACAAAAAGAGGAAAACGGGAAAAAATCATAGATCTTGCCCTCGAAGCCCACCTCCTCAATTTGGGATGACTCGTTGTCTATTCATGTATTCCACAGATGCAGGGTATATCAAGTTGATTGTGGAGCTTTAATCCGCTGCTTCTGAGGCTGCTGGGAGAGATTTCCCTTTCTCTTCTTTGTTCTCACAGCTCACAGGGGCTCAGCTTTGGATTTGGCCCTGCCTCTGCATATAGGTCGCTGGAGGGCGTCTGTTTTTTGCTCAGATAGGACGAGGTTAAAGGAGCCGCTGATTCGGGGGTCTGGCACACTCAGGCCGGGGGAGAGGGAGGGGTGCTGCCCGCTGGGCGGGCCTGCGGTGGCAGAGGCCGGCGTGACATTGCAGCAGCCTGAGACGTGCCCTGCGTTCTCCCGGGGAAGTTGTCCCTGGATCCCGGGAACCTGGCAGTGGCAAGCTGCACAGGCTCTGCGGAAGAGGGGTGTGGATAGTGACCTGTGCTCTCACACAGGCCCCTTGGTGGTGGCAGCAGCAGCCTTAGCGTCTCCCACCCGTCCCTGGGGTCTGTGCTTTTTGCTGCAGCTCGCGTCCATCTCTGGGGTCCGCGCTTTTCGCCACGGTTGGCTCCCGTCTCTGGAGCTCCTTTAAGTAGTGCTCTGAAACCCCTCTCCTCGCGCACCAGGAAACAAAGAGGGAAGAAAAAGTCTCTTGCCTCTTCAGCAGGTGCAGACTTTTCCCAGGACTCCCTCCCGGCTAGCCGTGGTGCACTAACCCCTTCAGGGTATTTTCAAGACGCCAACCCCAGTCTTCTCCCTGTGCTCCGACTGAAACCCGAGCCTCAGCTCACAGCTCCGCCCGCCCTGGCGGGTGAGCAGACAAGCCTCTCGGGCTGGTGAGTGCCGGTCGGCACCGATCCTCTGTGCGGGAATCTCCCCGCTTTGCCCTCCGCACCCCTGTTGCTGTGCACTCTTCTGTGGCTCCAAAGCTTCCCCCTCTGCCTCCCGCAGTCTCCGCCCGCAAAGGGGCTTCCTAGTGTGTGGAAACTTTTCCTCCTTCACAGCTCCCTCCCACTGGTGCAGGTGCCATCCCTATTCTTTTGTCTCTGTTTTTTCTTTTTTTCTTTTGCCCTACCCAGGTACGTGGGGAGTTTCTTGCCTTTTGGGAGGTCTGAGGTCTTCTGCCAGCCTTCAGTAGGTGTTCAGTAGGTGTTCCACGTGTAGATGTATTTCTGGTGTATCTGTGGGGAGAAAGGTGATCTCCGCGTCTTACTCTTCCACCATCTTCCGAAATTCCTGTATAGGGTTCTATCCGTCCACTGTTGTTGTTTTTTTCTTTTTAAAATTTCTTTTTTCATATTAATTATTTCTTATTTTAATAACCTTATTTAGTTTATCTTATGTTATTTCTATTTATCCTTTTTCTTTCTTTATTTCTTACTTATTTTCTTTCTTTCTTTCTTTCTTTCTTTCTTTCTTTCTTTCTTTCTTTCTTTCTTTCTTTCTTTCTTTCTTCACTTTTTCTCCCTTTTATTCTGAGCCATGTGGAAGAGAGGCTCTTGGTGCTGCAGACAGAAGTCAGTGCTGTGCCTCTATCGTCAGAGAGATAACTTCAGGACACTGGTCCACAAGAGACCCCCGAGGTCCACATAATATCAAACGGTGAAAATCTCCCAGAGATCTCCATCTCAACACCAGCACCCAGCTTCACTCAATGACCAGCAAGCTACAGTGCTGGATAGCCTATGCCAAACAACTAGCAAGACAGGAACACAACACCAGCCATTAGCAGACAGGCTGCCTAAAATCATAATAAGTCCACAGACACCCCAAAACACACCACCAGATGTGGAACTGCTCACCAGAAAGCCACAATCCAGCCTCATCCACGAGACCACAGGCACTAGTCCCCTCCACCAGGAAGCCTACACACCCCACTGAACCAACTATAGACACTGGGACAGACACCAAAAACAACGGGAACTATGAACCTGCAACCTGCAAAAAGGAGACCCCAAACACAGTAAGATAAGCAAATTGAGAAGACAGAAAAACACACCTCAGATGAAGGAGCAAGATAAAAACTGACCAGACATAATAAATGAAGAGGAAATAGGCAGTCTTTCTGAAAAAGAATTCAGAATAATGATAGTAAAGATGATCAAAAATCATGGAAATAGAATAGACAAAATGCAAGAAACATTTAACAAGGCCTAGAAGAAATAAAGACGAAACAGCAATGATGAACAACACAATAAATGAAATTAAAAAAATCTAGTAGGGATCAATAGTAGAATAACTGAGGCAGAAGAATGGATATGTGACCGGGAAGATAAAATAGTGGAAATAACTACTGCAGAGCAGAATAAAGAAAAAAGAATGAAAAGAACTGAGGAATGACTCAGAGACCTCTGGGACAACATTAAACGAAGCAACATTCTAATCATAGGGGTTCCAGAGGAAGAAGAGAAAAAGAAAGGGACTGAGAAAATATTTGAAGAGATTATAGTGGAAAACTTCCTTAATATGGGAAAGGAAATAGTTAACCAACTCCAGGAAGCATAGAGAGTCCCATACAGGATAAATCCTAGGAGAAACATGCCAAGACACATATTAATCAAACTGTCAAAAATTAAATACAAAGAAAAGATATTGAAAGCAGCAAGGGAAAAAAAACAAATAACACACAAGGGAATCCCCATAAAGTTAACAGCTGATCTTTAAGCAGAATTTCTGCAAGCCAGAGGGGACTGGCAGGACATATTCATAGTGGTGAAGGGGAAAAACCTACAACCAAGATTACTCCACCCAGCAAGGATCTCATTCAGATTTGATGGAGAAATTAAAAACTTTACAGACCAGTAAAAGCTGAGAGAATCAGCACCACCAAGCCTGCTTTACAACAAATGCTAAAGGATCTTCTCTAGGAAAGAAACACAAGAGAAGGAAAAGCCTACAATAACAAGCCCAAAACAATTAAGAAAACGGGAATAGGAACATACATATCTATAATTACCTTAAATGTAAATGGATTAAATGCTCCCAACAAAACACACACTGGCTGATAGGAGAGAAAAATAAGACTCATATATATGCTGTCTGCGAGAGACCCACTCCAGACCTAGAGACACATACAGACTGAAAGTGAGGGGGTGAAAAAATATATTCCATGCAAATGGAAACCAAAAGACAGCTGGAGTAGTAATTCTCATATTAGACAAAATAGACTTTAAAATAAAGAGTATTAGAAGAGACCAAGAAGGACACTACATAATGATCAAGGGATCGATCCAAGAAGAACATATAACAATTGAAAATATTTATGCACCCAAAGTAGTAGCATCTCAAAACATAAGGCAAATACTAACAGCCATAAAAGGGAAAATCGACAGTAACACATTCTGAGTAGCGGATTTTGACTCCCCACTTTCACAAATGGACAGATCATCCAAAATGAAAATAAATAAGGAAACACAAGCTTTAAATGATACATTAAACAAGATGGACTTAATTGATATTTATAGAACACTCCATCCAAAAACAACAGAATACACATTTTTCTCAAGTGCTCATGGAACATTCTCCAGGATAGATCATATCTTGGGTCAGAAATCAAGCCTTGGTAAATTTAAGAAAATTGAAATTGTATCAAGTACCTTTTCTGACCACAATGCCATGAGACTAGATATCAATTACAGGAAAAGATCTGTAAAAAATACAAACACATGGAGGCTAAACAATACACTACTTAATAATGAAGTGATCACTGAAGAAATCAAAGACGAAATCAAAAAATACCTAGAAACAAATGACAATGGAGACACAACGACCCAAAACCTATGGGATGCAGCAAAAGCAGTTCTAAGGGGGAAGTTTATAGCAATACAAGCCCACCTTAAGAAGCAGGAAACATCTCAAATAAAGAACCTAACCTTGCACCTCGAGCAATTAGAGAAAGAAGAACAAAAAAACCCTTAAGCTAGCAGAAGGAAAGAAATCATAAAAATCAGATCAGAAATAAATGAAAAAGAAATGAAAGAAACAATAGCAAAGATCAATAAAACTAAAAGCTGGTTCTTTGAGAAGATAAACAAAATAGATAAACCACGAGCCAGACTCATCAAGAAAAAAGGGAGAACACTCAAATCAATAGAATTAGAAACAAAAAAGGAGAGGTAACAACTGACACTGCAGAAATAAAAGAGATCATGAGAGATTACTACAAGCAACTCTATGCCAATAAAATGGACAATCTGGAAGAAATGGACAAATTCTTAGAAATGCACAACCTGCCAAGACTGAATCAGGAAGAAATAGAAAATATGAACAGACCAATCACAAGCACTGAAATTGAAACTGTGATTAAAAATCTTCCAACAAACAAAAGCCCAGGACCAGATGGCTTCACAGGCGAATTCTATCAAACATTTAGAGAAGAGCTAACACCTATCCTTCTCAAACTCTTCCAAAATATAGCAGAGGGAGGAACACTCCCAAACTCCTTCTACGAGGCCACCATCACCTTGATACCAAAACCAGACAAAGATGTCACAAAGAAAGAAAACTACAGGCCAATATCACTGATGAACATAGATGCAAAAATCCTCAACAAAATACTAGCAAACAGAATCCAAGAGCACATTAAAAGGATCATACACCATGATCAAGTGGGGTTTATTCCAGGAATGCAAGGATTCTTCAATATATGCAAATCTATCAATGTGATAAGCCATATTAAAAAATTGAAGGAGACAAACCATATGATCATCTCAATAGATGCAGAGAAAGCTTTTGACAAAATTCAACACCCATTTATGATAAAAACCCTGCAGAAAGTAGGCATAGAGGGAACTTTCCTCAACATAATAAAGGCCATATATGACAAGCCCACAGCAAACATCATCCTCAATGGTGAAAAACTGAAAGCATTTCCACTAAGATCAGGAACAAGACAAGGTTGCCTACTCTCACCACTCTTATTCAACATAGTTTTGGAAGTTTTAGCCACAGCAATCAGAGAAGAAAAGGAAATAAAATGAATCCAAATCGGAAAAGAAGAAGTAAAGCTATCACTGTTTTGCAGATGACATGATCCTATACATAGAGAATCCTAAAGATGCTACCAGAAAACTACTAGAGCTAATCAATGAATTTGGTAAAGTGGCAGGATACAAAATTAATGCACAGAAATCTCTGGCATTCTAATACACTAATGATGAAAAATCTGAAAGTGAAATCAAGAAAACACTCCCATTTACCGTTGCAACAAAAAGAATAAAATATCTAGGAATAAACTTACCTAAGGAGACAAAAGACCTGTATGCAGAAAATTATAAGACACTGATGAAAGAAATTAAAGATGATACAAATAGATGGAGAGATATACCATGTTCTTGGATTGGAAGAATCAACATTGTGAAAATGACTCTACTACCCAAAGCAATCTATAGATTCAATGCAATCCCTATCAAACTACCACTGGCATTTTTCACAGAACTAGAACAAAAAATTTTGCAATTTGTATGGAAACACAAAAGACCCCGAATAGCCAAAGCAATCTTGAGAACGAGAAAAGGAACTGGAGGACTCAGGCTCCCTGACTTCAGACTATACTACAAAGCTACAGTTATCAAGATGGTATAGTACTGGCACAAAAACAGAAAGATAGATCAATGGAACAGGATAGAAAGCCCAGAGATAAACCCATGCACATATGGACACCTTATCTTTGATAAAGGTGGCAGGAATGTACAGTGGAGAAAGGACAGCCTCTTCAATAAGTGGTGCTGGGAAACCTGGACAGGTACTTTTAAAAGTATGAGATTAGATCACTCCATAACACCATACACAAAAATAAGCTCAAAATGGATTAAAGACCTAAATGTAAGGCCAGAAACTATCAAACTCTTAGAGGAAAACATAGGCAGAACACTCTATGACATAAATCACAGCAAGATCCTTTCTGACTCACCTCCTAGAGTAACGGAAATAAAAACAAAAGTAAACAGATGGGACCTAATGAAACTTCAAAGCTTTTGCACAGCAAAGGAAACCATAAACAAGACCAAAAGACAACCCTCAGAATGGGAGAAAATATTTGCAAATGAAGCAACCGACAAAGGATTAATCTCCAAAATTTACAAGCAGCTCATGCAGCTCAATAACAAAAAAACAAACAACCCAATCCAAAAATGGGCAGAAGACCTAAATAGACATTTCTCCAAAGAAGATATACAGACTGCCAACAAACACATGAAAGAATGCTCAACATCATTAATCATTAGAGAAATGCAAATCAAAACTACAATGAGATATCATCTCACACCAGTCAGAATGGCCATCATCAAAAGACCTAGAAACAATAAATGCTGGAGAAGGTGTGGAGAAAAGGGAACACTCTTGCACTGCTGGTTGGAATGTGAATTGGTTCAGCCACTATGGAGAACAGTATGGAGGTTCCTTAAAAAACTACAAATAGAACTACCATATGACCCATCAATCCCACTACTGGGCGTATACCCTGAGAAAACCAAAATTCAAAAAGAGTCATGTACCAAAATGTTCATTGCAGCTCTATTTACAATAGCCCGGAGATGGAAACAACCTAAGTGCCCATCATCGGATGAATGGATAAAGAAGATGTGGCACATATATACAATGGAATATTACTCAGCCATAAAAAGAAACGAAATTGAGCTATTTGTAATGAGGTGGATAGACCTAGAGTCTGTCATAGAGAGTGAAGTAAGTCAGAAAGAGAAAGACAAATACCGTATGCTAACACATACATATGGAATTTAAGAAAAAAATGTCATGAAGAACCTAGGGGTAAGGCCGGAATAAAGACACAGACCTCCTAGAGAATGGACTTGAGGTTATGGGGAGGGGGAAGGGTGAGCTGTGACAGGGCGAGAGAGAGAGTCATGGACATATACACCCTAACAAACGTAGTAAGGTAGATAGCTAGTGGGAAGCAGCCGCATGGCACAGGGATATTGGCTTGGTGCTTTGTGACAGCCTGGAGGGGTGGGATAGGGAGGGTGGGAGGGAGGGAGACGCAAGAGGGAAGATATATGGGAACATATGTTCATGTATGACTGATTCACTTTGTTATAAAGCAGAAACTAACACACCATTGTAAAGCAATTATACCCCAATAAAGATGTTAAAAAAAAAATACAAACACATGGAGTGTAAACAATACACTACTTAATAATGAGGTGATTACTGAAGAAATCAAGGAGGAAATTTAAAAAGACCTAGAAACAAATGACAATGGAGACACGATGACCCAAAACCTATGGGATGCAGCAAAAGCAGTTCTGAGAGTGAAGTTTATAGCAATACAATCCTATCTTAAGAAACAGGAAACATCTCGAATGAACAACCTAATCTTGCACCTAAAGCAATTAGAGAAAGAAGAACCAAAAACCCGAAAGTTAGCAGAAGGAAAGAAATTATAAAGATCAGATCAGAAATAAATGAAAAAGAAATGAAGGAAACGATAGCAAAGATAAATAAAACTAAAAGTTGGTTCATTGAGAAGATAAGTGCAATTGATAAACCATTAGCTAGACTCATCAAGAAAAAAAGGGAGAAGATTCAAATCAATAGAATTAGAAATGAAAAAGGAGACATAACAACAGACACTGCAGAAATACAAAGAACCTTGAGACATTAATACAAGGAAGTCTATGCCAATGAAATGGACAACCTGGAAGAAATGGACAAATTCTTAGGAACGCACAACTAGCTGAGACCGAACAAGGAAGAAACAGAACATATGAACACACCAATCACAAGCACTGATATTGAAACTGTGATTAAAAATCTTCCAACAAACAAAAGTGCAGGACCAGATGGCTTCACAGGTGAATTCTATCAAACATTTAGAGAAGAGATAACACCTATCTTTCTCAAAACTTTCCAACAGACAGCAGAGGGAGGAACACTCCCAAACTCATTCTATGAAGCCGCCATCACACTGATATCAAAACCAGACAAAGATGACACAAAGAAAGCCGACTACAGGCCAACATCACTGATGAACATAGATGGAAACATCCTCAACAAAATACTAGCAAACAGAATCCAGCAGCACATAAAATGATGATACACCATGATCAAGTGGGGTTTATTCCAGGAATGCAAGGATTCTTCAGTATACACAAATCAATCAATGTGATACAGCATATTAATAAATTGAAGGAGAAAAAACATATATATGGTCATCTCAATAGATGCAGAGAAAGCTTTCGACAACCATTTATGATAAAACCCTCCAGAAAGTGGGCATAGAGGGAACTTTCCTCAACATAATAAAGGCCATGTATGAGAAACCCACAGGCACCATCATCCTCAAAGGTGAAATACTGAAACAATTTCCACTAAGATCAGGAAAAAGACAAGGTTGTTCACTCTCACCACTATTATTCAACAGAGTTTTGGAAGTTTTAGCCACAGCAATCAGAGAAGAAAAGGATATAAATGGAATCCAAATTGGAAAAAAAGAAGTAAAGTTGTCACTGTTTGCAGATGACATGATACTTTACATAGAGAATCTTAAGGATGCTACCAGAAAACTACTAGAGCTAATCAATGAATTCGGTAAACTGGCAGGATACAATATTAATGCACAGAAATCTCTGACATTCCTATACACTAATGATGAAAAATCTGAAAGTGAAATCAAGAAAACACTCCCATTTACCATTGCAACAAATAGAATAAAATATCTAGGAATAAACCTACCTAAGGAGACAAAAGACCTGTATGCAGAAAATTATAAGACACTGATGAAAGAAATTAAGGATGATACAAATAGACGGAGAGATAAGCCATGTTCTTGGAGTGGAAGAATCAGCATTGTGAAAATGACTCTACTACCCAAAGCAATCTACAGATTCAATGCATCCCTATCAAACTACCACTGGCATTTTTCACAGAACTAGAACAAAGATTTTCACAGTTTGTATGGAAGCACAAAAGACCCCGAAGTGCCAAAGCAATCTTGAGAATGAAACAAGGAGCTGGAGGAATCAGTCTCCATGACTTCAGACTATACTTCACAGCTACAGCAATCAAGACAGTATGGTACTAGCACAAAAACAAAAATATTGATCAATGGAACTGTATAGAAAGCCCAGAGATAAACCCACACACATATGGTCACCTTATCTTTGATAAAGGAGGCAGGAATGTACAGTGGAGAAAGGACAGCCTCTTCAATAAGTGGTGCTGGGAAAACAGGACAGGTACATGTAAAAGTATGAGATTAGAACACTCCCTAACACCATACATGAAAATAAGCTCAAAATGGATTAAAGACCTAAATGAAAGGCCAGAAACTATCAAACTCTTGGAAGAAAACATAGGCAGAACTCTCTATGACATAAATCACAGCAAGATCCTTTTTGACCCACCTCCTAGAGAAATTGAAGTGAAAACAAAAATAAACAAATGGGACCTTATGAAACTTTAAATGTTCTTCACAGCAAAGGAAATGAAAAACAAGACCAAAAGACAACCCTCAGAATGGGAGAAAATAGTTGCAAATGAAGCAACTGACAATGGATTAATCTCCAAAATTTACAAGCAGCTCATGGACCTGCATAACAAAAAACCAAACAACCCAATCCAAAAATGGGCAGAGGACCTAAATAGACATTTCTCCAAAGACGATATGCAGAGTGCCAACAAACACATGAAAGAATGCTCAACATCATTAATCGTTAGAGAAATGCAACTCAATACTACCATGTGATATCACCTCACACCGGTCAGAATGGCCATCATCAAAATATCTAGAAGCAATAAATGCTGGATAGGGTGTGGAGAAAAGGGAACACTGTTGCACTGCTGGTGGGAATGTGAATTGATACAGCCACTATGGAGAACAGTATGGAGGTTCCTTACAAAACTACAAATAGAACTACCATATGACCCAGCAATCCCACTACTGGGTATACACCCTGAGAACACCATAATTCAAAAAGTGTTATGTACCAAAATGTTCATGGCAGCTCTATTTACAATAGCCAGGACATGGAATCAACCTATGTTTCCATCATTGGATGAATGGATAAAGAAGATGTGGCACATATATACAATGGAATATTACTCAGCCATGAGAAGAAACGAAATTGAGCTATTTGTAATGAGGTGGATAGACCTAGAGTCCGTCATACAGAATGAAGTAAGTCAGAAAGAGAAAGATAAATACCGTATGCTAACACATATATATGGAATCTATGAAAAAAAATGTCATGAAGTACATAGGGGCAAGACAGGAATAAAGACACAGACCTACTAGAGAATGGACTTGAAGATATGGGGAGGGGGAAGGGTAAGCTGTAACAAAATGAGAGAGTGGCATGGACATATATACACTATCAAATGTAAAATAGATAGCTAGTGAAGCAGGTGCATAGCACAGGGAGATTAGCTCGGTGCTTTGTGACCACCCGGATGCGTGGGATAGGGAAGGTGGGAGGGAGGGAGATGCAAGAGGGAGGAGATATGGGAACATATGTGTATGTATAACTGATTCACTTTGTTATGAAGCAGAAACTAACACACCATTGTAAAGGAATTATACTTCAATAAACATGTAAAAAATAGTAAAATCAAAGAAGAAATCAGACAATACCTCAAGATAAACAAAATGAAAACAAACATTAGAAAATCTATGGCATGCAACAAAAGCAATTCTAAGAGAAAGTTTATAGTGATACAGGCATTCCTGAAGAATAAGAAACATATCAAATAAACAACCTAATCTACCTCCAAAAATAATTAGAGTAAAAAGAGCAAACAAAATCCAAAGTCAACAAAAGCAAGGAAATAATAAATATCCGAGGGGAAAGAAATGAATTAGATATGCTTAAAAATAAGAAAAAAATCAATAAAGCCAAGAGCTGGGTTGTTTCTGAAAAGATAAGCAAAATTAATAAACCTCTAACCAGGCTCACCAAGAAGAAAATAAACTGGGCTTAAAAAACAAAATAAAAATGAAAGATAAGAAATAACAACTGATACCACAGAAATAAAAAAAATTATAAGAGAATACTATATGTCAACACATTTGACAATTAGAGAAATTGACAGGTTTCTAGAAACATACAGCTTGCTAAAGCTGAATCAAGCAGAAACCGATAATTTAAAAAGACAAATCACTACAGGTGAAATATAACCTGTAATTTAAAAAATACCCTGCAAACAAATATCCTTGAACGGACTACTTCAATGGAAAATTCTGTGAAATATACAATAGAAGTATGTATACCTATCCTTCTCAAAATATTCCAAAAAATTGCAAAGGAGAGAACAGCCCCAAATTTATTCTATGATGCCACCATTACCCCAATAGCAAAAGCAGACAAGAACACTACAAGAAAAATTACAGGTCAATATACTCGATGAATATAGATGTAAAACTTCTCGACAAAATATTACCAAAATGAATCCAACAATACATAAAAAGACCATAAAACACGATCAAGTTGGATTCATTTCAGTGTCACAAGGATGGTTGAACATATGCAAACAAATCAATGTGATATTCTGCATCAAGCAAAGGAAAGGCAATAACCATGTGATCATCTCAATAGATGCAGAAAATGCATTTGATAAAATTCAACATTGATTATGATAAAAACTCTCACCAAAGTGGATATAGAGGGAACCTACCTCAACCTAATAAAAGCCAGTTATGACAAACCCATAGCCAAAATCATACTCAATAGTGAAAATATGAAAACTTTCCCACTAAATTCAGGAGCAAGACAAGGATACCCACTCTCACCACTTTTATTCAACACTGGATTGGAATTCTTAGCCACAGCAATCAGACAAGTAAAAGAAATAAAAGCTATCCAAAATGGAAAGGAAGAGGTAAAACTTCATTATTTCCAGACGACATGATACTCTTTGTAGGGAACACTAATGTCTCCAAACAAAAACTTATAGAACTAATAAATGAATTAGGCAAGGTAGCAGGATACAAGATTAATATACAGAAATCTGTTGTATTTCTTTACACTAATAATGATAAATCAGAAACAGAAAATTTCTTTAAATCCTCTTTAAAATTGGGTCAAAAAATAAAATGCCTAGGAAAACCCTTAATCAAGGAAGTGAAAGATCTATGTAATGAAAACTATTAAACATAGAGGAAATTGAAGATGATTCAAAGAAATGGAATGAGAGCCAATGCTCTTAAATTGGAAGAATTAATATTGTTAAAATGGCCATACTACCCAATGCATTCTACAGATTTAATACAATCACTATCAATGAACCCATGACATTTTTCAGAGAACTAGGACAAATCGTCATAAAATTTATAAGGAATCACAAAAGATGTAGAATCACCAAAGCATATCTGATTAAAAATAATAAAGCTGGGTACATAAACCTCCCAGACTAGAGACTATATTACAAACTGCCAATAATAAAAACAGGTTGCCAAAGCCAGTCCTGGTCTCAAGGAGGAAGCTCCTGCTCTGTACCCGCAGCTGATACTGGTGCTCTAGGCAGGGCGAGAGTGGAGCAGAGCTGCCAGGCACCAGAGCTGAGGCAAGCACTGGCACACCACTGGTTGGAGCTGCTGTGGGGTGAGTGGCTGCTATACGTAGCCAAGCATGTTGTGGTCGGATCAGCCCAGTCATGGAACAGAAACATTTGTTGAATGGAAAATCCATGAAAGAAAGCTCCTGTGAACACCTGAGACAGACAATAATTTCAGCAATATTCAGCCGTGTGGCTAACAGGGTTGGGATGCTCCAGCCGGATGTCAGGCCTGTGCCTCTGTGGTGGGAGAGCCAAGTTCAGGACATTAATCCACCAGAGACCTCCTGGCTTCATTAATATCAAACAGCGAAAGCTCTACCAGAGATCTCCAACTCAAAGTTAAGGCCCAGCTCCACTCAACAACCAGCAAGCTCCAGTGCTGGACACCTCAAGACAAACAGCTAGCAAGACAGGAACACAACAACACCCATTAGCAGAGAGGCTACCTAAAATCATAATAAGGTCACAGACACCCCAAAACATACCACCGGACATGGTCCTGCCCACCAGAAAGAAAAGATCCAACCTCATCCACCAGAACACAAGCACTAATCCCATCCAACAGGAAGCCTACAAAACCCACTGAAGCAACCTTAGCCACTGGGGCCAGACACCAAGAAAACCAGGAAATATGAACCTGCAGCCTGTGAAAAAGAGACCCGAAACACAGTAAGTTATGCAAAATGAGAAGACAGGGAAACCACAGCAGATGAAGGAGCAAGGTAAAAACCCACCAGACCAAGAAAATGAAGAGGAAATAAGCAGTCTACCTAAAAAAGAATTCACAGCAATGATTATAAAGATGATCCAAAATCTTGGAAATAGAATGGAAAAGTTACAAGGAACGTTTAACAAGGACCTAGAAGAAGAAAAGAGCAAAGAAACAATGATGAACAACACAATAAATGAAATTAAAAATTCTCCACAAGGAATCAAGAGCAGAATAACTGAGGCAGAAGAACAGATAAGTGACCTGGAAGATAAAATATTGGAAATAACTACTGCAGAGCAGAATAAAGAAAAATGAATGAAAAGAATTGAAGACAGTCTTAGAGACCTCTGGGACAACATTAAATGCACCAACATTCGAATTATAGGGGTCCCAGAAGAAGAAGAGAAAAAGAAAGGGACTGAGAAAATATTTGAAGAGATCATAGTTGAAAACTTCCCTCATATTGGAAAGGAAATAGTCAAGTCCAGGAAGCATAGAGAGTCCCATACAGGATAAATCCAAGGACAAACACGCCAAGACACATATTAATTAAACTGTCAAAAGTTAAATACAAAGAAAACATATTAAAAGCAGCAAGGGAAAAACAACAAATAACACACAAGGGAATCCCCATAAGGTAAAGATCTGACCTTTCAGCAGAAACTCTGCAAGCCAGAAGGGAGTGGCAAGATATATTTGAAATGATGAAAGGCAAAAACCTACAACCAAGATTACTTAAACCAGCAAGGATCTCATTCAGATTCAACAGAGAAATGGAAACCGTTACAGATTAGCAAAAGCTAAGAGAATTCAGAACCACCAAACCAGCATTACAACAAATGCGTAGGGAACATCTCTAGGCAGGAAACACAAGAGAAGGTAAAGACCTACAATAGCAAACCCCAAACAATTAACAAAACGGTAATAGGAACATACATATTGATAATTGCCTTAAATGTAAATGGATTAAATGCTCCCACCAAAAGATACACACTGGCTGAATGGATACAAAAACAAGATCCTTATATATGCTGTCTACAAAAGACCCACTTCAGACCTAGGGACACAAACACACTGAAAGTGAGGAGATGGAAAACGATATTCCATGCAAATGGAAATCAAAAGAAAGCGGGAGTAGCAATTCTCATATCAGACAAAATAGCCTATAAAATAAAGATTATTACAAGGGACAAAGAAGGAAACTACATAATGATCAAAGGATCAATCCACGAAAAAGATATAACAATTGTAAATATTTATACACCCAACATAGGAACACCTCAATACATGAGGCAAATGCTCACAGCCATAAAAGGGGAAATCAACAGTCACACAATCATAGTAGGGGACTTTAACACCCCACATTCTCCAATGGACAGATCATCCAAGATGAAAATAAATAAGGAAACACAAGCTTTAAATGATATATTAAACAATATGGACTTAATTGATATTTATAGGACATTCCACCAAAAAAACCCAAAATACACTTTCTTCTCAAGTGCTCATGGAACATTCTCCAGGATAGATCATATCTTGGGTCACAAATCAAGCCTTGGTAATTTTAGGAATTTTGAAATAATATCAAGTGTCTTTTCTGGCTACAATTCTATGAAACTAGATATCAATTACAGGAAAAATCTTTAAAAAATAAAAACACATGGAGGCTAAACAACACACTACTTAATATCCAAGAGATCATTGAAGAAATCAAAAAATACCTGGAAACAAATGATAATGGAGATACGATGACCCAAAACCTATGGGATGCAGCAAAAGAAGTTACAAGAGGGAAGTATATAGCAATACAATCCTAACTAAAGAAACAAGAAACATCTCAAATAAACAACCTAACCTTACACCAAAAGCAATTAGAGAAAGAAGAACAAAAAACCCACAAAGGAAGCAGAAGGAAAGAAATCATAAAGATCAGATCAGAAATAAGTGAAAAAGAAATGAAGTAAACAATAGCAAAGATCAATAAACCTAAAAGCTGGTTCTTTGACAAGATAAACAAAACTGATAAACCACTAGCCAGACTCATCAAGAAAACAAGGGAGAAGACTCTAATCAATAGAATTAAAAATAAAAAAGGAGAAGTAAACACTGACACTGCAGAGATAAAAAGGATCATGAGAGATTACTACATGCAACTGTATGCCAATAAAATGGACAACCAGAAAGAAATGGACAAATTCTTAGAAAAGGACAACCTTCCGAGACTGAACTTGGAAGAATTAGAAAATATAAACAGACCAAGCAGAAGCACTGAAGATCAGACTGTGATTAAAAATCTTCAAACAAACAAAACCCCAGGAACACATGGCTTCAGAGGCGAATTCTATCAAACATTTAGAGAAGAGCTAACACCCATTCTTCTCAAACTCTTCCAAAATACAGCAGAGGCAGGAACACTCCCAAACTCATTCACCGAGCCCACCATCACCCTGATACCAAAACCAGACAAAGGTGTCACCAAGAAAGAAAACTACAGGCCAATATCAGTGATGAACATAGATGCAAATATCCTCAACAAAATACTAGCAAAGAGAATCCAACAGCACATTAAATGCATCATACACCATGATCAAGTGGGGTTTATCCCAGGAATGCAAGGATTCTTCAAAATATGAAAATCAACCAATGTGATACACCATATTAACAAATTGAAGGAGAAAAACCATATGATCATCTCAACAGATGCAGAAAAAGCTTTGAACAAAATTCAACACGCATTTGTGATAAAAAACTCTCCAGAAAGTAGGCATACAGGGAACTTACCTCAACAAAAAAAAGGCCATATAGGACAAACCCACAGCTGATATCGTTCTCAATGGTGAAAAAATGAAACCATTTCCTCTAAGATCAGGAACATGACAAGGTAGTCCACTCTCACCAGTATTATTCAACGGAGTTTTGGAAGTTTTAGCCACAGCAATCAGAGAAGAAAAAGACATAAGAAGAATGCAATTCGGAAAAGAAGAAGTAAAGCTGTCACTGTTTGCAGATGACATGATACTATATATATAGAATCCTAAAGATGCTACCAGAAAACTACTAGAGCTAATCAATGAATTTCGTAAAATAACATGATGCAAAATTAATGCACAGAAATCTCTTGCATTCCTATACACTAATGATGAAAAAAACTTAAAGGGAAATTAAGGAAACACTCCCATTTACCACTGCAAAAACAAGAACAGGGAGGTTCCCAGGGGAAGATGGAGGAAGAGTAAGACGCGGAGATTCCCCACAGATACACCAGAAATACATCCACACATGGAACAACTCCTACAGAACACCTACTGAATGCTGGCAGAAGACCTCAGACCTCCCAAAAGGCAAGAAACTCCCCACGTACCTCGGTAGGGCAAAAGAAAAAAGAAAATACAGAGACAAAAGAGTGGGGATGGAACGTGCACCAGTGGGAGGGAGCTGTGAGGGAGGAGAGGTTTCCACACACTAGGAAGCCCCTTCGCAGGCGCAGACTGCGGGTGGCGGAGGTGGGGGGAGCTTCGAGGCCGCGGAGGAGAGCGCAGCAACGGGGGTGCGGAGGGCAAAGCGGGGAGATTCCCACACAGAGGATGGGTGCCGCCCGGCACTCACCAGCCCGAGAGGCTTGTCTGCTCACTCGCCGGGGAGGGTGAGGCTGGGAGCTGAGGCTCAGGCTTCTGTCGGAGCGCAGGGAGAGGACTGGGGTTGGCAGTGTGAACACAGCCTGAAGGGGTTACTGCACCACGGTTCGCCGGGAGGGAGTCCGGGAAAAGGTCTGCAGCTGCTAAAGAGGCAAGAGACTTTTTCTTCCCTCTTTGTTTCCTGCTGCGTGAGGAGAGGGATTTAAGAGCACTGCTTCAAGGAGCTCCAGAGACTGGAGCAAGCCGCGGCTAAAAGCACGGACCACAGAGACGGGCAGGAGACTAAGGTTGCTGCTGCCGCCACCAAGGAGCCTGTGTGCGAGCACAGGTAACTATCCACACCACCCTTCTGGGGAGCCTGTGCAGCCCGCCACTGCCAGGGTCCCGGGATCCAGGGACAACTTCCCCGGGAGAGTGCACGGCACGCCTCAGGCTGGTGCAAATTCACGCTGGCCTCTGCCGCCACAGGCTCGCCCTGCACTCCGTGCCTGTCGCTCTCCCTGGCCTGAGTGAGCCAGAGCCCCTGAATCAGCGGCTCCTTTAACCCCGTCCTGTCTGAGCGAAGAACAGACACCCTCTACCGACCTACACACAGAGGCGGGCCCAAATCCAAAGCTGAGCCCCGGGAGCTGTGAGAACAAAGAAGAGAAAGGGAAATGTCTCCCAGCAGCCTCAGAAGCAGCGGATTAAAGCTCCACAATCAACTTGATGTACCCTGCATGTGTGGAATACATGAATAGACAATGAATCATTCCAAATTGAGGAGGTGGACTTTGAGAGCAAGATTTATGATTTTTTCCCCTTTTCCTCTTTTTGTGGGTGTGTATGTGTATGCTTCTGTGTGAGATTTTGTCTGTATAGCTTTGCTTCCACCATTTGTCCTAGGGTTCTATCCATCTGTTTTCTTTTTTTTAAAATTCTTTTTCTTAATAATTATTTTTTTATTTAAAAACTTTATTATATTTTACTTTATCTTCTTTTTTCTTTCTTTTTTCTTCCTTCCCTCCTTTCTTCCTTCGTTCCTCCCTCTATCCCTCCCTCCCTCCTTTCTTTCCTTCTTTTCTTCTTTCTTTCTTTCTTTCTTTCTTTCTTTCTTCCTTCCTTCCTTCCTTCCTTCCTTCCTTCCTACTTTCCTTCTTCCTTTCTTTCTTTCTTTCTACTTCTACTAATTCTTTCTTTCTACATTTTCTCCCTTTTATTCTGAGCCATGTGGATGAAAGGCTCTTGGTGCTGCAGCCAGGAGTCAGTGCTGTATCTCTGAGGTGGGAGAGCCAACTTCAGGACACTGGTCCAAAAGAGACCTCCCAGCTCCACATAATATAAAATGGTGAAAATCTCCCCGAGACTCCATCTCAAAACCAGCACACAGCTTCACTCAACGACCAGCAAGCTACAGTGCTGGGCACCCTATGCCAAACAAATAGCAAGACAGGAACACAACCCCACCCATTAGTAGAGTGGCTGCCTAAAATCATAATAAGTCCACAGACATCCCAAAACACACCACCAGACATGGCCCTGCTTACCAGAAAGACAAGATCCAGCCTCATCCACGAGAACACAGGCACTAGTCCTCTCCACCAGGAAGCCTACACAACCCACTGAACCAACGTTAGCCACAGGGGACAGACACCAAAAACAACGGGAAGTATGAACCTGCAGCCTGCAAAAAGGAGATCCCAAAGACAGTAAGATAAGCAAAATGAGAAGACAGAAAAACACACCTTGGATGCACGAGCAAGATAAAAACCCACCAGGCCTAACAAATGAAGAGGAAATAGGCAGTCTACCTGAAAAACAATTCAGAATAATGATAGTACAGATGATCCAGAATCTTGGAAATAGAATAGACAAAATGCAAGAAACATTTAACAAGGACCTAGAAGAACTAAAGATAAAACAAACAATGGTGAACAACACAATAAATGAAATTAAAAGTACTCTAGATGGGATCAATAGCTGAATAACTGAGGCAGAAGAACGGATAAGTGACCTGGAAGATAAAATAGTGGAAATAACTACTGCAGAGCAGAATAAAGAAAAAAGAATGAAAAGAACTAAGGACAGTTTCAGAGACCTCTGGGACAACATTAAACACACCAACATTCTAATTATAGGGTTTCCAGAAGAAGAAGAGAAAAAGAAAGGGACTGAGAAAATATTTGAAGAGATTACAGTTGAAAACAAGTTCAAGTCCAGGAAGCACAGAGAGTCCCATACAGGATAAATTCAAGGAGAAATACGCCAAGACACATATTAATCAAACTGTCAAAAATTAAATACAAAGAAAACATATTAAAATCAGCAAAGGGAAAAACAACAAATAACACACAAGGGAATCCCCATAAGGTTAACAGCTGATCTTTCAGAAGAAACTCTGCAAGTAAGAAGGGGCTGGCAGGACATATTTAAATTGATGAAGGAGAAAAACCTGCATCCAAGATTGCTCTACCCAGCAAGGATCTCAATTAGATTGGATGGAGAAATTAAAACCTTTACAGACAGGCAAAAGCTGAGAGAGTTCAGCACCACCAAACCAGCATTACAACAAATGCCAAAGGACCTTCTCTAGGCTAGAAACACAAGGGAAGGAAAAAACCTACAATAACGAACACAGGACAATGAAGAAAATGGGAATAGAAACATACATATCGATAATTACCTTAAATGTAAATGGACTAAATGCTCCCACCAAAAGACACATATTGGCTGAATGGATACAAAAACAAGACCCATATATATGCTGTCTACAAGACACCCATTTCATACCTAGAGACACATAAAGACTGAATGTAAGGGGATGGAAAAAGGTATTCCATGCAAATGGAAACCAAAAGAAAGCTGGATTATCAATTCTCGTATCAGGCAAAATAGACTTTAAAATAAAGAGTATGAGAAGAGACAAAGAAGGACACTACCTAATGATCAAGGGATCGATCCAAGAAGGAGATATAACAATTTTAAATATTTATGCACCCAACATAGGAGCAGCTCAATATATAAGGCAAATACTAACAGCCATCAAAGGGGAAATCGACAGTAACACATTCATAGTAGGGGCCTTTAACACCCCACTTTCACCAATGGACAGATCATCCAAAATGAAAATAAATAGGGAAACACAAGCTTTAAATGATACATTAAACAAGACAGACTTAATTGATATTTACAGGCCAATCCATCCAAAAAGAACAGAGTAAACATTTTTCTCAAGTGCTCATGAAACATTCTCCAGGATAGATCATAACTTGGGTCACAAATCAAGCCTTGGTAAATTTAATAAAATTGAAATTGTATCAAGTATCTTTTCCGACCACAACACTATGAGACTGGATATCAATGACAGGAAAAGATCTGTAAAAAAATACAAACACATGGAGGCTAAACAATACATTACTTAATAATGAAGTGATCACTGAAGGGAATTCCCTTTGATCAGAGGGAATAAAAAAAAACCTAGAAACAAATGACAATGGAGACAAGATGACCCAAAACCTATGGGATGCAGCAAAAGCAGTTCTAAGAGGAAAGTTTATAGCAATACAATCCTACCTTCAGAAAGAGGAAACATCTCGAATAAACAACCTAAACTTGCACCTAAAGCAATTAGAGAAAGAAGAACAAAAAAAACCCAAAGTTAGCAGAAAAAAGAAATCATAAAAAGCAGATCAGAAATAAATGAAAAAGAAATGAAGGAAACGATAGCAAATATCAATAAAACTAAAAGCTGGTTCTTTGAGAAGATAAACAAAATAGATAAACCATTAGCCAGACTCATTAAAAAAACAAGGGAGAAAACTCAAATCAATAGAATTAGAAATGAAAAAGGAGAAGTAACAACTGACACTGCAGAAATACAAAAGATCATGAGCGATTACTACAAGCAACTCTTTGCCAATAAAATGGACAACCTGGAAGAAATGGACAAATTCTTAGAAATGCACAACCTGCCAAGACTGAATCAGGAAGAAATAGAAAATATGAACAGACTAATCACAAGCACTGAAATTGAAACTGTGATTAAAAATCTTCCAACAAACAAAAGCCCAGGACCAGATGGCTTCACAGGCGAATTCTATCAAACATTTAGAGAAGAGCTTACACTTATCTTTCTCAAACTCTTTCAAAATATAGCAGAGGAGGGAAATGTCCCAAACTCATTCTTCAAGGCCACTGTCACCCTGATACAAAAACCAGACAATGATGTCACAAAGAAAGAAAACTACAGGCCAATATCACTGATGAACATAGATGCAAAAATCCTCAACAAAATACTAGCAAACAGAATCCAACAGCACATTAAAAGGATCATACACCATTATCAAGTGGGGTTTATTCCAGGAATGCAAGGATTCTTCAATGTATGCAAATCAATCAATGTGATAAGTCATATTAACAAATGGAAATAGAAAAACCATATGATCATCTCAATAGATGCAGAGAAAGCTTTCGACAAAATTCAACACCCATTTATGATAAAAACCCTGCAGAAAGTAGGCATAGAGGGAACTTTCCTCAACATAATAAAGGCCATATATGACAAGCACAAAGCCAACATCATCCTCAATGGTGAAAAACTTAAAGCTTTTCCACTAAGATCAGGAACAAGACAAGGTTGCCCACTCTCACCACTCTTATGGAACATAATTTTGGAAATTTTAGCCACAGCAATCACAGAAAAGGAAATATAAGTAATCCAAACCGGAAAAGAAGAAGTACAGCTGTCACTGTTTGCAGATGACATGATACTATACATAGAGAATCCTAAAGATGCTACCAGAAAACTACTAGAGCTAATCAATGAATTTGGTAAAGTAGCAGGATAGAATATTAATGCACAGAAATCTCTGGCATTCCTATACACTAATGATGAAATATCTGAAAGTGAAATCAAGAAAACACACCCATTTACCATTGCAACAAAAAGAATAAAATATCTAGGAATAAACTTACCTAAGGAGAAAAAAGACCTGTATGCAGAAAATTATAAGACACTGGTGAAAGAAATTAAAGATGATACAAATAGATGGAGAGATATACCATCTTCTTGGATTGGGAGAGTCAACATTGTGAAAATGACTCTACTACCCAAAGCAATCTGCAGATTCAATGCAATCCCTATCAAACTACCAGTGGCATTTTTCACAGAACTAGAACAAAATATTTTGCAATTTGTATGGAAACACAAAAGACCCCGAACAGCCAAAGCAATCTTGAGAACGAAAAACGGAGCTGGAGGAATCAGGCTCCCTGACTTCAGACTATACTACAAAGCTGCAGTAATCAAGACAGTATGGTACTGGCACAGAAACAGAAAGATAGATCAATGGAACAGCATAGAAAGCCCAGAGATAAACCCACACACATATGGTCACCTTATCTTTGATAAAGGAGGCAAGAATATACAGTGGAGAAAATACAGCCTCTTCAATAAGTGGTGCTGGGAAACCTGGACAGGTACTTTTAAAAGTATGAGATTAGATCACTCCGTAACACCATACACAAAAATAAGCTCAAAATGGATTAAAGACCTAAATGTAAGGCCAGAAACTGTGAAACTCTTAGAGGAAAACATAGTCAGAACACTCTATGACATAAATCACAGCAAGATCCTTTTCGACCCACCTCCCAGAAAAATGGAAATAAAAACAAAAATAAACAAATTGGACCTAAAGAAACTCCAAAGCTTTTGCACAGCAAAGTAATCTATAAACAACACCAAAAGGCAACCCTCAGAATGGGAGAAAATATTTGCAAATGAAGCAATTGACAAAAGATTAATCTCCAAAATTTACAAACAGCTCATGCAGCTCAATAACAAAAAAAACCCAATCCAAAACTGTGCAGAAGACCTTAATAGACATTTCTCCAAAGAAGATATACAGACTGCCAACAAACATGTGAAAGAATGCTCAACGTCATTAATCATTAGAGAAATGCAAATCAAAACTTCAATGAGATATCATCTCACACCTGTCAGAATGGGCATCATCAAAAAATCTAGAAACAACAAATGCTGGAGAGGGTGTGGCGGAAAGGGAACACTCTTGAACTGCTGGTGGGAATGTGCATTGGTACAGCCACTATGGAGAACAGTATGGAGGTTCCTTAAAAAACCACATATAGAATTACCCAGCAATCCCACTACTGGGCATTTATCCTGAGAAAACCAAAATTCAAAGAGTCATGTACCAAAATGTTCATTGCAGCTCTATTTACAATAGCCCAGAGATGGAAACAACCTAAGTGTCCATCATTGGATGAACAGATAAAGAAGATGTGGCATATATACACAATGGAGTATTACTCAGCCATAAAAAGAAATGAAATTGAGCTATTTGTAATGAGGTGGATAGTCCTAGAGTCTGTCATAGAGAGTGAAGTAAGTCAGAAAGAGAAATAAAAATACCGTATGCTAACACATGTATTTGGAATTCAAGAAAAAAATGTCACGAAGAACCTAGGGGTAAGAAAGTAATAAAGACACAGACCTACTAGAGAAAGGACTTAAGGATATGGGGAGGGGGCAGGGTAAGCTGTGACAAAGCACGAGAGAGGCATGGCCATATATACACTACCAAGCGTAAGGTAGATAGCTAGTGGGAAGCAGTCGCATAGCACAGGGAGATCAGCTCTGTGCTTTGTTACCGCCTGGAGGGGTGGGATAGGGAAGGTGCGAGGGAGGGAGACACAAGAGAGAAGAGATATGGGAACATATGTATATGTATAACTGATTCACTTTGTTATAAAACAGAAACTAAGACACCATTGTAAAGCAATTATGCTCCTAAGGAGACAAACGACTTGTACGCAGAAAAGTATAAGACGCTGATGAAAGAAATTAAAGAAATTAAAGATGATACAAAAAGATGGAGAGATATACCATGTTCTTGGATTGGAATAATCAACTTTGTGAAAATGACTATAGTTCTGAAAGCAATCTACAGATTCAGGTCAATCCCTGTCAAACTACCAATGGCATTTTTCACAGAACTAGAACAAAAAATTTCACAATTTGTATGGAAACACATAGGAATCTGAATAGCCAAAACAATCTTGAGAAATAAATACGGAACTGGAGGAATTAGGCTCCGTTGCTGCAGATGATTCTACAAAGCTATAGGAATGAAGACAGTATGTTACTGGCACAAAAACAGAAATATAGATTAATGGAACAGGATAGAAAGCCCAGAGCTAAACCCACACCTATGGTCACCTTACTTTTGATATGGAGGGAAGAATGTACAGTGGAGAAAAGACAGCCTCTTCAATAAGTGGTGCTGGGAAAACTGGACAGCTACATGTAAAAGAATGAAATTAGAACATTTCTTAACACCATACACAAAAATAAATCAAAATGGATTAAAGATGTAAATGTAGACCCTGACACTATAAAACTCTTAGAGCTAAACAAAGGCAGAACACTCTATGACATAAATCACAGCAAGATCGTCTTGACCCACTTCCTAGAGAAATGGAAATAGGAACAAAAATAAACAAGTGGAACCTAATGAAACTTAAACGTTTTGCAACCAAAGGAAACCATAAAGAAGACGAAAAGTCAACACTAAGAGTGGGAACAATTATTTGCAAATGAAGCAACTGACAAAGGAATAATCTCCAAAATTTACAAGCAGCTCAGGCTGCTCAATATCCAAAAAGGAAACAACCCAATCAAAAAATGGGCAGAAGACCTAAATAGACATTTCTCCAAAGAAGATATACAGATTGCCAACAAAGATATGTACAGATTCTCGACATCACGAATCATTAGAGAAATGCAAATCAAAACTACAATGAGGTATCAACTCACATCAGTCAGAATGACCGTCATCAAAAAATCTACAAACAGGGCTTCCCTGGTGGTGCAGTGGTTGAGAGTCCACCTGCCGATGCAGGGGACACGGGTTCATGCCCCGGTCTGGGAGGATCCCACATGCCGTGGAGCGCCTGGGCCCGTGAGCCATGGCCGCTGGGCCTGCGCGTCCGGAGCCTGTGCTCCACAACGGGGGAGGCCGCAACAGTGAGAGGCCCGCGTGCAGCAAAAAAATAAAAAATAATAATAAATCTACAAACAGTAAGTCCTGGAGAGGTTGTGGAGAAAAGGGGACCCTCTTGCACTGTTGATGGGGATGTAAATTGATACATCCACTATTGACATCAGTATGGAGGTTCCTTAAAAAACAAAAATAAGACTACCATATGGCCCAGCAATCTCACTACCCGGCATATTCCCTGAGAAAACGGTAATTCAAACAGGGTCATGTACCAAAATGTTCATCGAAGATCTATTTACAATAGCCAGGACATGGAAGCAACCTAATTGTTCATCAATAGATGAATGGATTTACAAGATGTGGAACATATATAAAATGGAATATTACTCAGCCATAAAAAGAAACAATATTGAGTTATTTGTAGTGAGGTAGATGGACCTAGAGTGTGTCATACAGAGTGAAGTTAAGTCAGAAAGAGAAAAATTAATACCATATGGTAACAGATATATATGGAATCTACAATAAATAAATAAATAAATAAATAAATAAATATATATATATATATATATATATATATATATATATATATATATATATGTTCTGAAGAACCTAGAGGCAGGACAGGAGTAAAGATGCAGACATAGAGAGTTGACTTGAGGACACAGGGAGAGGGAAGGGTAAGCTGGGATGAAGTGAGAGATTGGCATGGACTTATATATACTACCTGTTGTAAAATAGATTGCTAGTAGGAAGCAGCCGCATAGCACAGGGAGATCAGCTTGTTGCTTTGTGACCACCTAGAGGAGTGGGATAGGAAGTGTGGGAGAGAGATGCAAGAAGGAGGAGATATGGGGATATATGTATATGTATAGCTGATTCACTTTGTTATAAAGCAGTAACTAACACACCATTGTAAGCAATTATACTCCAATAAAGATGTTAAAAAAATAAAAAAATAATGAAAACAGTATGGTATTGGCACATAAACTGACATGTCCATCAATAGAGCAGAATCCAGAGCCCAGACTGACGCACACACCTACATATGGTCATTTAATCTACAACAAAGTGGCAAGAATATACAATGCAGATAATACAGTCTGTTTGACAAGTGGTGCTGGGAAAGCTGAGAGGCTACACATAAATCAATTAAATTAGAACACTCCTTCTCATCATATACAACAATACACTCAAAATGGTTTAAAGACCTAAATATAAGTCATGACACCATAAAACTCCTAGTGGAAAGCATAGGTAAACATTCTCTGTCATAAATCATACCAATATTTTCTTAGATCAGTCTCCCAATGCAAAAGACAATAAAAGCAAATATAAACAATTAGGACCTAGTTAAACTTAAAAGGTTTTTCAAAACAAAGGAAACGATCATTGAAACTAAAAGATAGCCTACAGAATGGGAGAAAATATTTGCAAACTATGCCACCAACAAGGGGTTAGTATCCAAAATATAGAAACAGCTCACACAAGTCAATATGTATATAAACAACTAACCCATTTGAAAAATGGGCTGAAGACATAAATACACATTTCTTCAAAGACAACATAGAGATGGCCAAGAGGCACATGAAAATATGGTCAACACTGGTAATTATTAGAGAAATGCAAATGAATTCCACAATGAGTTATCTCCTCACACTAGTCAGAATGGCTATCATCACAAAATCTACAAATAATAAATGCTGGAGATGGTATGGCGAAAAGTGAGCCCTTGTACAGTGCAGGTGGGAATGTAAATTTGTGTAGCCACTATGGAAAACAGTATGGAGTTTCCTTAAGAAAACTAAAAATAGAGCTACCATGTGATCCACCAAATGCTACTCTTGGGTATTTATTCAGAAGAAACAAAAACACTAAATCAAAAAGATACATGCACCCCAATGTTCATTGCAGCAGTATTTACAGTAGCTACGTGTCCCTCAACAGATGACTGGTATTTATATACAATGGAATATTATTCAGCCATAAAAATGAATGAAATATTGCCACTTACAGGAATATGGGTAGACCTAGAGAATATTATATTTAGGGACGTAAGTCAGACAGAGAGACAAATAAGATATGATATAGCTTACATGTGGAATCTACAAATAAATTTGTTTACAAAACAGAAACAGATGCACAGACATAGAAAACAAACTTATGGTTACCAAAGCAGAGAGGGAGTGAGTGAGTGACAAATTAGGAGTATGTTATTAACAGATACAAACTACTCTACATAAAAAAAGATAAGCAGCAAGGGTTTACTGTATAGCACAGGGAATCAGAATCAATGTCTTGTAATTACCTATAATGGAATATAATCTGAAAAAAATAACCAAATCTTTTTCCTCTACATCTGAAACTAACATAACAAAAAAAATTAATACAATTCAATCGAAACATTGCTAACAGTCTTGAAGAGACATTTTTCCAAAGACATACAAATGACTAGCAGACACATGAAATGATGCTCAACATCACTAATTATTAGAAAATGTAAATGAAAACCACAATGAGACATCACCTCACACTGGTCAAAATGGCTATAATCAAAAATCCTACAAATAGGAAATGTTGGCAAGGATCCATAGAAAAGGAAACCCTCTTACACTGTTGGTGGGAATGTAAATTGGTGCAGCCTCTATGGTAAACAGAATGGGGGTTTCTTAAAATCTAAGAAAAGAACTACCATATGTGCTTCAGGGAATCCACTCCTGGGTATGTATCTGAAAATGAATACACTAATTTGAAAATTTGATACATGCACCCCAGTGTTCGCAGCAGCACTATTTACAATAGCCAAGAAATGGAAGCAACCCAGTGTCCATCAACAGATGTTGTGCTTATGAAGATGTGATAAATATATACAATGGAATATTACTCAGCCATAATAAAAGTGAAATACTGCCATTTGCAGCAATGTGGATCAACCTAGAGAATATTATGCTCAGTGAAATAAGTCAAACAGAGAAAGGCAAATATTATATAATATCACTTATATATATCACACATAATATCACTATTTGTGAGACGTAGACTCACACAGTCTATGTCTACAGACTCATGGACATAGAAAACAAACTTATGGTTACCAGATGGGAGATGGACAAATTAGGTGTATTAACAAATTAGGGATTAACAAGTACAAACTACTGTGTATGAAATAGATAAGCAAAAATGATTTACTGGTATAGTATGAGGAATTATACCCATTATTTTGTAATAACCTGTCATTGAATATAATCTGCAAAAATACTGTATCACTATGCTGTACACATGAAACTAAAACAATATTATAAATCAACTATACTTCAATTAAGAAAAAGAAGAGAAGAAAAGGCAAACCCCAGGACTGAGTCATGGGACACTATAAGAGATCTGGAGGAAGAGGAGCAGTTAGCAGAGACTGAGGAGTGTTCAACTTGTCAGGAAGAAAACCAGTAAAGTTTGATATTACAAGGACCAAGAGAGGAGAGAGATTGAGAAGGAGAGATTGGGCCACTGAAATGAATGTTTCTAAGCATTTAAGATAAAGAAAGAAATTTTAATCAATATATTTGACAACATAGAAGTCATTAATCACCTTGCTGTGAGTGGTTTCAGTGGAGTAATTGGGAAGAAAGTCAGATTGGAGTGGATTGAAGAGTGAAAGTATGCTAATAAAGTGTAACAGGGAGTGGAAATAACTCTCCAGTATTTAAAGAAATAGAGTGGAAGCTAAAGTAGTTTGTGCAGTTTGAGGAAAATTACTTTTTGGTAAGATAGGATATATAAGACCATATTTGTAAGCTAGTAGTAATGATATAGGACAAAGGAACAGAATGGTGATATATGAAAGAGGGAGTTTAATGAACAGAGTGAAGTTCTTGATAAGATGAGAGGGTACAGTATCCAGCATACAAGTTTGGAAATGGTCTTTCATAGGAGCAGAAATAGATGGGTGCTAGCAGTTTTAGAGATTCCATTTAGGTGGGGAAAGTAAAAGGAAATTCTGATGCTGTTTATTTTCTCAATAAAATATGAGGTAGAATTAGCTGAGAATGAGTGGGAAAGATGATGGGCTATTTGAGAAGAGTGGGTAAGCTGACCTACCGGGAAACATAGTAAGATGTTAGACAGAACTGAGTAACCAATTTGAGGTTTGTGGTTTTGAATTTTAAGTGCAACCAGGCATCTTAGCTGTGTGATGTTTTTTACAAGTAGAAAACTAATCATCCTCGGTCATGGCATGTTATTCTTTCAATGTACTTCTGGATTTTTTCTTTGAATTATATTTTTTTGCATTGAATTTATAAATTTTACCTTACTATCGTGTATAAATATCCTAAGTCTATTGTTAATCTCCAAATGTAATGTCCAAATTATTTCCACATTATCTCCAAATATGTCTCCAAACATAATATTGGGTATACAAGACCCTCCTTTATGCATCTTGCTTTGATTTGGAAGAACTGGGTGCTTGAATAATTTTATCTCAAAACTTAAAGCTTACATTTCTTTGATCTAATACGAGTATTATTTTTCAGTCAGTACTATCTACCAGTGTTCGTTTACACCTCCCATGTGATATTGAAGACTAACGAATAGAAGACTTCCTTGAGATGAGTTTGTAAGACATTGAGGATTCACAGGAAAGGGGGAGAGGGTTAAAGACAAGTGAGACTGTTGCAATGGCTATGCATATGTGGCACCTTGATAATACGTGTGTATGCATGAAGTAGTGGCTATCTGAAATGGAAGGGTGAAGTGTAAAGAGAAAAGGACAATGTATGGGAGGATGATATTGGAGGAGGAAAGCATGCTGCATCTGATAGAGAAGAGAGGACATGGTGGGGAAGAGATGCCCAAACAGGTGGCTCACATTGCCCTAGTAGCATAAGCTGATCATCCAATGTAAAGAGGGGAGAGCCAATAGCCTTGGTGTGCAAAATGAAACATCGAGGAGGCAAATCTGGCATATAGATACATTTTGTTAGACCTACATAAAGGTTGTAAAAATTGGTAGTTGTAAACATTTTAAAATTGAGAAGTTTCTTGAGAAAACCTGTCTATGACTTCTCTCAAAAATTCTGAAGATATGTGCTGAGCATTTATTATGCACTAGTTACTCTTCTAAGCCCTTTAGCACTAATTAACTCAAATCTCATACAAGCTCTATGTGGAAGATACCATCATTATTATTATTTTATAATTTAGGAAAGTGGAACAGAAAAGCTAAGTGACTGACCTTTTGTCACACAGCTGGTAAATGGCAGAGCCAGGATTCTAATTCAGAGAATCTGGCTTCAGAGTTTACACTTTTAACCATACTACCTTGTTCTTTAGTTAATACTGAGCTCACATCTCTGCATGGCAATATTTGGCTGAAGATAGGTAGTGTCTGCCTCTTTAGATGAGACATATGCTCTCCTGTTTGCCTCAGTTTTCTTTAGCATTCCCTTTTGTAGTTCACCTGCTCCCCTTCACTCATTTACATTACCTGTACGTTCTCTGAAGGCATTTGAGTGTGTGACTCCTGATGTATAAGAAGAGGGTAGAGGAATATTACTTGTTCATATCAAGACATACTTACAAGAAGGTTTTCATCACTTTGGAGGGTCCTTCAACATGATAGCCTCTGGCTTCAAATGCTATACCATTTGGTTGGGGAGGGGGAGGGAGTCATTTACCCACAGGGCCTGGCATATTGCAGTAGCTTAATAACTATTCATTGAATAAATAAGAGCATGAATGCATGAAAAAATGGAGTTGCTGTGAGAATTCAAGAATTAGATCTGTGGATGAATTAGATAAATCTTAAGGTTTCTATTACTCTGAAATTATTATTCAATAATCCAAAACATTATAAAGCCATTAATATATCATAGTATTTCAAATTGAATATAATTACACAATTGGAATTTTAAATCTGGAAGGGATCTTTGAGAATATACAGTTCCCCAACTCCCTACTTCTATCATTTTAGGGAGTAGTAACTTGGAGACTCAGACTCCTCCTTTATGTTTTGTTGTTTCCTCTCAACATTCTAGGGGAAAATGACCACACTTTCCTTTTTGCTTCACCCAGGGCAAACTTCAGAGTATCTATAAGGTTTTCTATCACTACTGTAAAAATTACCAAAATCATAGTGTCTTCAAAACAACACAATTTGTTATTTCAGAATTCTGTAGGTCAGAAGTCCAGGCACAGAGTGGCTTGTCTGGTTTCTCTGCTTCTGACCTCAAGGCCAAAATTAAGGTATTGGCCAGCCTTGGCTTTTGTTTGGAGGCTCTGAAGGAGAATCCCCTTCCATGCCTGTTCATGTAGTTGTCCAAATTAAATTCCATGTAGCCTGTATTTCCTTGCTGGCTGTTAATTGGACATTGTTCTCAGCTTCTAGAGGCCACCTGCATTCTTTGGTTCTTTCTCCATTATTAAGCCAGTACCAGAAGTGTGAGTTCTTTTCATTCAAATCTCCCTGACCTCTCCTTCTACCTCATCTCTCCTGCTTCCCACTTCCTCCAAATCTCCCTGATGGACTCTTCTGCCTTCTTTTTCTGCTTTTAAGGACCCCTTGGGACCACCCAGGTAGTCCAGGATAATCTCCCTATTTAAAAATCAGCTGATTAGTATCCTTAATCACACCTGCTTTCACAGCAGAACCTAGATTATTGCTTAACTGAATAAGTTGGGAATGGAAATCTTGAGAGGACACCTTTAGAATTCTGTTTACCACAGTGTAATTTATCTTATTTGACTGTATATGCTTCTCTGAAAGACTTAAGCATTTAAGTGCCAGGACTCTGTCTTTGGCTAAATACTGTAATGGTTAAGTGCACAGCTCCTAAAGCCCAACTATTTGGATCAAAATCCTTTCTTGTTTGTCAGCCTAGGGTAAATTATTTAACTTTCCTGTGATTCAGTTTCTTCAACTATAAATGGAAATAAGCATAGTAACTATTCCAGAATTGAAGATATAGTAGCACATTTTAAGTTTTAGGCATTATTACCCTTAGCACCTAGCACTTAGCACTATATTTGTTATGTAGTAACTACTCTGTAAATAGTAGCCATAATTTTTATTATTGCTATGTACAGATTTTTATAATGGCAGTCATGACTCTTTATTGACCTTGTTTTTTACTTATCCTCCTCTCTCTCCTAGACTGTAAATTTCTTGAAGACTGGTATCATTTAATTTATACTTTTGTTCCTAGAACCTAGCAAAGTATCCAGCATGTAGTAGGTGCTCTATGAGCACTAATTAAATAAGTAAATGAATGAATAAAATACGTTTCCAATGAATTCAGTCTCTGATGACACATAGCCTTGCTGGTTAGGAATTATAGGTCCAGTAGGTATGCCCTTTCCTGGCTTGGCTAGAGAGGTTATGAGGCTTACTGAAAGTCATACAGATAGGTAGTACTTGTTTTCTCCATGGTGTGACTATTTACCTTTCCATGTGCATATTTAATGAACCAAATTATAATTTAAAGATCAAAATATAGAGTAAAAGCAGTTAGCATTGTGGGTTGCCAGGAAGGTCAGAGATTACGTCATTATTGAATTCAATCTAATCTCCTGAGAGATGACATGATTATTTCAAAAATTCCATCTCTAAGCTTGAAGATGGGACCCTGAAAAAGCTGAGACATCTATAAATGAAAGAGGAATTGTCACTTTGAGTCATTTGTTGATTCACCAGCAGGACCAATTTGTGCAAATTTAATTAGTAAAGAAGCCTATACAGACTTTCAGTGAAGGCATTCCACCTGGATCATTCTCATTATATTCTTTAATACATATGTAACCAGGGACACCTATGCTACATTATAGACATAGACCCATAGGTCTATGAATATAGGTCTGTAAAATATAGACCTCAGATTTATTAAAGAAAAGGATGAACTGTCTTAGGAATTGACTCTAACATGTTCATTAAAAATGTGTATGTGCGTGAGTACATGCCTGTAATTGGAGAAAAACAGGATCATATACCAGATCTGAGAAAAAGAGAGTGATTAATTTTGAATTATAATAACACCAGGAGATTTGAAATGAGGTAGAATCATTTTTCTTACAATGATACAATGAATTTCCTAGAAATTACATAAACATTTGGCAGCTAAGGACAATAACACCTCACCTGAGCCCCTGTACACATCACAGGTAGCAGTACACTGGGAGATGTTATGCCATATCTATGGCCACCAAAAATCCTGAAAAGTAAATTTACCATCTGTGGAAGAACATTGGTGACATGCTGACATGTTGCATGGAAAGAGGTACAGAACTCAAGTTGGTTTCCTTCATCAAATTGTATAGCCAGCTCTTTCATTCATGCATACCCCGTTCTCCCTACATCCCTCAATGACACCTACTGCCTAATCTTTTGAAGAATATGCTAGTGTGATTATAGGTCTCAGAAAACTAGATTCTATATAGTCCTCTGTTTGTCCATGTCTGATTATCTCAACAGCACTTTAAATTTGAGGGCAGCTCAAGTGGCCTCAACTCCCCCTTGTTATTTGGGTTTATCTGACAAGGTCACTTAAAGCTGCTGGACTATATAACTAACAGCCCTTGGCCTCTGTGACAGTAAGGTTTAGGACAGTAGGGTTTAGACTGCATTTTTCCTGATGCTAAAGACCCAAGTACTTCAGCAACTTTATCAGTGGCAATAACCTCCCACCCCAACAGTATTACCAATGATGAAAAAGATGTGTACCTAGTCCTCTTCTCCCAGGTCATTTGGTTACCTGATATTTCTTTGTTTCCCTCCAAGGCACGGACATTCAGGAGAGAAATATGCTCAAAACTGTAGTAAAATGAACATGGCCTATTTGTTATAAGACTGAACTGGGTTTGGCCCCTGTTTGCCTTTAACTTATTTAGATGAACTTCTGGAAATATCCATACATCTATCTAATCTGTCTCTTTCTGATCTATACTTTTACAGTCATGTTCACCACATTTCCCCTGACTAAATGCCTCTTGAAGAAAAAAGCTGCACCCCTGAGATCACTCTTGCATTTCTATTACCTTCCTGAAGGTGGGGTGGAGGTAACAATTCTATCCCTGTTTCTAAATACCTTTTGTAATAACTCCTCTGCTTAGATTCAACAGCTCTCCCACTCTCCAGTTTTGAAGACTTGACTGGGCCCCCTTAATGAACTTTAGTTTTCAGAATCTCCTCTGCAAAGCTCTAGGCATCCACTGGCCTTGGTTGCCAAGCCACAATTTCTCCTTAGGTGTTATGGCTCAGAGAAGTTTCCTCTAACAACTTTAGCTAAACCAGAACCCATTCCATCAATCTGTCCTCTTATACAACTTTACAGTTTCTTGTTAGCACTATGCATCATGATTGTTGTTTTTATTCATTTATTTATTTTTGCTTGTACATTTTCTGCACTGGAATAGGATTTCCACCTTCGTGGACTTTCTCAATTGCATTCTCCACTAAATGACCAGTGCCTAGAATAGAGCTTAAGACATAGTAGATGTCCAGTAAATATCTGTTGGGTGTAGGAATGAATTAAATTGCAGATGGATCCTGTCCCAAGGTCACTGATAATTGGTACTGAAAAAGTATTTTCCCCCCTTTGTCCAACCCCATATCCCATTAACCTTGATGTCAGCTTTGGAGTCTCTGCAAGTGTTTTCTTGGGTATTGTAGGTTTTTATGTTCTTCTGTGTTTTCCTAAATCTTATGTTTCAAAATATTTTCTCTCTTCTCTCAGCTAACTTTGAGGAAGAAATTGTAGAGGGTAGAGAAAAAGGAAGTATTAGGCAGAAGGGCTGTTAGAAAATGTTCTTGAAAAGCATTTTCCCGCGGGGAGGCAGTATAGTGTTCAATAAGGAGCATGGGTTTTAGAGTCAGAATTGCAAGCTCAAGTCCTAGCATAATCAGATTTTTTAGTAGCTTGGTGGCTATGGGCAAGTTGTGTAAATCCTCTGTGCATTATCTACAAACTGGGGTCAATAATAGCATTTACCTCTGTTACTGAGTCCAAGCTCATTCTACTCATTGCCAATAAATCAAGAGATGGGGTGTTGGGGCAAGGAATAACGACTTTATTCGGAAAACCAGGAGTACAAGAAGATGGCAGAAATATGTCCTAGAGGACCATCTTCCCAGGGTCTGGATGCTAATTTCTTTTATAGAATAAAGAGGGGGGTGGTGTGGAGGGAAGGAAAAAAGGCCATAAGTTGTTGCAAATATCTCTTGGTTTCAGCCAGACTCCAGGAGATGTGTTAATTTCTTCTTTCCTGTAGCTATTCACAGGTGGGCTGGCTCAGGATGTTTCCTGTGAGCTGAAATGGTATTTTTAGTTTTACATTCAGGCATGGGGGACAGGGTTCTTAGAGATGGGCCATTATGTTTACTTTAACCTGTAGGCAAATCCTTTTATGATTAACTTGTAGCAAAAGCAATAGAAAACAAAGGTTAAAGTAAAAGAAACAGATATAATACGGAGTCATATAGGGCTCTTGTGAGGATTAAATGACTTAATACATATAATAACAATGTTAATTCTCTCCCTGCTTTTGTGTATCTTATCTCCTGATTTTCTTTTCTTACCTAGCTTTCCATAAGGAAAACCAGTATATTTCCACAGGTGAGATACGTAATACTTTGCTGCCCCAACACTGCCCCCCTGCCCTACTCATACCTCAATTCTAGTAAAAACAAAACCCTAAAAAATAAAAACCACACATAAAATCTAGACAGTCCAGTCTGAAAAGGATTCAGACAGCTCTCCTAAAACAATGTCTTCCTTGCTTGGTAAACTTTACACACAAAAGTCCCCTTAGCAAACACTGCAGCTCTTTCACAACCTTTACAGCCTTCCCCCAAAGAGAAATTCACAAGAGTGATTCTCAAAGTATACTGTCTACTGAAAAAAATGCACAACCTAAAAGTTAAGAGTTGTTTTGTTTGGTGGACTTTCTGAGGATTTCATGCCTGGGAGTTAGCCTCCCAGATAGTTCTGAGGGACTGCTCTGAAGAAGTAAGGGAGGATCCAGGATATATAGGAGTTTTGCAACAAAGACCAGGTAGTAGGAACATCAAAAGATTGCTGTTTATTTTATTTATTTTTTCACTGGAGTATAGTTGCTTTACAATGTTGTGTTAGCTTCTGCTGTACAGCAAAGTGAATCACACACACACACACACACACACACACACACACACACACACACACACATATATATATATATACCCTCTTCCTTGGATTTCCTTCACATTTAGTCCACCACAGAGCATTGGGTAGAGTTCCCTGTGCTATACCGTCTGTTCTTATTAGTTATCTATTTTATACACAGTAATGTATATATGTCAATGCCAATCTCCCAATCCATCCTACCCCTCTTCCCCCCTGGGTATCCAAACGTTTGTTCTCGACGTCTGAGTCTCTATTTCTGCTTTGTAAATAAGTTCACCTATACAATTTTTCAAGATTCCACATATAGGTATTAATACACAATACTGGTTTTTTCATTTCTGACTTACTCTGTATGACAATCTCTAGGTACATCCACATCTCTGCAAATGGCACAATTTTGTTCTTTTTTTTTTTTTACAGCTGAGTAATATTCCATTGTATATATGTACCACATCTTCTTTACTCATTCCTCTGTTGATGGACATTTAGGTGGCTTCCATGTCCTGGCTATTGGAAGTAGTGCCACAATGAACAATGGGGTGCATGTATTATTTTGAATTATGGTATTCTCTGGGTATGTGCCCAGGAGTGGGATTGTTGGGTCACATGTTAGTTTTATTTTTAGTTTTTTAATTAAGCTCCATACCTCTCTCCATAGTGGCTGTATCAATTTACATTCCCACTGAAAACGTAAGAGGGTGCCCTTTCTCCACACCCTCTCCAGCATTTATTGTTTGCAGATTTTTTGATGATGGCCATTCTGACTGGTGGGAGGTGATACCTCATTGTAGTTTTGACTTGCATTTCTCTAATGATTCATGACGTTGAGCATCCTTTCATGTGTTTGTTGGCAATCTGTATATCTTCTTTGGAGAAATGTCTATTTAGGTCCTCTGCTATTTTTGGATTGGGTTGTTTGGTTTTTGGATATTGAGCTGCCTGAGCTGCTTGTAAATTTTGGAGATTATTCCTTTGGCAGTTGCTTCTTTTGCAAATAATTTCTCCCATTCTTACGGTTGTCTTTTCATCTTGTTTATGGTTTCCTTTGCTTTGCAAAAGCTTTTAATTGTCATTAGGTCCCATTTGTTTATTTTTGTCTTTATTTCCATTTCTCTAGGAGGTGGATCAAAAGGATCTTGCTGTGATTTATGTCATAGAGTGCTCTGCCTTTGTTTACCTCTAAGAGTTTTATACTGTCAGGCCTTATATTTAGGTCTTCAATCCATTTTGAGTTTATTTTTCTGTACGGTATTAGGGAGTGTTATAATTTCATTCTTTTACACGTAGCTGTCCAGTTTTCCCAGCACCACTTATTGAAGGGGCTGTCTTTTCTCCATTGTATATTCTTGCCTCCTTTACGAAAAATAAGGTACCCATATGTGTGTGGATTTATCTCTGGGTTTTCTACACTTTTCCATTGATGTATATTTCTGTTTTTGTGCCAGTACCATACTGTCTTGGTTACTGTAGCTTTGTAGTATACTCTGAAGTCTGGAGCCTGATTCCTCCAGCTCCGTTTTTCTTTCTCAAGATTGCTTTGGCTATTTGGGGTCTTTTGTGTTTCCATACAAATTGTGAAAATTTTAGTTCTAGTTCTCTGAAAAATGCTACTGGTAATTTTATAGGAATTGCACTGAATCTGTAGATGTCTTTGGGTAGTATACCCTGTTTCACAATATTGTTTCTTCCAATCAAACAACATGGTGTGTCTCTCCATTTGTATGTGCCATCTTTGATTTATTTCATCAGTGTCTTATAGTTTTCTGCATAAAGGTCGTTTGTCTCCTTATGTAGGTTTATTGCTAGGTATATTATTATTTTTGTTGCAATGGTAAATGGGGGTGTTTCCTTAATTTTTCTTTCAGAATTTTCATCATTAGTGTATAGAATGCAAGAGATTTCTGTGCATTAATTTTGTATCTGGCTACTCTACCAACTTCATTGATTAGCTCTAGTAGTTTTCTGGTAGAGTCTTTACGATTCTTTCTGTATAGTATCATGTCATTTGCAAAGAGGAACAGCTTTACTTTTTCTTTTCTGATTTGTATTCTTTTTATTGCTTTTTTGTCTCTGATTGCTGTGGCTAAACTTCCAGAACTATGTTGAATAATAGTGGTGAGGGTGGAAAACCTTGTCTTGTTCCTGATCTTAGGGGAAATCTTTCAATTTTTCACCATTGAGAATGATGTTGGCTGTGGGTTTGTCATATACGGCCTTTATTATGCTGAGGTAAGTTCTCTCTATTCCTACTTTCTGGAGGGTTTTCATCATAAACGGGAGTTGAATTTTGCCGAAAGATTTTTCTGCATCTATTGAGATTATCATGTTTTTTTCTCCTTCAATTTATTAATATGCTTTATCACATTGATTGATTTGTGTATATTGAAGAATCCTTGCATTCCTGGGAGAAACTCCACTTGATCATGGTGTATGATCCTATTAAGGTGCTGTTGGCTAGTATTTTGTTGAGGATTTTTGCATCTATGTTCATCAGTGATATTGGCCTGTAGTTTTCTTTCTTTGTGACATCGTTGTCTGGTTTTGGTATCAGGGTGATGGTGGTCTCATAGAATGACTTTGGGAGTGTTCCTCCCTCTCCTATATTTTGGAAGAGTTTGAGAGGGATAGGCGTTAGCTCTTCTCTAAATGTTTGATAGAATTCGCCTGTGAAGCTATCTGGTCTTGGATTTTTCTTTCTTGGAAGATTTTTAATCACAGTCTGAATTTCAGTTCTTGTGATTGGCCTGCTTATATTTTCTATTTCTTCCTGGTTCAGTCTTGGAAGGTTGTGCTTTTCTAAGAATTTGTCCATTTCTTTCAAGTTGTCCATTTTAATGACATAGAGTTTCTTGTAATAATCTCTCATGATCCTTTGTATTTCTGCCGTGTCAGGGTTTACTCCTCTTTTTTCATTTTTAATTCTATTGATTTGAGTCTTCTCCCTTGTTTTCTTGATGAGTCTGGCTAGTCGTTTATCAATTTTGTTTATCTTCCCAAAGAAACAGCTTTTATTTTTATTGATCTTTGCTATTGATTACTTCATTTCTTTTTCACTTATTTCTGATCTGATGTTTATGATTTCCTTCCTTCTGCTACCTTTGGGGTTTTTTTTGTTCTTCTTTCTCTAATTCCTTTTGGTGTGAGGTTAGGTTGTTTATTTGAGATGCTTCTTGTTTCTTTAGATAGGATTGTATTGCTATATACTTCCCTCTTGGAACTGCTTTTGCTGCATCCCATAGGTTTTGGGTCATCGTGTTTTCATTGTCATTTGTTTCTAGGTATATTTTGATTTCCACTTTGATTTCTTCAGTGATCTCTTGGTTATTTAGTAGTGTATTGTTTAGGCTCCATGTGTTTTTATTTTTTAAAGATTTTTTTTCATGTAATTGATATCTTGACTCATAGCATTGTGGTCAGAAAAGATACTTGATACAATTTCAACTTTCTTAAATTTACCAAGGCTTGATTTGTGACTCAAGACATGATCTATCCTGGAGAATGATCCATGAGCACTTGAAAAGAAAGTGTATTCTGTTGTGTTTGGATGGAATGTCATATAAATATCAATTAAGTCCATCTTGTTTAATGTATCATCTAAAGCCTGTGTTTCCTTATTTATTTTCATCTTGGATGATCTGTCCACTGGTGAAAGGTGAATGTTAAAGTCCCCTACTATGATTTTGTTACTGTCGATTTCCCCTTTTATGGCCGTGAGCATTTGCCTTATGTATTGAGGTGCTCCTATGTTGGGTGTATAAATATTTACAATTGTTATATCTTCTTCTTGGATTGGTCCCATGATCATTATGTACTGCACTTCTTTGTCTCTTGTAATAGTCTTTATTTTAAAGTCTACTTTGTGTGATATGAGAATTGCTACACCAGGTTTCTTTTGATTTCCATTTGCAAGGAATATCTTTTTCCATTCCTTTAATTTCAGTCTGTATGTGTCCCTAGGTCTGATGTGGGTCTCTTGTAGACAGTATATACACGGTTCTTGTTGTTTTATCCATTCAGCCAGTCTATGTCTTTTGGTTGGAGCATTTAATCAATTTTTATTTAAGGTTGCTATTGATATGCAGGTTCCTATTACCATTTTCTTAATTGTTTTGTGTTTGTTATTTTAGGTCTTTTCCTTCTCTTGTGTTTCCTGCCCATAGAAGTTCCTTTAGCATTTGTTGTAAAGCTGGTTTAGTGGTGTTGAATTCTCTTAGCTTTTGCTTGTTTGTAATGGTTTTATTTTCTCCCTCGAATCTGATTGAGATCCTTGCTGGGTAGAGTAATTTTGGTTGTAGCTTTTTCCCTTTCTTCACTTTAAATATGACCTGTCACTTCCTTCTCGTTTGCAGGGATTCTGCTGAAATATCAGCTGTTAACCTTATGGGGATTCCCTTGTATATTATTTGTTTTTTGCTGTTGTTTCTTTTAATATTTTTCTTTGTGTTTAATTTTTGATAGTTTGATTAATATTTTTCTTGGTGTATTTCTCCTTGGATTTATTCTGTATGGGACTCTCTGTGATTCCTGGGGTTGATGGACTATATCCTTTCCCATATGAGGTACGTTTTCAACTAAAATCTCTTCAACTATTTTCTCAGTCTCTTTCTTTTTCTCTTCTTCTTCTGGGACCCCTACAATTCGAATGTTGGTGTGTTTAATATTGTGTCTGAAGTCTCTGAGACTGTTCTCAATTCTTTTCATTCTCTTTTCTTTATTCTGCTCTGTGGTAATTATTTCCAATATTTTATCTTCCAGGTCACTTATTTGTTCTTCTGCCTCAGTTATTCTGCTATTGATTTCTTTTTGAGAATTTTTAATTTCCTTTATTTTGTTGTTCATCATTGTTTATTTGCTCTTTCCCTCTTGTAGGTACTTTTTAAATGTTTCTTGTACTTTCTCCATTCTATTTCCAAGATTTTGTATCATCTTCACTGTCATTACTCTGAATTATTTTTCAGGAAGACTGCTGATTTCCTCTTCATTTGTTTGTTCTGGTTCGTTTTTACCTTGGTCCTTCATCTTCTGTGTGTTTTTCTGTCTTCTCAGTTTGCTTAACTTACTGTGTTTGAGGTCTGCTTTTCACAGGCTGCACGTTTGTAGTTTACATTATTTTTGGTGTCTGCCCCCAGTTGCTAAAGTTGATTCAGTGGGCTGTGTAGGCTGCCTGGTGGAGGGGACTGGTGCCTGTGTTCTCATGGATGAGGCTGTATCTCTTCTTTTTGCTGGGCAGGTTTGCATCTGGTGGTGTGTTTTGGGGTATTTTTGTGACCTTATGATTTTAGGCAGCATCTCTGTTAATGATTGGGGTTGTGTTCCTGTCTTGTTCGTTTTTTTCATAAGGTGTCCAGCACTGTAGCCTGCTGGTTGTTGAGTGGAGCTGGGTCTTAGTGTTGAGATGGAGATCTCTGGGAGAGCTTTCAGTGTTTGATATTACATGGAGCTGGAAGGTTTCTTGTGGACCAATGTCCTGAACTCAACTCTCCCACCTCAGAGGCACAGGGTTGACACCCGGCCGGAGCAACAAGACTCCGTCAGCCACACAGTAGATTACTGGTTGGTTACAAAAGGATGTAATGCATGAGCATCCAGGTTAACAACATGCAGTGGACAAGTATGGGGTAAGGGCATACAGCTTCCATGTCCTGTGCTAACACCCCACTCTTCCCAAATCTCCCAATGTTCACCAACCAGAAGCTCCAAGAGACTCATTTTAAACTAAAATGAACTCACAGTCTGAAAGTGAAAAGATGGAAAAAATATACCATGCAAACTGAAATATAAAGTTGGGATAGCAATACTTACCTCAGATAAAAATATACTTAAAACAAAGAATTTAACAAAAGACAAATAAGGGCATTACATAATACATAAATAAAAGGGTCAATCCAAGAGCAGGATATATCATTCCTAAATATTTATGCCCTGGATATGAGAGCACCTAAATATATAAAAAAAATTAGCAGAAATAGAGGGAGAAATTGATAGCAATAGAATAATAGTAGCAGAATTTAATATCCCACTTACATCGATAGATAGATCATCCAGATATAAAATCAATAGAGAAACTCTGACCTTAAGCAACTCGTTATACCAATAGACCTAATATATAAATACAGAAGTTTCCAACCAAAATCAGCAGAACACACATTCTTTTCAAGTGCACATGGAACATTCTCTGGGAAAGATTATACATTATGTCACCAAACAAGTCTCACTAAATTTAAGAAAGTGTAATCATATCAAGCATCTTTTCCAACGAAGTGATATGAAACTAGAAATTAATTACAAGAAAAGAGTTGGAAAAAAAGTAAATGTGAAGACTAAACAACATGCTACTAAACAACTAATGATTCAACAAACATATCAAAAGGAAATTAAAAAATACTTGAGATAGATGAAAATGAAATCACCACTTTCCAAAATTGATGGGACCCAGCAAAAATGTTTCTAAGAGAAAAGGTTATACCAATACAAGTCTATCTGAAGAAACAAACAAACAAAAAGTATAACTTTATATTTAAAATAACAGAAAGAAAAAAGGCAAAACCCAAAGTTAATGGAAGGAAATTATAAAGATCAGAGTGGAAATCGGGAAAATAAAATCTGAAAACGAAACAAAACAAAGCCAAATCAATAGAAAAGATGAATGAAACTAAGAGTTGGTTCTTTTAAAAGATAAGCATCATAAAAGAATACTATGAAAACTATATGCCAACAAATTAGTCAACCTAGACAAAGTGGATAAATTCCTAAAACATAATCTTTCAAGCTTGAATCATGAAAAGTAGAAAATCTAAAATGACTGAGTCCTAGGAATGAAATTGAATTTGTAATAAAAACTATTCCAACAATCAAAAGTCCAGGTCCACATGGTAAATTCTACCAAACACTTCAGAAAAGTTTAATATCTATCCTTCTCATTTATTCCAAAAAATTGAAGAGGAAGGAATGCTTCCAAACTCATTTTATTAGACCAGGATTACTGTGAGACCAAAAATAGACAAAAACAGTACAAAAAGAGAAAATTGCAGGTCAATATCACTAACAGACATAGATGTAAAAAATTCTCAAGAAAATATTAGCAAGCCAAATTCAACAATATATTAAAAAATCACACATGTTGATCAAGTAATATTCCAGGGGAGCAAGAATTAACATCTGAAAAATCAATCAATGTTGTACACCACATTAACAAACAGTTGATTATAATCAGATAATCATCTAAATAGCATATGATGAAATTCAACATCCATTTAAGGAAAAAGAATCTCAACAAAGTGGGTATCAAAACATACCTCACCATAATAAAGGCTATATATGAAAAATTCACAGCTAACATCATATTCAATGGGGGAAAGATTAAAGCTTTTCTTGTAAGATCAGGAACAAGGCAAATATTTCCTCTATCGTCAGTTTTATTCAGCATAGTATTGGAAGTCCTAGTCACAGCAAATAGACAAGAAAAAGAAATAATAGGATTGGAATGAAAAAAGTAAAACTGTCACTATTTGCAGATGACATGATACTATATATAGAGAACCCCAAAGACTCCACTGAAAAACTATTGGAAGTAATAAATGAATTCAGTAAAGTTGCAGGATACAAAATTAATTTGTAGTTATCAGTTTCATTTCAATATGCTAATAACAAACTATCAGAGTGATAAATGAAGAAAAAAATCCCATTTACAATTGCATGAAAAAGAATGGAATACCTAGGAGAAAATCTAACCAAGAAGGTAAGAGACCTGTACTCTGAAATCTATAAGACATTTATGAAACAAATAAATGGAAAAATATCATGTTCATGGATTGGAATAATCAGTATTAATAAAATGTCCATAATACACAAAACAATGCACAAATTTAATACTATCCTATCAAAATATCAATGGCATTTTTCAGAGAACTACAACAAATAAAATTAAAATTTGTATGAAAGTACAGAACCCTAAAATAGCCAAAGCACTCTTGAGAAAGAAGAACATAACTGGATTTATCAAGTGCCCAGATTTCAAACTATACTACAAAGCTATAGTAATCGAAACAGTATGGTACTGACACAAAAACAGAAATATAGATCAATGGAACAGAGTAGAGAGCCTAGAAATAAGCCCAAATTATATGGTCAATTAATCTATGGCAAAGGAAGCAAGAATATATAATGGGGAAAAAAGCAGTCTCTTTGATAAATGGTGTTGGGAAACATGGACAACTACAAGCAGAAGAATGAAACTGGACCATTTTCTTATACTATATATAAAAATTAACTGAAAATGGATTAAACTTAATATAAGTCCTGAAAACAGAAGAATCCTAAAAGAAACATAGGCAGTAATCTCTTTGACATTGGCTTTAGAACCTTTTTTTTCCTTTGATATGTGTCCTCAAGTAAGAGAAACAAAAGCAAAAATAAACAAATGGGACTACATCAAACTATTGATAAAAAGCTTTTGCAGAACAAAGGAAACCACCAGTAAAGCATAAAGGAAACCTCTTGAATGGGATAAGATATTTGTAAAGGTTATATCTGATAAGGGATTTATATATCTGATAAATACATAAAAGCTCATACAACTCAATATCAAATAAAACAAAAATCTAATAAAAAATAACCATTTTTCCAAAGAAAATATACAGATAGCCAACAAGCACATAAAAAGATGTTCAACATCACTAATCATCAGGGAAATACAAAACAAAAACCACAGTAAGACACCACCTCACTCCTGTCGGAATGGCTATTATCAAAAAGAAGAAATAATAAATGTTGTTTAGATGTGGGGAAAAAGCTATCCTCATGCACTGTTGGTGGGAATATAAATTGGTGCAGCCACTATGGAAGACAATATGGAAGTTCCTTCTTTGTAATGTATAAGAATATCAAATCACTATGTTGTACACCTGAAACTAATATAATATGGTATGTCAATTATAATTTAATTAAAAATAAATAAAAGAAAGAAAAGGAATGAAACAGGAAATATTACTATAGACCTTGAAGATAAGAATACAATGAACAATTCTATGTTCACATTTGATAACTCAGGATAAAAGGACCAATTCCTTGGAAAATACAAACTACTACATCTCATCCAATATAAAACATAATTTGAATAGGACTATAACTATTATGGAAATTGAATTCATAATTTTAACTCCAGAAAAAAATAATCTCTAGGTCCAGAAGCTTTCACTGGGCAATTCTACCAAATATTTATGAAGAATTACGTTAATTCTACACTTTTTCTTCCAGAAAATAGTGGAGGAAGGAACACTTTTCAATTTATTGAATTAAGCCAGTATTACTCTGATACCCAGTCACACATAGTATGTAGAAATAATACTACAGATTAATATTCCTCATGAATATAAGTGCAAAAATCCTTAACAGAATGTAGGCAAAGAGAACTGAGTTATATATACATATAAAAGTTGTGTAATGATCAAGTGGGTTTAATCCAGTAATGCAAGACTGGTTCAATATTTGAGAAACAATCACTGTAATCCTCGAAATTAACAGATTAAGAAAGACAAAACACAACAATTGATGCAAAAACTATTTGCAAATTTGACACCCATTTTGTGATAAACACTCTCAGAAAGTTAGGAATAGAGGAAATTACCTCAAATTGATCAAGAACATCTGCAAGAGATCTACAGCTAATTTATACTTAATGATAAAAAACTGAATGCTTTCCCCTTAAGATAAGGTGGAAGGTAAATATATTCACTCTCACCACTCTTATTCAAAACAATGCTGGAAGTCTGAGGTACAGCAATAAGGTAAGGAAAGGAAATAAAATGCATACAAATTGGAAAATAAGAAACCGTTTTTGGGAATGTAAATTTGTTCAGCCACTATGGAAAACAGTATGGAGTTTCCTTAAAAAAATAAAAATAGAGTTAGCATATGATCCAGCAATCCCACTCTTGGGCATATATACGGGGCAGCTCTAATTTGAAAATATAAATGCATGCAATGTTCATAGCAGCACTATATACAATAGCCAAGACATGGAAGCAACCTAAACGTCCATTGACAGATAATGAAATACTACTCAACTATAAAAAAGAATAAAATAATGCCATTTGCAGCAACATGGATGGAACTAGAGATTATCATACTAAGTGTGATTAAGTCAGACAAAGACAAATATCATATGATATCACTTATATGTGTGATCTAAAAACTGATACAAATGAACTTATTTACAAAACAGAAACAGACTCACTGACATAGAAAACAAACTATGGTTACAAAAGGGGAAAGGGGGGAGGGATAAATTAGAATTTGGGATGAGCAGATACAAACTACTATATATAAAATAGATAACAAGGTCATACTGTATAGCACAGGGAACTATATTCAATATCTTGTAATAAACTATAATGGAAAAGAATCTGAGAAAGAATATATATATACATATATATATATATATATGAATCACTGCTGTATACCAGAAACTAACACAATATTTTAAATCAATTACAATTAAATTTTTTTTAAAAATGGAAAAATTTCTACCCCTATTTGAAGATGATTGTCTATATAGAATATTCAAGGAATTTACAGAAACCATAACTAATAACTGAGTTTAGTAAAGTTGCAAGATAAAAGATAAAGTCAACTGTAAAACGGAACTTCTCTGGTGGCACAGTGGATAAGAATCTGCCTGCCAATGCAGGGATCATGGATTCAATCCCTGGTCCGGGAAGATCCCACATGCCATGGAACAACTAAGCCTGTGTACCACAACTACTCAGCCCCCGCCACAACTACTGAAGCCAGCACGCCTAGAGCCCATGCTCTGCAACAAGAAGCCACTGCAAAGAGAAGCCCATGCACCAGAATGAAGAGTAGCACCTGCTCTCCACAACTAGAGAAAGCCCGTGCACAGCAACTAAGACCCAATTCACCCAAAAATAATAAAATTAAATCTTAAAAAAAATCTACTTTACTGTGTCTATTTATTTAAATGTTAATCTTATCTGGAAATACTATCAAAGACACACTCAGAAATAATATTTAATCTGGACAACCTGTGGCACAGTAAAGTTAACACATAAAATTAACCGTCATAATTCCATCCCTTGTCTACTTGGCACCCAAATGCATCTCCTTAATCCACACTTAATCTCCCACCCCCCCCAAAACAAGACAATAACATGGTCATAATTCCACCTAACATGATACAACTATTATGTATACAACTGAAAATACACTAACCCCTTCCCCAGAAGAGGACATAAAGTTCTTGAGTGTTGTTTACCCTTCTCATTGATATCCTATAGTATTAATAAAATTAATAACACAAATATTATAATGTAAAGCCAATACATATTATATTACATAATAAGGGAATAAGGGAGGGAAGAAATAAAAGATACATATACACACAGATTAACAGGATCAAATATTCATGACAATCACAGTCGTTGTTTCTGTAACAGGTCACATGGCTGTAGCTGGTATTTATAACTACCTTCTTCCACTACCTACTCAGTATTCCCTTTGCCTTCAGCAAGCACCTCATCTGATCATGGTTCTTTACCTGGTGTAGTGGCCCAAACCTTTATTCCCTGAAGGGTCTGGGTAATTAGTAATTATACCTGAGTTAGATTGTTGTACTTTTTTGCTAACTATTATCACAGGGCATGGTAATACCAAAAGACCCTCTAAGGGATCACTCAAATTCCAGAAATACCCTTACTTACCTCCATTGTGGAGTAGCAGTCCAATTTTCCCTTAGTAGTCAGGATCAGTCACCCCAGTCAACACTGTAACTCCCTTATTTGCCTGTTGATTCAGAAGCATGAGGAGCTCAAAGTGGATGGGAGTCTTAACTTCCAGTTCAATGGAATTATTGTTGTGTCTCTTGGTGGAAAAATTCTTCTTTTTTTAAACAAAGACCTCTAGGTCAGCAGAGCATAAGGTCATGGGGACAGGGAACACATTTAGCTAGTGGGTAACTAAGGGTAAAAGTGAATGGTGCAACCCCCATGTCCACCCCTTGATTCCTGGACCTGCGAATCCTTGCTATGGGAGAAACAACACTATGTGTTGGATGCTGATTAAGAGCATATACAAAGCCCTGGAAAACCTTGCCCCAGCCCTGCAAGGTATTACCATCTAGATAGCACTGCAATTGGATCTTCAAAAGGCCATTACACTGCTCTATCAAGCCACCTGCTTCAGAATGGTGGGAAACATGCTAAGACCAGTGAATTCATGAACGTGAGCCCATTACCACAGTTCTTTTCCTGTGAAATGAGTCCCTTGATTAGAGGCAATGCTGTGTGGAATACCATCATAGTGGAGAGGACATTCTGCAAGCACCCAGATGGTAGTTTTCTCAGAATCTTGTGTACAAGGAAGGCAAATCTGTATCCAGAGTGTCTATTCCTGTAAGAACAAAATGCTCCCATGATTGAAGTTGTCTAATGTAATCAACCTGCCACCAGGTAAAGGGATGATCCCCCTGGGAATGGTGCCATATCAGGGATTCAATTTTGATCTCTGCTGCTGGCAGATTGCACACTCAATTGTGACCGTTGCCAGGTAAGCCTTGGTGAGTAAAAGTCCTTGTAGCTGGGCTCATGCATATCTCCATGTCTGCTACAACAGGGAAAAGAAGATGACTGGTATCCACAGAATAGGTCATTCTATCCATTTAATTACTAAAATCCTCCTCTGCTGAGGTCAGTTGTGGGCAAAATTCATATGGAACACAAATATCCTCACATTTTTTGCCCATTCAGAGAAGTCTATCCACATACTTCTTTCCCAAATTTCCTTGTCACCAGTTTTTCAATCATATTCTTTCCAAGTTCCTGACCTTCCAGGTAACACTTTGGCTACAGCCCATAAAAATATATATAATCACAAATATTTGTGCTGTTCCTCCTTTGAAGCAATGTGAACAACCAAGAGCACTGTATGCAGTTCTTCCCACTGGGTGGATTTTCCTTCACCACTTTACTTCAGTGATCTCCCAGAAAGGAGCTGTAGTGCTGGAGCTTTTCACTGCATATGGTGATGCCTGCATAACCTGCAGAACAATTTGTAAATGATAGTTTACAAATTCTTCTCTTCCTCCATAAACTGATCATAGGGAACCCCCCTTAAAACTATATGTACAGGCTGGGAGAGACAAGGCAGTGTAGCAGGAATGGGGACCATGGACATTTGAGCCACTTCTTCATGTAACACGTGTATGCTTTAAGGTCCTGATCCATTTGATGATGAAGTGCTACTGTGCACAACCAACTTTATGGATTGGTGGATCAAGTAACATCCAGTTCTTAAGAGGCAACTCAGTTTACATGGTAATTTGGTAGCCAATATTTAACTGCTCAATCTCTACTAAGTCCCAGTGCAGGATAAGAGCTGTTTCTCAAAAAAAAAAAAAAAGAGTAGTTATCTGCAGAGAATGGCTTAAAGATCCTACGAACTGGCATTGTGATTCACTTATATGTAGGGGTCTGCCAAACAGCATCCCCTTCTGCCACTGCCACTCCAAGTACCACTGGACCTGCTATATCATATAGCCCAAGTGACAGAGCAACTTGCACAGTATGGACCTGTTGGAGAGCCATCTCCTGCTATGGACCTCACTAAAAACTAGAAGATTTTTGGATCACTTGGTAAATGGGCCGGAGTAACACACCCAAATGTGGAATATGTTGCCTCTAAAATTCAAAGAGACTCGCTAGGCATTATGCCTTTTTGTTGCTGTTGTTGTTGTATGAAAGGATGAAGATCCCTTCACTATAGAAGGGATATCTCCACATGCTCCACACCACCAAGGAGGTAAAAATCAGTACACTGAAAACTATAAAACAATGATGAAAGATGTTGAAGACACAATAAATGGAAAGATATATTTATGTTATTTTATTCATTTTTGGCTGCTTTTGGTCTTCATTGTGGCATGCAGCTTTTCTCTAGTTGTGGTGAGCAGGGGCTTCTCTTAGTTGTGGTGTGTGGGCTTCTCTTGTTGCAGAACACAGGCTCTAGGTGCATGGGCTTCAGTAGTTGTGGTGTGCAGGCTCAGTAGTTGTGGCTCATGGATTTAGTTGCTCTGTGGCATGTGGGATCTTCCTGGACCAGGGCTCAAATCTGTGTCCCCTGCATTGGCAGGTGGATCCTTAATCACTGCACTACCAGGGAAGGCCCAATGGAAAATATCTTGAGTAAGAATAACACAGCTGAAGGCATCAAATGCTGTAACTTCAAACTATATTACAAAGCTATAGTATTCAAAATAGTAATGGTACTGTCATAAAAATAAACACATATACCAAAGGAACAGAGTAGAGAACCCAGAAATAAACCAACACGTATAAGATTAACTAATTTTCAACAAAAGTGCCAAGAGTAAACAATGGGGAAAGGATAGTCTCTTCAATAAATGGTGTTTGGAAAACTGTATATATAGATGCAAAAAGTGAAGTTTTAACCCTGTCTTACAACATTCACAAAAATTAACTCAAAATGGATTTAAGACTTTAGCCTGAAACTGTAAAACTCTTAGAAGAAAACAGTGGAAAAACGTCTTTACATTGGTCTTGGTAATAATTTCTTGAAAATGACACCAAAAGCATAGGTAAAAAAGGAGAAACTAGTGGAACTATATCAAACTAAATTTTTTTTTACAGCAAAGGAAACAACAACATTAAAAAGTTAAACCACAGAATGGAAGAAAATATTTGAAAACCATAGAGAGTTACTACCCAAAATACATAAGGAACACATACAAGTCAATAGCAAAAAACCCCAATAACCAAATTAAAAGGTGGGCAAAGCCCCTGAATAAACATTTTTCCAAAGAAAACATACAGTTAGCCAACATGTATATGAAAAAATGCTCAATATTACAAATCATCAGGGAAATGTAAATAAAAACCACAATAAGATAACACTTCATGTATGTTAGGATTGCTATTATGAAGAAGCAAAAATAACTTTGAGGTATATGAGGAGAAAAGTGAACCCTCGGGCACTGTTGGTGGAAATGTAAATTTTTATAGCCACTGTGGAAAACAGTGTGAAGATTCCTCAAAAAATTAAAAATAGAACTACCATATGATCCAGAAGTCCCACTTCCAGGGTTATATTTGAAGAAAATATAATTACTATCTCAGAGACATCTGTACCCTCATGTTTACTGCAGCATTATTCACAATAGCCAAGACATGGATACAACCCTGTGTTCTAAATGATGCTAAATGAAATAAGTCAGATAAGAGAAAGACAAATATTGCATGATATCACCTATATGGGGAATCTAATAAAAAAAGATGAACTCATAGTAACAGAATATAATGGTGGTTTCCAGAGGCTGGGGGTTGAGCGGGAAGAGGGAGATATAAATCAATGGGTACAGGGACTTCCCTGGTGGTGCAGTGTTTAAGACTCCACACTCCCAATGCAGGGAGCCTGGCTTTGATCCCTGGTCAAGAAACTAGATCCCACATGCATGCTGCAACTAAGAGTTCACATGCCACAACTAAGGAGGTGGCAAGCTGCAACTAAGGAGCCCACTGGCCGCAACTAAGGAGCCAACATGCTGCAACTAAGACATGGTGTAACCAAATAAATAAATAATAAATTAAATTAAAAAAAAGAAAATTAACTGAAATCTGCAAGTTCAAAAGTTGAAATTCTCAACTCTGAAATAAACAGAGAATCTTATTTTTTTTTAAAGAAATCAATGGTACAGTTTTTCAGTTTAAAGATGAATAAGATCTGGAGACCTAATGTATAACATGGTGAACTTCAGTAAATAATATTATATTGTATACTTGAAATTTATTAAGAAAATAGATCATAAGCATTCTCACACACACCAAAAATGTTAACTATTAATTATAGATATATTAATGAGTTTAATTGTAATATTAAATTGTAATATTTCATAATGTATACATACATCTAAATATCACTTTGTACTATATATATATACATTTTATATATACACAGAAATCGTATATGTCAAAAATAAATAGGAGGAGGAGTCAAGATGGTGGAATAGGAGGATATAGAATTCATTGCTCCTCACGTGTACATTAAGAAAGAAGAAAAAGAGAAAAAAGGAATCAAAAAAGGGACCAGCAAACCTGGTGGGAAGTTGAAGGTGAAGGGAGGTCCCTGCACTCAGAAAAACTCCCTCATGGTGGGGAAATCAGTTGGGACAGAAAAGGACACTTGGGGGATCAGAGGAGAATGCAACAGATGGTCTGTGGAAGACAGGACAAAGTAAGAACTGCACGCATGATCTACACTGCAACTCTGCACATTCCAACCAGAGTTGTGAGTCTCCTGTTTCAAAGGCAGAATTGGTGCTGGAAAGTGTGGTTTGGAGTGTGGACCCAGGGAGGGGACAGATGTTGGCTGGGAAAATACAGCCTGAAGGGACAGGAGTAAGGAGCTCCACATCCAGGAAAGTCTACAGAAAGAGTCCGAGACACCATAGAAGGAAAACGTCATGGTTGATGGATGCGCAAGGTACAGAGACACCATTACAACCCCTTTCCACACCCACCAGCTTCTTCTGCCTCTGCAGGGACTGGGAGAGGCTCCCATCTGAGCAATCCCTCCCACCACTCAGGTCAGTGTATCCTCTGCCCACGTGCACTCCATGGGCCTGAGTGTCACCCATCCCAAAGCCTCCTTGGAAATCAGCCCTGGGCACCCCTGCCTGGTATGAGAGACCACCGATGCTGCCAGGGGCTGAGTGCTAAAGTGTGCAGTTGGGTAAACAGATCCAGGGAGAGGAACACTGTTGGCTATGCAGATACAGTAGAGGGGATGGGAGTGAGGGGATGTGTGGCTGGGAATGCCCCTAGAGGAAGCATGGTCTGCCTGGAAAGTGAAGTTCCATTGTTGAGAGGTGTGGGGGGGGCAGGGCCACCACTGCCCCCACATGCCAGCTACTGCCTGCTTGTGAACTGGGAGGGTCTCCACCCAGAGCAAGCTCACCACAGTCTGCTGCAACTGCCTGCTTCTCCCTGCCACTGCAGGCAACTCACATACGTCCCAATTGTGCCTGCCGTACCCCTCCCAGGCCTGAGTGAGTAAGTGTGTCCCAAGAAGCTACTGCTTTTGCCCCCTCTCTCTTCAGCAAGGAAAGATGACTGAGTGTGGCGCACATACAGAAGTGGGATCAAAACTGAAGGTGAGCCCCAGGGGCAGTGTGACTAAGGAAGAGGAACGGAAATCTTTCTGTGCAGCTGCACAATCCACAGATTAAATCTCTGAGATTGGCTTGGTAAATCCTACATCTGTGGAATATCTGAATAAACAAAGAGTGTTCCCACAAAGGAGACTGATGTAGCCTTCACAGCAGTGGACTTTGGGGGCAAATACACATGCGACTCAGGCCAGGTCAGAGCCTCAGCTGGCTCCACAGTGCCCACAGCAGATCCAGAGACTTACCTAGAGGTACTGGAAGGCCTCCTGGGAAGGCAGGGATTGGCTCTGGCTCACTGTGTGGGCAATGACACTGACAAAGGAGGCTCTAGGAAAATATTCTTATTAATATTATTATTTATTTGTTTGTTTCAATTCATTCAGCTGTTGGCATTGTTACTTTTATCTTTTATTTTTAGTTTTAATTTTTTGATATATATATATTTATTTTTCTATTTTTACTTAACTTTTTGGTTTTTGGTGGCTTTTTGCTTGTTTTTGGTCTTTTATTTTATTTTTTCTTTATTATTTTGATTGCTTTTATATGTATATTTTATGTTTTCCTCATTATTTTTGTTATTCATTTGCTTTCTGTTTTTGTATTATTTTTCTTTTTTTTTGTTTCTGTTAGTTTAGTCCTTACTGACTGTTCTCATTATTGAATTCTTTTGTTTGTACTCTTCTATTTTTCTTGTTTATTTTTCATTTTTCTGTGTGTGTGTGTGTTGTGTTGTTGTTGGTGCTGTATGTTTGCTGTTGTTTTTGCTGTTTGCCTTGGATTTTGTTTGTCTGTTTCTTTTCTTTTCTCTTCTTTTCTTTCTTTTTTTTATGGCTGAATTGTGCGGCTTGTGGGCTTTTGGTTCCCCAGTCAGGAGTTGGACCTGGGCCTCCAGGGTGGGCATGCTGAGAATTACAAGGCTCAGGCAATATTAATCAGCGTGTGTGCTTCTGGAGGTATCCATATTAACACCAAGACCCGGCCCCACACAACTGCCTCCAGCCTCCAGTGCTGGACGCATCACACCAAACAACCAGCAAGACAGGAACACAGACACACCAATCAGCAGACAGGCTGTCTGAAGTCGTACTAAGCTCACAGGCACCCCTAAAAAGACCACCTGATGCAGCCCTGCCCTTCAGAGTGAAGAAACACAACTCCACACCAGAGCACAGGTAACAGTCCCTCCCACCAGGAAGCTTACATAAGCACCTGGAACAGCTTTACTCACCAGAGGACAGACAAAAGAAGCAAGAGGAACTACAACCCTGCAGCCTGTACAAAGGAGATGATAAACACAGTAGGTTAGACAAAATGAGATGACAGAGAAATTTGTTGCAGACAAAGGAGGAAGGTAAAATCCCACAAGACCAAATAAATGAAGAGGAAAGAGGCAATCTACTTGAATAAGAATTCAGAGTAATGATAGTAAAAATGATCCAAGTTCTCAGAAATAGAATGAAGGCACAGATCAAGAAGATACAAGAAATGTTTAATAAGGACCTAAAAGAACTAATGAAGAAACAAACAGTGATGAACAACACAATAACTGAAATGAAATATACACTAAAAGGAATCAGTAGCTGAATAACTGAGGCAGAAGAATGGATAAGGGAGCCAGAAGATAGAATGATTGAAATAACTGCTGAGGAGCAGAATAAAGAAAAAAGAATCTAAAGAAATGAGGACAGTCTCAGAGACCTCTGGGACAGCGTTAAACAACAAACATTCAAATTATAGGGATCCCAGAAGAAGAAAAGAAAGGAAAAGGACCAGAGAAAATATTTGAAGAAATTATTCTCAAAAACTTCCCTAACATGGGAAAGGAAATAGTCAATCAAGTCCAGGAAGCACAGAGAGTCCCATACAAGATAAACCCAAGAAGAAACACACCAAGACAAATATTAATCGAACTAACAAAAATTAAATACAAAGGAAATAATATTAAAAGCAGCAAGGGAAAAGAAACAAATAAACTGCAAAGGAATCCCCATGAGTTTATCAGCTGATTTTTCAACAGAAACTCAACAGGCCAGAAGGGAGTTGCAGGACATATTTAAAGTGATGAAAGGGAAAAAGCTACAACAAAGATTACTCTACACAGTAAGGATCTCATTCAGATTCTACAGAAGTCAAAAGCTTTACAGACAAACAAAAGCTAAGAGAATTCAACACCACCAAACAAGTTTTACAAGAAATTCTAAAGGAACTTCTCTAGGCGGAAAAAACAAGAGAAGAAAAAGACCTACAAGAACAAACACAAAACAGTTGAGAAAATGGCAATAGGATCATACATATCTATAATTACCTTAAATGGGAAAGATAACCCTCAGAATGGGAGAAAATATTTGCAAATGAAACAACGGACAAAGGATTAAACCCCAAAGTATAAAAACAGCTAACAGAGCTCAATATAAAACAAAAAACAATCTAATTTAAAAATGGGCATAAGATCTAAAGAGTCATTTCAAAAAAGAAGACATACAGATGGCCAAGAGGAACATGAAAAAGTGTTCAAAATAAATAATTATTAGAGAAATGCAAATCAAAACTACAGTGAGGTATTACCTCACACTGGACAGAATGGCCGTTATCAAAAAATCTAGAAACAGTAAATGATGGAAAGGGTGTGGTGTGAAGGGAACCCTCCTGCACTGTTGGTGGGAATGGAAATCAATACAACCACTATGGAGAACAGTATGGAGGTCCCTTAAAAAATGAAAAATAGAATTGCCACATGTACCAGCAATCCCACTACTGGACATATACCCTGAGAAAACCATAAGTCAAAAAGTGTCATGTACCACAATGTTCATTGCTGCACTATTTACAATAGCCAGGACATGGAAACAACCTGAGTGTCCAACACAGATGAATGGATAAAGATGTGGCACATATATACAATGGAATAATAGTCAGCCATAAAAAGAAACAAAATTGAGTTATTTGTAGTGAGGTGGATGGACCTAGAGTCTGTCATACAGAGTAAAGTAAGTCAGAAAGAGAAAAACAAATACTGAAGACCCAGAATAGCCAAAGCAATCTTGGGAAAGAAAAATGGAGCTGGAGGAATCAGGCTCCCTCACTTCAGACTATAATACAATGCTACAGTAATCAAGAGAGTATGGTACTGGCACAAAAACATAAATATAGATCAATGGAAAAGGATAGAAAGCCCAGAGATAAACCCATGCACATATGGTCACCTTTTCTTTGATAAAGGAGGCAAGAATATACAGTGGAGAAAAGACACCATTTTCAATAAGTGGTACTGGGAAACTGGACAGGTACATGTAAAAGTATGAAATTAGAACACTCCCTAATGCCATACACAAAAATAAACTCAAATGGTTTAAGACCTAAATGTAAGGCCAAACACTATCAAACTCTTAGAGGAAAACATAGGCAGAACATTCCATGACATAAATCACATCAAGATCCTTTTTGACCCACCACCTAGAGACGTGGAAATAAAAACAAAAACAACCAAATGGGTAAGGCCAGAAACTATCAAACTCTTAGAGGAAAACATAGGCAGAACACTCTATGACATAAATCACAGCAAGATCCTTTTTGACCCACCTGCTAGAGAAATGGAAATAAAAACAAAAATAAACAAATGGGACCTAATGAAACTTCAAAGCTTTTGCACAGCAAAGGAAACCATAAACAGGACCAAAACCCAACACTCAGAATGGGAGAAAATATTTTCAAATGAAGCAACTGGCAAAGGATTAATCTCCAAAATTTATAAGCAGCTCATGCAGCTTAATAACAAAAAAACAAATAACCCAATCCAAAAATGGGCAGAAGACCTAAATAGACATTTCTCCAAAGAAGATATACAGACTGCCAACAAACACATGAAAGAATGCTCAACATCACTAATCATTAGAGAAATGCAAATCAAAACTACCATGAGATATCATCTCACACCAGTCAGAATGGCCATCATCAAAAAGTCTAGAAACAATAAATGCTGGAGAGGGTGTGGAGAAAAGGGAACTCTCTGGCACTGTTGGTGGGAATGTAAATTGATACAGCCACTGTGGAGAACAGTATGGAGGTTCCTTAAAAAACTACAAATAGAACTACCATATGACCCAACAATCCCACTCCTGGGCATATACCCTGGGAAGACCATAATTCAAAAAGAATCATGCACCAAAATGTTCATTGCAGCTCTATTTACAATAGCCTGAAGATGGAAACAACCTAAGTGTCCATCATCGGATGAATGAATAAAGATGTGGCACATATATACAATGGAATATTACTCAGCAATAAAAAGAAATGAAATTGAGCTATTTGTCTTGAGTTGGATAGATATAGAGTCTGTCATACAGAGTTAAGTAAGTCAGAAAGAGAGAGACAAATACCGTATGCTAACACATATATATGGAATTTCAGAAAAAAAATGTCATGAAGAACCTAGGGGTAAGACAGGAATAAAGACACAGATCTACTACAGAATGGATTTGAGGATATGGGGAGCGTGAAACGTAAGCTGTGACAAAGTGAGAGAGAGGCATGGACATATATACACTACCAAACATAAGGTAGATAGCTAGTGGGAAGCAGCCGCATAGCACAGGGAGATTAGCTCGGTGCTTTGGAACTGCCTGGAGGGGTGGGATGGGGAGGGTGGGAGGAACGGAGACGCGGGAGGGAGGAGGTGTGGGAACATGTGTATATGTAAGACTGATTCATTTTGTTGTAAGGCAGAAGCTGACACACCATTGTGAAGCAATTATACTCCAATAAAGATGTTAAAAACATAAAAATAAACCAATGGGATCTATTGAAACTTAAAAAGTTATGCACAGCAAAGGAAACCATAAACGAGACCAAAAGGCAACCCTCAGAATGGGAGAAAATATTTGCAAATGAAGCAAGTGACAAAGTATTAATCTCCAAAATTACAAGCAGCTCATACAGCTCAATAACAACAAAAAAAAACCCAACCCAATCCAAAAATGGGCAGAAGACCTAAATAGACATTTCTCCAAAGAAGATATACAGACTGCCAACAAACACATGAAAGAATGCTCAACATCATTAGTCATTAGAGAACTTCAAATCAAGACTACAATGAGATATCATCTCACACCAGTCAGAATGGCCATCATCAAAAAATCTAGAAACAATAAATGCTGGAGAGGGTGTAGAGAAAAGGGAACACTCTTGAACTGTTGGTGGGAATGTAAATTGATACAGCCACTATGGAGAACAGTATGGAGGTTCCTTAAATAACTATAAATAGAATTACCATAGGACCCAGCAATGCCACTACTGAGCATATACCCTGAGATAACCATAATTCACAAAGAGTCATGTACCAAAATGTTCATTGCAGCTCTATTTACAATAACCAGGACATGGAAGCAACCTAAGCATCCTTAAACAAATGAATAGATAAAGAAGATGTGGTACATATATACAATGGAATATTACTCAGTCATATAAGGAAACGAAATTGAGTTATTTGTAGTGAGGTGGATGGACCTAGAGTCTCTCATACAGAGTGAAGTAAGTCAGAAAGAGAAAAACAAATACTGTATGCTAACACATATATATGGAATCTAAGGGAAAAAAAAAGGTTATAAGGAACCTATGGATAAGATGGGAATAAAGACACAGACCTACTAGAGAATGGACTTGAGGATATGGGGACAGGGAAGGGTACGCTGTGAGAAAGTGAGACAGTGGCATGGATATATATGCATTACCAAATAGATAGTAAAATAGATAGCTAGTGGGAAAATAGATAGCTAGTGGGAAGTAAAATAGATAGTAAAATCTATAGCTAGTATAAAATAGATAGTAAAATCTATAGCTAGTAAAATAGATAGCTAGTGGGAAGCAGCCGTATAGCACAGGGAGATCAGCTCGGTGGTTTGTGACCACCTAGAGGGGTGGGATAGGGAGTGTGGGAGGGAGGGAGACGCAAGACAGAAGAGATATGGGAACATATGTATACATATAACTGATTCACTTTGTTATGAAGCAGAAACTAACACACCATTGTAAAGCAATTATGCTCCAATAAAGATGTTAAAAAATACTGTATGCTAACGCATATATATGGAATCTAAAAAAAAATGGTTTGTTGTACCTAGTGTAAGGGCAGTAATAAAGATGTAGACATAGAGAATGGAGTTGAAAACACGGGGGTCAAGGGGGAAGCTGGGGCAAAGTGACGGTATCATTGACACATATACACTACCAAATATAAAATAGTTAGCTAGTAGGAAGCAGCATCATAGCACAGGGAGGTCAGCTCAGTGCTCTGTGGTGACTTAGAGGGGTGTGATAGGGAGGGTGGCAGGGAGGGCCAAGAAGGAGGGGGTATATGTATGCATATGGTTGATTCACCTTGTTGTACAACAGAAACTAACACAGTATTGTGAAGCAAGTTTACTCCAATAAAGATGTATTACAATAGTTACCTTAAATATAAGCAGATTAAATGGTCCAACCGAAAGACACAGACTAGCTGCATGGATACAAAAACAAGACCCATATATATACTGTCTACAAGAGACCAACTTCAGACCCAGGGACACATATAGATTTAAAGTGAGGGGGTGGAAATAGTTATTCCATACAAATTGGAATGAAAAGAAAGCTGGAGTAGCCGCACTTATATCAGACAAGATAGATTAAAGACTATTACAAGAGACAAGGAAGACACTACATTATCATCAACGGATCAATCCAAGAAGAAGATATAACAATTGTGCATATATTTGCAGCCAACATAGGAGCACCTCAATACATAAAGCATATGCTAACAGCTGTAAAAGGGGAAACTGACAGTAACATAATAATAGTGGGGGACTTTAACACTCCACTTACAGCAATGGACAGATCATCCAGAGAGAAAATAAATAAACACAAGCTTTAAAAAACACAATAGACCAAATAGACTTAATTGTTATTTATAGGACATTCCATACAAAAGTGGCAGGATATAATTTCCTCGGAAGTGCTCATGAAACATTCTACAGGGTAGATCACATCATGGGTCAAAAATCAAGCCTTGGTAAATTTAATAAAATTGAAATCATGTCTAGAATCTTTTCCGACCACAACACTATGAGATTAGAAATCAATTACATGGAAAAAAACTGTAAAAAATACAAACCCATGGAGGCTAAACACCATGTTACTAAATAACAAAGAGATCACTGAATAAATCAAAGAGGAAATTAAAAAATACCTAGAACAAAATGACAAAGAAAACAACATGACCTAAAACCTTTTGGTATGCAGCAAAAGCTGTTCTAAGAGAGAAGATTATAATAGTACAATTTTAAATCAAGAAACAAGAAAAATCACAAATAAACAACCTGACATCACACCTAAAAAAAACTGGAGAAAGAAGAAAAAAAAACCCCAAAGTTAGTAGAAGGAAATTAATCATAAAAATCAGAGCAGAAATAGATGAAATATATGCAAAGAAAACAATAGCCAAGATCAATAAAACTAAAAGTTGGTTCTTTGAGAAGATAAACTGACTGATAAACCAGCAGAATCATAAAGAATAAAAGGGAGAGGACTCATATCAATAAAATTAGAAATGAAAAAGGAGAGTTACATTTGACACTTCAGAAATACAAAGAATCATAAAGGACTGCTACAAGCAATTATATGCCAATAAAATGGACAACCTGGAAGAAAAGGACACATTCTTAGAAGGGTACAACCTTCCAAGTGTGAGTCAGGAAGGAATAGAAAATATGATCTGGGAGTTGAGGAAGGTGGCGGAAGAGTAAGCCGCGGAGATCACCTTCTTTCCCACAGATACATCAGAAATACATCTACACGTGGAACTGCTCCTATACAACACCCAATGAACGCTGGCAGAAGACGTCAGACCTCCCAAAAGGCAAGAAACTCCCCACGTACCTGGGTAGGGCAAAAGAAAAAAGAGAGACAAAAGAATAGGGACGGGACCTGCACCAGTGGGAGGGAGCTGTGAAGGAGGAAAGGATTCCACGCACCAGGAAGCCCCTTCACTGGCAGAGACTGCGGGTGGCAGAGGGGGGATCCTTCAGGGCCACGGAGGAGAGCAGGGCAACAGGGGTGCGGAGAGATTCCACACAGAGGATCGGTGCTGACCAGCACTCACCAGCCCAAGAAGCTTGTCTGCTCATCTGCCGGGGCGGGCGGAGGCTGGGAGCTGAGGCTTGGGCTTTGGTCGGATTGCAGGGAGAGGACTAGGGTTGGCAGCGAGAACAAAACCTGAAGGGGTTATTGTACCATGGCTAGCCGGGAGGGAGTGTTGGAAAAAGTCTGGAACTGCCGAAGAGGAAAGAGACATTTTCTTCCCTCTTTGTTTCCTGGGGTGGGAGGAGAGGGGATTAAGAGTGCTGCTTAAAGGAGTTCCAGAGACAGGCGCGAGCTGCGGCTAAGAGCGTGGACCACAGAGAAGGGCATGAGACACTAAGTCTGCTGCTGCCAACACCAAGAAGCCTGTGGGTGAGCACAGGTCACTATCCACACCTCCGCTCCCGGGAGCCTGTGAAGCCCGCCACTGCCAGGGTCCCGTGATCCAGGGACAACTTCCCCGGGAGAACACACTGCGCGCCTCAGGGTGGTGCAATGTCACACTGGCTTCTGCCGCTGCAGGCTCGCCACGCACTCCGTACCCATCTCTCCCCTTGGCCTGAGAGAGCCAGAGCCCCCGAATCAGCTGCTGCTTTTACCCCGACCTGTCAGAGCGAAGAACAGAGGCCCTCAGGTGACCTACACAGAGAGGCGGGGCCAAATCCAAAGCTGAACCCCGAGAGCATGCGAACAAAGAAAAGGGAAATGTCTCCCAGCAGCCTCAGAAGCAGCAGATGAAATCTCCACAATCAACTTGATGTACCCTGCATCTGTGGAATACCTGAATAGACAATAAATCATCCCAAATTGAGGAGGTGGATTTTGAGAGAAAGATATATTATTTTTTCCTCTTTTCCTCTTTTTGTGAGTGTGTATGTGTATGCTTCTGTGTGAGATTTTGTCTGTAAAGTGCTTTCACCATTGGTAGTAGGGTTCTGTCTGTCCATTTTTTGTTTCTTTGTTTTACTTACAAAAATTTTTTTCTTAATAACTTTTTTTTTAATAAATTTATTTTTATCTTACTTTATTTTATTTTAACCTCTTTCTTTCTTTTCTTTCTTTCTTTCTTTCTTTCTTTCTTTCTTTCTTTCTTTCTTTCTTTCTTTCTTTCTTTCCTTCTTTCCTTCCTTCTACTTTTTCTCCCTTTTATTCTGAGCCATGTGGATGAAAGGCTCTTGGTGCTCCAGTGAGGAGTCAGTGCTGTGCCTCTGAGGAGGGAGAGCCAACTTCAGGACACTGGTCCACAAGAGACCTCCCAGCACCACGTAATATCAAATGGCAAAAATAGCCCAGAGACCTCCATCTCAACACCAGCACCCAGCTTCACTCAACGACCAGCAAGCTACACTGATGGGCACCCTATGCCAAATAACTAGCAAGCCAAGAACACAACCTCACTCATTGTAGAGAGGCTGCCTAAAATCATAGTAAGTCCACAGACACCCCAAAACACACCAACAGACATGGACTTGCCCACCAGAAAGACAAGATCCAGCCTTATCCACCAGAACATAGGCACTAGTCCCCTCAACCAGGAAGCCTACGCAACCCACTGAACCAACTTTAGCCACTGGGGAGAGACAACAAAAACAACTGGAACTACGAACTTGCAGCCTGCAAAATGGAGACCCCAAACACAGTAAGGTAAGCAAAATGAGAAGACAGAAAAACACAGCAGATGAAGGAGCAAGATAAAAACCCACCAGACCTAACAAATGAAGAGGAAATAGGCAGTCTACCTGAAAAAGAATTCAGAATAATGATAGTAAAGATGATCCAAAATCTTGGAAATGGAATAGACAAAATGCAAGAAACATTTAACAAGGACCTAGAACCAAAGAGGAAAGAGGCAGTGATGAACAACACAATGAATGAAATTAAAAGTACTCTAGAAGGGACCAATAACAGAATAACTGAGGCAGAAGAACGGGTAAGTGACCAGGAAGATAAAATAGTGGAAATAACTACTGCAGAGCAGAATAAAGAAAAAAGAATGAAAAGAACTGAGGACAGTCTCAGACACTTCTGGGACAACATTAAACATGTAAACATTCGAATTATAGGGGTCACAGAAGAAGAAGAGAAAAAGAAAGGGACTGAGAAAATATTTGAAGAGATTATAGTTGAAAACTTCCATAATATGGGAAATGAAATAGTTAATCAAATCCAGGAAGCATAGAGAGTCTCATACAGGATAAATCTAAGGAGAAACATGCCAAGACATACACTAATCAAACTGTCAAATATTAAATACAAAGCAAACATATTAAAAGCAGCAGGGGAAAAACAACAAATAACACACAAGGGAATCCCCATAAGGTTAACAGCTGACCTTTCAGAAGAAACTCTGCAAGCCAAATGGGATTGGCAGGACATATTTAAAGTGATGAAGGAGAAAAACCTACAACCAAGATTACTCTACCCATGAAGGATCTCATTCAGATTTGATGGAGAAATTAAAACCTTTACAAACAAGCAAAAGCTGAGGGAGTTTAGCACCACCAAACCAGCTTTACAACAATGCTAAAGATAATCCTCTACACAAGAAACAGAAGAGAAGGAAAAGACCTACAAAACAAACCCGAAAAAATTAAGAAAATGGGAAAAGGGACATACATATCGATAATTACCTTAAATGTAAATGGATTAATTGCTCCCACCAAAAGACACACACTGGCTGAATAGATTCAAAAAAAGAATCCTTACATATGCTGTCTACAAAAGACCCACTTCAGACCTAGGGACAAAAACACACTGAAAGTGAGGAGATGGAAGAAATATTCCATGCAAATGGAAATCAAAAGAAAGCTGGAGAAGCAATTCTTATACCAGAAAAAATAGACTTTGACATAAAGATTATTACATGAGACAAATAAGGACACTACATAATGGTCAAGGGATCGAACCAAGAAGAAGATATAAAAATTGTAAATATTTATGCACCCAGCATAGGAGCACCTCAATACATATAGCAAATACTAACAGCAATAAAAGGGGAAATCGAGAAGAACAGAATCATAGTAGGGGACTGTGACACCCCACTTTCACCAATGGACAGATCATCCAAAATGAAAATAAATAAGGAAACACAAGCTTTAAATGATACATTAAACAAGATGGACTTAATTGATATTTATAGGACATTCCACCCAAAAACAACAGGGTACATATTTTTCTCAAGTGCTCATGGAACATTCTCCAAGATAGATCATATCTAGGGTCACAAATGAAGCTTTGGTAAATTTAAGAAAATTTAAATTGTATCAAGTATCATTTCCAACCACAACGCTATATCACGCTACTGAGACCAGATATCAATTACAGGAAAAGATCTGGAAAAAATACAAACACATGAAGTCTAAACAATACACTACTTAATAACGAAGTGATAACTGAAGAAATCAAAGAGGAAATCAGAAAACAACTAGAAACAAATGACAATGTGGACACGACGACCCAAAACCTAAGGGATGCAGCAAAAGCAGTTCTGAGAGGGAAGTTTATAGCAATACAATCCTACCTTAAGAAACAGGAAACTTCTCAAATAAAGAACCTAACCTTGCACCTAAAGCAATTAGAGAAAGAAGAACAACAATCCCCAAAGTTAGCAAAAGGAAAGAAATCATAAATATCAGATCAGAAATGAATGAAAAAGAAATGAAGGAAGCGATAGCAAAGAACAATAAAACTAAAAGCAGGTTCGTTGAGGAGATAAAAAGAAAATTGATAAACCATTAGCCTGACTCATCAGGATAAAAAAGGAGAAGACTCAAATCAATAGAATTAGAAATGAAAAAGGAGATGTAACAACTGACCCTGCAGAAATACAAAGGATCTTGAGAGATTACTACAAGTAACTCTATGCCAATGAAGTGGACAACCTGGAAGAAATGGAAAAATTCTTAGGAATGCACAACCTGCTGAGACTGAACCAGGAAGAAACAGAAAATATGAACACACCAATCACAATCACTGAAATTGAAACTGTGATTAAAAATCTTCCAATAAACAAATGCCCAGGACCTGACAGCTTCACAGGCGAATTATATCAAACATTTAGAGAAGAGGTAACACCTATCTTTCTCAAACTCTTCCAAAATATAGTAGAGGGAGGAACACTGCCAAACTCATTCTATGAAGCTGCCATCACCCTGATACCAAAACCAGACAAAGATTTCACAAAGAAAGAAAACTATAGGCCAACATCACTGATGAGCATAGATGCAAAAATCCTCAACAAAATACTAGCAAACAGACTCCAACAGCACATTAAAAGGGTCATACACCATGATCAAGTGGGGTTTACTCCAGGAATGCAAGGATTCTTCAGTATACGCAAAGCAATAAATGTGATACACCATATTAACAAATTGAAGGAGAAAAAACATATGATCATCTCCATACATGCAGAGAAAGCTTTTGTCAAAATTCAACACCCATTTATGATAAAAACCCTGAAGAAAGTAGGCATAGAGGGAACTTTCCTCAACATAATAAAGGCCATATATGACAAACCCACAGCCAACATCATCCTCAATGGTGAAAAACTGAAACCATTTCCACTAAGATAAGGAACAATATGAGGTTGCCCACTTTCACCACTATTATTCAACATAGTTTTGGAAGTTTTAGCCACAGCAATCAGAGAAGAAAAATAAATAAAAGGAATCCAAATCGGAAAAGAAGAAGTAAAGCTGTCATTGTTTGCATATGCCATGATACTATACATAGAGAATCCCAAAGATGCTATCAGAAAACAGAAATATAAATCAATGAAACAGGATAGAAAGCACAGAGATAAACCCATGCACATATGGACACCTTATCTTTGATAAAGGTGGCAGTAATGTACAGTGGAGAAAGGACAGCCTCTTCAATAAGTGGTGCTGGGAAAACTGGACAGGTACATGTAAAAGTATGAAATTAGGACACTCCCTAACACTGTAAACAAAAATAAAATCAACATGAGTTAAAGACTGAAACGTAAGGCCAGAAACTATCAAACTCTTAGAGGAAAACATAGGCAGAATACTCTATGGCATAAATCACAGCAAGATCCTATTCGACCCACCTCCCAGAGAAATGGAAATAAAAACAAAAATAAACAAGTGGGACATAATGAAACTTCAAAGCTTTTGAACAGCAAAGGAAACCATAAACAAGACCAAAAGACAACCCTCAGAATGGGAGAAAATATTTGCAAATGTACTAACTGACAAAGGATTAATTTCCAAAATTTACAAGCAGCTCATGCAACTCAATAACAAAAAAACAAACAAGCCAATCCAAAAATGGACAGAAGACCTAAATAGAAATTTCTCCAAAGAAGAGATACAGATTTCCAAAAAACACATGAAAGAATGCTCATCATTAATCATCAGAGAAATGCAAATCAAAACTACAATGAGATATTGTCTTACACCGGTCAGAATGGCCATCATCAAAAAATCTAGAAACAATAAATGCTGGAGGCGGTGTGGAGAAAAGGGAACACTTTTGCACTGTTGGTGGGAATGTAAATTGATACAGCCACTGTGGAGAACAGTATGGATGTTCCTTAAAAAACTACAAATAGAACTACCATACGACCCAGGAATCCCACTACTGGGCATATACCCGGAGAAAGCCATGATTGAAAAACAGTCATGTACCAAAATGTTCATTGCAGCTCTATTTACAATAACCAGGACATGGAAGCAACCTAAGTGTCCATCAACAGATGAATGGATAAAGAAGATGTGGCACATATATACAATGGAATATTATTCAGCCATAAAAAGAAGGGATATTGAGTTATTTGTAGTGAGGTGGAAGGACTTAGAGTCTGTCATACAGAGTGAAGTAAGTCAGAAAGAGATAAACAAATACCATACGGTGACACATATTTATGGAATCTAAGGAAAAACAAAAAAAGGTCATGAAGTACATAGGGGAAGATGGGAATAAAGACACAGACCTACTAATGCATGGACTTGAGGATATGGGGAGGGGGAAAGGTACGCTGTGACAAAGTGAGAGAGTGGCATGGATATATATACACTACCAAATATAAAATCGTTAGCTAGTGGGAAGTAGCTGTATAGCAGAGGGAGATCAGCTAGGTGGTTTGTGACCACCTAGAGGGGTGGGATATGGAGGGTGGGAGGGAGTGAGATGCAAGAGGGGAGCGATATGGGAACATATGTATATGTATAGCTGATTCACTTTGTTAAAAAGCAGAAACTAATACACAATTATAAAGCAATTATATTCCAATAAGGATGTTAAAAAAAAGAAAATATGATCAGTCCAATCACAAGTCATAAAATTAAAACTCTGATTTTTAATCTTCTAGCAAACAAATATCCAGGACAAGATGGCTTCACAGGTGAATTCTATCAAACATTTAGAGAAGAGCTAAAACCTATCCTTCGCAAAATCTTCCAAAAAATTGCAAAGGGTGGAAATCTCCGAAACTCTTTATACAAGGCCACCATCACCCTGGTACCAAACCCAGACAAAGATATTACAAAGAAGAAAATTAAAAGTCTGATGAACATAGATGCAAAAATACTCAACAAAATACTAGCAAACTGAATGCAACAACACATTGAAAGTATCATACACCATGATCAAGTGACATTTATCCCAGGGATGCAAGGATTCTTCAATATACCCAAGTCAATCAATGTCATACACAATATTAACTAATTGAAGAATAAGAACCTTATTATCATCTCTATAGATGCAGAAAATCTTTGGACAAAATTCAGCACCCATTTATGAGAATAACTCTGAAGAAAGTGGGCTCAAAAAGAACCTACCTCAATATAAAAAAGGCCACATATGACCAACTTCCAGCAAATATTATTCTCAATGTTGAAAAGCTGAAAACATTTCCTCTAAGTTCAGGAACAAGATTAGGATATCCACTCTCACCACTTCTATTCAACGTAGCTTTGGAAGTCCTAGACACAACAATCAGAGAGGAAAAATAAATAAAAGGAATCCAAATTGGAAAAGAAGAAATAAAACTGTCACTGTTTGCAGATGACATGGTAGTATACATAGAAAATCCTAAAGCTGCTACCAGAAAACTACTAGAGCTAATCAATGAATTTGGTAGAGTAACCAGATGCAAAATTAATGCACAGAAATCTCTTGCTTTCCTATACACTAATGATGAAAAATCTCAAAGAGAAATTAAGGAAACATTCCCATTTACCATTGCAACAAAAAGAACAAAATACCTAGGAATAAACCTACCTAAGGTGACAAAGGCCTGTATGCAGAAAAGTATAAGACACTGATGAAAGTAGTTACAGATGATACAAACAGATGGAGATATATACCATGTTCTTGGATTGGAAGAATCAACGTTTTGAAAATGAATATACTACTGAAAGCAATCTATAGGTTCAATGTAACACCTATCAAACTACCAATGGCATTTTTCAGAGAACTAGAACAAAAAAATTCACAATTTGTATGGAAACACAAAAGACCATGAATAGCTGAAGCAATGTTGAGAAAGACAAAAAGAGCTGGAAGAATCATGCTCTCTGTCTTCATACTATATAACAGTGCTCCAGTAATGAAGACAGTATGGTACTGGCACAAAACAGAAATATAGATCAATGGAACTGGATAGAAAGCCCAGAGACAAACCCACACTCCTATGGCAACCTAATCTGTGACAAAGGAGGCAAGAATATACAATAGAGAAAGAGAACCTCTTCAATAAATTGTGATAGACAAACTGGACAGCAACATGTAAAAGAATGAAATTTGAACACTCCCTAACACCATACACAACAATATACTCAAAATGTATTAAAGGCCTAAATATAAAGCCAGACACTTTCAAACTCTTAGAGGAAAAACTAAACAGAATACTCTTTGACATAAATTGTAGCAACATCTTTTTTGACCCACCTCCTAGAGTAATGAAAATAAAAATGAAAATAAACAAATGGGACCTATTTAAATTTAATAGCTTTTGCACAGCAAAGGAAACAAGATGAAAAGACAGCCCTCAGCATGGGAGAAAATATTTGCAAATGAAGCAACTGACAAAGGATTATTTCAAATGTATACACACAGCTCATGCAGCTCAATATCAAATATAGAAACAACCCAATCACAAAATTGGTGGAAGACCTAAATAGACATTTCTCCAAAGAAGACATACAGATGGTCAATAAAGACATGAGCAAATGCTCAACATCTCTAATTATTTGAGAAATGCAAATCAAAACTACAATGAAGTATCTCCTCACACTGGTCAAAATGACCATCATCCAAAAATTCTAGAAGCAATACATGCTGGAGAGGGTGTGGAGAAATGGGAACCCTCTTACTATGTTGGTGGGAATGTAAATTGATACAGCCCCTATGGAAAACAGTATGGAGGTTCCTTAACAAACTAAAAATAAAACTACCATATGACCCAGCAATCCCACTACTGGGCATATACCCAGAGAAAAACCATAATTCAAAGACAAAATGCACCCCAATATTCATTGCTGCACCATTTACAGTAGCCAGGACATGGAAGCAACCTAATTGTCCATCAACAAAGGAATGGATAAAGAAGATGTGATACATATATACAACGTAATATCACCAGGCATTGAAAGGAATGAAACTTAGTCATTTGTAGAGATGTGGATGGACCTGGAGAGTGTCATACAGAGTGAAGTAAGTCAGAAAGAGAAAAACAAATATCGTATATTAACGCATATATGTGGAGTCTCAAAAATGGTGTAGGTGATCTTATTTGCAAACAGAAATAGAGACACAGATGTAGAGAACAAATGTATGGATTTGTTCAGTGGTGAAAGGGGGACTGGTGGGAGAAATTGGGAGATTGGGATTGACACATATACGCTATTGATACTATGTATAAAATAGACAACAAATGAGAACATACTGTAAAACACAGGGAACTCTACTTAATCCACTGTTCTGACATAAATGGGATGGAAATCCAAAAAAGCGGGGTATGTGTATATATATGGCTGATTCATTTTGCTTTATAGTAGAAACTAACACAACATTATAAAGAAAATATACTCCAATAAAAATCAATTTAAAAAAATAAATAAATAAAATCTAAACAAAACTGAACTTCAATTGGAAAATAAATAAGGAGCAATTATAAGCACTAATTATTGACTGTAGTCCAAGACCATGCCTAATAGCAAGGCTTATTATTTTAGTCAATCACTTCACTTCTTGAACCTCAATTGCAAATCAAATAAAGCATAGGATAAAAATAACAAATTCATAGATTAGTAGTACTAAAAATCTGCACAAGAAAATAAATGATCAACTAAATAGAAAAGAAACCTACAGAATAACAGAGGTGTTTTCAAATCATACATCTGATGGGGGTTAATATACAAAATATATAAAGAACACATAAAACTCAATAGCAGAAATACAAATAATACAAGTAAAAATGTGCAAAGGACCTAATTTAACATTTTTACATAAAATGTATTCACATGGCCAACAGATACATTACTAATCATTAAGAAAATGCAAATTAAAACCATAAAGAGGGTGGAAGAGATCAAGATGGTGGAGTAGGAGGACACAGAGCTCACCTCCCACCATGAACACATTAAAACTACCTCTACATGTGGAAAAATTCTCACTGAAAACAAACTGGAGATCAGCAGAAAGACTATTGTAAAACCAATGCAGTAAGAAAAACCCACAGAGAATCGAGTAGGAAGGGAAGGGAAGTGATCAGTTTGGAACTTGCCCTCCTAGGAGAGAACACAGAAGAGGAGAGGGATTAAATGTACTCAGAGATTCTCCTTGAGGAGCAAGTAGTTCAAGCCACATATTAGGAACTCAGCTCTGTGGTCCAACACTGAGAAAATGAGTCCCCTTCACTGGTTTGAAAACCAGCGGGAGTAAAAGAATCCTGTAAGAAACCTAGATTCCACTCGTGAAGAGCATGTATACACTTGCTTACTTCCAAAACAAAGTGAAGGAAGAAAATTGAAACTGCCTGGAAGTATAGAGAGTTTCCTATAGCCACCCCAGCACATACCTTAAGCTGAGCCAAGCATTTTCCCTGGCCCCACTTGCTCCATGGTGCACCTCCACACTAGAGTGAGAGGTCTCACTGGAGAGCAGAGTGTGTAGTGGTGAAGAACAGAGCCAACCCAGACATGGCCCCTCTTATGAAAATGGATGGAAGACCATTGCTAGAGCTTGTGTAGACAGCGCATCAGAAGTCGTCTGGAACTCTGATGGATCAGGACCACCACCGCACAACCCATGCTGAGCACCCAGTCTGGCCACTCTTAACTTACTCCAGCACTGCTCCACTCTGGGATGAGGGTGCCAGTGTTTAGATGGAACAGGACAACTTGGATTCAAATCACGGGGATCCTGCTCCCAGCAACAAGGTACCTGACACCACCCTGAAAAGGGTGCTGTTGACCACTAAGCATAGGAGAAGCCTTAGCTCACACCTGGCTTTGGCTCTAGCCCCTCCATCACCAGCACCACCTCCTAACAAGGTGATAGCTGCAAGCACAACCCACAGGAATATATGACTTGAGCTCACATCAAATTCAGCACTCCCCCCAAAGCCACAGGGCACACAAAAACTCTATATGGGTGCTCCCACACAAGGACACCTTTTCAAGACCAGGAGAGGTAACTTTTCCACCTAATATCAAAGAGACAGAGAAAATTAAGCAAAATGAGAAGACAGATACATTTATTTCATATGAAAGAAAAAGAGAAAGTGCCTTAAATACACTAATAAACAGAAATAAATAATTTACTAGATAAAGAGTCCAAAGCATTAGTAAGAAGAATGCTAACTGAATTGGGGAAAAGAAAAAATGAATACAGTGAGAATTATAAAAGGAAGTATAAAATATAAAAAAAAGAACGATTCAGAAATGAAGAATAAATTAACTGAAATGAAAAGCACATTAAATGAATAAACAAAACACTAGGTGATACAGAAGAATGAATAAGTGACTTAGAAGATAGAGTAATGGTCACCCAATCAGAACAGCAAAAAAAAAAAAAATACAAAAATAAGCACAGTTTAGGGTACCTCTGAGACAACATTAAACATACTAACATTTGTATTATATGGGTCCCAGAAGAAGAGAGAGATAAAGGGGTTTAAAATGTATTTAATGAAATTATGGCTTAAAACTTCCTAGACCTTACCATGTTCTTGGATTGGAAGAATCAATATTGTGAAAATGACTATACTACCCAAAGCAATCTACAGATTAAATGTAATCTCTATGAAATTACCAATGGCATTTTTCACAGAATTAGAACAAAAATGTTCACAATCTGTATAGAAACACAAAAGACCATGAATAGCTGAAGCAATCTTGAGAAAGAAAAATGGAGCTGGAGGAATCAGGCTCCCTGACTTCTGACTATACTACAAAGCTACAGTCATCAAAACAGTATAGTACTGACACAAAAACAGAAATATAGCTCAATGGAAGATGATGATAGAAAGCCCACAGATAAACCCATGCACCTACAGTCACTTAATCTATGACAAAGGAGGCAAGAATATACAAAAGAGAAAAGACAATCTCGTCAATAAGTGGTGCTGGGAAAACTATACAGCTACATGGAAAAGAATGAAATTAGAAGACTCCTTAACACTATACACAAAAGTAAACTCAAAATGTATTAAAGACCTAAATGTAAAGTCAGATACTATAATACTCTTAGAGGAAAACATAAGCAGAACACTCTCTGACATAAATCGCAGCAAGATCTTTTTTGATCCAGCTCCTAGAGTAGTGAAAATAAAAACAAAATAAAGAAATAGGTCCTAATTAAACTTAAAAGGTTTTGCACAGCAAAGGAAATGATAAACAAAATGAAAAGACAACCCTCAGAATGGGAGAAAATATTTGCAAATGAAGCAACTGACAAGGGATTAATCTCAAAAATATACAAACAACACATGCAGCTCAATATCAAAAAACAAACAAACAAACAAAAAAAACAATCAAAAAATGGGTGGAAGATTTAAATCGAGACTTCTCCAGAGAAGACATACAGATGGTTATAAAGCACATGAAAAGATGCTCAACGTCACTTATTATTAGATAAATGCAAATCAAAACTACAATGTTTTTATCACCTCACACCATGCAGAATGGCCATTATCAAAAAAACTACAAACAGTAAGTACTGGAGAAGATGTAGAGAAAAGGGAACCCTCTTACACTGTTGGTGGAAATGTAAATTGGTGAAGCTACTATGGAGAACAGTATGGAGGTTCCTTAAGAAACTAAAAATATAGCTACCATATGATCCAGCAATCCCACTCCTGGCCATATATCTGGATAAAAACATGGTTTGAAAGGATACATGCACCCCAGTGTTCATTGCAGCACTACTTGCAATAGCTGGGATATGGAAGCTGCCTAAATGTCCATCAGCAGAGGAATGGATAAAGGAGATGTGGAACATATATACAATGGAATATTACTCAGCCATAAAAAAGAATGAAATAATGTTATCTGTAGCAGCATGGATGGACCTGATGATTGTCATACTGAGTGAAGTAAGTCAGATAGAGAAAGACAAATATAATGTTATATTATTTATATGTGGAATCTAAAAAAAAGCATACAAATGAACTTATATACAAAACAGAAATAGAGTTCCAGATGTAGAAAATAAACTTATTTTTACCAGAGGGGTAAAGGGGAGAGGGATAAATTGGAAGATTGGAATTGACGTATACACACTATTATATATAAAACAGAGAGCTAATAAGGACTTACTGTATAGTATAGGGAACTCTACTCAATACTATCTAATGGCCTATATGGGAAAAGAATCTAAAAAAAGAGTGGATATACAGATATGTATAACAGATTCACTTTGTTGTACAACTGAAACTAACACAACATTGTGAATTAACTATACTCCAATAAAAGTTAAAAAAAAAAACAAAACAAAACTTCCTAGACCTGAAGAAGAAAACAGTACAGGAAGCTCAGAGATTCCCAAACAAGATAAACCCAGAGAGACCCGCACCAAGACATTATAATTAAAATGGCAAAAGTTAATGTTAAAGAGGGTATTCTAAAGGCAGCAAGAGAAAAACAAAGAATCACACATAAGGGAACCCTTATAACTCTGTCAGTTGATTTTTCTACAGAAATGTTGCAAGCCAGAAGGGAGAGCATGATATATTTAAAGTGCTGAAAGGGAAAGTCCTGCAACATAGGAAACTCTACCCAGCATGATTTTCATTCAGAATTGAAAGAGAGATAGAGAACTTCTCAGACAAGCAAAAGCTAAAAGAATTTAAAAGAAATTTAGAGTCTTCTCTAAGTGGAAAAGAAAGGGCTACAACAAGAAGTAAGAATCTATAGAAAAGGAAAAATCACACTAGTAAAGGCAAATATATAGTGAAGGCAGTAGATCAACCAATAAAATAAGCTAGAACAAAAATTAAAAAACAAAAAATTATAAAATCAACTATAACTACAATAAAGAGTAAAGGGGTAAACATGAAGATGTAAAATAATACATCAAAAGCACAAAACAAGGGGAAAGAGGAGTAAAAGAAAGTATACCTTTTGGAATGTATTTAAACATAAATGACTATCAGCTTAAAACTAGTAGATACACATACAGGTCAAAATACATGAACCCCATGGTAACCACATATCAAAAACTTACAGTAGATACACAAAGACTTGAGAGAATGGAAGAGAAGCATACCACTAAAGAAAATCATCAAACCTCAGGTGAGGAAACTAAAAGAAGAGTAAAAGGACAAAGAAGAATGATAAAAGCAACACAAAAACAAGTAACAAAAAGGCAACAAGTACATACCTATCAACAATCATGGAAATGTCTATGGATTGAATGCTCCAAACGAATGATTTAGGATGGATGATTGGATTAAAGAACATCATCCATTTATATGCTGTTTACAAGAGATTCACTTCAGAGCTAAAGACACACAGAGACTGAAAGTGAGGGGATGAAGAAAGATATTTCATGCAAATAGAAATGACATAAAAGTAGGTGTAATGATACTTATATGAGATGAAATAGACTTTAAAACAAAGTCTATAACAAAAGAGAAAGTGGACATTATATAATAATAAAGCGTTCATGCAAGAAGAGGATATAATGCTTATTAACATACATGCACCTGATATGGGAGCACCTAAATATATAAAGCATATATTAAAAGACATAAAGAAAGTAGTTAACATTAATACAAAAATAGCAGGGGACTTTAACAACCCACTTATATCAATGGACAAATTATTCAGAGAGAAAATCAATAAGGAAAGAGTAGTCTTAAAGGACACATTAACTAGTAGGACTTAATAGATAACTATAGGATATTCCATACAAAAACTGCAGAATATACATTCTTTCCAAATGCACGTGGAATGTTCTCCAGGATAGATCACATGCTAGGCCATGAAACAAGTCTCAACAAATTTAAGAGGACAGAAATTATGTTAAGCATTTTTTTCTGGCCACAGCATTATGAATGTAGAAATCAATTATGGGAAGAAATTTGGGAAAAACAGACACATGTGAAGACTCAACAACATGCTACTAAAAAAGTCAATGGGCCAATGAAGAAATCAAAGAGTTATATTGAAAAATACCTTGAGATAAATGAAGATAAAAACTAAACTTTACAAAATCTATGGGACACAGGAAAATCAGTTATGAGAGGGAAGTTTATAATAATACAACTTACCTCAGGAAACAAAAATCTCAAATAAACAACCTCAACTATCACCAAAAGAATTAAAAAAGAAAAATAAACAAAGCCCAAATTCAGCAGAAGAAAGAAAAATAATAAAGGTCAGAGAGGAATTAAACAACAACAACAAAAAACCCAAAGATCAATAGAACAAAGAGCTCGGTTTTTTGAAAGCATAAACAAAATTTATAAGTCTTTAGCCAGTTTCATGAAGAAGAAAAGAGTGAGGACTCAAATAAACAAAATAAGAAATGAAAGAGTTTGATTAGGTCCCATTTATTTATTTTTGTTTTTATTTCCATTCCTCTAGGAGATGGATCCAAAAAGATATTGGTGCAATTTATGTCAAAGAGTGTTCTGCCTATGTTTTCCTCTAGGAGTTGCATAGTATCTGGTCTTACACTTTGGTCCTTAATCCATTTTGAATTTATTTTTGTATTTTATTTTGTATTATTTTGTATATGGTGTTAGAGAATGTATATATACACAACGGAATGTTACTTATTATTACTTAGCCATAAAAATAATGAAATAATGCCATTTGCATGGATGGACCTAAAGATTATCTTACTAAGTGAAGTAAGCCAGACAAATATCATATGATATTGCTTATATGTGGACTCTAAAAAGGATACAAATGAACTATATTACAAAGCAGAAACAGACTCACAGACATAGAAAACAAACCTATGGTTAACAAAGGGGAGGGGAGGAGAGGGATAAATTAAGAGTTTGGGATTAAAATATACACACTACTATATATAAAATAGGTAATGAGCAAGGACCTACTGTATAGAACAGGAAATTATACTCAAAAGCTTGTAATAACCTATAATGGAAGATAATGTAAAAAATATATATATATACACACACATATATACATATATATGAGTCACTTTACTGTACACTTGAAAGTAACACAACATTGTAAATCAACTATATCTGAATAAAACTTTAAAAGACTATGAATCCATATAGAATTCAGAAACCAGAAATAAATTTGCTTTAGAGGTGAAGGAAAAAATAAAGAAATGAAAGAAGAGAAATAATGACTGATTCCCCAGAGATACAAAAAATCATGAGAACACCATGAAGAGTTATATGCCAAAATCAGCAGAAATGGGAAAATTTATATAAACATGCAAAGATGCAACACTTAATTCAAGAAGAAATAGATGATCTGAACAGAATGATCACTAGTAGTGAAATTAAATTTTTAATAAAATATTTACAGCAATGAAAAGACCAGGACTAGACAACTTCAGAGAGGAAGTATACCAAACATATAAAGAAGAGCTATTATCTATACTTCTGAAGCCATTTCAAAAAATTAAAGAAGGGCTGCCCTGGTGGCGCAGTGGTTGAGAGTCCACCTGCTGATGCAGGGGACATGGGTTCGTGCCCCGGTCCGGGAAGATCCCACATGCCGCAGAGCGGCTGGGCCCGTGAGCCATGGCCGCTGGGCCTGTGCATCCGGAGCCTGTGCTCCGCAACGGGAGAGGTCACAACAGTGAGAGGCCCGTGTACCACAAAAAAAGAAAAAAAAATTAAAGAGAATGGAACACTCCCAAATTCACTCCATGAGGCCACCATTACCCTGATACCAACACCAGACAAAGACATGACAAGAAAAGAAAATTAAATGTCAATACCTTTGATGAATATAGATGCAAAATTCCTCAATAAAGTAATAGCAAGCTGAATCAAACAATATATAAAAAGGATCACACACCATGATCAAGTGGGATTTATTCCAGAGTTGCAAGGGAGACTCAATGTTTGCAAGTCTACCAATGTGATACACCACATTAACAAAAGGAAGGATGAAAATCACATAATTCTCTCAATAGATGCAGGAAAAGCATTTGATAAATTCCATACCAATGAATGATGAAAACTGTCATCAAAGTTGGCATATAGGGAACATAATAAAGGGTATTTATGACAAAAATCACAGCTAATATCATACTCAAAGGTGAAAAGCTGTAAGCCTTTCCTCTAAATTCAGGAACAAGACAAGGACTCCCAACTTCACCACTTCTATTTAGCATAGTATTGGATGTCCTAGCCACAGTAAGCAGACAAGAAAATGAAATAAAAGACATCCAAATTCGAAGGGAAGAAGTTAAATAGTCACTACTTGGAGATGACATGACACTTTATATGGAAAACACTAAAGTCTCCAACAAAAATCTATTGGAAATAATAAATGAATTCAGTAAAGTTCCAGAACATAAATTAATATACAAATATATGTTGCTTTCCTATATGCTAATAATGACCTATCAGAAAGAGAAAGAACATAATTTCATTTAAAATCACATCAAAAGAATAAAATAGGAATAAACTTAACCAAGAAGGTGAAAGACTTACACTATGAAAACTATAAAACGTTGATGAAGGAAATTAAAAATGATACAAAGAAATGGAAAGATATCCCATGTTCTTGGAATGGAAGAGTTAATATATATATATTTAAATTTATTTATCTTATTTATTTTTGGCTGTGTTGGGTCTTCATTGCTGTGTGCAGGCTTTCTCTAGTTGCAGCAAGTGGGGGATACTCTTCGTTGCAGTGCATGGGCTTCTCATTGAGGTGGCTTCTCTTTTTCTTTTTCTTTTTTTTTTGTGGTACGTGGGCCTCTCACTGTTGTGGCCTCTCCCATTGTGGAGCACAGGCTCCGGACATGCAGGCTCAGCGTCCATGGCTCACGGGCCTAGCCACTCCGTGGCATGTGGGATCTTCCCGTACCGGGGCATGAACCCTTGTCGCCTGCATTGGCAGGCAGATTCTCAACCACTACACCACCAGGGAAGCCCTGAGGTGGCTTCTCTTGTTGTGGAGCACGGGATCTAGGCATGCGGGCTTCAGTAGCTGTGGCACGCAGGCTCTGTAGTTGTGGTGCAGGGGCTTAGTTGCTCCACAGCATGTGAGATCTTCCTGGGCCAGGGCTCGAACCCGTGTCCTCTGCATTGGCAGGCATATTCTTAACCACTGTGCCACCAAGGAAGCCCTGGAAGTGTTAATATTGTTAAAATGACCATACTACTCAAAGCAGTCTACAGATATAATGCAATACCTATCAAAGTACCCATGACATTTTTAACACAACTAAAACAAATAATCCTAAAATTTATAGGGAGCCACAAAAGATCCCTAATTTCCAAAGCTCTCTTGAGAGAAAAAAAGCTGGAAGTCTAACCCTTCCAGACTTCAGATTGTAATACAAAGCTACAGTAGTCAAAACAGCATAGTACTGGCACAAAAACATAAACATAGATCAATGGAATAGAGGGCCCAGAAATAAACCCATGCACCTATGGTTAATTAATCTATGACAAAGTAGGCAAGAATATACAACAGACAAAAGACAATCTCTTAAACAAGTGGTACTAAGAAACCTGTACATCTGCATGTAAAACAATGTGATTAGAACATTTCCTTCCACCATGTACAAAAATAAACTCAAAATTGATTAAATACCTAAATGTAAGACCTAAAACCTTAAAACTCCTAGGGGAATGAATAGGCACTATTTGACATAAATCCTAGAAATTTTTTTTGAATCTCTCTCCTAAGGCAAAAGAAAGGAAAGCAAATATATATATGAACCTAATTAAACTTTAAATATTTTTCATGACAGAGGAATCCATGGACAAAATGAAAAGACAACCTAATGAATAGGAGAAAATATATGCAACTGATATGACAAATAAGGGGTCAATATATAAAATATTTAAACAGCTCATTCCTTCAAAATATGAAAACCAGACAACCCAATTCAAAAATGGGCATAAGATCTGAATAGACTTTTTTTTTCACAGAAGACATGCAGATGGCTAACAGACACATCAAAAGATGCTGAACATCACTATTCATCAGAGAAATGAAAATCAAAGCCACAATGAGATATCATCTCACACCTACCAGAATGGCCATCATGAAGAAGACTACAAATAACAAATGTTTGCAAGGATGTGGAGAAAAGCAAACCTTTGTACAGTGTTGGTGGGAATGTAAATTGATGCAGCCACTATGGAAAACAGTACAGAGGTTTCCTAAAAAAAACTGAAAATAGAACTACCATGAGAGCCTGTAATTCCACTCTTGGGTATATAACCAAAAAAACCAAAAACACTAACTCAAAAAGATACATATACCCCAATGTTCATAGCAACATTACTTGCAATAGCCAAGATGCAGAAGTAACCCAAGTGTCCATCAATGGATAAATGGATAAAGAATATGTGGTATATATATACAATGGAATATTATGCAGCCATAAAAATAATGAAATTCTGCTCTTTGCAACAATGTGTATGGACCTAAAGAATATTATTCTTAGTGAGACATGTCAGACAGAGTAGGAGAAATACTTTTATCACTTATATGGGCAATCTAAAAAATAAAACAAAGGAATGTCTATAACAAAACAAAAACAGGCTTACAAATATAGAAAACAAGCTAGTGGGTATCAGTGTGGAGGGGGAAATGGGAAGGGAAAATTAGGGGTATGGGATTAAGAGTTACAAACTACTACATAAGAAGTAGATAAGCAACAAGGATATATTACATAGGGAAATGTAGCCATTATTTTGTCATAACTTCAAATGGAGTATAATCCATAAAAATACTGGCTCACTATGCTGTACACCTGAAATTAATATTATATTGTTAATCAACTATACTTCAATTTTAAAAAGGATTTTTTGATAGATATATATTTATTGTCATTTTGTTAATTTTGGGGGGCTATTTTTGTAGTTCCTCTCTGTTCCTTTTTTCTTCTCTAGCTCACTTCCCTTGGGGTTTGATGATTTTCTTTAGTGTTATGTTTGGATTTCTTTTTCATTATCTTTATCTATTGTAGATTATTGCTTTGTGGTTGCCGTGAGGATTACATATCACAGTCTCTCTCTATATAAAACAGTGTATTTTAAGTTGTTAGCAATTTATGCTTGAACACATTCTAAAAAGTCTACATTTTTACCTTACCCCATGTTTTATGTTTTTGATGTCATATTTTACCTGTTTTAATTTGTGTATCCCTCAACTAATCATTGTAGTTATCATTAATTTTACTACTTTGGTCTTTTAACCTTTATACTAGTTTTATAAGTGGTTATTCCACCACCACTACTATGTATTTGCCTTTACCTGTTTACTTTCATATGTTTTCTTGTTATTAGTGTCTTTTCATTTTAAAGAAGTCCCTTTAATATTTAAGGTTGGTTTAGTAGTGATGAATTCCTTTAGCTTTTGCTTGCCTGGAAAATTCTTTATCTCTCCTTCAATTCTGACTGATGGTCTTACTAGTTAGAGTATACTTGGTTGGCATTTTTTCTTTCAGCACTTTGAATATATCATGCCATTCCCTTCTGGCCTGCAGAGTTTCTGCTGAAAAATCACCTGTCTTATGAGAGTTCCCTTGTATTTAACTAGTTGTTTTTCTCTTTTTGCTTTTAAGATTCTCTCTTTACATGCTCAAAAAAGTAGCATGCCTAACAAAAACAAACAAAAAAACCCAAACAAACAAGAAAATATTCTCTTTAGTTTTTACCATTTTAATTACAATCTTTTCTTGGTGTGGACCTCTTTGGTTTAATCTTGTTTGGAGACTCTGTGCTTCCTGGAACTGGTTATTCCCCAGTTCAGGGACATTCTCATCAATTATTTCTTCAAATAAGTTCTGCCTCTTTGTCTCTTTTCCTTCTGAGACTCTTATAATGTAAATGTTATTCTGCTTGATGTAGTCCTGTAAGTCTCTTAATCTGTTCACCTTTTAAAAATCATTATTATTATTTATTGCTGCTGTTTCAGTGAGTTCCACAGCCCTGTGGTTGTTTGCCCATTCTTTTACTTCATTAGGCTGCTATTGAATCCCTATAGTGTACCTTTCAGTTCCGTTACTGTATTCTTCAGCTCTGTGACTTCTGTTTTGTACTTTCTTATATTTTCTATATCTTTATTGAAATTCTCACTGTGTTCATCCATTCTTCTCCCAAGTTCAGTGAGCATCTTTACAAACAATACTTTAAACTTTTTATCAGGTAGATTACTTAGCTACATTTTATTAAGGTTTTTTCCTAAGATTTTGTCTTGTTCTTTTATTTGGAACATATTCCTCTGTTTACTCATTTTTTCTTGACTTTCTGTGTCTTTCTATGTACTAGGTGAAGCACCTACTTCTCCTTATTGAAGGAGTGTAATTGTATAGGAGATGAACCTTATTGTTCAACCTTTCCCTAACTCTTGGTTGTCTGTTGAAACATTGTGATTATCTAAATATTCTGAGTTATTCTTAATAGGTCCCAGTTGTTGAGGGTTTCCCAAGAACTGTCAGTGTTCCAAAGGGATTGATTTCAGTCAGCACCTCATTTCTTGCTGCCAGATCCTCAGGCAGCAGCATTTAAGGTGGCAAATATATACAGTCTTGTGGGACTGCAATCATAGACCCTGCTAACCTCCAGAGCAGAAGATCTGGAGGTGTCCCATGTGTGACAATGGCAAGAATCTGGGCTTCAGATAAGTGTATAACCTCCATTCTCAGAGGTACCAGAAAGATGTTGTGAGGACAAGAGATGGCACAAAGATGGTTTTTCTTGCCCACATTCCCTGAGAGCTCCTCTGTAGCCTCTAGATGTGTCACAAACCTGAAGCCTGTCCCTCAGATTGAGGCTTCTGGAAAATTAAATGCTTTTATCACAGGCAGACTGGGGGTGTGTTTCACCTGCTGTCTGGGCAGTGCCCTGGAGGTGGTATCCTGTCCCAAATTGTCTTTCTGGTTGTTACAGTCCCATAGGGCTTAGGAGTGCTATTCGCTCTGGCCCCTCTGTGTGTACTGAACTTGATTACCAGTTTTAGTGAGGTGTGGGAGAGTGCTGAGGGGAGGGCAGGAGAGGAGCTTTTTGAGTGGTTCACACCTGTGGCTTTAGCAATGCTGGGGAAGATTTTGGGGAGTGGGTCATGCCCATGGCTTTCTTGAGGCTGGGGAAAATATGTTGTCAACTGGGAACACCTGTGGCTTTAGCAAGGCAAGGAAGAAGACTGGGGCACAGCATATCTGTGGCTTTAGTGATGTAGGAGAAGAGCACTGGGGGAAGGGCACACAAATGGCTTTAGTGAGAGTGTACCCATGCACACCTACTTGCACTAGCAAGATAGAGGGAGAGAGCAGAGAGGAGCGGAGCGGAGCGGAGAGGAGAGGAGGAGCGCGGAGCGGGAGCGCGGAGCAGCAGAGCAGCAGCTGGATCTGCCGGCTGCCCCGCTCCCAGCCCGCAGCCCCACCGCCCAAGCCCCGGCGCGCCCCGGCTCTGGCCGCCGGCCTCCGAGTAGCCACCCCGCCGAGAGCCCCCACCCCCCGCCACCGCCTCATCTGCGCCGGCCGCCGCGGGCCGGGCCCGGCTTGAGGGCCATCCCAGGCCGTGATCCAGGCTGGGTGTGCGGCCCGGGCCCATGGGAGCGCCAAGCCGGGCGCGGGGGCCCTGAGCGGGCGGACGCGGTCGAAGGAGCCATGGCCTGCAGCCTCTTGCTGATGCTTGTGCACAGATACTGTGCTGGGGAGGAGGACTGGGTGGACAGCCGGACCATCTACGTGGGTCACTGGGAGCTCCCGCCGGGTGCCGAGGCCTACATCCCGCAGAGGTACAACAGAATAGTCTTCAGGCAACAAAATAATCTCCTCCAAGTACAGATTTTGGGACTTCATACCCAATAACTTATTTGAACAATTCAGAAGAATAGCCAGCTTTTATTTTCTTATCATATTTCTGGTACAGCTGATTATTGATATACCCACTAGCCCAGTGATGAGTGGACTTCTGCTGTTCTTCGTCATCTCTGTCACAGCTATCAAGCAGGTGAGCTTCACAGGAAGAAGACCGTACAGAATCTCTGTTATAGGACATCTCCTTTCATCCAAAGCAAAGTTATGTGGTTTGTTTCAGCTAGTTCATAAGAAATTTAACTAACTTCTAGAAATTCACTTTTGTAACTGGTTTGATTGATTCTTGAGTTAAGAGATACTTGAGTTAAAATAAGAGAACTTGTATAATTTAGTACTAGTTTGGTGCCCTAAGAGTTTGAGGAGGAAACTGTCGTTCTAACATTCAATCAACAGGAGATGGCACCTGATTTTCTGTGAGTTGCTTTGCCCGCTGTGTCCCTGGCTGCCTTAACCCCAACGACCTGCTCCTGCAGAAGGTCTGGGATGTGGCTCCGTAGCACAGCCAGCTGACTCCTAACTTGCTCAGTGTGGATCCTGCTGTTCCTCTGAGTCCTGACGAATAAAGCCAGTGACTAACGGGAAGAACAGTCCTTCTGTTATTCCCACGGTCCGTTCAGTCAGTTTAGTGCTCAACCATCACCTCTATTCAGTTACAGAAAATTCTCACCACCTCAAAAGAAACCCGTGTACCCATGAGCATCACTCCCCGTCCTCCTCCTCCAGCCCCTGGCAGACACCAATCTACTTTCTGTTGCTATAATTTGCCTTTTCTGGACGTTTCATATTAACAGAATCATACACTAGTGACCTTTTGTGTCTGACTTATTTCACCGAGCATGTTTTCAAGGTTTATCCACGTTGTAGCATGTGTCAGTGCTTCATTACAGATGAATAATATTTCATCGTGTGGGTAGACCACATTTTGTTTATCCATCATCCACTGATGGACATTTGGTAGGCTTCTAGTTTTTGGCTATTATGGAGACACTGTCATGAACATTAGCATACAGGCTTTGTGTGGGCACAGGTTTTCAGTTCTCCTGGGTCCATACAAAGGAACAGAATTGTAGGAATAGTATTGTTCTAATGTTTTAAAGAACTGCCAAAGTATTTTCCAAAGTGACTGCCTCATCATGCTTTGATTTTGCATTTCCTTAGTAACTAATGATGCTGAACATCTTTTCACGAGCTTATTGGCCTTTTGTAAATCTTCTTCAGAGAAATATCTTCAAGTCATTGGCCCATTTTTATATTGGGTTGTCTTTTTATCTATGAGTTCTGAAAATTCTTTGTATGTTCTAGATACAAGCCCCTTATCGGTTGCAAACTTTTGAACTCAATGACATTTGCATTTCAGTATTAATAGGTGTATCTTCACTTGGGGCATCTAGATAATTTACAAAAAGACAGCATCTAGTTAAATTCTTGATGGTCACATTGTTGCTGACAAAGTCATGCTTTTCTGTGTTAGTCTCTAAATAAAAAATTTAGAAAACTGAAAAAAAAAAGAGGGAGAGTGCAAAAATGGTGCTCGTCAGTGCATTTGTCTCTGAAAAAATTCTATTTCCTATTTACTTCCTGCCCCTCTGGATGCTTTAATATTAGCAAATGAATCTCCTTCACATATAATCCAGTTACCTCTTAAACTGCTGAGTTTATGCTGGTTCTTAGGATGAGTGAGTTCACATGCGAACCCCTCACAAAGAGTATGTCAGATCCCTACAGCCCCCAGGTCCCCTGGATGTAAGCCCTGTTGGTTTTGAAAGAGAGACATTTCGGGGGTCTGACTCTATGGCTCAGGCCCAAAGGTTTAGGGGTCCAAAGGTTTGGGTCTCAATGTTTTGAGGTCTCCTTGGGGAGAAATTATAGTCTCCTGAGATCCCTCCTTATTGTGTGCCACCATGTGAGGAGTGGGGTTTCTGGTGAGACCACATCTCTGTCTCTCCTAGCAGTCTTGATGTGACCCTTTTATCCCTTGTTGTGGAGGCAGCTGTTCAGCTTATTTTTAATTCTTTTTCAGTGGGAATTATTCCATATGTAACTGTATATTTGGTGTGTCCCTTTGTGGAGGTGAGTTGAATATCTTCCTATGCTGCCTTCTTGGACTGCTCACCCTTAGAGTTGTTTTCCTTCCAAATAGATATCTTTTCACTGATAAACTCCAAGGGATTGTCCAGTGTCACCCCAAAGAAAGCATCACAGCAATGCAATTATTTGTTTCATTATTTTGATGTGATTTTTAAAAGTTTTATCTTAGTCTTTTTTTAAAATGGTTTGCATCTTAGTATAACAAACAAGCACAAGGGCTTTATTTTATGTACATTTTTTGAATAGTTTAGTCTTTTTAGTATTTTGTTTCCGAAGTTCTCTTTTGCACAAAGTCTTACCCTTTGCTCTCTTTTGTATTTTTAAGGCATGAAAAGAAAGGCATTTTAATTGTCATTATATCTTGCTATCCGCCACCTCTCAATAAACAAGTTTAAAGAGTTCTGAATTTCCCCCACCCCCAACACTGGACCAGAGTTACGCTTCTTTAGATTAGGGGTATCACTAAAGGAAAAGGCAAGAAATATGCTCAACTCAGGCAATGGCAGAAAAGCCATCCCAGGAAAATGTTGAACAAACTGAGAAACTTTTTTTAAAAAATTCATTTATTTTTGGCTGCGTTGGGTCTTCGTTGCTGTGCGTGGGCTTTGTCTAGTTGCGGTGAGCCCAGGCTACTCTTCGTTGTAGTGTGCGGGCTTCTCATTGTGGTGGCTTGAGAAATGGTTTTGAAAGGATTTACTGTATGCTGTGCACAGGTCTGTTATTACACCAGAGAGGCCAGTGCCACTCTAAGGCATTCATAACCCTGATTATTTCATTTATTTTAATTAGAAACATCGAGGTTGTTTTCTTGCGCTGCAAGACATTTCCTCTTGGATTATCTTTATTGTCCAAATCAGGAGGATGATTCAAGGATTAAATTATAGTTGTTAGCTAGCCTGGCAACAGGCTTCCTGCTAGAAGCTGACACCCTACTGATCATGCTTTCTGACATCCCTTTCTAAACCTCTTCAAGGCATGAGCACCTGGACTCTAAGAACTAAAACTAATTATGATAAAAAAGGGACTGGAGTTTTTGAAAGTGATTTCTGCAATTATTTTACCTTTGTTAATACTCCATGGGGTTTATGCCTTCAGTCTGTATGAAAAGGATGGGGTTGTACTGGAATATACTTATGAGAATTATTTGTATGTGTGCGAAGAAAAGTGGTGAAGCAGCTTTAACTGGCTTCTTTTACTAACAAACCAAAGCAGACATTTTAAAAAATAACATGAGCTGGCAGAGCTTGATTTGCATCCCAGACAGTCTTAGTTCAGAACCTGCTGTGCTGTGTCATCTCCCTATGTCCAAGGGTCTGTAGTAAGCCTTTGCAAATGAAATAAGAGCTCTCTGCATTCCTCCCAGAATATGTAGCTGTCACTGGGACTTAGTTGTAGCTTTCCTCCTCCCTGGGGTTTAGATGGTGAGACAGAGAAAGCCCCTAAAGAGATATTTTTTAAAACTGGAGAATAGTTGATTTACAATATTCTGTTAGTTTCAGGTGTCTAGCAAAGTGAGTCAGTTGTATATGTATATATATTTTTCAGATTATTTTCCATTATACTTTATTACAAGATATCAAATATAGTTCCCTGTACTATACAGCAAATACTTGTTGCTCATCTATTTTATGCATAGTAGTTTTTATTTGTTAATCCCATAAATCTAAATTATCCCTCCCCCAATCCCTTCCACTTCGGTAAACGTAAATTTGTTTTCCCTGTTTGTGAGTCTGTTTCTGTTTTGTATATAGATTCACTTGTGTTATTTTTTAGATTCCACATATAAGTGATATTATATAACATCCTTCTCTGTCTGACATAACTCACTAAGTATAATATTCTCTAAGTGCATCCATGTTGCTGTAAATGACAATATTTCATTCTTTTTATGGTGGAGCTATATATATATATATATATATATATATATATATATATATATATATATAAAATCTCACATCTTCTTTTGCCAATAGTCTCTTGATGGTCACTTGAGTTATTTCCATGTCCTGGCTATTGTAAATAGTGCTGCTATGAACACTGGGGTACATGTATCTTTTTGAATTAGTGTTTTTGCTTTTACAGATATATACCCAGGAAGAGAATTGCTGGATCATATGGTAGTTCTATTCTCAGTTTTTAAAGAAATCTCCATACTCTTTCCATAGTGGCTGCACCAATTTACATTCCCACCAAGAGTGTAGGAGGGTTCCCTTTTCTCTACACCCTCTCCAGAATTTATTATTTGTAGACTTCTTAATGAGAGCCACACTGACGGGTGTGAGGTCATATCTCATTGCGGTTTTGATTTGCATTTCTCTCATAATTAGCGATGTTGAGCATCTTTACATGTGCCTGTTGGCCAACTGTGTCTTCTTTGGATAAATGTTTATTTAAATCTTATCCCCATTTTTGATTGGGCTTTTCTTTTTTCACTATTGATTTGTATGAGCTGTTTGTATATTTTGGATATTAACCTTTTGTCAGTTGCATCATTTGCAAATAGTTTTTCCCATTCCATAGTTTATCTTCTCATTTTGTTAATGGCTTCCTTTGCTGTACAAAAGCTTTTAAGTTTGATTAGGTCCCATTTGTTTAGGTTTGCTTTTATTCCTTTTGCATTGGGATACTGATCTAGGAAAATGTTCCTATTTATGTCAGAGAATGTTTTACCTATGTTCTCTTCCTGAAATTTTATGGTGTCATGTCTTATATTTTGGTCTTTAAACAATTTTGTTTGTTTTTGAATATGGTGTGAGTGTTATGATTTCATTGATTCACATGTAGCTGTCTAGCTTTTCCAACACTACTTGTTGAAGAGACTCTGTTTTCTCCGTTGTATAGTCTAGCCTCCTTTGTCATAGATTAGGTGACCATAGGAGTGTGAATTTATTTCTGGGGTCTCTAATCTATACCATTGGTCTGTATATCTGTTTTTGTGTAAATACCATGCTGTTTTGATTACTGTAGCTTTGTAGTATAGTCTGAAGTCTGGGAGGGTTATGCCTCCAGCTTTGTTTATTTCCCCCCTCCCCCAGGATTGCTTTGGCAATTCTGGCACTTTTGCAGTTTCATATATATTTTAGAATTACTTCTTCTATTTCTGTGAAAAATGCCATGTGTATTTTGATAGGGCTTGCATTAAATCTATAGATTGCTTTTGGTAGTGTAGCCATTTTAGCAGTATTAACTCTTCCAGTTGAAGAGCATGGATATCTTTCTATTTCTTTGAATCTTCTTCAATTTCCTTTATCAATGTTTTATATTTTTTAGTGTATAGGTCTTTCACATCCTTGGTTCAGTTTATTCTTAGGTATTTTTATGATGCAGTTTTATTTTATTTTATTTTTAAAAATTTATTTATTTATTTTTAACATCTTTATTGGAGTGTAATTGCTTTACAATGGTGTGTTAGTTTCTGCTTTATAACAAAGTGAATCAGTTATACATATACCTATGTTCCCATATCTCTTCGCTCTTGCATCTCCCTCCCTCCCACCCTTCCTATCCCACCCCTCTAGGTGGTCACAAAGCACCAAGCTGATGCAATTTTAAATGGGATTGTGTTTTTAAACTTTCTCTTTCAGATATTTCATTATTAGTGTGAAGAAATGCAACAGATTTCTGTATATTAATCGTGCATCCTACTTCCATGCTGAATTCATTTATTAGTTCTAATAGTCTTTGTGTGGAGACTTTAGAGTTCTCTATATAGAGTATCATGTCATCTGCAAGTAGTAGATGGTATCTTTCCAATGTGGATAACTTTTATTTCTTTTTCTTGTCTGATTACTGTGGCTAGAACTTTCAATATTATGTTGAAGTGGTGAAAGTGGGTATCCTTGTCTTGTTCCTGACTTTATTTCTTTTTAAATTTATTTCTTTTTGGCTGCATTGGGTCTTCATTGCTGCGTGCAGGCTTTCCCTAGTTGCAGCAAGCAGGGACTACACTTCATTGTGGTGCATGGGCTTCTCATTGTGGTGGCTTCTCTTGTTACAGAGCACGGACTCTAGGCACGTGGGCTTCAGTAGTTGTGGCACTTGGGCTCAGTAGTTGTGGCTCACAGGCTCTAGAGTGCAGGCTCAGTAGTTGTGGTGCATAGGCTTAGTTGCTTTTCCTGGACCAGGGCTTGAACCCAAGTCCCCTGCACTGGCAGGCGGATTCTTAACCACTGCACCACCAAGGAAGTCCCTCTTTTTCCTGAATTTAGCAGGGTTTCATCTTTTAACTGTTGATTATTATGTTGAATGTGGGTTTTTCATAAATGGCTTTTACTATGTTGAGATATGTTCTATCTATACCCACTTTGGTCAGAGTTTTTATCAAGAATTGATGTTGAATTTTGTCAAATGCTTTTTCTGCATCCATTGAGATGATCATGTGCTTTGCGTATTTTCTTTTGTTAATGTTTTGAATCACATTGATTGGTTTGCATATGTTGAACCATCCTTGTCACACTGGAATGAATCCATCTTAATCATGGTGTATGATCCTTTTTATATATTTTTTGATTGATTTGCTAATATTTTGTTGAGGAATTTTGCATCTATATCCATCAAAGATATTGGCCCATAATTTTCTTTTTTTGGTGGTGTCTTTGTCTGGTTTTGGTATCAGGGTTACGGAGGTGTCATAGAATGAATTTGGGAGTGTTCCCTCCTCTTTAATTTTTATGAATAGTTTGAGAAGGATAGGTATAAATTCTTCTTTGTATGTTTGATAGATTTCCCTAGAGAAGCCATCCATTCCTCCATTCCTGGACTATTGTCCAGAGGGGTTTTTTGTTTTTGTTTGCTTTTTCCCAACGGATTCTATTTCACTTATCGTGTTCAGTCTTTTCAAATCATCTGTTTCTTCTTGACTCGGTTTTGGAAGGCTATATGTTTCTAGAAACTAGTCCATTTCTTCTATGTTGTCCACTTCATTTGCATATAACTGTTCATAGTATTCCCTTATGATTTTGTGTATTTTGTGGTAACAGTTGTTATTTCTCCTGTTTCAATTCTATTTTGTTTCTTTGGGCCTTCTCTCTTTTCTTCTTGGTGAATCTGGCTAGAGGTCTCTCAATTTTGTTTATGTTTTCAAAAAACCAGTTCTTTGTTTTACTGATCCTTTCTATTATTTTTTGACCTTTATTTCATTTATTTTGTCTCTGATCTTTTTATTTCTTTCCTTCTGTGGACTATGGATTTTATTTGTTTTCCTTTTTCTGATTATTTTAAGAGGTAGGTTATGTTGTTTATTTAAGATGTTTCTTGTTTCCTGATGAAGACGTGTATCCATATGAACTTTCCTCTTAAAAGTGCTTTTGCTGCATCCCATAGATTTTGTGAAGTTGTTTATTCACTGTCATTTACCTGAAGGTATTTTCTGGTTTCTGATTTGATTTCACCATTGACCCACTGCGTTTTTTTTTTTAAAAAAATATTGAAATAGAATTGATTTAAAATGCTGTGTTAGTTTCAGGTGTACAGCAAAGTGATTAGGTTATATTTATATATATATAAAATATATAATTTTTTAATCCCAAATTCCTAATTTATCCCCCCCCATTTCTGCTTTGGTAACCAAAAGTTAGTTTTCTATGTCTCTGAGTTTATTTCTGTTATGTAAATATGTTCATTTGTATCCTTTTTAGATTCAACATATAAGAGATATCATACGATATTTGTCTTTGTCTGGCTTATTTCACTTAGTATGATAATTTCTAGGTCCATCCATGCTGCTGCAAATGACATTATCTCATTCTTTTTTATGGCTGAGTAATAGTCTGTTGTATATATATACCACATCTTTTTTATCCATTCGTCTGTCGATGGACACTTAGGTTGCTTCCATGTCTTGGCTATTGTAAACAGTGCTGCTATGAGTGTTGGAGTGCATGTATCTTTTTGAATTATGGTTTTCTCTAGATATAAGCCCAGGTGTGGTATTGCAGTATCATATGATAACTCTGTTTTAGTTTTTTTAAGGAGCCCCATACTGTTCTCCACAGTAGCTGTACCAATTTACATTCCCACCAAAAGTGTAGGACAGTTCCTTCTTCTTCACACCTCTCCTCCAGCTTTTATATTTTGTAGACATTTTAATGATGGCCATTCTGACCTGTGTGAGGTGATAACTCATTGTAGTTTTGATTTGCATTTCTCTAATAATTAGCAGTGTTGAGGAACTTTTCATGTGCCTTTGGCCATTTGTATGTCTTCTTTGGAGTAATTTCTATTTAGACCTTCTGTGCAATTTTTAATTGGGCTTTTTTTAATATTGAGCTGTATGACCTGTCTATTTATTTTGGAGATTAATCCCTTGTCAGTTTCTTCATTTGCAAATATTTTCTCCCATTCTGAGGGTTGTCTTTTCATTTTATTTATGGTTCTCCTTGCTGTGCAAAAGCTTTTAAGCTTAATTAGGACATATTTGGGTTTTTTGTCTTTATTTCCATTACCCTAGGAGACGGATTCAAAAAGATATTGATGCAATTTATGTCAAAGAGTGTTCTGCCTATGTTTTCCTTGAGAAGTTTTATAGTGTGCAGTCTTACATTCAGGTCTTTGATCAATTTTGAGTTTATTAATTAATTAACTTACTTTATCCAGAAAGTATATGTATTTTAAAAATTTTTTTACTGGAGTATAATTGCTTTACAATGGTGTGTTAGTTTCTGCTTTATAACAAAGTGAATCAGTTATACATATACATATGTTCCCATATCTCTTCCCTCTTGCATCTCCCTTCCTCATACCTCCCTATCCCACCCCTCTAGGTGCTCACAAAGCACCAAGCTGATCTCCCTGTGCTATGCGGCTGCTTCCCACTAGCTATTTATTTTGTGTTTGGTAGGGTATATATGTCCACGCCACTCTCTCACTTTGTAACAGCTTACCCTTCCACCCTCCCCTTATCCTCAAGTCCATTCTCTAGTAGGTCGGTGCCTTTATTCCCGTCTTGCCCCTAGGTTCTTCATGAACTTTTTAAAATTTTTCTTAGATTCCATATATATGTGTTAGCATACGGTATTTGTTTTTATCTTTCTGACTTACTTCACTCTGTATGACAGACTCTAGGTCCATCCACCTCATTACAAATAACTCAATTTTGTTTCTTTTTACGGCTGAGTAATATTCCATTCTATATATGTGCCACATCTTCTGTACCCATTCATCTCTCGATGGACACTTAGGTTGCTTCCATCTCCTGGCTATTCTAAATACAGCAGCAATGAACATTTTGATACATTACTCTTTTTGAATTATGGTTTTCTCAGGATATATACCCAGTAGTGGGATAGCTGGGTCATATGGTAGTTCTATTTTTAGTTTATTAAGGAACCTCCATACTGTTCTCCATAGTGGCTGTATCAATTTACATTCTCACCAACAGTGCGAGAGAGTTCGTTTTCTCCACACGCTCTCCAGCATTTATTGTTTGTAGATATTTTGATGATGGCCATTCTGACCAGTGTGAGATGATATCTCATTGTAGTTTTGATTTGCATTTCTCTGATGATTAATTATCTTGAGCATTCTTTCATGTGTTTGTTGGCAATCTGTATATCTTCTTTGGAGAAATGTCTATTTCAGTCTTCTGCCCAGTTTTTGATTGGGTTGATTGTTTTTAAGTTATTGAGCTGCATGAGCTGCTTGTAAATTTTGAAAATTAATCCTTTGTCTGTTGTTTCATTTGCAAATATTTTCTCCCATTCTAAGGGTTGTCTTTTCGTCTTGTTTATGGTTTCCTTTGCTGTGCAAAAGGTTTGAAGTTTCATTAGGTCCCATTTGTTCATTTTTCTTTTTATTTCCATTTGTCTAGGATGTGGGTCAAAAAGAATCTTGCTGTGATTCATGTCATAGAATGTTCTGTATGTTTTCCTCTAACAGTTTGATAGTGTCTGGCATTACATTTAGGTCTTTAATCCATTTCGAGTTTCTTTTTGTGTATGGTGTTAGGGAGTATTCTAATTTCATACTTTTACATGTACCTGTCCAGTTTTCCCAGCACCACTTATTGAAGAGGCTGTCCTTTCTCCACTGCACATTTCTGCCTCCTTTATCAAAGATAAGGTGACCATATGTGCGTGAGTTTATCTCTGGGCTTTCTATCCTGTTCCATTGATCTATGCTTCTGTTTTTGTGCCAGTACCATACTCTCTTGATTACTGTAGCTTTTTATGAGTTTATTTTTGTATACAGTATTAGAAAATGTTCTAATTTCATTCTTTTACATGTATTTGTCCAGTTTTCCCAACACAAGTAATTGAAGAGAAAGTCTTTCTCCATTTCATATCTTTGCATCCTTTGTGGTAGATTAATTGACCACCAGAGCCTGGGTTTATTTCTGGGTTTTCTATCCTGTTCCATTGATCTATATTTCTGTTTTTGTGCCAGTACCATACTGTTTTGATTACTGTAGCTTTGTAATATTGTCTGAAGACAAGAAGCCTGACTCCTCCAGCTCTGGTTTTCTTTCTCAGTATTACCTGGCAATTGCGGGTCTTTTTTGTGTCCATACAAATTTCAAAATTTTTCATTTTATTTCTCTGAAATTTCCAATGGTAATTTAAAAGGGATTATATTGAATATGTAGATTGCCTTGTGTAATATAGTCACATGAGACTATTGATACTTCCAATCCAAGAACATCATGTATCTTTCCATCCATGTGTGTGGTCTTTCATTTATTTCATCAGCATCACATAATTTCCAGTGTACAGGACTGTTGCCTCCTTAGGTAGGTTTATTCCTAGGCATTTTATTCCTTATAATGCCATGGTAAATGATATTGTTTCCTGAATTTAGCTTTCTTATTGTTTATTGTTAGTGTATAAACATACAACAGATTTTTCTGTATTACTTTTGTATCCTACAACTTTACCAAATTCACTGTTGAACTCTACTAGTTTTCCTGTAGCATCTTTAGGATATTCTTTTTATATTATCATGTCATCCGCAAATAGTGACAGTTTTACTTCTTCCTTTACAATTTGGATTCTTTATATTTCATTTTCTTCTCTGATTGCTGTGGATAGGACATCCAATATTATGTTTAATAAAAGTGGTGAGAGTGCACATCGTTTATTTTTCCTGATCTTAGAGGAAATGCTTTCAGCTTTTCACTGTTGAGAATGATGTTAGATGTGTACTTGTCATATATGGACTTTATTATGTTGAGGTATGTTCCCTATATCCCCACTTTCTGGAGGACTTTTATCATATGGATACTAAATTTAATCAAAAAGTTTTTCTACGTCTATGTCAATGATCATGGGGATTTTTTTAACATCTTTATTGGGGTATAATTGCTTTAAAATGGTGTGTTAGTTTCTGCTTTATAACAAAGTGAATCAGTTATACATATACATATGTTCCCATATTTCTTCCCTCTTGCATCTCCCTCCCTCACATGCTCCCTATCCCAACCCTCCAGGCGGTCACAAAGCACCGAGCTGATCACCCTGTGTTATGCGGCTGCTTCCCATTAGCTATCTACCTTACGTTTGGTAGTGTATATATGTCCATGCAGCTCTCTCGCTTTGTCACAGCTCACCCTTCCCCCTCCCCATATCCTCAAGTCCGTTTACCAGTAGGTCTGTGCCTTTATTCCTGTCTTACCCATAGGTTCTTCATGACATTTATTTCTTAAATTCTCTATATATGTGTTAGCATATGGTATTTGTCTTTCTCTTTCTGACTTACTTCACTCTGTATGACAGACTCTAGGTCTATCCACCTCATTACATATAGCTCAATTTCATTTCTTTTTATGGCTGAGTAATATTCTATTTTATATATGTGCCACACCTTCTTTATCCATTCATCCAATAATTGACACTTAGGCTGTTTCCATCTCTGGCCTATTGTAAATAGAGCTGCAATGAACATTTTGCTACATGACTCTTTTTGAATTATGGTTTTCTCAGGGTATATGCTCAGTAGTGAGATTGCAGGGTCATATGGTAGCTCTATTTGTAGTTTTTTAAGGAACCTCCATACTCTTCTCCATAGTGGCTGTACCAATTCACATTCCCACCAGCAGTGCAAGAGTGTACCCTTTTCTCCACACCCCCTCCAGCATTTATTGTTTCTAGATTTTTTGATGATTGCCATTCTGACTGGCATGAGATGATATCTCATTTTAGTTTTGATTTGCATTTCTCTAATGATTAATGATGTTGAGCATTCGTTCATGTGTTTGTTGGCAGTCTGTATATCTTCTTTGGAGAAATGTCTATTTAGGTCCTCTGCCCATTTTTGGATTGGGTTGTTTGTTTTTTTGTCATTGATCTGCATGAGCTGCCTGTAAATTTTGGAAATTAATCCTTTGTCAGTTGCTTCATTTGCAAACATTTTCTCCCAATCTGAGGGTTATATTTTGATCTTGTTTATGGTTTCCTTTGCTGTGCAAAAGCTTTGAAGTTTCATTAGGTCCCATTTGTTTATTTTTGTTTTTATTTCCATTTCTCTAGGAGGTGGGTCAAAAAGGATCTTGCTGTGATTTATGTCATAGATTGTTCTGCCTATGTTTTCCTTTAAGAGTTTGATAGTTTTTGGCCTTACATTTAGGTCTTTAATCCATTTTGAGCTTATTTTTGTGTATGGTGTTAGGGAGTGATCTAATCTCATACTTTTACATGTACCAGTCCAGTTCTCTCAGCACCACTTATTGAAGAGGCTGTCCGTTCTCCACTGTACATTCCTGCCTCCTTTATCAAAGATAAGGTGACCATATGTGCATGGGTTTGTCTCTGGGCTTTCTATCCCGTTAAATTGGACTATCTTTCTGTTTCTGTGCCAAAACCATACTGTCCTGATTACTGTAGCTTTGTAGTATAGGCTGAAGTCAGGGAGCCTGATTCCTCCAGCTCCGTTTTTCGTTCTCAAGATTGCTTTGGCTATTCAGGGTCTTTTGTGTTTCCATACAAATTATGAAATTTTTTGTTCTAGTTCTTTGAAAAATGGTAGTGGTAGTTTGATATGGATTGCATTGAATTTGTAGATTGCTTTGGAGAGTAGAATCATTTTCACAATGTTGATTCTTCCAATATAAGAACATGGTATATCTCTCCATCTATTTGTATCATCTTTAATTTCTTTCATCAGTGTCTTATAATTTTCTGCATACAGGTCTTTTGTCTCCTTAGGTAGGTTTATTCCTAGATATTTTATTCTTTTTGTTGCAGTGGTAAATGGGAGTGCTTTCTTGATTTAAATTTCATATTTTTCATCATTAGTGTATAGGAATGCCAGAGATTTCTGTGCATTAATTTTATATCCTGCTACTTTACCAAATTCATTGATTAGCTCTAGTAGTTTTATGGTAGCATATTTAGGATTCTCTATGTGTAGTATCATGTCATCTGCAAACAGTGACAGCTTTACTTCTTCTTTTCCGATTTGGATTCCTTTTATTTCCTTTTCTTCTCTGATTGCTGTGGCTAAAACTTCCAAAACTATGTTGAATAAGAGTGGTGAGAGTGGGCAACCTTGTCTTGTTCCTGATCTTAGTGGAAATGCTTTCAGTTTTTCACCACTGAGAATGATGTTGGCTGTGGGTTTGTCATATATGGCCTTTATTATGTTGAGGAAAGTTCCCTCTATGCCTACTTTCTGCAGGGTTTTTTCATAAATGGGTATTGAATTTTGTCGAAAGCTTTCTCTGCATCTATTGAGATGATCATATGGTTTTTCTCCTTCAATTTGTAAATACGGTTTATCACAATGATTGATTTGCGTATATTGAAGAATCCTTGCATTCCTGGAATAAACCCCACTTGATCATGGTGTATGATTCTTTTAATGTGCTGTTGGATTCTGTTTGCTTGTATTTTGTTGAGGATTTTTGCACCTATGTTCATCAGTGATATTGGCCGGTAGTTTTCTTTCTTTGGGACATCATTGTCTGGTTTTGGTATCAGGGTGATGGTGGCCTCGTAGAATGAGTTTGGGAGTGTTCCTCCCTCTGCTATATTTTGGAAGAGTTTTAGAAGGATAGGTGTTAGCTCTTCTCTAAATGTTTGATAGAATTCGCCTGTGAAGCCATCTGGTCCTTGACTTTTGTTTGTTGGAAGATTTTTAATCACAGTTTCAATTTCAGTGCTTGTGATTGGTCTGTTCATATTTTCTATTTCTTCCTGATTCAGTCTTGGCAGGTTGTGCATTTGTACGAATTTGTGCATTTCTTCCAGGTTGTCCATTTTATTGGCATAGAATTGCTTGTAGTAATCTCTCATGATCTTTTGTATTTCTGCCGTGTCAGTTACTTTTCCTCTTTCATTTCTCATTCTACTGATTTGAGTCTCCTCTGTTTCTTTCTTGATGAGTCTGGCTAATGGTTTATCAATTTTGTTTATCTTCTCAAGGAACCAGCTTTTAGTGTTATTGATGTTTGCTATCATTTCCTTCATTACTTCTTCATTCATTTCTGATCTGATTATTATGATTTCTTTCCTCCTGCTAGCTTTGTGGTGTTTTTGTTCTTCTTTCTCTAATTGCTTTAGGTGCGAGGTTAGGTTGTTTATTCGACATGTTTCCTGCTTTTTAAGGTGGGCTTGTATTGCTATAAACTTCCCTTTTAGAACTGCTTTTTCTGCATTCCATAGGATTTGGGTCATCGTATCTCCACTGTCATTTGTTTCTAGGTATGTTTTGATATCCTCTTTGATTTCTTCAGTGATCCCTTCATTATTAAGTAGTGTATTGTTTAGCCTCCATGTGTTTGTATTTTTTACAGATCTTTTCCTGTAATTGATATCTAGGCTCATAGCATTGTGTTCGGAAAAGATACTTGAAACAATTTCAATTGTCTTCAATTTAGCAAGGCTTGATTTGTGACCCAAGATATGATCTATCCTGGAGAATGTTTGATGAGCACTTGATAGAAATGTGTATTCTGTTGTTTTTGAATGGATTGTCCTATAAATATGAATTAAGTCCTTCTTCTTTAGTGTATCATTTAAAGCTTGTGCTTCCTTATTTATTTTCATTTTGGATGATCTGTGCATTGGTGAAAGTGGGGTGTTTAAGTCCCCTACTATGAATGTGTTACTATCGATTTCCCCTTTTATGGCTGTTGGTATTTGCCGTATGTATTGAGGTGTTCCTATGTTGGGTGAATAAATATTTACAATTGTTATATCTTCTTCATGAATCGCTCCCTTGATCATTATGTAGTGTCCTTCTTTGTCTCTTCTAATAGTCTGTATTTTAAAGTCTATTTTGTCTGATATGGGAATTGCTACTCCATCTTTCTGTTGGTTTCCATTAGCATGGAATATCTTTTTCCATCCCCTTACTTTCAGTCTGTTTTTGTCTCTAGGTCTGAAGTGTGTCTTTTGTAGACAGCATATATGTAGGTTTTCTTTTTGTATCCATTCAGCCAATCTGTGTCTTTTGGTGGGAGCATTTTGTCCATTTACATTTAAGGTAAGTATCAATATGTATGTTCCTATTCCCATTTTCTAAATTGTTTTGCGTTCGTTATTGTAGGTCTTTTCCTTCTCTTGTGTTTCTTGCCTAGAGAAGTTCCTTTAGCATTTGTTTTAAAGCTGTTTTGGTGGTGCTGAACTCTCTCAGATATTGCTTGTCTGTAAAGGTTTTAATTTCTCCATCAAATCTGAATGAGATCCTTGCTGGGTAGAGTAATCTTGGTTGCAGGTTTTTCTCCTTCATCATTTTAAATATGTCCTGCCACTCTCTTCTGGCTTGCAGAGTTTCTGCTGAAAGATCAGCTGTTAACCTTATGGGGATTCCATGGTGTGTTTTCGGTTTTTCCCTCGCTGCTTTTAATATGCTTTCTTTGTATTTAATTTTTGACAGTTTGATTAATATGTGTCTTGGCATATTTCTCCTTGGATTTATCCTGTATGGCACTCTCTGTTTTTCTTGGAGTTGATTAACTATTTCCTTTCCCATATTAGGGAAGTTTTCAACTATAATCTCTTCAAATATTTTCTCAGTCCATTTCTTTTTCTCTTTTCCTTCTGGAACCCCTATAATTCGAATGTTGGTGCATTTAATGTTTTCCCAGAGGTCTCTGAGACTGTCCTCATTTCTTTTCATTCTTTTTTCTTTATTCTTCTCTGCAGTAGTTATTTCCACTATTTTATCTTCTAGGTCACTTATCCGTTCCTGTGCCTCAGTTATTCTGCTATTGATCCCATCTAGAGTATTTTTAATTTCATTTATTGTGTGGTTCATCATTATTTGTTTCATCTTTAGTTCTTCTAGATCCTTGTTAAATGTTTATTGTATTTTGTCTATTCTATTTCCAGGATTTTGGATCATCTGTACTATCATTATTCTGAATTCTTTTTCAGGTAGACTGCCTATTTCCTCTTCATTTGTTAGGTTTGGTCAGTTTTTTTCTTGGTCCTTAATCTGCGGTGTGTTTTTATGTCTTCTCTTTTTTTTTATCTTACTGTGCTTGGGGTCTCCTTTCTGCAGGCTGTAAGTTTGTAGTTCCTGTAGTTCTTGGTGTCTGTCCCCAGTGGCTAAGGTTGGTTCAGTGGGTTGTGTAGGCTTCCTGGTGGAGGGGAGTAGTGCCTGTGTTCTGGTGGATGAGGCTGGATCTTTTCTCTCTGGTGGGCAGGTCCACGTCTGGTTGTGTGTTTTGGGGTGTCTGTGGACTTATAATAATTTTAGGCAGCCTCTCTGCTAATGGGTGGTGCTGTGTTCCTGTTTTGCTAGTTGTTTGGCATAGGGTGCCCAGCACTGTAGTTTGTTGGTCGTTGAGTGAAGCTGGGTGCTGGCGTTGGGATTGAGGTCCCTGGGAGATTTTTTGCCATTTGATATTATGTGGAGCTGGGATGTCTCTTGTTGACCAGTGTCCTGAAGTTGGCTCTCCCACGTCAGAGGCACAGCACTGACTCCTGGCTGCAGCACCAAGAGACTTATATCCACACGGCTCAGAATTAAAGGGAGAAAAAGTAGAGAGAAAGAATTAGTTGAAGTAGGAAGAAAGGAAGAAAGAAAGAAAGGAAGGAGAGAAGGAAGGAAGGAAGGAAGAAAGAAAGAAAAAGAAAGAAAGAAAGAAGAAAAGAAGGAAAGAGGGAAAGAAAGAAAGAAAGGAGGGAGGGAGGGAGGGGTGGTAGGAGGAAGGAAGGAAGGAAGGAAGGAGGGAATGAAGGAAAAAGGAAAGAAAGAATGAAGATTAAGTACAATAAAATAAAGTAAAATATAATGAAGTTATTAAATTAAAAAATAATTATTAAGAATATAAATTTTTAAAAATGGATGGATAGAATGTTAGGACAAATGGTGGAAGCAAAGCTATACAGACAAAATCTCATACAGAAGCATACACATACAAACTGACAAAAAGTGGAAATGGGGAAAAAATCATAGATCTTGCTCTCAAAGTCCACCTCCTCAATTTGGGATGATTCGTTGTCTAAAGGAGGGAAGGAAGGAAAGAAAGAAGATAAAGTTAAATAAAATAAAGTTATTAAAATAAAAAATAATTATTAAGAAAAAAATTTTAAAGCAACAACAATAATAACAAAAAAAAAGGACGGATAGAACCCTAGGACAAATGGTGGAAGCAAAGCTATACAGACAAAATCTCACACAGAAGCATGAACATACACATTCACAAAAAGAGGAAAAGGGGAAAAAATCATAAATTTTGCTCTCAAAGCCCACTTCCTCAATTTGGGATTATTCATTGTCTATTCATGTATTCCACAGATGGAGGGTACATCAAGTTGATTGTGGAGCTTTAATCCACTGCTTCTGAGGGTGCTGGGAGAGATTTCCCTTTCTCTTCTTTGTTCTCACAGCTCACAGGGGCTCAGCTTTGGATTTGGCCCTGCCTCTGCGTGTGCGTCGACTTAGGGCATCTGTTTTTTGCCCAAACAGGACGAGGTTAAAGTAGCCACTGATTTGGGGGCTCTGGCTCACTCAGGCCAGGGGGAGGGAGGGGCACAGAGTGTGGGGTGAGCCTGCAGTGGCAGAGGCCAGCGTGAGGTTGCACCAGCCTGAGGCTCACCGTGCGTTACCCGGGGTAGTTGTCCCTGGATCCCAGGAACCTGGCAGTGGCGGGCTGCACAGGCTCCCCGGAAGGGAGGTGTGGATAGTGACCTGTGCTTGCACACAGGCTTCTTGGTGGTGGCAGCAGCAGACTTAGCGTCTCCTGCCCGTCTCTGCGGTCCGTGCTGTTAGCCGCGGCTCGCGCCCGTCTCTGGAGCTCCTTTAAGCAGCTCTCTTAATCCTCTCTCCATGCGCACCAGGAAACAAAGAGGGAAGAAAAAGTCTCTTGCCTCTTCGGCAGCTCCAGACCTTTTCCCAGACTCCCTCCCGGCTAGCCGTGGTGCACTAATCCCTTCAGGCTGTGTTCACGCCGCCAACCTCAGTTCTCTCCTTGTACCCTGACTGAAGCCCAAGCCTCAGCTCCCAGCCCCGCCCGCCCCGGCGGGTGAGCTGATAAGCTTCTCCGGCTGGTGAGTGCTGGTCGGCACGGATCCTCTGTGTGGGAACCTCCCCGCCTTGCCCTCTGCATCCCTTTTGCTGCACTCTCTTCCGCGGCTCCGAAGCTTCCCCCTTCCGCCACCCGCAGTCTCTGCCCGCGAAGGGGCTTCCTAGTGTGTAGAAACCTTTCCTCCTTCACAGCTCCCTCCCACTGGTGCAGGTCCCGTCCCTATTCTTTTGTCTCTGTTTTTTCTTTTTTTCTTTTGCCCTACCCTGGTACGTGGGGAGTTTCTTGCCTTTTGGAAGGTCTGAGGTCTCCTGCAAGCGTTCAGTAGGTGTTCTGTAGAAGTTTTTCCACGTGTAGATGTATTTCCGGTGTATCTGTGTGGAGGAAGGTGATCTCCGCCTCTTACTCTTCCGCCATCTTCCCCTCTGATCATGTGGATTTTATTCTGCAGTTTGTTAAAGTAGTGTATCTTACTGAGTGATTTGCATCTATTGGAAGCTCCTTGCATCCAGGGATAAAACCCTGGTCATGATCATGGTGTATAATCCCTTTAATGTATAGTTGGGTTTGGATTCATAGTATTTTGTTGAGGATTTTTGTTTCTGTGTTCATCAGTGATATTGACCTGTAATTTTCTCTTTTATGGTATCATTGTTGGGTTTTGGTATCAGGTTGTACTTGTCTCATAGAATGAGAATGGAAGTGCTGTGTCTTTGCAATTTTTCAGAATAGTTTCAGAAGAATAGGCTAATTCTTCTCTAAATGTTTGATATAATTCTCCTGTGAAACCATCCGATCCTGGACTGTTGTTTTTGTTTTTTTGTTTGTTTGTTTGTTTTTGTTTTTAACATCTTTATTGGAGTATAAATGCTTTACAAAATTGTGTTAGTTTCTGCTGTACAACAAAGTGAATCAGCAATATGTATACATATATCCCCATATGCCCTCCCTCTTGAGCCACTCTCCAACCCTCCCTTTCCCACCTCTTTAGGTCGTCACAAAGCATAAAACTGATCTTTCTGTGCTATGCAGCAGCTTCCCACTAACAGTCCATTTTACATTTGATAGTGTATATATGTCAATGCTACTCTCTCACATCGTCCCATCATCCCTTTCCTCCACTGTGTCCTCAAGTCCATTCTTTACGTCTGTGTCTTTATTCCTTCCCTGCCATTAGGTTCATCAGTACCATTTATTTAGATTCCACATATGTGAATTACCATCTGGTATATATGTACCACACCATTTTTTTAAAAACATCTTTATTGGAGTATAATTGCTTTACATTGTTGTGTTAGTTTCTGCTATATAACAAAGTGAATCAGCTATACATATACATATATCCCCATATCCACTCCCTCTTGCATCTCCCTCCCACACTCTCTATCCCACCCCTCTAGGTGGTCACAATCTACCGAGCTGATCTCCCTGTGCGATAAGGTTGATTCCCACTAGCTATCTATTTTACATTTGGTAGTGTATATAAGTCAATTCCAGTCTCTCTCTTTGTCCCAACTTACACTTCCTCCTTCACATGTCCTCACTTCTATGCTCTACATGTGCGCCTTTATTCCTGTCCTGCCCCTAGGTTCTTCATAACCATTGTTTTCATTTTTAGATTCCATATATATGTGTTAGTATACAGTATCTGTTTTTCTCTTTCTGACTTACTTCACTCTGTATGACAGACTGTAGGTCCATCCACCTCACAACAAATAACTCAATTTCGTTTCTTTTTATGGTTGAGTAATATTCCACTGTATGTATGTGCCACATCTTCTTTATCCATTCAGCTCTTGATGGACACTTAGGTCATGTTCATGTCCCGGCTATTGTAAATAGAGCTGCAGTAAACATTGTGGCACATGACTCTTTTGGAATTATGGATTTCTCAGGGTATATGCCCAATAGTGGGATTGCTGGGTCATATGGTAGTTTTATTTTTAGTGTTTTAAGGAACCTCCATACTATTCTCCACAGTGGCTGTATCAATTTACATTCCCACCAACAGTGCAAGAGGGTTCCCTTTTCTCCACAACCTCTCCAGCATTTATTGTTTGTAGATTTTTTTGATGATGGCCTTTCTGACAGGTGTGAGGTACCTCATTGTGGTGTGATACTACAATGAGGTGTGATACCTCATTGTAGTTTTGATGTGCTTTTCTCTAATGATTAGTGATGTTGAGCATCCTTTCATGTGTTTGTTGTCACTCTGTATATCTTCTTTGGAGAAATGTCTATTTAGGACTTCTGGCCATTTTTGGATTAGGTTGTTTGTTTTTTTAATATTGAGCTGCATGAGCTGCTGGTATATTTTCGTGATTAATACTCTTTCAGTTGTTTAATTTGCAAATATTTACTCCCATTCTGAGGGTTGTTTTCCCATCTGTTTATGGTTTCCTCTGCTGTGCACAAGCTTTTAAGTTTTATTAGGTCCCATTTGTTTATTTTTGTTTTTATTTCCATTTCTCTAAGAGGTGGGTTAAAAAGGATCTTGCTGTGATTTATGTAATAGAGTGTTCTGCCTATCTTTTCTTCTAAGAGTTTTTCAGTGTCTAGCGTTACATTTAGGTCTTTAATCCATTTTGAGTTTATTTTTGTGTATGATATTAGGGAGTGTTCTAATTTCATTCTTTTACATGTAGCTGTCCAGTTTTCCCAGCACAACCTATTGAAGAGGATGTATTTTCTGCATTGTATATTCTTACCTCCTTTATCAAACATAAGGTGATCATATGTGTGTGGTTTTATCTCTGGGCTTTCTATCCTGTTCCATTGATCTATATTTCTGGTTTTGTGCCAGTACTATACTGTCTTGATTACTGTGGCTTTGTAGTATAGTATGAAGTCTGGGAGTCTGATACCTCCAGCTCCGTTATTCTTTCACAAGATTGCTTTGGCTCTTCAGAGTCTTTTGTGTTTCCATACAAATTGTGAAACTTTTTGTTCTAGTTCTATGAAAAATGCCATTGTCGTTTTATAGGGATTGCATTGAATCTGGAGATTGCTTTGCGTAGTAGAGTCATTTTCACAATGTTGATTCTTCCAATCCAAGGACATGGTATATCTCTCAATCTGTTTGTGTCATCTTTAATTTGTTTCATCAGTGTCTTATATTTTTCTGCATACAGGTCTTTTGTCTCCTTAGGTAGGTTTATTCCTAGGTATTTTATTCTTTGTTGCAGTGGTAAATGGGAGTGTTTACTTGATTTCTCTTTCAGATTTTCATCATGAGTGATAAGAATGCAAGAGATTTCTGTTCATTAATTTTTATCCTGCTACTTTACCAAATTCATGAATTAACTCTAGTAGTTTTCTGGTAGCATCTTTAGTATTCTCTATGTTTGGTACTATACCATCTGCAAACAGTGAAAGTTTTACTTCTTCTTTTCCGATTTGGATTCCTTTTATTTCCTATTCTTCTCTGATTGCTGGAGCTAAAACTTCCAAAATTATGTTGAATAATATTGGTGAGAGTGGGCAACCTTGTCTTGTTCCTGAAGTTAGTGGAAATGTTTTCAGTTTTTCACCATTGAGAACAATTTTGGCTGTGGATTTGTCATATATGGCCTTTATTATGTTGAGATAATATCCCTCTATGCATACTATGTTGAGAGTTTTTATCATAAATCACTGCTGAAATTTGTCAAAAGCTTTTTCTGCATCTGTTTAGATTATCATATGGATTTTATCCTTCAGCTTGTAAATATGGTGTATCACATGGATTGAACTGCGTATATTGACGAACCCTTGCCTTCCTGGGATAAAGCCCACTTGATCATGGTGTATGGTCCTGTTAATGTGCTGCTGGATTTTTTCCCTAGTATTGTGTTGAGGATTTTTGTGATATTGGCCTGTAGATTCCTTTCTGTGTGAATCTTTTTCTGGTTTTGGTATCAGGGTGATGGTGGCCTCATAGAATGAGTTTGGGAGTGTTCCTCTCTCTGCTATATTTAGGAAGAGTTTGAGAAAGATTGGTGTTAGAACTTCTCTAAATGTTTGTTAGAGTTTGCTTGTGAATCCTTCAGGTCCTGGGTTTTGTTTGTTGGAAGATATTAAAATCACAGATTCAATTTCAGTGCTTCTGATTGGTCTTTTTTTTATTTTTAAATAATATAAAAATATATTTTATTTAACTCAATACAGACAAAATAGCATTTCCACATGTAATCAATATGAAAATTATTGAGTTTTTTTTTACATCTTTATTGGAGTATAATTGCTTTACAATGGTGTGTTAGTTTCTGCTTTATAACAAAGTGAATCAGTTATACATATACATATGTTCGCATATCTCTTCCCGCTTGCATCTCCCTCCCACCCACCCTCCCTATCCCACCCTTCCAGGTGGTCACAAAGCACCAAGTTGATCTCCTTGTGCTATGCGGCTGCTTCCCACTAGCTATCTACCTTACGTTTGGTAATGTATATATGTACATGCATCTCTCTCACTTTGTCACAGATTACCCTTCCCCCTCCCCATATCCTCAAGTCCATTCTCTAGTAGGTCTGTGTCTTCATTCCTGTCTTACCCCTAGGTTCTTCATGACATTTTTTCCCTTAAATTCCATATATATATATGTGTTAGCATACGGTATTTGTCTTTCACTTTCTGACTTACTTCACTGTGTATGACAGACTTTAGGTCTATCCACCTCATTACAAATAGCTCAATTTCGTTTATTTTTATGGCTGAGTAATTTTCAATTGTATATATGTGCCACACCTTCTTTATCCATTCATCCAATAATCGACACGTAGGTTGTTTCCATCTCTGGGCTATTGTAGAGCTGCAATGAATATTTTGGTACATGACTCTTTTGGAATTATTGTTTTCTAAGGGTTTATGCACAGTAGTGGGATTGCTGGGTCATATGGTAGTTCTATGTGTAGCTTTTAAGGAACCCCCATACTGTTCTCCATAGTGACTGTACCAATTCACATTCCAACCAGCAGTGCAAGAGTGTTCCCTTTTCTCCACACCCTCTCCAGCATTTATTGTTTCTAGATTTTTTGATGATGACCATTCTGACTTGTGTGAGATGATATCTCATTGTAGTTTTGATTTGCATTTCTCTAATGATTAATGATGTTGACCATTCTTTCATGTGTTTGATGGCAGTCTCTATATTTTCTTTCAAGAAATGTCTATTTAGGTCTTCTGCCCATTTTTGGATTGGGTTGTTTGTTTTTTTGTTATTGAGGTGCATGGGTTGCTTATAAATTTTGAAGATTAATGCTTTGTCAGTTACTTCATTTGCAAATATGTTCTCCCATTCTGAGGGTTGTCTTTTGGTCTTGTTTATGGTTTCCTTTGCTGTGCAAAAGCTTTGAAGTTACTTTAGGTCCCATTTGTTTATTTTTGTTTTTATTTCCATTTCTCTAGGAGGTGGGTCAAAAAGATCTTGCTGTGATTTATGTCATAGAGTGTTCTGACTATGTTTTCCTCTAAGAGTTTGACCGTTTCTGGCCTTACATTTAGGTCTTTAATCCATTTTGAGCTTATTTTTGTGTATGGTGTTAGGGAGTGATCTAATCTCACACTTTTACATGTAGCTGTCCAGTTTTCCCAGCACCACTTATTAAAGAGGCTTTCCTTTCTCCACTGTACATTCCTGCCCCCTTTATCAAAGATAAGGTGACCATATGTGCGTGGGTTTATCTCTGGGCTTTCTATCCTGTTCCATTGATCTATCTTTCTGTTTTTCTGCCAGTACCATACTGTCTTGATTACGGTAGCTTTGTAGTATAGTCTGAAGCCAGGGAGCCTGATTCCTGCAGCTCAGGTTTTCATTCTCTAGATTGCTTAGGTTATTCAGGGTCTTTTGTATTTTCATACAAATTGTGAAATTTTTTGTTCTCGTTCTGTGAAAAATGCCAGTGGTAGTTTGATAGGGTTTGCAGTAAATCTGTAGATTGCTTTGGGTAGTCAAGTCATTTTCACAATGTTGATTCTTCCAATCCAATAACATGGTATATCTCTCCATCTATTTGTATCATCTTTCATTTTTTCATCAGTGTCTTATAATTTTCTACATACAAGTCTTTTGTCTCCTTAAGTAGGTTTATTCCTAGATATTTTATTTTTTTTGTTGCAGTGGTAAATTGGAGTGTTGTCTTGATTTCACTTTCATATTTTTAATCATTAGTGTATAGGAATGCCAGAGATTTCTGTGAATTAATTTTGTATCCTGCTACTTTACCAAATTCATTGTTTAGATCTAGTAATTTTCTGGTAACATCTTTAGGATTCTCTATATATAGTATCATGTCATCTGCAAACAGTGACAACTTTATTTCTTCTTTTCCGATCTGGTTTCTTTTATCTCCTTTTCTTCTCTGATTGCTGTGGCTAAAACTTCCAAAACTATGTTGAATAAGAGTGGTGAGAGTGGGCAACCTTGTCTTGTTCCTGATCTTAGTGGAAGTGCTTTCAGTTTTTCACCGTTGAGGACGATGTTGGCTGTGGGTTTGCCATATATGGCCTTTATTATGTTGAGGAAAGTTCCCTGTATGCCTATTTTCTGCAGGGTTTTTATCATAAATTGGTGTTGAATTTTGTCGACAGCTTTCTCTGCATTTATTGATATGATCATATGGTTTTTCTACTTCAATTTGTAAATATAGTTTATCAAATTGATTGATTTGCGTATATTGAAAAATCCTTGCATTCCTGGAATAAACCCCACTTGATCATGGTTTATGATCCTTTAAATATGCTGTTGGATTCTGTTTGCTAGTATTTTGTTGAGGATTTCTGCATCTATGTTCATCAATGATATTAACCTGTAGTTTTCTTTTTTTGTGACTCCCTTGTCTGGTTTTTGTATAAAGGTGATGGTGGTCTCATAGAATGAAATTGGGGGTGCTCCTCCCTCTGCTGTATTTTGGAGGAGTGTGTGAAGGACAGGTGTTAGCTCTTCTCTAAATGTTTGATAGAATTCTCCTGTGAAGCCATCTGGTCCTGGACTTTTGTTTGTTGGAAATTTTTAATCACAGTTTCAATTTCAGTGCTTGTGATTGGTGTGTTCATATTTTCTGTTTCTTCCTGATTCAGTCTTGTCAGGTTTTGCATTTCAAATAATTTGACCATTTCTTCCAGGTTGTCCATTTTATTGGCATAGAGTTGCTTTTTGTAATCTGTTCCAGTCTTTTGTATTTCTGCAGTGTCAGTTGTTACTTCCCCCTTTTCATTTGTAAATCTATTGATTTGAATCTTCTCCATTTTTTTTTCTTGGTGAGTCTGGCTAATGGTTTATCAATTTTGTTTATCTTCTCAAAGAACCAGATTTTTGTTTTATTGATCTTTACAATCGTTTCCTTCATTTCTTTTTCATTTGTTTTTGTTCAGATTTTTATGATATCTTTCCTTCTGCTAACTTTGTGGGTTTTTTGTTCTTCTTTCTCTAATTACTTTAGGTATAAGATTAATTTGTTTATTCGAGATGTTTCCTGTTTCTTAAGGTAGGATTGTATTGCTGTAAACGTCCCTCTTTGGACTGCTTTTGCTGCATCCCATTAGTTTTGGGTCATTGTGTCACCATTGTCATTTGTTTCTCCATGTTTTTTAATTTCCTCTTTGTTTTCTTCAGGAATCACTTCGTTATTAACTAGTGTATTGTTTAGCGTACATGTGTTTTAATTTTTTACAGATCTTTTCCTGTAATTGATATCTAGTCTCATAGCGTTGTGGTCAGATACGATACTTGATACAATTTCAATTTTCTTAAATTTAAAAAGGCTTGATTTATGACCCAAGATATGATCTATCCTGGAGAATGTTCTATGACCACTTGATAAAAATGTGTATTCTGTTGTTTTTGGATAGAATGTCCAAAAATTTCAATTAAGTCCACCTTGTTTAATGGATCATTTAAAGCTTGTGTTTCCTTATTTATTTTCATTTTGGATGATCTTTGCATTGGTGAAAGTGGGGTGTTAAAGGCCCCTCCTATGATTGTGTTACTGTTGATTTCCCCTTTTATGGCTGTTAGTATTTGCCTTATGTATTGTGGTGCTCCTTTATTGGATGCATAAATATTTACAATTGTTAAATATTTTTCTTGAATCGATCCCTTGATCATTATGTAGTGTCCTTTTTTGTCTCTTCTTATAGTCTTTATTTTAAAGTCTATTTTGTCTGATATGAGAATTGCTACTCCAGCTTTCCTTTGGTTTCCATTTGCATGGAATCTTTTCCCATCCTCTTACTTTCAGTCTGTATGTGTCTCTCGGCCTGAAGTGGGTTTCGTGTAGACAGCATATATATGGGTTTTCTTTTTGTATCCATTCAGCCAATCTGTGTCTTTTGGTGGTAGTATTTAGTCCATTTACATTTAAGGTAAGTATCGATATGTATGTTCCTATTCCCATTTTCTTAATTGTTTTGTGTTCATTATTGTAGGTGTTTTCCTTCTCTTGTGTTTCTTGCCTAGAGAAATTCCTTTAGCATTTGTTGTAAAGCTGCTTTGGTGGTGTTGAACTCTCTCAGCTTTTGCTTCTCTGTAAAGGTTTTAATTTCTCTATCAAATTTGAATGACATCCTTGCTGCGTAGAGTAATCTTGGTTGCAGTTTTTTCTCCTTCATCACTTTAAATATGTCCTACCAGTCCCTTCTGGCTTGCAGAGTTTCTGCTGAAAGATCAGCTGTTATTCTTATGTGAATTCCCTTGTGTGTTATTTGTTGTTTTTCCCTTGCTGCTTTTAATATGTTTTCTTTGTATTTAATTTTTGACAGTTTGATTAATATATGTATTGGCATATTACTCCTTGGATTTATCCTTTATGGACTCTGTTTGCTTCCTGGTCTTGATTAAACATTTCCTTTCCCATATTAGGGCAGTTTTCACCTATAAGCTCTTCAAATATTTTCTCAGTCCCTTTCTTTTTTTTCTTCTTTTGGAACCCCTATAATTCGAATGTTGGTGTGTTTAATGTTGTCCCAGAGGTCTCTAAGACTGTCCTCAGTTCTTTTCATTCTTTTCTCTTTATTCTGCTCTGCAGTAGTTATTTCCACTATTTAATCTTCCAAGTCACTTATCCGTTCTTCTGCCTATGTTATTCTGCTCTTGATCCCATCTAGAGTCTTTTTCATTTCATTTATTGTGTTGTTTATTGTTGTTTGTTTCATCTTTAGTTCTTCTAGGTCCTTGTTAACTGTTTCTTGCATTTTGTCTCTTCTATTACCAAGATTTTGGATCATCTTTACTATCATTATTCTGAATTCTTTTTCAGGTAGACTGCCTATTTCCTCTTCATTTGTTAGGTCTGGTCAGTTTTTATGTTTCTCCTTCATCTGCTGTGTGTTTTTCTGTCTTCTCATTTTGCTTATCTTACTGTCTTTAGGGTCTCCTTTTTGCAGGCTGCTGGTTCATATTTCCCGTTGCTTTTGGTGTCTTTTCCCAGTGGCTACTGTTGGTTCAGTGTGCTGAGTAGGCTTCCTGGTGGTGGGGACTAGTGCCTGTGTTCTGGTGGATGAGGCTGGATCTTGTCTTTCTGGTGGGCAGGTCCAAGTCTGGTGGTGTGTTTTGGGGTGTCTGTGGCCTTATTATGATTTTAGGTATCCTCTCTTCTAATGGGTGTGTTTGTGTTCCTGTCTTGCTACTTATTTTTCATAGGGTGTCCAACACTGTAGCTTGCTGGTCGTTGAGTGAAGCTGGGTGCTGGTGTTGAGATGGAGATCTCTGGGAGATTTTTGCCATTTTATATTATGTGGAACTGGGAGGTATCTTGTGGACCAGTGTCCTGAAGTTGGTTCTCCCATCTCAGAGACACAGCCGTGACTCCTTGCTGCAGTACCAAGAACCTTTCATCCACATGGCTCCTCAATTTGGTATGATTTGTTGTCTATTCATGTATTCCACAGATGCAGGGTATAACAAGTTGATTGTGGAGCTTTAATCCGCTACTTCTGAGGCTGCTGGGAGAGATTTACCTTTCTCTTCTTTGTTCAAACAGCTTGCAGGGACTCAACTTTGGATATGGCCTCACCTCTCTGTGTAGGTCACTGGAGGGCATCTGTTATTTGCTCAGAGAGGATGGGGTTAAAGGAGCAGCTGCTTTGGGGACTCTGGCTCACTCAGGCTGGGGGGAGGTAGGGGCACGGAATGTGGGGTGAGCCTGTAGTGGCAGATGCCAGCATGACATTGCATCAGCCTGAGGTGTTCCGTGCATTCTCCTGGGGAAGTTGTCCCTGGATCTTGGGACCCTGGCATTGGCCGGATGCACAGGCTCCCCGGAAGGGCAGTGTGGATAGTGACCTGTGCTCGCACACAGGCTTCTTGGTGGTGGAAGCAGCAGCCTTTGCATCTCATGCACCTCTCTGTGGTCCACGCTTTTAGCCACAGCTTGCGCCCGTCTCTGGAGCTCCTTAGGCAACGCTCTTAATCCCCTCTCCTCACGCACCAGGAAACAAAGAGGGAAGAAAAAGTCTCTTGCCTCTTCAGCAGGTCTAGACATTTCCCCAGACTCCCTCCTGGCTAGCTGTGGTGCACTAAACCACTGCAGGCTGTGTTCACACCACCAACACCAGTCCTCTCTCTGTGCTCCGGCCAAAGCCCAAGCCTCAGCTCCCATCCCCGCTCGCCCTAGCAGATGAGCAGACAATCCTCTCTGGCTGGTGAGTGCCACTCGGCACCAATCCTCTGTGTGGGAATCTCTCTGCTTTGCCCTCCACACTCCTGTTGCTGTGCTCTCCTCTGTGACTCCAAAGCTTTCCCCTTTCACCACCCACAGTCTCCGCCTGCGAAGGGGCTCCTGGTGTGTGGAAACATTTTCTCCTTCACGTCTCCCGCCCACTGATACAGGTCCCGTCCCTATCCTTTTGTCTCTGTTTATTCTTTTTTCTTTTGCCCTACCCAGGTATGTGGGGAGTTTCTTGCCTTTTGGGAGGTCTGAGGTCTTCTGCCAGCGTTCAGTAGGTGTTCTGTAGGAATTGTTCCACGTGTAGGTGTATTTCTGGTGTATCTGTGTGGAGGAAGGTGATCTCCGTGACTTATTCTTCCGTGATCTTCCCCTCGTCCCTCGATTGGTCTGTTTATATTTTATATTTCTTCCTGTTTGTGTCTCAGAAGGTTTGCTTTTCTAAGTATTTGTCCATTTCTTCCAGGTTGTCCATTTTATTGGCATATAGTTGCTTGTAGTAATCTCTCAGAATGTTTGTATTTCTGCAGTGTCAGTTGTTACTTCTCCTTTTCCATTTCTAATTCTGTTGATTTGTCTTTTTTTCTTGATGAGTCTAGCTAATGGTTTATCAATTTTGTTTATCTTCTAAAAGAATCAGGTTTTAGTTTTATTGATCTTTGTTATCATTTCCCCCATTTTTTTCCATTTATTTCTGATGTGATCTTTTTGATCTCTTTCCTTCTGGTAACTTTTACTTTGTTTTGCCCCTTTCTCTAATTGTTTTAGGTGTATATTTAGGTTGTTTATTTGAGATGCTTCTTATTTCTTGAGATAGGATTGTATTGCTATAAACTTCCCTCTTAGAACTGCGTTTGTGTCCTCCCATAGGTTTTGGGCCGTTGTGTTTTCATTGTCTTTTGTTTCCAAAATTTTTTTGATTTCCTATTTCATTTCTTCAGTGATCTCTTGGATATTTGATAGAGTATTGTTTAGCCTCTTGTGTTTGTATTTTTACAGTTTTTTTAAATTTTTGATTGCCTGTAAGGTTTTAATTTCTCCTTTGAATCTGAATGAGATCTTTGCTGGTTAGAGTAATCTTGGGTGTAGCTTTTTCCCTTTCACCATTTTAAATATGCTCTCCCAAGTCCAGGGAAAGGTCTGGACGTGCAGAAGAGGCAAGAGACTTTTTCTTCCCTCTTTGTTTCCTGGTGCGCAAGGAGAGGGGATTAAGAGTGCTGCTTAAAGGAGCTCCAGAGTCTGGCACGAGCCACAGCTAAAAGCGCAGACCCCAGAGACGTGCATGAGATGCTAAGGCTGCTGCTGTCACCACCAAGAAGCCTGTGTGTGAGCATAGGTCACTATCTACACGCCCCTTCCTGGAAGCCTGTGCAGCCTGCCACTGCCAGGGTCCCAGTATCCAGGGACAATATTCCCGGTAGAACGCACGGTGCGCCTCAGGCTGGTGCAATGTCACGCTGGCCTCTGCCACGGAAGGCGCGCTGTGCCTTCCGTGCCCCTCCTTCCCCCGGCCTGAGGGAACCAGAGTTCCAGAAGCAGCTGCTCATTTAACCCCTTCCTCTCTGAGCAAACAACAGACGCCCTTCAGCAACCTACACGTGAGGCAGGGCCAAATCCAAAACTGAGCACCAGGAGATGTGTGAACAAAGAAGTGAAAGGGAAATCTCTCCCAGCCGCCTCAGAAGCAGCGGATTAAAGCTCCACAATCAACTTGATGCACGCTGCATCTGTGGAATATATGAATAGACAACGAATCATCCCAAATTGTGGAGGTGGACTTTGAGAGCAAGATTTATGAGTTTTTCCCCTTTTCCTCTTTTTGTGAGTGTGTATGTATATGCTTCTGATTGAGATTTTGTCTTTATAGCTTTGCTTCCACCATTTGTCCTAGGGATGTATCCGTCTGTTTTTTTGTTTAATTTTTTTTCTTAATAATTATTTTCTATTTTAATAACTTTGTTTACTTTATATTACTTTAATTTATTTTTTATCTTCTTTATTTTTTTCTCTTTTTCCTTCCTTCCCTCCTTCCTTCCTCCATCCTTCCCTCCATCCCTCCCTTCATTCTTTCTTTCCTTGTTTGTTTCTTTCTTTCTACTTCTACTAATTCTTCCTTTCTAATTTTTCTCCCTTTTATTCTGAGCCATGTGGATGAAAGACTCTTTGTGCTGCAGCAAAGAGTCAGTGCTGTGCCTCTGAGGTGGGAGAGCCAACTTCAGGACACTGGTACAGAAGAGACCGCCCAACTCCACATAATATCAAATGGCGAAAATCTCCCAGGTATCTCCATCTCAACACAAGCACCCAGCTTCAGTCAACGACCAGTAAACTACAGTGCTGGACAACCTATGCCAAACAAATAGCAAGACAGGAACACAACCCCACCCATTAGCAGAGAGGCTGCCTAAAATAATAATAAATCCACAGACATCCCAAAACACACCACCAGACGGGGAACTGCCCACCAGAAATAAAAGATCCAGCCTCATCCACCAGAACACAGGCATTATTCCCCTCCACCAGGAAGCCTACACAACCCACTGAACCAAACTTAGCCACTGGGGACAGACACCAAAAACAACACGAACTACGAACCTGCAGCCTGAAAAAAGGAGACCCCAAACAGTAAGATAAGCAAAATGAGAAGACAGAAAAACACACAGCAGATGAAGGAGAAACATAAAAACTGACCAGACCTAACAAATGAAGAGGAAATAGGCAGTCTACCTGAAAAAGAATTCAGAATAATGATAGTAAAGATGATCCAAAATCTTGGTAATAGAAGAGACAAAATGCAAGAAACAGTTAACAAGGACCTAGAAGAACTAAAGATGAAACATTCAATGATGAACAACACAATAAATGAAATGAAAAAGACTCTAAATGGGATAAATAGCAGAATAACTGAGGAAGAATAATGGATAAGTGACCAGGAAGATAAAATAGTGGAAATAACTACTGCGGAGCAGAACAAAGAAAGAAGAATGAAAAGAACTGAGGACAGTCTCAGAGACCTCTGGGACAACATTAAACACACAAATATCGAATGATAGGGTTTCCAGAAGAAGAAGAGAAAAAACAGGGACTGAGAAAATATTTGAAGAGATTATAGTTGAAAACTTCCCTAATATGGGAAAGGAAATAGTTAATCAAGTCCAGGAAGCACAGTGAGTCCCATACAGGATAAATCCAGGGACAAATATGCCAAGACACATATTAATCAAACTGTCAAAAATTAAATGGAGAGAAAACATGTTAAAAGCAGAAAGGGAAAAACAACAAATAACACACAAGGGAAGCCCCATAAGATTAATAGCTGATCTTTCAGCAGAAACTCTGCAAGCCAGAAGGGACTGGTAGGACATATTTAAAGTGATGAAGGAGAAAAACCTGCAACCAAGATTACACTACCAAGCAAGGATATCATTCAGATTTGATAGAGAAATTAAAACCTTTATAGACAAGCAAAAGCTGAGAGAGTTCAGCAACACCAAAGCAGCTTTACAACAAATGCTAAAGGAACTTCTCTAGGCAAGAAACACAAGAGAAGGAAAAGACCTACAATAACAAACACAAAACAATTAAGAATATGGGAATAGGAACATACATATTGATAATTACCTTAAATGTAAATGTCCTAAATGCTTCCACCAAAAGACACAGATTGGTTGAATGAATACAAAAACAATACCCATATATATGCTCTCTACAAGAGACCAACTTGAGATCTAGAGACACTTACAGACTAAATGTAAGGGGATGGAAAAAGATATTCCATGCAAATGGAAACCAAAAGAAAGCTGGAGTAGCAATTCTCATATCAGACAAAATAGACTTTAAAATAAAGAGTATTAGAAGAGACAATGAAGGACACTACATAATGATCAAGGGACTGATTCAAGAGGAAGATATAACAATTCTAAATATTTATGCACCCAACAAAGGAGCACCTCAATACATAAGGCAAACACTAACAGCCATAAAAGGGGAAATCGACAGTAACACATTCATAGTAGGGGACTTTAACACCCCACTTTCACACAAGGACAGATCATCCAAAATGAAAATAAATAGGGAAACACAAGCTTTAAATGATACATTACACAAGATGGACTTAATTGATATTTATAGGACATTCCATCCAAAAACAACAGAATACACATTTTTCTCAAGTGCTCATTGAACGTTCTCCAGGATAGATCATATATTGGGTCACAAATCAAGCCTTGGTAAATTTAAGAAAATTGAAATTGTATCAAATATCTTTTCTGACCACAACACCATGAGACTAGATATCAATTACAGGAAAAGATCTGTAAAAAATACAAACACATGGAGGCTAAACAATACACTACTTAATAATGAAGTGATCACTGAAGAAATCAAAGAGGAAATCAAAAAATACCTAGAAACAAATGACAATGGAGACACAACGACCCAAAACCTGTGGGATGCAGCAAAAGCAGTTCTAAGGGGGAAGTTTATAGCAATACAAGCCCACCTTAAGAAGCAGGAAACATCTCGAATAAACAACCTAACCTTGCACCTCAAGCAATTAGAGAAAGAAGAACAAAAAAACCCCAAAGCTAGAAGAAGGAAAGAAATCATAAAAATCAGATCAGAAATAAATGAAAAAGAAATGAAGGAAACAATAGCAAAGATCAATAAAACTAAAAGCTGGTTCTTTGAGAAGATAAACAAAATAGATAAACCACTAGCCAGACTCATCAAGAAAAAGAGGGAGAAGACTCAAATCAATAGAATTAGAAATGCAAAAGGAGAGGTAACAACTGACACTGCAGAAATAAAAGAGATCATGAGAGATTACTACAAGCAACTCTATGCCAATAAAATGGACAATCTGGAAGAAATGGACAAATTCTTAGAAATGCACAACCTGCCAAGACTGAATCAGGAAGAAATAGAAAATATGAACAGACCAATCAAAAGCACTGAAATTGAAACTGTGATTAAAAATTTCCAACAAAGAAAAGCCCAGGACCAGATGGCTTCACAGGCGAATTCTATCAAACATTTAGAGAAGAGCTAACACCTATCCTTCTCAAACTCTTCCAAAATATAGCAGAGGGAAGAACACTCCCAAACTCCTTCTACGAGGCCACCATCACCTTGATACCAAAACCAGACAAGGATGTCACAAAGAAAGAAAACTACAGGCCAATATCACTGATGAACATAGATGCAAAAATCCTCAACAAAATACTAGCAAACAGAATCCAACAGCACATTAAAAGGATCATACACCATGATCAAGTGGGGTTTATTCCAGGAATGCAAGGATTCTTCAATATACGCAAATCTATCAACGTGATAAACCATATTAACAAATTGAAGGAGAAAAACCATATGATCATCTCAATAGATGCAGAGAAAGCTTTTGACAAAATTCAACACCCATTTATGATAAAAACCCTGCAGAAAGTAGGCATAGAGGGAACTTTCCTCAATATAATAAAGGCCATATATGACAAGCCCACAGCAAACATCATCCTCAATGGTGAAAAACTGAAAGCATTTCCACTAAGATCAGGAACAAGACAAGGTTGCCCACTCTCACCACTCTTATTCAACATTGTTTTGGAAGTTTTAGCCACAGCAATCAGAGAAGAAAAGGAAATAAAAGGAATCCAAATCGGAAAAGAAGAAGTAAAGCTGTCACTGTTTGCCGATGACATGATCCTATACATAGAGAACCCTAAAGATGCTACCAGAAAACTACTAGAGCTAATCAATGAATTTGGTAAAGTGGCAGGATACAAAATTAATGCACAGAAATCTCTGGCATTCCTATATACTAATGATGAAAAATCTGAAAGTGAAATCAAGAAAACACTCCCATTTACCATTGCAACAAAAAGAATAAAATATCTAGGAATAAACCTACCTAAGGAGACAAAAGACCTGTATGCAGAAAATTATAAGACACTGATGAAAGAAATTAAAGATGATATAAATAGATGGAGAGATATACCATGTTCTTGGATTGGAAGAATCAACATTGTGAAAATGACTCTACTACCCAAAGCAATCTATAGATTCAATGCAATCCCTATCAAACTACCACTGGCATTTTTCACAGAACTAGAACAAAAAATTTCACAATTTGTATGGAAACACAAAAGACCCCGAATAGCCAAAGCAATCTTGAGAACGAAAGAAGGAACTGGAGGTATCAGGCTCCCTGACTTCAGACTATACTACAAAGCTACAGTCATCAAGACGGTATGGTACTGGCACAAAAACAGAAAGATAGATCAATGGAACAGGATAGAAAGCCCAGAGATAAACCCATGCACATATGGACACCTTATCTTTGATAAAGGTGGCAGTAATGTACAATGGAGAAAGGACAGCCTCTTCAATAAGTGGTGCTGGGAAAACTGGACAGGTACATGTAAAAGTATGAGATTAGATCACTCCCTAACACCATACACAAAAATAAGCTCAAAATGGATTAAAGAACTAAATGTAAGGCCAGAAACTATCAAACTCTTAGAGGAAAACATAGGCAGAACACTCTATGACATAAAGCAAGATCCTTTCTGACCCACCTCCTAGAGTAATGGAAATAAAAACAAAAATAAACAAATGGGACCTAATGAAACTTCAAAGCTTTTGCACAGCAAAGGAAACCATAAACAAGACCAAAAGACAACCCTCAGAATGGGAGAAAATATTTGCAAATGAAGCAACCGACAAAGGATTAATCTCCAAAATTTACAAGCAGCTCATGCAGCTCAATAACAAGAAAACAAACAACCCAATCCAAAAATGGGCAGAAGACCTAAATAGACATTTCTCCAAAGAAGATATACAGACTGCCAACAAACACATGAAAGAATGTTCAACATCATTAATCATTAGAGAAATGCAAATCAAAACTACAATGAGATATCATCTCACACCAGTCAGAATGGCCATCATCAAAAAATCTACAAACAATAAATGCTGGAGAGGGTGTGGAGAAAAGGGAACCCTCTTACACTGCTGGTGGAAATGTGAATTGGTTCAGCCACTATGGAGAACAGTATGGAGGTTCCTTAAAAAACTACAAATAGAACTACCATATGACCCAGCAATCCCACTACTGGGCATATACCCTGAGAAAACCAAAATTCAAAAAGAGTCATGTACCAAAATGTTCATTGCAGCTCTATTTACAATAGCCCGGAGATGGAAACAACCTAAGTGCCCGTCATCGGATGAATGGATAAAGAAGATGTGGCACATATATACAATGGAATATTACTCAGCCATAAAAAGAAACGAAATTGAGCTATTTGTAATGAGGTGGATAGACCTAGAGTCTGTCATACAGAGTGAAGTAAGTCAGAAAGAAAAAGACAAATACCGTATGCTAACACATATATATGGAATTTAAGAAAAAAATGTCATGAAGAACCTAGGGGTAAAGCAGGAATAAAGACGCAGACCTCTTAGAGAACGGACTTGAGGTTATGGGGAGGGGGAAGGGTGAGCTGTGACAGGGCGAGAGAGAGTCATGGGCATATACACACTAACAAACGTAGTAAGGTAGATAGCTAGTGGGAAGAAGCCACATGGCACAGGGATATTGGCTCGGTGCTTTGTGACAGCTTGGAGGGGTGGGATAGGGAGGGTGGGAGGGAGGGAGATGCAACAGGGAAGACATATGGGAACATATGTTCATGTATGACTGATTCACTTTGTTATAAAGCAGAAACTAACACACCATTGTAAAGCAATTATACCCCAATAAAGATGTTAAAAAAAAAAAAGAATATGGGAATAGGAACATACATATTGATAATTACTTTAAGTGTAAATGTGCTAAATGCTTCCACCAAAAGACACAGATTGATTGAATGAATACAAAAACAATACCCATATATATGCTCTCTACAAGAGACCAACTTGAGATCTAGAGACACTTACAGACTAAATGTAAGGGGATGGAAAAAGATATTCCATGCAAATGGAAACCAAAAGAAAGCTGGAGTAGCAATTCTCATATCAGACAAAATAGACTTTAAAATAAAGAGTATTAGAAGAGACAATGAAGGACACTACATAATGATCAAGGGACTGATTCAAGAGGAAGATATAACAATTCTAAATATTTATGCACCCAACAAAGGAGCACCTCAATACATAAGGCAAACACTAACAGCCATAAAAGGGGAAATCGACAGTAACACATTCATAGTAGGGGACTTTAACACCCCACTTTCACACAAGGACAGATCATCCAAAATGAAAATAAATAGGGAAACACAAGCTTTAAATGATACATTACACAAGATGGACTTAATTGATATTTATAGGACATTCCATCCAAAAACAACAGAATACACATTTTTCTCAAGTGCTCATTGAACGTTCTCCAGGATAGATCATATATTGGGTCACAAATCAAGCCTTGGTAAATTTTCAAAAATTGAAATTGTATCAAGTGACTTTTCCGACCACAATGCTGTGAGACTAGCTATCAAGTACAGGAAAAGGTCTGTAAAAACTACAAAGACATGGAGGCTAAACAATACACTACTTAGTAACGAAGTGATCACTGAAGAAGTCAGAGAGTAAATAAAAAAATACCTAGAAAGAAATAACAATGGAGACAAGAAGACCCAAAACCTATGGGATCCAGCAAAAGCAGTTCTCAGAGGGATGTTTATAGGAATACAATCCTACCTTAAGAAACAGGAAACATCTCGAATAAACAACCTAACCTTGCACCTAATGCAATTAGAGAAAGAAGAACAAAAAAACGCCAACGTTAGCAGCAGGATAGAAATCATAAAAATCAGATCAGAAATAAAAGAAAAAGAAATGAAGGAAACGATAGCAAAGATCAATAAAACTAAAAGTTGGTTCTTTGAGAAGATAAACAAAATACATAAACCTTTAGCCAGACTCATCATGAAAAAAAAGGAGAAGATTCAAATCAATGGAATTATAAATGAAAAAGGAGGTGTAACAACTGACACTGCAGAAATACAAAAGATCATGAGAGATTACTACAGGCAACTCTGTGCTAATAAAATGGACAACCTGGAAGAAATGGACAAACACTTAGAAAAGCACAACCTACCAAGCCAGAATCAGGAAGAAATGGAAAATATGAACAGACCAATCACAAGCAGTGAAATTGAAACTGTGATTAAAAACCTTCCAACAAACAAAAGCCCAGGACCAGATGGCTTCACAGGCGAATTCTATCAAACATTTAGAGAAGAGCTAACACCCATCCTTCTCAAACTCTTCCAAAATATAGCAGAGGGAGGATCACTCCCAAACGTATTCTACGAGGCCACCACCATCTTGATACCAAAGCCAGACAAGGATATCACAAAGAAAGAAAACTATAGGCCAATATCACTGATGAACATAGATGCAAAAATCCTCAACAGTGGGAAGCAGCCGCATAGCACAGGTATATCAGCTCGGTGCTTTGTGAACGCCTGTAGAGGTGGGATAGTGAGGGTGGGAGGGAGGGAGACGCAAGAGGGAAGAGATATGGGAACATATGTATATGTATAACTGATTCACTTTTGTTATAAAGCAGAAACTAACACACCATTGTAAAGCAATTATACCCCAATAAAGGTGTTAAAAAATATCCTCAACAAAATACTAGCAAGCATAATCCAACAGCACATTAAAATGATCATACACCATTATCAAGTGGGGTTTATTCCAGGAATGCAAGGATTCTTCAATATATGCAAATCAATCAAGGTGATAAACCATATTAACAAATTGAAGGAGAAAATCCATATGATCATCTCAATAGATGCAGAGAAAGCTTTTGACAAAATTCAACACCCATTTATGATAAAAACCCTGCAGAAAGTAGGCCTAGAGGGAACTTTCCTCAACATAATAAAGGCCATACATGACAAACCCACAGCCAACATCATCCTCAATGGTGAAAAACTGAAAGCATTTCTACCAAGATCAGGAACAAGACAAGGTTGCCCACTCTCACCACTCTTATTCAACATAGTTTTGGAAGTTTTAGCCACAGCAATCAGAGAAGACAAGGAAATAAAATGAATCCAAATCGGAAAAGAAGAAGTAAAGCTGTCACTGTTTGCAGATGACATGACATAGAGAATCCTAAAGATGCTACCAGAAAACTACTAGAGCTAATCAATGAATTTGGTAAAGTAGCAGGATATAAAATTAATGCACAGAAATCTCTGGCATTGTTATACACTAGTGATGAAAAATCTGAAAGTGAAATTAAGAAAACACTCCCATTTACCATTGCAACAAAAAGAATTAAATTCCTAGGAATAAACTTACCTAAGAAGGCAAAAGACCTGCACATAGAAAACTATAAGACACTGATGGAAGAAATTAAAAATGATGCAAATAGATGGAGAGATATACCATATTCTTGGATTGGAAGAATCAATATTGTGAAAATGGCTCTACTACCCAAAGCAATCTACAGATTCAATGCAATCCCTGTCAAACTACCACTGACAATTTTCACAGAACTAGACCAATAAATTTCACAATTTGTATGGAAACACAAAAGACCCCGAATAGCCAAAGCAATCTTGAGAACGAAAAACGGAGCTGGAGGAATCAGGCTCCCTGACTTCAGACTATACTACAAAGCTGCAAGAATCAAGACAGTATGGTACTGGCACAGAAACAAAAATATAGATCAATGGAACAGGATAGAAAACCCAGAGATAAACCCACACACATATGGTCACATTATCGTTGATAAAGGAGGCAAGAATATACAGTGGAGAAAAGGTAACCTCTTCAATAAGTGGTGCTAAGAAAACTGGATAGGTACATGTAAAAGTATGAAATTAGAACACTCCATAACATCATACAGAAAAATAAACTCAAAATGGATTAAAGACCAAAATATAAGGCCAGACACTATGAAACTCTTAGAGGAAAACATAGGCAGAACACTCTATGACATAAATCACAGCAAGAGGGAAGAGATATGGCAACATATGTTTATGTATAACTGATTCACTTTGTTATAAAGCAGAAACTAACACACCATTTTTAAGTAATTATAGTCCAATGAAGATGTTAAGAAAAAAAGGCAAAGAGAGTCATGTTCCAAAATATTCATTGTAGCTCTATTTACAATAACCAGAACATGGAAGCAACCTGAGTGTCCATCATTGGATGAATGGATAAAGAAAATGTGGCACATATATACAATGGAATATTACTCAGCCATAAAAAGAAACAAAATTAAGATATTTGTAGTGGGGTGGATGGACCCAGAGTCAGTCATACAGAGTGAAGGAAGTCAGAAAGAGAAAAACATATACTTTAGGCTAACACATATATATATATATGAAACCTAAGGAAAAAAGAAAGAAAAAGTTTATGAAGATCCTAAGCGTAAGATGGGAATAAGGACATAGTCCTACTAGAGAATGGACTTGAGGATATGGGGAGGGGGAAATGTAAGCTGTGAGAAGTGAGAGAGTGGCATGGACATATATACACTACCAAACGTAAAATAGATAGCTAGTGGGAAGCAGCCGCATAGCACAGGAAGATCAGCTTGGTGGTTTGTGACCACCTAGAGGGGTGGGATAGGGAGTGTGGGAGGGAGGGAGATGCAAGAGGGAAGAGATATGGGAACATGTGTATATGTATAACATTCAATTTTTTATAAAGCAAAAACTAACACACCATTGTAAGGCAATTATACTCAAATAAGGATGTTAAACAAAAGAAAGGTTGTATGTGACAAACCCACATCTAATATCATCGGCAATGTTGAAAAGCTGAAAGCATTCCTCTAATATCAGGAACAAGAAGACTGCCCACTTCCACTAGTTTTATTCAACGTAGTATTGGTAATCCTAGTGAGAACAATCAAAGAATAAAAAGAAATAAAAGGAATCCAAATTGGAAAGAAAGAAGTAAAACTGTCATTGTTTGCAGATGACATGATAATATATATCGAAAATCCTAAGGATGGTACAAAAAACTACTAACCTCATTAATGAATTTGGTAAATTTGCAGGATATAAAATTAATATAAACAAATATGCTGCATTTCTGTACACTAATAATGAACTATCAGAAAGAGAAAATAAGGAAACAATTCCATATACCATTACTTTAAAAAAATACCTAGGAACAAATCTAACTAAGGAGGTAAAAGACCCGTACTAAGAAACATATAAGACCAGGGACTTTCCTGATGGTCTAGTGGTATAGAATCCGCTTTCTAATGAAGGGGACATGGGTTTGATCCCTGGTCAGGGAACTAAGATCCCACATGCTACAGAGCAATTAAGCCTGCGTGCCTCATGAAGAGACCCCGAATGCCACAACTGCAGAGCTCATGCGCCCTGGATCCTGTGATCCACAACTAGAGAAGAGAAAACCTGCATGCTGCAACTAGAGAGAAGACCGCAAACTGCAGCGAACAGCCCATGTGCTGCAATGAAAGATCCCACATGCAGTAACTAATACCTGATGCAGCAATAAATAAATAACTAAATAAGAAATTTATATAAAAAACAGAAACCTATAAGGCAGCTATGAAAGAAATCTTTTAAAATTTTATTTATTTATTTATTTGGTTGTGCCAGGACTCAGTTGGGGCACATGGGATCTTCCTTGCCAAATGCGGGATCTTCATTGTGGCATGGGGGATTTGTTCCCTATACAGGGATTGAACCAGGGCCTCCTGCATTGGGAATGTGGAGTCAGACACTGTACCACCAGGGAAGTACCACTTATGAAAGGAATTGAAGTTGACACAAGCAGATGGGAAGATATACCATATTCTTAGATTTGAAGAATTAGTATTGTTAAATAACCATACGACCCAAGGAAATATAGAGATTCAATGCAATCCCTATCGAAATACCAATGGAATTTTTCACAGAACTAGAAGAAATAATTTTAAAATTTGTATGGAAACACAAAAGACCATGAATAGCCAAAACATTTCTTATAAAGTAGAACAGAGCTGGAGGAATCATGTTCCATGATTTCAGAATATACTACAAACCTACAGTAATCAAACCACTATGACAGTGACACTAAAACAGACACATATCAATGGAAAAGAATAGAGACCCAAAAATAAACCCATACTTTTATGGCCAGTTAGTCTATGACCTTGGAGGCAAGTATATATAATGGAGAAAAGAGAGTCTCTTCAATACCTGATACTACACAAATTGGTAGCGAACAGCTACATGTAAATGAATGAAATTAGAACATTCTCTAACACCATATATGAAAAAAAACCCTCAAAATGGATAAAAGACCTAAATGTAAGATCAAAACCATAAAACTCCCAGAGGAAAACATAGAGCACTCTTTGACATAAATCACAGCAATATATTTTTTTGGATCTGTCTTCTAAAGGAAAGGAGTTAAAAGCAAAAATAAGCAAATGCAAACTCATGAAAATTAAAAGCTTTTCACATCAAAGAAAGCCATCAACAATGACAAAGAAGGAGAACATACTGAATGGGAGAAGATATTGCAAATGATATGACCACCAATATATATATAACCAAAATATATAAACTGCTCATACAATTAAACATCAAAAAAACAAACAAGTTCATTGAATAATGAGCAGAAGACCTGGGTAGACATTTTTCCAAAGAGTAAATGCAGACAGCTGACAGGCACATAAAAAGATGCTCAATATAGCTAATCATCTGAGAAATGCAAATCAAAACCACAATGAACTATCACATCACACCTGTTAGAATGGCTGTCATCAAAAAGGTAACAAATAACAAATGTTGGCAAGGATGTGGAGAAAAGAGAACTCTTGTACAATGTTGATGGAATTGTAAAGTGGTGAAACCACTGTGGAAAACACTATGGAGTTTTCTCAAAAAGCTAAAAATAACACTACTATATGACCAAGCAATTCCACTCCTGGGTATATATCAGAAGAAAACAAAAACACAATTTTGAAAAGACAGATGCACCCCAATATTGACAGCAGTATTATTTACAAATGCCAAGATAGTGAAGAATATATATATATGTACACACACAATGCAATACTACTCAGCCATAAAAAATAAAGAATTTTTGCCATTTGCAGCAACATGGATGGACTTGGAGGGTATTATTCTAAGTGAAATAAGTCAGATACATAAAGAAAAATACAGTTTGATATCACTTTTATGTGGAATCTAAAAAATACAACAAACTAGTGAATATAACCAAAAAGAAGCAGATTCACAGACATTAAAAACAAACTAGTGGTTAATCAGTAGGGGGAAGGTGAGAGAGGCAATATAGGAGTAGGGCATTAAGAGGTACAAATTATAAATTGAGTATAACCATCAAAAAAGTGTGAATCACTATATTGTACACTTGTAACTTACATAATATTGTGCATCAATTATACTTCAGTCTATGAAATCATCCAAAAAAATGAACAAAATTAATACCTTGAGCCAAATAAAAATGGAAACCTAAATTTCCAAAATCTGTTGGTTGCAACAAAAGCAGTTCTTAGAATGACATATATCAATATAAGCCTGTCTGAGAGGGAACAAAAGTCCTCAGGTGACCTACAAGCAGGCGAGGGGGGCAAATCCGAACCCGAACCTCAGGAGTTGTGTGAAAGTAGAGAAAGGGAAATTTCTCCTAGCAGCCTCAGGAGCAGCGTATTAAATCTCCACAATCACCTTGATATACTCTTCACCTGTGGAATACCTGAATAGACAATGAATCATACCAAATTGAGGAGGTAGACTTTGGGTGCAATTATATATACATATATTTCCATTTTTCTCTTTTTGTGAGTGTGTATGTGTAGCTTCTGTGTGTGATTCTGTCTGTATAGTTTTGCTTTTACCATTTGTCCTAGGGTTCTCTCTGTCTGTTGTTTTTGTTTTTTCTTTTCATCGTATAATTTTAGTGCTTGTTATCATTGGTGGATTTGATTTTTGGTTTGTTTGCTCTCTTCTTTCTTTCTTGTTTTTTTTAAAATTACCTTTCAATATTTTATTTTTAATAATTATTTTTTATTTTATTGTACTAACTTTATTTCATTTTATTTTTTTCTTCTGGTCTTTCTGTTTTTCTACCTTTCTTCTGAGCCATGTGGCTGACAGGGTCTGGGTGCTCTGGCCAGGTGTCAGGCCTGTGCCTAAGATGTGGGAGAGATGAGTTCAAGATATTGGTCCACCAGAGACCCCCAGGCTCAAAGTAATATCAAATGGTGAAAACTCTCCCAGAGATCTCCATCTCAACGCTAAGACCCAGCTCCACTCAACGACCAGCAAGCTACAGTGCTGGACTCCCTATGCCAAACAACTAGCAAGACAGGAACACAACCATACCCATTAGCAAAGAGGCTGCATAAAATCATAATAAGGTCACGGAAAACCCGAACACACTATCGGATGCGGGCCTGTCCACCAGAGAGACAAAATCCAGTTCATCCAACATAACACAGACACGAGTTCCCTCCACAGGAAGCCTACAAAACCTACTGAAGCAACCTTAGCCACAGGAGACAGACACTAAAAACATCAAGAACTGCGAACCTGCAGCATTTAAAAAGGAGACCACAAAGACAGTAAGTTAAGCAAAATGAGAAGACAGAGAAACACACAGCCAATGAAGGAGCAAAGTAAAAAGGCACCGACAAATGAATCAAGAGGAAATAGTCAGCCTACCAGAAAAAGAATTCAGATTAATGAGAGTAAAAATAATCCAAAATCTTGGAAATAGAATGGAGAAAGTACAAGAAACATTTAACAAGGACCTGGAAGAACTAAACAGAAAAAAACCAATGATGATCAACAGAATAAATGAAATTAAAAATTATATAGAAGGAATCAATAGCAGAAAAGCTGAGGCAGAAGGACAGATAAGTGACCTGGAAGCTAACAGAGTGGAAATAACTACTGCAGAGCAGGACAAAGGAAAAAGAATGAAAAGAATTTGGGACAGTCTCAGAGACCTCTGGGATAACATTAAACACACTAACGTTCGGATTATAGGGGTCCTCGAAGAAGAAGAGAAAAAGAAAGGGACTGAGAAAATATTTGAAGAGATTATACTTGAAAACCTCCCTACATGGGAAGAGAAATAGTTAATCAAGTCCAGGAAGCACAGAGAGTCCCATACAGGATTAATCCAAGGAGAAACATACCAAGACACATATTAATCAGAGTATCAAAAATTAAATACAAAGAAAAAATATTAAAAGCAGCAAGGGAAAAACAAAAAATAACATACAAGTGTATCCCCATAAGCTTAAAAGCTGATCTTTCAGCAGAAATTCTGCATGCCAGAAGGGAGTGGCAAGATATATTTAAAGTGATGAAAGGGAAAAACCTACTGCCAAGATTACTCTATGCAGCAAAGGTCTTGTTGAGATTTGATGGAGAAATTAAAACTTTTACAGATAAGCAAAAGCTAAGAGAATTCAGTACCATGAAACCAGCATTACAAAAAATGCTAAAAACTTATCTGGGCAGGAAAGAGAAGAGACCTACAGTAACAAACCCAAAACAGAAGTAAAAGACCTACAATAACAAATGGAAAACAATTAAGAAAATGGTAATAGGAACATACATATCGATAATTACCTTAAATGTAAATGGATTAAATGTTCCAACCAAAAGACATACACTGGCTGAAAGGATAAAAAAACAAGACCCATATATATCCTGTCTACGTAAGACACACTTCAGACCTAGAGACAGATATAAACTGAAAGTGAGGGGATGGAAAATGATATTCCATGCAAATGGAAATCAAAAGAAAGCTGGAGTAGCAATTCTCATATCAGAAAAAATATACTTTAAAATAAAGACTATTGCAAGGAACAAAGAAGGACACTATATAATGATCAAGGGATCAATCCAAGAAGAAGATATAAGAATTGTAAATATTTATGAGCCTACATCAGAGTGCCTCAATACATAAGGCAAATACTAACAGTCATCAAAGGGGAAATCAACAGTAACACAATCATAGTAGGGGACTTTAACAACCCACTTTCACCAATGGGCAGATCATCCAAAATGAAAATAAATAAGGCAATAAATAAATAAATAAATATAATATAAATAAATATAATATAAATATAATAAATAAATAAATAATAAATATAATAAATAAATATAATATAAAAATAAATAAGGCAATAAATAAATAAATAAATAATATATTTATTTATAAATAAATAAATAATATATTATTTATAAATAAATAATATATTATTTATTATATAAATAATATATTATTTATTATATAAATAATATATTATTTATTTTATAAATAATATATTATTTATATAATAAATAAAGCTTAAATAAATAAGCTTTAATGATACATGAAACAATATGGACTTAATTGAAATTTATAGGACAAGCCATCTGAAAACAACAGAATTCCCTTTCTGCTCAAGTGCTCATGGAACATTCTCCAGGATAGACCATATACTGGGTCACAAATCGAGCCTTGGTAAATTTAGGAAAACTGAAATCATATCAAGTATCTTTTCTGACCACAACGCTATGAGACTAGGTATCAATTACAGGGAAAAAACCTGTAAAAAATACGAACACATGGAGGCTAAACAATACACTACTTAATAACCAAGAGATCACTGAAGAAATCAAAGATGAAATAAAAAATTTCCTAGAAACAAATGACAATGAAGTCATGATGACCCAAAATCTATGGGATGCAGAGAAAGCAGTTCTAAGAGGGAAGTTTAGAGCAATGCAATCCTACCTTAAGAAACAAGAACACCTTAAGAAACAAGAACAATCTCAAATAAACAATCTAATCTTACAACTAAATCACTTAGAGAAACAAGAACAAAAAAACCCCCATAGTTAGCATAAGGAAAGAATTAATAAAGATCAGATCAGAAATAAATGAAAAAAGAAATGAAGGAAACAATATCAAAGATCAATAGAACTAAAAGCTGTTTTTTTTGAGAAGATAAACAATATTGATAAACCATTAGTCAGATTCAACAAGAAAAGAAGGGAGAAGACTCAAACAATAGAATTAGAAATGAAAAAGGAGAAATAACAACTGACACTGCAGAAATACAAAGGATAATGAGAGATTACTACAAGCAACACTATGCCAATAAAATGGAAAACCTGGAAGAAATGGACAAATTCTTAGAAATGTAGAACCTTCTGGGACTGAACCAGGAAGGAATAGAATATTTAAACAGGCAAATCACAAGCACTGAAATTGAAACTGTGATAAACATCTTCCAAAAAAGAAAAGCCCAGGACCAGATGGCTTCACAGGCAAATTCTATCAAAGAGTTACAGAAGAGCTAACATCTATCCTTCTCAAACTCTTCCAAAATATAGCAGAGGGAGGCACACTCCCCAAAACATTCTATGAGGCCACTGTGACCCTGATATCAAAAATCAGACAAAGATGTCACAAAGAAAGAAATCTAAAGGCCAATATCCCTGATGAACATAGATGCAAAAATCCTCAACTAAATACTATCAAACAGAATCTAGCAACATGTTCAAAGGATCATACACCATGGTCAAGTGGGGTTTAACCCAGGAATGCAAGAATAATACAATATATGCAGATCAATCAATGTGATACACCATATTAACAAATTAAAAAATATAAACAATATGATCATCTCAATAGATTCAGAAAGAGCTTTCAACAATGTCCAACAACATTTATGATAAAAACATAGAGGGAAAGTAGGCATAGAGGGAACTTACGTAAACATAATAAAGACCATATATGACAAACTCACAGGCAACATCTTCCTTAATGGTGAAAAACTGAAACCATTTCCAATAAGATCAGGAACAAGACAAGGTTGCTCATGCTCACCACTATTATTCAACTTAGATTTGCAAGGTTAGCCACAGCAATCATAGAAGAAAAAGAAATAAAAGGAAATCCAATCAGAAAACAAGAATTAAAGCTGTCACTGTTCGCAGATGACATGATTCTATACATAGAAAATCCTAAAGATGTTACCAGAAAACTACTAGAGCTAATCAATGAATTTGGTAAAGTAGCAGGATACAAAATTAATGCACAGAAATCTCTTCTGTTCCTATACACTAATGATGAAAAATCTGAACATAAAATTAAGAAAACACTCCCATTTACCACTGCAACAAAAGAATAAAATACCTAGGAATAAACCTACCTAAGGAGACAAAAGTCCTGTATGCAGAAAACTATAACACACTGATGAAAGAAACTAAAGATGATACAAATGTTCTTGCATTGGAAGAATCAACATCGTGAAAATAATTGTACTACCCGAAGCAATCTACAGATTCAATGCAATCCCTACCAAGCTCCCAGTGGCATTTTTCACAGAACTGGAACAAAAATTTCACCATTTGTATGGAAACACAAAAGACTTCGAATACTGAAAGCAATGTTGAGAAGGAAAAACGGAGCTGGAGGAATCAGGCTCCCTGACTTCTGACTTTACTACAAAGCTACAGTAATCAAGGCAGTATGGTACTGGCACAAAAACAGAAATATAGATCAATGGAACAGGATAGAAAGCCAGAAATAAACCCTATCACATATGGTCCTTTGATAAAGGAGGCAAGAATATACAATGGAGAAAAGACAGCCTCTTCAAAAAGTGGTGCTGGGAAAACTGGACAGCTATAAGTAAAAGAATGAAATTAGAACACTCCCTAACACCATACAGAAAAATAAACTTAAAATGGATTAAAGACCTAAATGTAAGGCCAGACACTTTCAACCTCTTAGAGGAAAACATAGGCAGAACACTCTATGACATAAATCACAGCAAGATCTTTTTGACCCACCTCCTAGAAAAATGGAAATAAAAACAAAAATAAAAAAAATGAGACCTCATGAAACTTAAAAGATTTTGCAAAGCAAAGGAAACCATATACAAGACAAAGAGACAACCCTCAGGATCGGAGAAAATATTTGCAAATGAAGAAACTGCCAAAGGATTAATCTCCAAAATATACAAGCAGTTCATGCAGCTGAATATCAAAAAATCAAACAACCCAATCCAAAAATGGGCAGAAGACCTAAATAGACATTTTTCCAAAGAAGATATACAGACTGCCAACAAACACATGAAAGAATGCTCAACATCATTAATCATTAGGGAAATGCAAATCAAAACTACAATGAGATATCACCTCACACCGGTCACAATGGCCATCATCAAAAAATCTACAAACAATAAATGCTGGAGTGGTTGTGGAGATAAGGGGACCTTCTTGCACTGTTGTTGGGAATGTAAACTGATACAGCCACTATGGAGAACAGCATGGTGATTCCTTACGAAACTAAAAAACAACTACCATACGACCCAGCAAACTCACTACTGGGTTTATACCCTGAGATAACCATAATTTAAAAGGGGTCATGTACCAGAATGTTCATTGCAGCTCTATTTATAATAGCCAGGACATGGAAACAACGTAAGTGTTCATTGACAGATGAATGGGTAAAAGAGATTTGGCACATATATACAATGGAATATTACTCAGCCATAGAAAGAAATGAAATTGAGTTATTTGTGGTGAGGTGGATGCACATAGAGTCTGTCATACAGAGTGAAGTAAGTCAGAAATAGAAAAATAAATACTGTATGCTAACACATATAGGTGGAGTCTGGGAAAAAAAAAAGGTCATGAAGAGCCTACAGGCACGTTGGGAATAAAGATGCAGACCTAGTAGAGAATGGACTTGAAGATACAGGGAGGAGGAAGGGTAAGCTGTGAGAAAGTGAGAGAGTGGCATGGACATATATGCACTACCAAATGTAAAATCGATAGCTAGTGGGAAGCTGCTGCATTGCACAGGAAGATCAGCTCAGTGCTTTGTGACCTGCTAGAAGGGTGGCATATGGAGGGTGGGAGGGCAGGAGATGCAAGAGCAAAGAGATATGGGAATATATATATGTATAACTGATTCACTTTGTTATAAAGCAGAAACTAAGACATCATTGTAAATCAACTTTACTCCAATAAGGATGTTAAAAAAAATAGAGACTAGTACAAGCAACTCATAAATAAAATGGACAAATTCTTAGAAAGGTATAAAATTCAAAGACTGAACAAGAAAAAAATAGCAAAAATGAACAGACCAATCACAAGTAATGAAATTGAAACTGTGATTAAAAATCTTGCAAAACACTAAGTCCAGGACCAGATGCCTTCAAAGTGAATTCTATCAAACATTTATAGAAGAGTTATCAACCATCCTTCTCAAACTCTTCCAAATATTTGCATAGGAAGGAACACTCCAAAACTAATTCTACGAGGCTACAATCACCCTAATACCAAAATCAGAAAAATATACCATAAAAAAAGAAAATTACAGACAAATATCACTGATGAACATAGATGCAAAAATTCTCAACAAAATACTAGCAAACAGAATCCAAAATCACATTAAAAGGATCATACACCATGATCAGGTGGGATTTATCCCAGGGATGCAAAGATTCTTCAATATACACAAATCAATCTATGTCATGCACCATATTAACAAACTGAAGAATAAACTACATATGATCATCTCAATAGATGGAGAAAAACTTTTAACAATATTCAACAACCATTTATGATAAAAACCCTACAGAAAGTAGGCATAGAGGGAGCCTGGCTAAACATTATAAAGGCCCTATAGAACAAACCCACAGCAAAGATCATACTCAATGGTGAAAACTGAAAGCATTTCCTCTAAGATCAGGAACAAGACAAGGATGTCCACTCTTGCCACTATTATTTTACATAGTTTTGGAAGTCTTAGCCACGGCAATCAGAGAATGAAAACAAATAAACGGAATACAAATTGGAAAAGAAGAAGTAAAATTGTCACTCTTTGCAGATGAAATGATACTATACATAGATAATCCTAAAGATACCACCAGAAAACTACTAGAGCTAATCAATGAATTTGGTAAAGTAGCAGGATACAAAATTAATGCACAGAAATCTCTTGCATTCGTATACCCTAATGATGAAAAATCTGAAAGAGAAATTAAGGAAACACTCCCATTTACCATTGCAACAGAAAGAATAAAATACCTAGGAATAAACCTACCTAGGGAGACAAAAGACCTGTATGCAGAAAACCATAAGACAATGATGAAAGAAATCAAAGATGACACAAACAGATGGAGAGATACACCATGTCCTTGGATTGGAAGAATCAACATTTTGAAAATAAATATACTACACAAAGTAATCTACAGATTAAATGCAATCCCTGTCAAATTACTGATGACATTTTTTAAAGAACTAGAACCAAAAATCTTCAAATTTGTATGGAGAGGTAAAAGATCCTGAATAGCCAAAGCAATCTGGAGTGAAAAAACAGAGCTGGAGGAATCACATTCCCTGACTTCTGATTGTACTACAAAGCTACAGTGATGACAACATTATGGTATTGGCACTAAAACAAAAATATAGATCAATGGAACTCTATAGAAAGCCTAGAGATAAATCTATGCACCTATATTCAACTAATCTATGACAAAGGAGGCAAGGATATATAATGGAGAAGTGTCAGTCTCTTCAATAAATGGTGCTGGGAAAACTGGACACCTACATGTAAAATAATGAAATTAGAACACTCCCTAACACCATACACAAAAATAAACTCAAAATGGATTAAACATCTAAATGTAAGACAAGACACTATAATACTCTTAGAAGAAAACAAAGAAAAAACTCTCTTTGACATAAATCCCAGCAAGATCTTTTTTGACTCACCTCCTAGAGTAATTGAAATAAAACCAAAAATAAACAAATGGGACCTAATGAAACTTAAAAGTTTTTGCACAGCAAAGGAAACCATAAACAAGACGAAAAGACAACCCTCTGAAGGGAAGAAAATATTTGCAAATGAATCAACAGACAAAGGATTAATCTCCAAAATATACAAGCAGCTCATGTAGTTCAGTATTTAGAAAGCAAAAAACCCAATCCAAAACTGGGCAGAAGACCTAAATAGACATTTCTCCTAACAAGATATACAGATTGCCAACAAACACATGAAAGGATGCTCAATATCACTAATCACTAGAGAAATGTAAATCAAAACTACAATGAGGTATCACCTCACACCAGTTAGAATAGGCATCATCAGAAAATCTACAAACAACAAATGCTGGAGAGGATGCAGAGAAAAGGGAACCATATTGCACAGTTGGTGAGAATGTAAATTGATACAGCCACTATGGAGAAAAACATGGGGGTTCCTTAAAAAACTAAAAATAGAACTACCATATGACCCAGCAATAGCACTACTGAGCATATACCCAGAGAATAACATAATTCAAAAAGACACATGCACCCCAATGTTCATTGTAACACTATTTACAATATCCAGGTCATGGTAACAATGTAAATGCCCATCGACAGATAAATAGATAAAGGAGTTGTGGTACATATATGTAATGGAATATTACTCAGCCATAAAAAGGAACGAAATTGGGTCATTTGTAGAGATGTGGATGGACCTAGATACTGTCATACAGAGTGAAGTATGTCAGAAAGAGAAAAACAAATATCGTATATTAACGCATATACGTGGAATGTAGAAACATGATACAGATGAAGTGGTTTGCAAGGCAGAAATAGAGACACAGATGTAGAGAACAATCTTATGGACATCAAGGGGGGAAAGTGAAGGGTGGTGGTGGTGGGATGAATTGCGATATTAGAGTTGACCTATATACACTAATATGTATAAAATAGATAAGTAAATGGAACCTGTTGTATAACAGAAAGAAAGGAAGGAAGGAAGGAAGGAAGGTAAGAAGGAAGGAAGGGATGGAGGGAGGGAGGGAGGGAGGGAGGGAGGGAGAGAGAGAGGAAAAGAAAAAGAAAGAAAGAAAAAAGAAAGAAAGAAAGAGAGAGAAAGGAAGGAAGGAAGGAAGGAAGGAAGGAAGGAAGAAAAATCTGTTGTGTTTGTATACACTATTAATTAAATATCAGAAAAAGTTTTTAAAATCCCATTTAAAATCACACCAAATATAGTAAAATACCTAGCAGTAAACTTCACCAAAGAGGTATAAGATCTATAGTTTGAAATGTCTTTTAAATTATGTAGAAAGTAAAAAGTGGAATTAAGAACCAAATTATAGTAATAATGGCTTTCATATTTGCACATGTATTTACCTCTACTACATATTTTTTATCTTCATAATACTTCAAGTTAGTGTCGAGCAACCTTTTGTTTCAACCTGAATAATCCCCTTTTGCATTTCTTTCAAGGCAAGTCTTGTGGTAATTCCCTTAGCTTCTGTTTATCTGAGAATGTCTTAATTTCTCCCTTATTTATTTATTTAAAGAAGATGTTTGGGGTAGGAGTTAATTAATTAATTTATTTATTTTTGCTGTGTTGGGTCTTCGTTTCTGTGTGAGGGCTATCTCTAGTTGTGGCAAGCGGGAGCCACTCTTCATCACGGTACACGGGCCTCTCACTATCACGGCCTCTCTTGTTGTGGAGCACAGGCTCCAGACGCACAGGCTCAGTAGTTGTGGCTCACAGGCCTAGTTGCTTCACGGCATGTGGGATCCTCCCAGACCAGGGCTCGAATACATATCCCCTGCATTAGCAGGCAGATTCTCAACCACTGCGCCTCCAGGGAAGCCCCTCTCCCTTATTTTATTTTTTTTTAACATATTTATTGGGGTATAATTGCTTTACAATGGTGTGTTAGTTTCTGCTTTATAACAAAGTGAATCAGTTATACATATACATATGTTCCCATATCTCTACCCTCTTGCGTCTCCCTCCCTCTCACCCTCTCTATCCCATCCCGCCAGGCAGTCACAAAGCACTGAGCTGATCTTCCTGTGCTATGCGGCTGCTTCCACTAGTTATCTACCCTACGTTTGGTAGTGTATATATGTCCATGCCTCTCTCTCGCTTTGTCACAGCTCACCCTTCCCCCCCCATATCCTCAAGTCCGTTCTCTAGTAGGTCTGTGTCTTTATTCCTGTCTCACCCCTAGGTTTTTCATGACATTTTTTCCTTAAATTCCATATATATGTGTTAGCATACAGTATTTGTCTTTCTCTTTCTGACTTACTTCACTCTGTATGACAGACTCTAGGTCTATCCGCCTCATTACAAATAGCTCAATTTCATTTCTTTTTATGGCTGAGTAATATTCCATTGTATATATATGCCACATCTTTTTTATCCATTCATCCAATGATGGGCACTTAGGTTGTTTCCGTCTCCGGGCTATTGTAAATAGAGCTGCAATGAACATTTTGGTACATGACTCTTTCTGAATTACGGTTTTCTCAGGGTATATGCCCAGTAATGGGATTGCTGGGTCATATGGTAGTTCTATTTGTAGTTTTTTAAGACTCTCCCTTATTTTTGAAAGGCTGTTTGACTGTTCATAGAATTCCCAGTTAACAGTTTTATTTAAGCACTTTAAATGTACTATTTCCAGAGGAGATCAAGATGGCAAAGAAGGAGGACATAGAACTTACATCTCTCCACAAACACATCAAAAATACATCTACATCTGGAGCAATTCTCACTGAAAACAAACTGGAGACTGACAGAAAAACTCCTGTACAGCCAAGGCTGTAAAGGAAGATCCACATTGACTCAGGCAGTAAGGGAGGAATAGCAATCAGGTCAGGACACACAACCCTAGGGGACGACACAGAATAAGTGGGGAATATCATGGGCCCAGAGGTCCTCCTAGGGGTCTGACATGGGAAAGATGAGTCCACTTAGCTGGTTTGAAAATGAGTGGAACTAACACGGGGGCTCTAAGAATCAGACTCCATTCATGAAGAGTGACCACCAGCTTGCTTATTCTCAGGAACAAGGTGGAGGAAGCAGATTGAAGCTGTACCTCCCAGTTTCTTGCAACCTCCCAGTGTGCACCCAGTACACGCCAAGCACCAGCTCCAGCCCCTCTAACTATCAGCTTCTTACTAGGGAGATAGCTTCTGTTGCCAAGGAAAGTGCCCAATTGTGAGGCAGAGAGCTGGCTCAGACACTGCACAGCATCTGAACTTGGTGAGAGCAGCCATTACTGGCATTCATGGAGGACGCAGATCAAGAGCAGTCTGGAGCTCTGACTGGTGTGCAGGAACTGCCCCAGCATGTGCCCCAGCAGACGCTGATTGCCCATTATGGCCATTTTTGCTCCAGTTCAGCTCCTCAGAAGCCCAAAAGTTGCCATTGATGAGGAGGGTGCATGGTTGAGGGGGATGGAACTGCATCTGAATGGGACGAGGGCAGCCATTAATGGTGCTCATGGATGCAGCAGATTGGTTGCTATTTTGAGCTCTGTGTGGTGTAACACAAGAGTCCCAGCCTGCATCCTTCCCTACATTGTGAGCCAGATCTGTCCACTCTTGCTCCAGCACTGTTACCCTCTGGGGCAAAGATGCCATTGGTGGGAGAAGGGAGAGCACAAATTTAAAGGGAATGGAATCAGTAGGACTGATCCTCAGAGCTGCTCCAACACATTAGGACACAATCCCTTCCCCCTGATAGGGTGGTAACAGCCACTGAGAATAGGAGAATCCCTGGATCACATCTGGCTCTGACTCTACCTCTAGGCCCTCCATCTCCAGCCCTACCTTCCAAGCAAAGATAGCTGCCAGTACATACTAGAGTCAGACATGACCCATACTCACTTGATATCCATCTCTCTCATCAAAGCTACTGAGCACACATAGACTGCATAGGGACATACTCACACAAGGGTGGAATAGGTAACTGTTTCACCTAACTTCATAGAGACAGAGAAAGTTAAGAAATATGAGAAGACAGAGAAAGTTGTTTCAAATGAAAGAAAAGAAAAAAATGTAAAAAACAACTAAGGAGATCTTCCCTGGTGGTGCAGTGGTTGAGAGTCCGCCTGCCGATACAGGGGACACAGGTTCATGCCCCTGGCCGGGAAGATCTCACATGCCATGGAGTGGCTGGGCCTGTGAGCCATGGCCGCTGAGCCTGAGCATCTGGAGCCTGTGCTCCACAACAGAGAGGCCACAAGAGTGAGAGGCCCATGTACCGCAAAACAACAACAACAAAACAAACAAACAAACAAAAAAAAACATAATGAGACAGAGATAATTTACCAGAGAGAGAGTTCAAAGCATAGCAATCAGAATGCTAACTGAACTAGGTAAAATGTAGATGAACACAGTGAGAATTTTAACTAGAAAATATTAATTAATGAACTAGAAAATATTAAAAAGGATCAGTCGGAACAGAATAATACCATAAGTGAAATGAAAAACACACTAGAAAGAATTAATAGCAGACTAGGTTATACAGAACATATAAGTGACCTAGAAGATAAAATAGTGAAAGTCATCCAAACAGAAGAGTAAAAGTAAAAGCAAATTTACAAAAATGAGCACAGTTTAGGGTAACTTTATGACAACATCAAGCATAGGAACATTTGCATTATATGGGTCCTGGAAGGAGAAGAAAGAAATAAAAATGGTCAAAAATGTGTTTGAGGGAGGAGCTTCAAGACGGTTGAAGAGTAAGACATGGAGATCACCTTCCTTCCCACAAATACATAAGAAATACATCTAAATGTGGAACAACTCCTACTGAATGCTGGCAGAAGACCTAAGACACCCCAAAAGGCAAGAAATTACCCCATGTACCAGGGTAAGGCAAAAGAAGAAAAGAAAAAACAGAGACAAAAGAATAGGGATGGGACCTGCAACTAGGGGAGGGAGCTGTGAAGGAGGAAAGGTTTCCACACACTAGGAAGCCACTTTGTGGGTGGCGACTGTGAGTGGTGGTGGGGGGGAAAGTTCAGAACCACGGAGGAAAGTGCAGCAACAGGAGTGCAGAGGGCAAGTGGAGAGATTCGTGCACAGAGGATTGGTGCAGACCAGCACTCTCCAACACGAGAGGCTTTTCTGCTCACCCACCAGGACGGTTGGAGACTGGGAGCTGAGGCTACGGATTCGGTCAGATCCCAGGGAGAGGACTGGTGTTGGCTGAGTGAACACAGCCTGAAGGGGGCTAGTGTGATACAGCTAGCTGGGAGGGAGTCTGGGAAAATGTCTCGAACTGCCAAAGAGGCAAGAGACTTTTTCTTGCCTCTTTGTTTCCTGGTTCACGAGGAGAGGGGATTAAGAGCGCTACTTAAAGGAGATCCAGAGATGGGCACAATCCACGGCTATCAGCATAGACCACAGAGAAGGGCATGAGACTCTAAGGCTGCTGCTGTAGTTACCAAGAAGCCTGTGTGCAAGCACATGTCACTATCCACACCTCCCCTCTTGGGAGCCTGTGCAGCCCGCCACTGCCAGGGTCCCCTGATGCAGGGACAGCTTCCACAGGAGAACACATGGCACACTTAAGGCTGGTGCAACGTCACACCAGCCTCTGTCACTGCAGGCTCACCCCGTATTCCATACCCCTTCCTTCCCCTGGCCTGAGTGAGCCAGAGCTTCTGAAGCAGCTGCTCTTTTAACCCTGTACTGTGTAAGTGAAGAAGAGATGCCCTTAGCTGTGCAAAGAAGGAAGAGAAAGGGAAATCTCTCCAAGCAGCCTCAGGAGCAGTGGATTAAATCTCCACAATCAACTTAATGTACACTGCATCTGTGGAATAACTGAATAGACAATGAATTATGCCAAATTGAGGAGGTGGACTTTGGGAGCAATGGTATATATATATATATATATATATATATATATATATATATATATATATATATATATATATATATATTCCCTTTTTCTCTATTTGTGAGTATGTGTATGCTTCTGTGTCTGATTTTGTCTGTATAGCTTTGCTTTTACCATTTGTCTTAGGGTTCTTTCTGTTCGTGTTTTTCTTTTCTTTTCTTTATTTTTAGTATAGTTTTCAGTGCTTGTTATCATTGGTGGATTTGTTTTTTGGTTCAGTTTTTCCTTCACTCTTTCTTTTTTTATAATTACTTTAAATTTTTTTAATAATGATTTTTAAATTTTAATATTTTTTATTGTATTCTATTTTATTTTATATTTTTTCTTTCTTTCTATCATTTTTTCTCCCTTTTCTTCTGAGCCATGTGGATGACAGGCTCTTGGTTTTCCAGCCAGGAGTGAGGGCTGTGCCTCTGAGGTGGGAGAGCCAAGTTCAGGATATTGGTCCACCAGAGACCTACCAGTTCCACGTAATATCAAACAGCGAAAATCACCCAGAGATCTCCATCTCAATGCAAAGACGCAGCTCCACTCAACGATAAGCAAGCTACAGTGCTGGAAACCTTATGCCAAGCAACTGGCAAGAGAGGAACACAACAACACCCATTAGCAGAGAGGCTGCCTAAAATCATACTAAGGTCACAGACACCCAAAAACACACCACAAGACGTGGACCTACCCACCAGACAGAAAAGATCCAGCCTCACCCACCAGAACACAGGTACTAATCCCCTCCACCAGGAAGACTACACAACACACTGAACCAACTTTAGCCACTGAGGGAAGACACCAAAAACAATGGAAACTACGAACCTGCAGCCTGCAAAAAGGAGACCCCAAACACAGTAAGTTAAGCAAATTGAGAAAACAGAGAAACACGCAGCAGATGAAGGAGCAAGGCAAAACCCACCAGACCTAACAAATGAAGAAGAAATAGGCAGTCTACATGAAAACTATTTCAGAATAATGCTAGTAAAGATGATCAAAAATCTTAGAAATAGAATGTAGAAAATACGAGAAATATATACAAGGACCTAGAAGAACTAAAGAGCAAGCAGTGACGAACAACACAAACAATGAAATTAAAAATTCTCTAAAAGGAATCAATAGCAGAATAACTGAGGCAGAAGAACGTATAAGTGACCTGGAAGATAAAATAGTGGAAATAAGTACTACAGAGCAGAATAAAGAAAAAATAATGAAAAGAATTGAGGACAGTCTCAGAGACCTCTGGGACAATATTAAGTACACCAACATCCAAATTATAGGGGTCCCAGAAGAAGAAGAGAAAAAGAAAGGTACTGAGAAAATATTTGAAGAGATTATAGTTGAAAACTTCCCTAATGTGGGAAAGGAAATAGTTACACAAGTCCAGGAAGCACAGAGAGCACCATTCAGGATAAATCCAAGGAGAAACACGCCCAGACACATATTAATCAAACTATCAAATATTAAATACAAAGAGAAAATATTAAAAGCAGCAAGGGAAATACAACAAATAACATACAAGGGAATCCCCATAAGTTTAACAACTGAAGTTTCAGGAGAATCTCTGCAAGCCAGAAGGGAGTGGTAGGACATATTTAAGGTGATGAAGGGGAAAAAACTGCAACCAAGATTACTCTACCCAGCAAGGATTTCATTCAGATTTGATGGAAAAATTAAGAGCTTTACAGACAAGAAAAAGCTAAGAGAATTCAGCACCACCAAACCAGCTTTACAACAAATGCTAAAGGAAATTCTCTAGGCAGGAAACACAAGAGAAGGAAAACACCTACAATAACAAACTCAAAACAATTAAGAAAATGGTAAGTGGAAAATATATATCAATAATTGCCTTAAATGTAAACGGATTAAATGCTACAACCAAAAGACATAGACTGGCTGAATGGATACAAAAACAAGAACCGTATATGCTCTCTACAAGAGACCCACTTCAGACCTAGGGACACATACAGACTGAAGGTGAGGGGATGGAAAACGATATTCCATGCAAATGGGAATCAAAAGAAAGCTGGAGTAGCAATTATCATATCCAGGAAAATAGATTTTAAAACAAAGACTATTACTAGAGAGAAGGAAGGACACAACATAATGATCACGGATTAATCCAAGAAGAAGATATAACAATTTAAAATAGTTATGCACCCAACATAGGAGCCCCTCAATGCATAAGGCAATACTAACAGCAATAAAAGGGAAATAGACAGTAACAAAACCATAGTAGGGGATTTTAACACCCCATTTTCACCAAAGGACAGATCATCCAAAATGAAAATAAATAAGGAAACACAAACATTAAATAATACATTAAACAACATGGACTTAATAGATATTTGTAGGACATTCCATTCAAAAACAACAGAATACACTTTATTCTCAAGTGTGTATAGAAAATTCTCCAGGATAGATCATCTCTTGGGTCACAAGTCAAGCCTTCGTACCTTTAAGAAAATTGAAATTGCATCAAGTATCTTTCCTGCAACACAACAGTGTGAGACTAGATATCAATTACAGGAAGAAATCTGTAAAAGATAAAAAAAAAACATTTAGGCTAAACAATACAATACTTAATAAACAAGAGGTCACTAAAGAAATCAAAGAGGAAATAAAAAAAATACCTAGAAACAAATGACAATGTAAACATGATGACCCAAAACCTATGGGATGCAGCCAAAGTGGTTCTAAGAGGGAAGTTTATAGCAAAACAATCGTAACTTAAGAAACATCTCAAATAAACCACCTAACCTTACACCTAAAGCAATTAGAGAAAGAAGAACAAAAAACCCCAAAGTTAGCAAAAGGTAAGAAATCATAAAGATCAGATAAGAAATAAATGGAAAAGAAAGGAAGGAAACGATAGCAAAGATCAATAAAACTAAAAGCTGGTTCTTTGAGAAGAGAAACAAAATTGATAAAACATTAGCCAGACTCACCAAGAAAAAAGGGGAGAAGACTCAACTCAACAGAATTTGAAATGAAAAAGGGGAAGTAACAACTGACACTGCAGAAATACAAAGGATCATGAGAGATTACTACAAACAAGTATATGCCAATAAAATGGACAACCTGGAAGAAATGGACATATTCTTAGAAATGCACAACATCCGAGATTGAACCAGGAAGAAATACAAAATATGAACAGACCAATCAAAGCACTGAAATTGAAACTTTAATTAAAAGTCTTCCAACAAACAAAAGCCCAGGACCAGATGGCTTCACAGGCGAATTCTTTTCAAACATTTAGAGAAGAGCTAACACCTATCCTTCTCAAACTCTTCCAAAATATAGCAAAGGGCGGAACACTCCCAATCTCATACTACGAGGCCACCATCACCCTGATACCAAAACCAGACAAAGATGTCACAAAAAAAGAAAACTACAAACCAATATCGCTGTTGAATATAGATGCAAAAATCCTCAACAAAATACTAGCAAACAGAATCCAAAAGCACATTAAAAGAATGAAACACCATGATCTAGTGGGGTTTATCCCAAGAATGCAAGGATTCTTCAATATATACAATGCAATCAATATGACACACCATATTAACGAACTGAAGGAGAAAAACGTTATGATCATCTCAACAGATGCTGAGAAAGCTTTTGGCAAAATTCAACACCCATTTATGAAAAAAACCCTCCAGAAACTAGAAATAGAGGGAACTTACCTCAATATAATAAAGGTCATAGATGACAAACCAATAGCCAACAGGGTCCTCAGTGGTGAAAAACTGAAACAATTTCCACCAAGATAAGGAACAAGACAAGGTTGCCCACTCTCACCACTCTTATTCAACATAGTTTTGGAAGTTTTAGCCACAGCAATCAGAGAAGAAAAAGAAAGAAATGGAATCCAAATCAGAAAAGAAGTAAAGCTGTCACTGTTTGCAGATGACATGATACTATATATAGAGAATCCTAAAGATGTTACCAGAAAACTGCTAGAGCTAATCAATGCATTTGGTTAAGTATCAGGATACAAAATTAATGCACAGAAATCTCTGGCATTCCAATACACTAATGACGAAAAATCTGAAAGTGAAAATAAGAAAACACTCCCATTTTCCACTGCACCAAAAAGAATAAAATACCTAGGAATAAACCTACATAAGTATCCAAAAGACCTGTATGCAGAAAATTATAAGACACTGATTAAGGAAATTAAAGATGATACAAATAGAAGGAGAGATATACCATGTTCTTTGATTGGAAGAATCAACCTTGTGAAAATGACTCTACTATCCAATGCAATTTACAGATTCAATGCAATCCCTGTACAAACCAGCACTGGCATTTTTCACAGAACTAGAACACAAAATTTCACAATTTGTATGGAAACACAAAAGACCTCGAATAGCCAAAACAATCTTGAGAAAGAGAAACGGAGCTGGAGGAATCAGGCTCCCGGACTTCAGACTATACTACAAAGCTACAGTAATCAAGACAGTGTGGTACTTGCAGAAAAACAGAAATATAGGTCAATGGAACAGGATAGAAAGCCCAGAGATGAATCCACACACCTATGGTCACCTTATTTATCTTTGATAAAGGAGGCAAGAATATACAGTGGAGAAAAGAAAGCCTCTTCAATAAGTGGTGCTGGGAAAATCGGACACCTACATGTAAAAGAATGAAATTAGAATACTCCCTAACACCATACACAAAAATAAACTCAAAATGGTTTAAAGACCTAAATGTAAGGCCAGAAACCATCAAACTGCTAGAGGAAAGCATAGGCAGAATACTCTATGACATAAATAACAGCAAGATCCTTTTTGACCCACCTCCTAGTGAAATGGAAATAAAAACACAAATAAAGAGGTGGGATCTAATGAAACTTAAAAGCTTTTGCACAGCAAAGGAGAACATAGACAAGACAAAAAGGCAACTCTCAGAATGGGAGAAAATATTTGCAAATGAAGCAACTGACAAAGGATTAATCTCCAAATTTACAAGTAGCTCATGCAGCTCAATATCAAAAAAACAAACAGCCCAATCCAAAAATGGGCAGAACCTAAAACACATTTCTTCAAAGAAGATATATATATTTCCAACAAACACATGAAAGAATGTTCAACATCATTAATCATTAGAGAAATGCAAATGAAAAGTTCAATGCAATATCATCTCACATAGGTCAGAATGGCCATCATGAAAACATGTACTAACAATAAATGCTAGAGAGGGTGTGGAGAAAAGGGAACCATTTGCACTGCTTGTGGGAATGTAAATTGATACATCCATTATGGAGAACAGTATGGAGGTTCCTTAAAAAAGTACAAATAGAACTACCATACGACCCTGCAATCCCACTTCTGGGCATATACCCTGAGAAAACCATAATTCAAAACGTGTCACGTACCAGAATATTCATTGCAGCTCTATTTACAATACCCAGGACACGGAAACAATCTAACTGTCCATTGACAGATGAATGAATAAAGAAGATGTGCCACATATATACAATGGAATATTCCTCAGTCATAAAAGGAAACCAAATTGAGTTATTTGCAGTGAGGTGGATGGACCTAGAGTCTGTCATACAGAATGAAGTAAGTCAGAAAGAGAAAGACAAATACCATATGCTAACACATATATATGGAATCTAAAAATAAAAAAAAAATAAGGTTATGAAGAACCAGGGGCAAAAGGGAATAAAGATGCAGACCTACTAGAAAATGGACTTGAGGACACAGGTAGGGGGAATGGTAAGATGGGAGAAAGTGTGAGAGTGGTATTGTATATATGGACATATATACACTACCAAATGTAAAATAGATAGCTATTGGGAAGCTGTTCCATAGCACAGGGAGATCACCTTGGTGCTTTGTGAACAGTAGAAGTGTGTGATAAGGAGGTTGGGAGGGAGGGAGATGCAACAGGGAAGAGATATGGGGATATATGTATGTATAACTGATTCACTTTGTTATAAATCAGAAACTGACACACCATTGTAAAGCAATTATACTCCAATAAAAACGTTTAAAAATTGTGTTTGATGAAATTATGGGTGAAAATTTTCCAAACCTGAAGCAGAAAATGGATATCTAGCTTCAAGAAAGCAGAGTGTCCCAAACTAGATCAAGTAAAAGATACTCACACCAAGATATAGCATAATTTAAAATGGCAAAAGTTAAAGATAAAGAGAAAATTCTAAAGGTAGCATGAGAAAATAATGGTCCCATACAAGGGAATTCCCATAGAGCTCTCAGCCAATTTTTGCCGAAATTCTGCAGACTACAAGGGAGTGGTATAATACATTTAAAATGCTGAAAGGGAAAAGTCTACAATCTAGGATTGTAACTGGCAAGGTTATCTCAGGCAACAAAAATTAACAGAGTTCTTCAATACTAAATTGACTCTAAAATAAGTGTTAAAGTGTTTTCTCTAAGTGGAAAAGAAAAGGGTACAACAAGAAGTAAGAATTTATAGGAAAGGATAAATCCCAAGTAAAGGCAAATATATAGTAAAGGCTGTGGATCAACCAATTAAATAATCTAGTATTAAGATTAAAGGCAAAATTGTAAAATTACCTGTCACTACAATAAACATTAAGATGTAACATGTGACATCAAAAGCACAACGTGGGAGGACTTCCCTTGTGGTGCAGTGGTTAAGAATCTGCCTGCCAATGCAGGGGACACAGGTTTGATCCCTGGTCTGAGAAGATCCCACATGATGCAGATCAACTAATCCCATGTGCCACAACTCCTGAGCCTTCACTGTAGGGCTGGTGAGCCACAACTACTGAGGCCCATTCGCCTAGAGCCGTGGTCCACAGCAAGAGAAGCCACTGCAATGAGAAGCATGTGCACCACAACAAAGAGTAGCCCCTGCTCGCTGCAACTAGAGAAAGCCCATGAGCAGCAACAAAGACCCAACACAGCCAAAATAATAAATAATTAAAAATAAATAAATCTACAAAAATGAAAATTATTAAAAAACACAATCTGGGAAAGGGAAGTAAAATATGTATATCTTTTAGGATGCAATTGAACTTAAATGACTATCAGTTTAAAACAAGTAAATATAGATATAGCTCAACATATATAAACCTCCTTGTAACCACAAATAAAAAAGCTAAAACAGGTACATAAAAAATAGAGAGGAAGGAACACAAGCATACCACTAAAGAAAATCATCAAACCATAACAGAAGAAACTAGAAGAAAAGAACAGATAACTACAAAACAACCAGAAAACAAAACAACAAAGTGGTAATAAGCACATACCTATAAATAATCATTTTAAATGTAAACAGCTTAAGTGTTCCAACAAAAAACAGAGTGGCTGATTAGATACAAAAACAAGACCCACCTATATGCCTCTTATAAGAACCTCACTTCAGTGCTTAAGACACACACACACACTGAAAGTGAGGGAATGGAATAAAATATTTCATGCCCAAGTGTTTTTGGTAGTAGGGCCATTTTACCAATATTAACTTTTCCAATCCAAGAGCATGGGATAACTTTCCATTTCTTTTTATCATCTTCCATTGCCTTCATCAGTGTTTTATAATTATCAGAGTATAGGTGTTTCACCTCCTTGGTTAAGTTTATCCCAAGGTATTTTATTCTTTTTGATGTGACTGTAAATGGGATTGTGGTTTTCTTTTGACTTTATCTTACTTATATTTTACTTTTTTGTATATAGAAATGCAACAGATTTCTGTATATTAATCTTGTATCCTGCAATCTTGCTAAATTCATTTATTATTTCTAATAGGTTTTCTATGGAGACTTTAGGGTTCTCTATATAAAGTATATCATCTATCAATAGTGACATTTTTACCTCTTTCCTTCCAAGTTGGATATTTTTCATTTCTTTTTCTTGCCTTATTGCTGTGGTTAGTACTTTCAATGCTATGTTAAATAGAGGTGGCAAGGGTAGGCATCCTTGTATCATTCCTGAATTTAGAGTAAAGACTTTCAGCTTTTCACCATTGAATATTATGTTGGCTGTAGGCTTGCCATAATTGGCCTTCATTATATTGAGATATGTTCCCCCCATACCCAGTTTGATGAGTTTATTTTTATGAATGTATATTGATTTGTCAATTTCTTTTTTTGAATCTATTGAGTTTATCATGCGATTTTATCCTTCCTTTTGTTAATGTGGTGTATCACATTAATTTATTTGCAAATGCTGAAACACTCTTGCACCCCTGGAATAAATCCAATTTTATCATAGTGTATGATCTTTTACATGTATTGTTGGATCCAGTTTGCTAATATTTTGTTGAGGACTTTTTCATCTAAATTCATCAAAGATATTGGCCTATAATTTTCTTTTGGTTCTTTTTCATTGAGACTTGTTTTGTGGCTTTATGTGTGATCTTTCCTGGAGAAAATTCCATGTGCCCTTGAAAAGAATGTGTATTCTCCTGTTTTTGTATGTAATGTCCTGTAGATACATATTAAGACCAACTGGTCTACTGTGTCATTTAAAACCACTGTTGACGTATTAATTTTTCTTCCTGGGTCATCAGTTCATTGATGTAATTAGGGTGTTAAAGTCTCCTATTATTATTGTATTATTTTCAATTTCTCCCTTCATGTCTCTTAGTGTTTGATATATATGTTTATGTATATATCATTATATAATGCTTTTCTTTGTCTTTTGTTATAGCCCTTGTTTTAAAGTGTATTTTATCTCTATTGGCCTGCTTATGCTGAGCCCGTTATAGGCAATACCTCGCTCAATACAACTGTACTATGAAGTAGATACTATTATTTCTGTTTTAATGTCGTTTAACATCTCTATTGGAGTATAATTGCTTTACAATGGTGTGTTAGTTTCTGCTTTATAACAAAATGAATCAGTTATACATATACATATATCCCCATATCTCTTCCATCTTGCATCTCCCTCCCTCCCACCCTCCCTATCCCACCCTTCTCAGTGGTCACAAAACACCGAGCTGATCTCCCTGTGTTATGCGGCTGCTTCCCACTAGCTATCTATTTTATATTTGGTAGTGTATATATGTCCATTATACTCTCTCACTTTGTCCCAGCTTACCATTCCCCATCCCCATATGATCAAGTACATTCTCTAGTAGGTTTGCATCTTTATTCCTGTCTTGCCCCTAGGTTTTCATGATCTTTTTTTTTTAGATTCCACATATATGTGTTAGCATAAAGTATTTGTTTTTCCCTTTCTGACTTACTACACTCTGTATGAAAGACCCTATGTCCATCCACCTCACAAAAAATGACGCAATTTCGTTTCTTTTTATGGCTGAGTAACATTCCATTGTATATATGCAACATCTTCTTTATCCATTAATCTGTTGATGGACACTTAGTTTGCTTCCATGTCCTGCCTATTGTAAATAGAGTTGCAATGAACATTGTAGTACATGACTCTATTTGAATTATGGTTTTCTCAGGGCTTACGCCCAGTAGTGGGATTGCTGGATCATATGGTAGTTCTATTTTTATTTTTTATGGAACCTCCATACTCTTCTCTGTAGTGGCTGTATCAAATTACATTCCCACCAATAGTGCAAGAGGGTTCTCTTTTCTCCACGCCCTCTTCAGCATTTATTGTTTGTAGTTTTTATTATGATGGCCATTCTGACAGGTGTGAGATGATATCTCATTGTAGTTTTGATTTGCATTTCTCTAATGATTAATGATGTTGAGAATTCTTTCATGTGTTTGTTGGCAATCTGTATATCTTCTTTGGAGAAGTGTCTATTTAGGTTTTCAGCCCATTTTTGGATTGTATTGTTTGTTTTATTGATATTGAGCTGCATGAGCTGCTTGTAAATTTTGGAGATTAATCTTTTGTCAGTTGCTTCATTTGCAAATATGTTCTCCCATTCTGAGGGTTGTCTTTTTGTCTTGTTTATGGTTTCCTTTGCTGTGCAAAAGGTTTACGTTTCATTAGGTCGCATTTATCTATTTCTGTTTTTATTTCCATTTCTCTAGGAGGTGGGTCAAAAAGGATCTTGCTGTGATTTATGTCATAGAGTGTTTTGCTTATGTTTTCCTCTAAGAGTTTTATAGTGTCTGGCCATACATTTAGAACTTTAATCCATTTTGAGTTTACTTTTGTGTATGGTGTTAGGGAGTGTTCTAATTCATTGTTTTACATGTAGCTGTCCAGTTTTCCCAGCACCAATTATTGAAGAGGCAGTCTTTTCTCCACTGTATATTCCTGTCTCCTTTATAAAAGATAAAGTGACCATATGTGTGTGGGTTTATCTCTGGTCTTTCTATGCTGTTCCATTTATTTATATTTCCGTTTTTGTGCCAGTACATAATCTATTGATTACTGAAGCTTTTTAGTATAGTCTGAAGTCCGGGAGCCTGATAGCTTCAGCTCCGTTTTTCATTCTCAAGATTGCTTTGGCTATTCAGTGTCTTTTGTGTTTCCATACAATTGTGAAATTTTTTGTTCTCGTTCTGTGAAAAATGTCAGTGCTAGTTTAATAGGGATTACGTTGAATATGTAGACTGCTTTGGGTAGTGGAGTCATTTTACAATGTTGATTCTTCCAATCCAAGAACATGGTATATCTCTCCATCTATTTGTATCACCTTTTATTTCTTTCATCAGTGTCTTATAATTTTCTGCATACAGGTCTTTTGTCTCCTTAGGTAGGTTTATTCCTAGATGTTTTATTCTTCTTGCTGCAATGGTAAATGGGTGTGTTTCCTTAATTTCACTTTCAGATTTTTCATCTTTACTGTATACGAATGCAAGAGATTTATGTGCCTTAATTTTGTATCCTGCTACCTTACCAACTTCATTGATTAGGTCTAGCTGTTTTCTGGTAAAGAAATCTTTAGGATTTCTTTAGGAAATCTTTAGGATTCTTTATGAATCTTTATGAATCTTTCATAAAGAATCTTTAGGATTCTTTATGAATAGTATCATGTCATCTGCAAACAATGACAGCTTACTTTTTTTCTGATTTGGATTCCTTTTATTTCTTTTTCTTCTCTGATTGCTGTGGCTAAAACTTCCAAAACTATGTTGAATAATAGTGGTGAGAGTGGGTACCATTGTGTTGTTCCTGATCTTTGTGGAAATGGTTTCATTTTTTCACCATTGAGTATGATGTTGACTGTGGTTTGTCATATATGGTCTTTCTTATGTTGAGGAAAGTTCCCTCTATGCCTACTTTCTGGAGGGTTTTTATCATAACTGGGTTTTGAATTTTGCCTAAAGATTTCTCTGCATCTATTGAGATGATCATATGGTTTTTTTCCTTCAATTTTTTAATATGGTGTATCACATTGATTGATTTGCATATATTGAAGAATCCTTCCATAACTGCGATAAACCCCACTTGATCATTGTGTATGAGCCTTTTAACGTGCTGTTGGATTCTGTTTGCTAGTATTTTGTTGAGGATTTTTGCATCTATGTTCATCAGTGATATTGGCCTGCAGTTTTCTTTCTTTGTGACATCTTTGTCTGGGTTTGGTACCAGGGTGATGGTGGCCTCGTTGAGTGCATTTTGGTGTGTTCCTCCCTCTGCTATATTTTGGAAGAGTTTGAGAAGGATAGGTGTTAGCTCTTATATAAATGCTTGATAGAATTAATCTGTGAAGCTATCCGGTCCTGGGCATTTTTTTGTTGGAAGATTTTTAATCACAGTTTCAATTTCAGTGCTTGTGATTGGCCTGTTTACATTTTCTATTTCAGTCTCTGAATGTTGTGCATTTCTAAGAATTTGTCCATTTCTTCCATGTTGTCCATTTATTTGGCATTTAGTTTCTTATAGTAATCTCTCATGATCCCTTGTATTTCTGCCATGTCAGGTGTTACTTCTCCTTTTTCATTTCTAATCCTATTGATTTGAGTCTTCTCCCTTTTTTTCTTGATGAGTCTGGCTAATGGTTTATCAATTTTGTTGGTCTTCTCAAAGACCCAGATTTTATATTTATTGATCTTGCTTTTGTTTCCTTAAGTTCTTTTCCATTTATTTCTTTTCTGATCTTTATGATTTCTTCTCTTCTGCTAATTTTGGGGTTTTTTTCTTCTTCTTTCTCTGCATTAGGTGTAATGTTTAGTTGTTCATTTGAGATGTTTCTTGTTTCTTAAAGTAGGATTTTATTGCTATAAACTTCCCTCTTAGAACCGCTTTTGCTGCATCCCATAGGTTTTGGGTCATCCTGTTTCCATTGTCTATTGTTTATAGGTATTTTTTGATTTCCTGTTTGATTTCTTCAGAGATATCTTGTTTATTAACTAGTGTATTGTTTAGCCTCTGTGTGTTTGTATTTTTCCAGATTTGTTCCTGTAATTGATATCTAGTCTCATAGCATTGTGTTCGGAAAAGATACTTGATACGATTTCAATCTTCTTAAATTTACCAAGCCTTGATTTGTGACCCAAGATATGATCTATCCTGGAGAATATTCCATGAGCACTTGAGAAAAACTCTATTCTGTTGTTTTTGGATGGAATGTCCTATAAATATCAATTAAGCTCATCTTGTTTAATGTTTCATTTAAAGCTTGTGTTTCCTTATATATTTTCATTTTGGATGATCTGTCCATTGGTGAAAGTGGGGTGTTAACTTCCCCTACTCTGATTGTTTTTCTGTCGATTTCCCCTTTTATGGCTGTTAGTATTTGCCTTATGTATTGAGGTGCTCCTATGTTGGGTGCATAAATATTTACAATTGTTATATCTTCTTCTTGGATCGATCCCTTGATCATTATGTAGTGTCCTTCTTTGTCTCTTGTAATAGTCTTTATTTTAAAGTCTATTTTCCCTGATATGAGAATTGGTATTCCAGCTTTCTTTTGATTACCATTTGTGTGGAATATCTTTTTCCATCCCTTCACTTTCAGTCTGTATGTGTCTGTACATCTGAAGTGGATCCCTTTTAGACAGCATATATATGGGTCTTGTTTTTGTATCCATTCAGCCAGTGTATGTCTTTTGGTGGGAGCATTTAATTCATTTACATTTAAGGTAATTATCGATACATATGTTCTTATTACAATTTTCCTAATTGTTTTGATTTGTTAATTTAGGTCTTTTCTTCATCTTGCGTTTCCTGCCTAGAGAAGTTCCTTTAGAATTTGTTGTAAAGCTGGTTTGGTGGTGCTGAATTCTCTTAGCTTTTCCTTGTCTGTAAAGGTTTTAGTTTCTTTGTGAAATCCAAATGCGATCGTTCCTGGATAGTGTAATCTTTGTAGTAGGTGTTTCCCTTTCATCACTTTAAATATGTCTTGCCATTCTCTTCAAGCATGCAGAATTTCTGCTGAAAGATCAGCTATTAATCTTATGGGGATTCCCTTGTATGTTATTTGTTGTTTTTCCCTTGCTGCTTTTAGTATTTTTTCTTTGTATTTAATTTTTGATAGTTTAATTAATATGGGTCTTGGCATGTTTCTCCTTGGATTTATCCTGTATGGACTCTCTGTGCTTCCTGGACTTGATTAACTATTTCCTTTCCCATATTATGGAAGTTTTCAACTATAATCTTTTCAAATATTTTCTCAGCTGCTTTCAATTTCTTTTCTTCTTCTGAGACCCCTATAATTCGAATGTTGGTGCATTTAATGTTGTCCCAGAGGTCTCTGAGAGTGTCCTCAGTTCTTTTCATTCTTTTTTCTTTATTCTACTCTGCAGTAGTTATTTCCACTACCTTATCTTTCAGGGCACTTATCCGTTCTTCTGCCTCAGTTATTCTGCTCTTCATTCATTCCACAGAATTTTTAATTTCATTTAAAGTGTTGTTCATCACTGTTTGTTTGCTGTTTAGTTCTTCTAACTCCTTGTTAAAAGTTTCTTGTATTTTCTACATTTTATTTCCAAGATTTTGGATCATCTTTACTATTTTTATTCTGAATTGTTTTTTAGGTAGACTGCCTATTTCCTCTTCATTTGTTAGGTCTGGTGGGGTTTTTTCTTACTCCTTCATCTACTGTGTGTTTCCTTTTCTTCTTATTTTGCTTAGCTTAATGTCTTTGGGGTCTCTTATTCACATGCTGCAGGTTTGTAAATCCCTTTGTTTTTTGTGTCTGCCCCCAGTGGCTAAGGTTGGTTCAGTGGGTTTTGTAGGCTTCCTGTTGGAGGGGACTAGTGCCTGTGTTTTGGAGTATGAGGCTGTATCTTTTCTTTCTGTTGGGCAGGTTCACGACTTGTGGTGTGTTTTGGGGTGTTTTTTGCCTCATTATGATTTTAGGCAGCCTCTCTGCTAGTGGGTGGGGTTGTGTTCCTGTCTTGCTATTTGTTTGGCATAGGGTGTCCAACACTGTAGCTTGCTGATCATTGAGTGGAGCTGGGTCTTGCCATTGAGATGGAGATCCCTGTGAGATTTTCTCCATTTGAAATTACGTGTAGCTGGGAGAACTCTTGTGGACCAATGTCCTGAGGTTGGCTCTGTTACTTCAGAGGCATAGCTCTGATGCCTGGCTGGAGCATCAAGAGCCTGTCATCCACACAGCTCAGAAAAAAATGGAGAAAAAATGAAAGAAAGAAAGAAGATAAATAAAAAAATAAAATAAAATTGTTAAAATGAAAAATGATTATTAAAATAGAAAGAAAGAAAGATAGTCACGAAACCAAAAAACAAATCCACCAATGATAAGAAGCACTAAAAATTATACTAAAAACAAACAAACAAACAGAAATGGAGAGCCAGAACCGTCGGACAAGTGGTAAAAGCAAAGCTGTACAGACAAAATCACACACAGAAGCATACACATACACATTCAGAAAAAGAGAAAAAGGGAAAATTGTATATATATTGTTTCTCCCTAATTCCACCTCCTCAATTTGGGATGATTCGTTGTGTATTCAGTTATTTCACAGATGCAGTGCACATCAAGATGATTGTGGAGATATACTCCACTCCCCCTAGGCTGCTGGGTGAGATTTCCCTTTCACTTCTTTGTTTGCACAGCTCCTGGTGTTCACCTTGGATTTACCCCTGCCTCTGAGTGTTGGTCACCTGAGGGTGTCTGTTCCCCTCCCAGAATGGATGGGGTTAAAGTAGCAGGTGATTCAGGGGCTCTGGCTCACTCAGCCTCGTTGGAGTGAGGGGCATGGAATATGTGGCAAGCCCACGGCGGCAGAGGCTGGCTTGACGTTGCACCAGCCTGAGGCATGCCGTGTGTTCTCCCGTGTAATTTGTCCCTGGATCATGGGACCCTGGTAGTAGCGGTCTGCACAGACTCCCGGGATGGGAGGTGTGGATAGTGACCTGTGCTTGCACACAGGTTTCTTGGTGGCTGTAGCAGCAGCCTTAGCATCTAATGCCCGACTTTGTGGTCTGCACTTATAACCGCAGCTCACGCCCGTCTCTGGAGCTCCTTTAAGCGGTGCTCTTAATCCCCTCTCCTCACGCACCAGGAAACAAAGCAGCAAGAAAAAGTCTCTTGTCTCTTCAGCAGCTCCAGTCTTCTACCCGGACCCCCTCCCAGCTAGCTGTGGTGCACTAGCCCCTTCAGGCTGTGTTCATGCAGCCAACCCTAGTCCTCTCCCTGCGATCTGACCTCAGAAGCCCGAGCCTCAGCTCCAAGCCCCCACCCGTCCTGACGGGTGAGCAGACAAGCCTCTCGGGCTGGTGAGTCCTGGTTGGCACCGATCCTCTCTGCGGGAATCTCTCTGCTCTGCCCTCTGCACCCCTGTTGCTGTGCTCTCCTCTGCAGCTCCGAAGCTTTCCCCCTCTGCCGCCCACAGTCTCTGCCCACGAAGGGGCTTCCTAGTGTGTTGGAACATTTCCTCCTTCACAGTTCCCTCCCCTAGTTGCAGGTCACATCCCTATTGTTTTGTCTCTGTTTTTTTCTTTTTACTTTTGCCCTACCTAGGTACGTGGGGAGTTTCTTGCCTTTTGGGAGCTCTGAGATCTTATGCCAACATTCAGTAGGTGTTCTGTAGGAGTTGTTCCACATGTAGATATATTTCTGATGTATTTGTGGGGAGGAAGATGATCTCCGCATCTTACTCTTCCACCATCTTGAAGCTCCTCTCTATTTCTGTTTTTAAAGTGAGGAATTTGAATGTTAAATGTGTTCCATCCCTTGAATAAAATCACACAGATCATTAAAAAAATAGTTTATCTAATAAGAGTATTGCTCCCCCCACTTTCTTGTCATTTCCATTTGCATGAAATATTTTCTATCCCTTCACTTTCATACTGTGTGTCTTTAGCCCCAAAATGAATCTCATGTAGGCAGCATGTTGAAAGGTATTGTTTTTTGTTTTTTATCCAATGAGCAACCCTATGTCTTTTGATTGGAACATTTACTCCATTGATATTTAAAGTAATTATTGATAGGTGTGTACTTATTCCTGTTTCACTACTTGTGTTTCAGTTGTTTTTGTAGTTCTCTCTTCATTTCTTCCTGTTCTTGGTTCTACCACTGTGGTTTGATGATTTTCTTTAGTAGTATGCTTGAATCTCTCTCTCTCTCTCTCTCTCTGTCTCGTATCTATTGTAGGTTTTTGATTAGTGGGTACCATGGGGTTCATATATGTTCACCCATCATTATATCTACTTGATTTAAACTGATAGTCACTTAAGTTCAAACACAATATCTTCAACTTTTTTACTCCTCTCCCACCCATTTTGTGTTTTTGATGTCATATTTTACACCTTTGTGCTTATCCATTTACCATTCATTGTAGTTATAATTGATTTTACAATTTTTTATCTATTAATCTATGTGCTTGTGTTTAAGTGAGCTTAAATTCTTACTATACATTTTCCTTTCCTAGTGGGCTTTTCTTATTCCTATAGATCCTTACTTATTTTCCATTTAGAGAATACTGTTAAACATTGTTTTGAGTGTAGGTTTAGTATTGCTGAATTATTTAGTTTTTGCTCATTTGAGAAGTTCTTTATTTCTATTCTAAATGATAATGTTGCTGTGTATCATGGTTTGCAGGTTTTTCATTTCAGCACTTTGAATATATTATGCCACTCCCTTCTGGTGTATTTTTTTTAATCTCAGATATTGAATTATCTATTTTTGATTGAGTACTTTTTTATTTTCTTTTTTCTTGTTAAAAATATATGTGTTTAGATGAATTCACTTCCCTAATTCAGTTAACATTTAAAAAGTTTTAAATTTGTATTTATTTTTTATTGAAGTATAATTGATTTACAATATTGTGGTTGTTTCAGGTGTACAGCAAAGTGATTCAGATACACACACACACACACACACACACATACACACACACACACATATATATAATTTCTGATTATTTTCCTTGGTAGTTGTTACACGATACTGAATAGTGTTCCTTGTGTTATATAGTAAATTCTTATTGCTTATCTATATTATATGTAGTAGTGTGTATCTGTTAATCCCATACTCCTAATTTATCCCTCCCCTCTCCCTTTCCCCTTTGGTAACCATAAATTTGTTTTCTATGCCTGTGAGTCTGTTTCTGTTTTGTAAATAGATTCATTTGTATTATTTTTGAGGTTCCACATATAAGTGATATAATATTTGTCTTTCTCTGTCTGACTTACTTCAGTAAGTATAATATTCTCTAGGTCCATCCATGTTACTGCAAATGACAGCAAATATAGTTATACTGGTCCATAGCTATGTATAGTTGTAGCTATAGCTATATATATCTTAAGCCATTCATCTGTTTATGGACACTTAGGTTGCTTCCATGTCTTAGCTATTGTAAATAGGCTCTTCTGAATATGAGGGTGCATGCATCTTTTCAAATTAGAGTTTTTGTCTTTTCCAGATACATGCCCAGGAGTAGGATTATTGGATGATATAGCAGCTATATTTTTGTTTTTAAAGGAACCTCCATACTCTTTCTCATGGTGGTTACACCAATTTACATTCCCACAAGACAGTGTAGGAGGGTTCCCTTTTCTCCACAACTTCTCCAGCATTGATTATTTGTAGATATTTTGATAATATCCATCCTGACTGGTGTGAGGTGGTACCTCATTTTGGTTTTGATTTGCATTCCTTTAATAATTAGCGATGTTGAGCATTTTTTCATGTGCCTGTTGGCCATCTGTGTGTCTTCTTTGGGGAAGTGTCTATTTAGGTCTCCTTCATATTTTTTGATTGTGTTCTTTTATTTTGTTTGTTTATTTGTTTGTTTTCTGATATTGAGTCATCCGAGCTGCTTTTATATTTTGGAAATTAACCCCTTATTAGTAAACCTAGCATTTTTTATTACAAATGTTTTGAATTCTTTATCTGGTATATTGTCAATTTCTGTTTATTAATTTTTTCAGGGTTTTTCTCTTGCTCTTTCAATTGAGAGTAGTTCCTCTGTCTTTTCATGTTACTTAACTTTCTCTGTCTATATGAATTTACATTAAACAGTTACCTATTGTGCTCTTGAAGTGGTGTTCTTATGTGGGACTACCCCAGGTAGGGTGTGTGTGTCCAAAACCTTTGGTCAGAAGGCTGGATTTGACCTGAATGACAGTCACATCTTTCCTCAGGGTGTGCTAGCAGCTATCACCTTGGCATGGGGTGTGGTTGATAATGGAGGAGCTAGAGCCTGCTTAGGAGGTGGGGAAGGTCTTCCTCTCTGCTCATTGGCCATCAATGCCCTGTCAGGGATTGTGTCTGCTGCCAAGTTGCTGGAGCAGAAGCCCTGGAGTCAGGCTCGAGCTGACTCTTTTATGTTTGAGTGTTTTTCCTTCTCCTTGCACTGGAAACTTTGCCCCAAAGGAGGGGAGTGCTGAAGCAAGTGTGGTTCAGGTACCTACTGAGGTCCAATGCTTTGACTCTGTAGGGGTCTGCAGCTCCACTCAGTTGCAGCCCATGGTTACATATTTTCCCTTTCATGGCTGCCCCAGATGTAATGCTAGCAGTGGTGTGGAGTGAGTACGGTTGGAGCATTTGATTGGCTAGTGCTCAGGCATGTAGTGAGATGGGAAATTCTGGTATCCTCACTGCCATAAGAAGTCTGGACTGCTTCTGGGGTGTTGCTTGAGTAGGTGCCAACAGGAGCCATCGCCTCTCCACCTGGGCTATGCCCCAGGCCCCTGGGCCATTTCTACATCCCTAGGTCAAGAATATTCCCAAGTTCTGGCTGCCCTAGGTCCAGTGCCAAGCTGTGGCATGTAGTGAGTGGAGCTGGGGCATGGGGAGCAAAGCAATGTGGAATTCCCTAGGGAAGACCTCTCACTGCCCTGCCTGGAGACAAGCCAGAACCCAAACAACCCTCATGAGTGGAGTCTAGGCTTCTCCAGCCGTTTTCTTTTTCCCAGTGATTCTCCAAGTAGACAAGGGGTCTTGTGTCCTACATTTAGGACCCCAGGACTGGGACCCCCCAGTCTGTGGCTTGACCCACTCACTCCCCAGAATGAGTGTCCACTTGTGTGGTCTCCTTTCTCCTCTGAGTCCCTTCCCAGGGGCACAGGTCCCAACTCAATGCTTTTCTTCCCATCCTACCTGATTATGTTTGTATCTTTCTTAGAGCCTTGGTTGTACAGGAGTACTTTTGACAGTTTCCAGTTAGTTTTCAGTGAGAAATGTTCCACATGTAGATGTATTTTTGATATGTTTGTAGTGGAAAGTGAGCTCCACGTCTTCTACTCTGCCATCTTGATCTCTCCTCAGTAAGGTTATTTTAACAATATTATTTTTCTAATCTGTGAGCATAGTATATCTTTCCATTCATTTGTGTCTTATATTTTTTTATTGATCAATGTCTTACAGTTTTCCGAGTGCAGGTCTTTTACCTCATTAGATTTGTTCCTCAACATTTTTTTTATTTTTGATGTGAATATAAATGCGATTGTTTTCTCAATTTCTTCTTCTGTTAGGTCATTGTTAGTATAGAAACACAAGAGATTTCTGTATATTAATTTTGTATCCTGCAACTTTCCTGAATTCAATGATGATTTCTAATAGGTTTTTGGTGGTGTCTTTAAGATTTTCTATATATAGTATCATGTCATTGGAAAACAGTGACTGTTTTACTTCTTTTTTCCACTTTGGATTTGTTTTTCTTGTCTGATTTCTGTAGCTAGAGCTTCCAATACTAAGTTGAATAAAACTGGTGAGATTGGGCATCCTTATCTTTTTCCTGATCTTCAACAACATGCTTTCAGCTTTTCACCATTGAGTATGATGTTGGCTGTATGTTTGTCATATATGTTCTTTATTATGTTGATGTATGTTTCCTCTATACCCATTTGTTGAGAGTTTTTTATCATTAATGGGTATTGAATTTTATAAATTCAACAATGATAATTACTGAGCTTATCATTTGACTTTTATTTTTCAATTTGTTAATGTGGTGTATCATTATTGACTGATTTTGGATATGCAATCATTCTCACATCCCTAGGATAAATCTCTCTTGATTACAGTTTAAAATCCTTTAAGTGTACTGTTGAATTCTGTTTGCCAATATTTTGTTGAGGAGTGTTGCATCTATGTTCATCAGTGATGTAATCCTGTGATTTATTTTGTGAGTGTGGTATCTTTCTCTCATTTTGATATCAGGTCATGCTGACCTCACAGAATGAGTTCTGAAGGGCTATTTCTTCAAATTTTTGGTATAGTTTGAGAAGGATAGGTGTTAATTCTTCCTTCAATGTTTAGTAGATTTAACCTGTGACATTGTCTGTTCCTAGACTTTTGCTTGTTTGGGAGTCTTTTTTTAAATTATTGATTCAATTTCTTTACTTGTAATTCTTTTGTTCATACTTTCCATTTCTTCTTGATTCATTCTTGGGAGAGTGTACATTTCCAGGAATTTATCCATTTTTCTTAGGTTGACCATATTATTGGCATATACTTGTTCTTAGTAATTGCTTATGATCATTTGTATTTCTATTGGGTTGGTTGTACCTTATCCTTTTTCATTTGTGATTTTATTTATATGTAACCTCTTTTATTTTCTTGATGAATCTGACTAAAGTTTATCAATTTGTTTATCTTTTCAGATAACCAGCTCTTAGTTTTGCAGATATTTTCTATTTTTTTTAGTCCCTATTTTATTTATTTCTGCTTTGGTATTTATTATCTCTTCTACAAATTTTGGGTTTTGTTTGTTCTTTTTCTAGTTTCTTTAAGCATAATGTTATGTTGCTCTTTTGAGTACATTCTTGTTTGCTGAGGTAGACTTGTATCACTATAAACATCTTAGAATTGCCTTAGTTATGCCCCATAGATTTTTAATCATTGTAGTTCCATTTTTATGTGTCTCCATATAATTTTTTATTTTCTCTTCCATTTCTTCAGTGACCTGTTGGCTGTTTAGTAGCATATTGTTCAGCTTTTTTGTATTTTTGCAGTTTTTTTCTTATAGTTGATTTCTAGTCTCCTATCATTGTGGTTGGAAAAGGTACTTGATATGATTTCAATCTTCTTAGCTTTGAGACTTATTTTGTGTCCTAACATGTGATCCTGGAGAGTGTTCCATGTGCACTTGAAAAGAATATGGGGATTCCCTGGTTGTGCAGTGGTTGAGAGTCCACCTGCAATGCAGGGGACACGGGTTCGTGCCCCAGTCCGGGAAGATCCCACATGCCATGGAGCGGCTGGGCCTGTGAGCCATGGCCACTGAGCCTGCATGTCCAGAGCCTGTGCTTCACAATGGGAGAGGCCACAACAGTGAGAGGCCCACGTACCGCAAAAAATAAAAAAATAAAAAAAGAATATGGATTTTTCTGCTTTTGGATACACTGTTCTCTCTATATATATAAAGTCCATCTGGTCTAATGTGTCATTTTAAGGCCAGTTTTTCCTTATTGATTTTCTGTCTGGATGATCTGTCCAGATATAATTGGGGTGTGAAAATTCTCCACTATTATTGTGTTACTGTCAATTTCTCTATATTTTTATAATTTGATTTATGTATTTAGGTGCTTCATTTTGGGTGCATATATATTTACAATTGTTATATCTTCTTGTTGAATCAAACCATTGACCATTATTTAATATCCTTCTTTGTCACTTGTTACAGTCTTTGTTGAAGGGTCTATTTTTTCTGATATCAGTATTACTATTCCAGCTTTCTTTTTATTTCCATTTGCATGAAATACTTTTCCCATCCCCTCACTTTTAGTCTGTACTTGTCTTCAGATCTGAAGTGAGTCTTTTTAAGACAGCATATATGTAGGTCTTGTTTTGAATCCTTTCTGTCACTCTGTGTTTTTGATCAGAGCATTTAGTCCACTTACATTTAAAGTAATCATTATCTGGTATGTATTTGTTGTCATTTTAATTGTTTGCGTGTTGTTTAGTAGTTCTTTTTGTTCCTTTCTTTTCTTTTTCTCTCTTCCCTTGTGATTTGATGAATACCACTAGTGTTATGTTTGGATTCCTTTCTCTTTTTTATTTGTGTATAAATTATAATTTTTTTTGTTTGTTGTTACCCTGCAGTTTATATATAGTAAATAATATATATATGATTATTTTAAATTGATGATGTATGAAGTCAAATCCATTCTAACAGCCCTGACTTTTTATTCCCACTTTTATGTCTTTGATATTTCATTTTAATTCTTTTTGTTTTGTGTATCCCTTAAATATCCATTAACTACTTATTGTGGTTATAGATGCTTTTGAGAATCATGTTTCTGTTTATGTTTGTTTGTTTGTTTTTGGCTGTGTCATGTGGCTTGGGTGATCTCAGTTCCCCAATGAGGGATTGAACCTGGGCCCTGGCAATGAAAGCCTGGAATCCTAAACACTAGGCCACCAGGGAACTCCCTGCTTTTACTACTTTTGTATTTTAACATTCCTCCTAGCTTTATATATTTTCTATATATTTGCCTGTATCAGTGAGGTTTTTCCTTTTGTAATTTTTATATTTCTACCTGTGATCTTTTCTTCTCCACTTAGAGAAGTCCCTTTAACATTTTTTTTTTATAAAGCCAGTTTAGTGGTGCTGATCTCTTTTAGCTTTTGCTTGTCTGTAACACTCTTTATCTCGCTTTCAAATTTGAATGATAGCCTTGCCATGTAGTGTATTCTTGTTTGTAGGTTTTTTCCTTTCATCCTGTCTAATGTATTGTGCCACTCTAATCTGTCTTGTAAATTTTCTGCTGAAAAGTCAGCTGACAGTCTAAATGTTTCCTTCTTGTAACTAGTTGCTTTACCCTTGATGCTTTTAGTATTTTCTCTTTATCTTTAATTTTGCTATTTTAATTACAATGTGTTTTTCTGTGGCCTTCTTTGTGTTGATCATTTTTGAGACTCTCTGTGCTTCTTGGACTTGGATATCTGTTTCTTTTCCCAGCTTAGGGAAATTTTTAGCTATTATTTCTTCAACTAGGTTTTCTTCCTCTTTCTGTCTTTCTTCTCCTCCTGGGATCCCTATAAAGCAGATGTTTGTTAGTATGTTTGACGTTGTCCCATAGGTCTCTTAAACTTTTCTCATTTTTTAATCCTTTTTTTTTAGCTGTAAAGCTTGGGTTATTTCCACCACTCAGTCTTCCTGTTTGCTGGTCCATTGCTCTGTAACTTCTAATCTACTGTTGATTTCTTCTAGTGAATTTTAAATTTCAGTTATTGTATTCTTCAGCTGTTTTGTTCTTCTTCATATATTCTAACTCTTTGTTAAACTTCCCACTGTGCTCATCCATTTTTCTCCCAAGTTCACTGACCATCTTAATGATCATTATCTTGAACTCTTTATCAGGTAGATTCCTTATCTCCTGTTTTCTTAGTTCTTCTTCTGGTGTTTTATTTTACTAACTCACTTGGAACACATTCCTTTGTCATCTCATCTTGCTTAATTTTCTGTGTTTATTTGTATGTATTTGTAGGTCAGTTACATTTCCCAATCTTAGAGAAGTGGCATTATGTAAGAGAGGTCCTATGGGGCCCAGAAGCACATTCTCCACATGTGACCAGAGCTATATGATCTTGGCATGTCCCCTATGTTGGCTGAGTTGGCCCTTCTGTTGTGGAGGGGCTGACTACTGTGGGAATGCTTGTAGGTGGGGCTGTTCCTTGGCCTGTTGGCTGCCAGGCCTTGTCTCTTGTGGAGGCTGCTAGTTGCTGGTGGGCAAGGCTGCATCCTGGCAAGGTTGAATCTGCACCCTTAGTATTCCTGAGTCTGGCTCTGGGCCACTCATGGGTTGGACCATGTCCTGGCATGGTTCAATGTGACACATGGGGGTTCCTGGGGCTGGTGCCTGTCCACTAGTGAGTGGGGCCAGGACCTTAAGAGTTCCAGGACTGGTCCTAACCTACCTGTTGGCAGAGCTGGGTCCTGGGGCTGCTAGGTGTGGTGTATTTTGGGACTTAGGGCTGGTCTGGCCCACTTGTGGGGATGGCTGGCTCCCAGGGAAGCTGGCTGTGAAGCACAAGTGTTCAGGGGCTGGTGTCTACCCATTGGTGAGTGGGGCTATATCCTGGCATGGCTGAGTACAGGACCAGGGTGCTTCAGTGCTGGTGCTACTCACTAGTGGCCTGGGTCATTGGGCACTTGAGTTGATTTCATGTCTTTGTTATTTTAAATAGTGTTGCTATAAACATTGGCATGCATGTATCTTTTCAAATTAGTGTTTTTGTTTTTTTGGATATATACCCAGAAGTAGAATTGCTGGGTCCTATGGTAGTTCTATTTTTAGTTTTTTGAGAAACCTCCATACTGTTTTCCACAATGGTTGCACCAATTTACATTCCTACCAAGAGTGCATGAGGGTTCAGTTTTCTCCACATCCTCTCCAATATTTGTTATTTGTAGACTTTTTGATGATAGTCATTCTGACAGATGTGAGGTGATATCTCTTTTTTTGATTCGCATTTCTCTAGTAATTAGCATTGTTGAGCATCTTTTCAATTATAAGAGAATGCTATTATAAAGGAAATTCTTCTCTGTTGTACACTTGATACTAATATAATATTGTAAATCAACTTTACTTAAATAAAAGAAGGAAATTCTGCTATTTGCAATAACATAGATGGAACTTGAGGGCACTATGTTAAGTGAAATAAGTCAGACACAGAAAGACAAATACTCTATTATCTCACTTATATATGGAACCTTTTTTTAACACTATTTATTTTATTTTTGGCCGCTTGGCACAGCTTGTGGGATTTTAGTTTCCCGACCAGGTATTGAACCCATGCCCTTGTCAGTGAAAGCACGGAGTCCTAAACACAGTACAACCAGGGAATTCCCCTGGAATGAGAAATCAAGCTCACAGAAAAAGAGATCAGATTTGCGGTTTCCAGTTTACAGAGTTGGGGCCTAAGGTGTGGGGGAATTGGATGAAGGCAGTCGAAACAAACAAATATCCACTTATAAGATAATAGTAGGGATATAATGTACAACATAATGACTGTAGGTAATAGTGCTGTGTGGTACATTTGAAAATTTTTAAGGGTGTTGATCCTAAGAGGTCTCATTATAAGAAGAAAAAACCTTTTTTTTCTTTTTTCTATCTATATATGATAATGGATTTAACTATTTTTTTTGGAAATAATTTCACAATACATTTAAGTCAACTGCATTATGCTGTATGTCTTAAACTTATACAGTTCTGTATGCCAATTATATCTCAATAAAGAAAAAGAGGGAAGGAAAGAAAAAATTATAGAAAGGAAGGAAGAATGGAACAAAAGAAGGAAGGATGGAAAGAACAAAGGAAAGAAAGATAGAAAGCTAGGAAAGAATAAAGGAAAGAAAAAATTTGAGCATACTAAAAAAATAAATAAAAGGATAATGAGACCACTATGAACAATTATATGCCAACAAATTGGACAAATTAGAATAAATGGATAAATCCTGAGAAACATACAACCTACCAATTGTGAATCATGAAGAAGTAGGAAATCTAAACACAGCAATAACAAGTTAAGGATATTGAATCAGTAATCAAAATCTTCCCAACAAAGAAAAGCCCAGGACCAGATGGCTTCATGGGTAAATTTTACCAATCACCTAAATAAGAATTAATATCAACCCTTTTCAAACTCTTCCAAAAAATATAAGAGGAAGGAACAGTGTCAAACTCATTTTACAAGCCCAGCACTACAATGATACCATGGTCATATAAGGATATTACAAGAAAACAATATCTCTGGTTAAATTATATACAAAACTATCAACGAAATACTGGCAAACAAAATTCAATACCTTATCATAAGGATCTTACATTATGAAAAAGTGTGCTTTATAGAGATGCAATTATTTGTTCAATATACAAAAATCAACAGATATGATACACCACATTAATTTATATGAAAGACAAAAATATGTTCATCTCAATGAGTGCAGAAAAAGATTTTGACAAAGTACAAGATCCTTTCGTGATAAATCCCTCAACAAATTGGGTATAGAAAGAATATACCTCAAAATCGTAAAGGCCATATCTGACAAAGCCACAGATAACAGTATACTCAACAGTGAAATGTTGAAAGGTTTCCTCCATGATGAGAAACAAGAAAAGGGTGCCCACTATCCCTGCTTCTATTCAACATATTACAGGAAGTCCTATCTAGAGCAATTCAGTCAAGATAAATAAATAAAAATTATCTAAATTGGAAAGGAAGAAGTAAAATTATTGAAGATGATATGATATATAGAATATTCTTAAGACGTAACAAAAAACTGTTGGAACTAATCAATGAATTCAATACAGTTGCAGTATATGAAATCAACATGCAGAAATCAATTGTGTTTTTATACATTAACAGTGAAATAGCTGAAAAAAATTTAAACATCTATTTACAATAGCACTGAAAATAATAAAATACTTGGGAATAAATTTAACAAAGGACGTGAAAGATCTGTACAATGACAACTACAAGATTTTGATGAAATACATTGAAGAAAACACAAACGTATAGAAAGTTATTCTGTGCACATGGATCAGAATAATTAATATTGTTAAACTGTCTGTACCACCTGAAACATCTATAGAATCTATGTAATCCCTATCAAAATTCCAATGTCATTTTTCACAGAAACAGAAAAAATAATCCTACAATGTGAATAGCAAAAACAAACAAAAATCCAGTTAAAAGTTGGCAGAGGACCTGAGTAGACATTTTACCAAAGAAACATACAAGTGGCCAACAAGTATGTAAAAATGTGCTCAACATCATTAATCATCTGGGAAATGAAAATCTAACCATGATCACTTCTCACCTCTTAGAGTGGCTATTATCAAGAAGTCAAGAGATAACAAACACGGGTGTGGATGTGGATAAAACATAACCATGGTACACTATTGATGGGAATGTAAATTGGTATATCCTCCTGGAAAACAATATGGAGTTTTCTTAAAAATTTAAAATAGAATTACCATATGATCCAGAAATCCCACTTCTTTTCTTTTTGAATTTTATTTAATTTATTTTTTATACAGCAGGTTCTTATTAGTTATCAATTTTATACCTGTTAGTATATATATGTCAATCCCATTCCCCCAATTCATCACATCACCACCACCACCACCACTTTCTCCCCTTGGGGTCCATACGTTTGTTCTTTATATCTGTGTCTCAATTTCTGCCCTGCAAACCAGTTCATCTGTACCATTTTTCCAGGTTCTACATATATGTGTTAATATATGATATTTGTTTTTCTCTTTCTGACTTACTTCACTCTGTATGACAGTTTCTAGATTTATCTACGTCTCTACAAATGACCCAATTTCATTCCATTTTATCGTTGAGTAATATTCCATCATATATATGTACCACATCTTCTTTATCCATTTGTCTGTCGATGGGCATTTAGGTTGCTTCCATGACCTGGCTATTGTAAATAGTGCTGCAATGAACATTGGGCTGCATATGTCTTTTTGAAATATATATTTTTTCTGGGTATATGCCCAGTAGTGGGATTGCTGGGTCATATGGTAATCCTATTTTTAGTTTTTTAAGGAACCTCCATACTGTTCTCCATACTGGCTGTATCAATTTACATTCCCACCAACAGTGCAAGAGCATTCACTTTTCTCCACACCCTCTCCAGAATTTGTTGTTTGTAAATTTTCTGATGATGCCCATTCTAACTGGTGTGAGGTGATACATCACTGTAGTTTTGATTTGCATTTTTCTGATAATTAGTGACATTGAGCAGCTTTTCATGTGCTTCTTGGTCATCTGTATGTCCTCTTTGGAGAAATGTCTATTTAGGTCTTCTGTCCATTGTTTGATTAGTTTTTTTTTTAATATTGAGCTGCATGAACGGTTTATATATGTTGGAGATTAATCCTTTGTTCGTTGATTCATTAGCAAATATTTTTTCCCGTTCTGAGGGTTGTCTTTTCATCTCGTTTGTGGTTTCTTTTGCTTTGCAAAAGTTTTAAGTTTCATTAGGTCCCATTTGTTTATTTTTGTTTTTATTTCCATTACTCTAGGAGGTGGATCAAAAAACATCTTGCTGTAATTTATGTCAAAGTGTGTTCTTCCTATGTTTTCCTCTAAGAGTTTTTTGGTGTCTGGTCTTACATTTAGGTCTTTAATCCATTTTGAGTTCATTTTTGTATATGGTGTTAGGGAGTGTTCTAATTTCATTCTTTTACATGTAGCCGTCCAGTTTTCCCAGCACCACTTATTGAAGAGGCTCTCTTTTCTCCATTGTATATCCTTGCCTCCTTTGTAATAGATTAGTTGACTATAGGTGTGTGGGTTTGTCTCTGGCTTTCTATCCTGTTCCATTGATCTATATTTCTGTTTTTTTGCCAGTACCATATTGTCTTGATTACTGTAGCTTTGTAGTATAGTCTGAATCAGGAACTCTCATTCCTCCAGCTCCATTTTTTTCCCTCAAGACTGCTTTGGCTATTCGGGGTCTTTTGTGTCTCCATACAAATTTTAAGATTTTTTTTTGTTCTAGTTCTCTAAAAAATGCCATTGGTAATTTGATAGGGATTGCATTGAATCTGTAGAAGCAATCCCATTTCTGAAAGAGGTGAATTCACTCTCTTGAACAGGTATGTGTTTTTCCATATTCAATTCAGCATTATTCACAATAACCAAGACATAGAAACAACCTAAGTTTCCTTTGACAGATGAATGGATAATAAAAATGTTATATATATATATATATATATATACACACACACACACACATATATATATATATAGTTGAATATTATTCAGCTATCAACAAGAAGGAAATCCTGCCATTTTCAGTAACATGGATGGACCTTTTAGCCATATTGTTAAGTGAAATAAGTCAAAGACACATATTCTATATTCTTACTTTTATGTGAAATCTAAAAACATCAAACACATAGAAACAGAGAGTAGAATTGTGTTTGCCAAGGCATGAGTCATGGGCAAAATACAGTGATGTTGGTCTAAGATTATAAACTTTCAGTTATAAGATGAACAGATTCTGGGGACCTAATAAATAGCATGGTGAGTATAGTTAACAATACTGTATTGTACACTTGAGAGTTGCTATGAGAGTAGAACTTTAATATTCTCACTATAACAACAACAAAATGGTAATTATGTTAGGTGAACGACATGTTAAGTAACCTTATTGTGGTAAAAAATTCACAATATATGTGTATCAAACCGCCACATTGTATACCTTAAACTTACACAATATTATTTGTCAATTTTATCTGAATATAGCTGGGTTAAGGGAAAAGAAAATATAATTTGAAGAAAATGTTGAGGGAAAATATCCCATCTACAAATAAGATGATAGCAACAGGTCCAGATAGTCAGCATGAGGAGCCAAACCTTCAGGTCAGTTCTCATTTCACCCCTCACCTCTTGAAAAGTGCAAAAAGCCTGTGTTCTGGGTCTCTCATTCTTAGCTATTCTGGCTTCTTATGATCCCTTGTCCAAGATGCAATAGTTACTTGCTGTGGTTTCACCAGGATATGCACCTTAACTCTTGCTGACCTACTCATTCTTCTAAAAATGTACCTGGTCCCATTCTCTTCTATCCCCACTCACTCTCTGCCCAGTGACTGTAGCTAATCTGATAAATGAATCAGGGTAATGTAATTGTAGGTGTTCAAATATGAATATACATATTAACTGTCCCAAGTAACTCCTGTGTATTTTTTTAACATATTTCAGAAGAGAAGTGCCTTTGGGTTCACTGTTCCTTTAACCATATTCTCTGACAGCCCTACAAGATGCTTCCCTCCTGAATTCTTACAGATTTATTTTAAACCCTCAAGCCAAGGTTCTTCATTTCTCTTAATACAAAGGCACAGTAATCTGGTTGGTCTGGATCCTTCCAAAACAATATTGTTTGAAGATCTTTCCATACAGGTTAATATGGATCTACCCCATTCCCATTGACTGCTGCATTATGTTCCACAGTATAACTTATACCATAGTTTATTTTCATTCCCCTTTTGATAGATGTTTAGGTTATTTATATTTTTTCATGATTATAATCAATGCTGAAATAAACATCTTTATTGTATATGCACCAACCTCTCTGTAGACACTCAAAAGTGAAATTTCAGGGACATAGAGTATTTGGTCTTTTTGGTAACAATAAACAAAGAAAAAGTTCCCTCCAGTATGACTACCATTTTTTATCTTCAGCCAGTAGTGTATAATAATTACCCATTTCCATATATTTTGCCAACACTTGTTCTTATGAAACTTGTAAATATTTTCCAGTCAAATGAGTGGAAAATTGTTCTCATTTTACTTTTTATTATTTATTTTTAAATTTTTATTGGAGTATAGTTTATTTAAAATATTGCATTAGTTTCTGCTGTACAGCTAAGTGAATCAGTTATACATATACATATATACACCCTTTCTAAGATTATTTTCCCATATAGGTCATTACAGAGTATTGAGAAGAGTTCCCTGTGCTATACAGTAGGTCCTTATTAGTTATCTATTTTATATATAGTAGTGTGTATATATGTCAATCCCAATCTCCCAATTTATCCCTCCCCCCTTTTCCCCTCTGGTAACAATGTTTGTTTTCTACATATGTGACTCTATTTCTGTTTATAAATAAGTTCATTTGTCCTATTTTTTTTTAGATTTCACATGTAAGCAATATCATATTTGTTTTTCTCTGTCTAACTTACTTCACTCAGTATGACAATCTCTAGGTCCATTCATATTGCTGCAAATGACATTATTTTGTTATTTTTAAATTGAATTTCCATGATTAGTAGTGAGGTCAAACATCTTTTTATAGGTTTATTGCCTATATAAAATCCATCTGTGAATTGTTAATTTTTTATTCATGTTGCATTTTTAAATTATTTGTATGATTTTTATATGTACTAGACATAAATCTTGTGTTATATGTGGCTACCTTAACTTTTTATGTTATTTTTACTGTTTAAATGGTTTTAATTTTCAGTAATATGGAACATATATCTATTATGAGACTTAAGAGATTACTGTGTTTTTTTTTCATGCTGGTATCCCCTCTTAAGGAGTGAATTTCTTGAGAGCAGCTGTGTTTTATTCATGTCCATAGGAACAAGCAAAAAGCCTGGATTATTGGTAGCTTTTCAGTCAATGTATTTGTAGCATCGAGTTGATGATGCTTTTAACCCAAAGGGATGACAGTGACTCTCAGAATAAATAAATGAGTAAAAAGAAATTTTGGGGAAACTTATAAAGCTTGAGATTCCTTGTTTTATATAATTTGTAGTAATAATCCCTTTCTGTCAACTCCAAGAAAAGTTACTCTTCAATCTGTTCTTCTAGATCTTGGTCTAAATCTCTCACAGTATTTCTCCCTTTTACCTTTTTCCCCAGCATGTCTCTGAGAGATGAAGTTTCCCAAAGCAGAATCAGCTTCCCAGATCCCCACCCAGGGGTGGTATTTGTATCGAGGTAGCTTTGAAGTTTAAAGCTGTCCCAATACCCTACTCTCTTGAATTCCTTCTCAGGAAAAAACAAGATGGTGAAGGGAACAGGGATAGGCAGGGAAACCTTACCAGCTGAGCCTGTATCATACAGGGTGATTCTCTGTAAGAAATATGCAAAAGGAGCACAGTCTCCATGCAGTCCCATTCAGGGACATGCTGAATAGATTTCCAAGAATGGAGAGGGCCTCATGTACTTAGAGAAATTATTGTGTTTAAGACAGCCCAGCTTCCTTTCTTGCCCCATGCTAGTATAAAGTAGTTTCACCATAACTTTACCCAGTTAAGGGAAGGAAAACGAAAACGATTTATTGGTGCCATGCAATGTTGTGGAAACGTAAATGAAGACAAATTCAAGATAACAGCCATGGATTCTGAAGTTTCAAATATTTTTTTATTAATAAAAAGTACAATAATCAAACGTAACAAGATTGTTTAGTTCCCAAACATACACCCTGCCTGGATGCCACAGAGGAAATGTCCCATTGAACGAGAACGTAGTAATCTATAAGTGACCATGCTAACTGAGGCAGTTTTTGAGTATCTCCAGGGACCTAACAGGCTTGAATATGAGAGATTGCTCACAATCTTAGTCTCACAGCCATGTCACTGGAGCAAGAACTAGTATAAAATAGAGAAAAAACAGGGTGCTGCTCTAAAGTACTGAAATAACAAGGCAGAGACATGAGTTATAAATACTAAAGCTTAATATGCTGTTCTATAACTTCTTTAAACAAACAATGACAAAAAACAATCAATCATTTCACTGCAGGCTCCTTTCCCCAACACAAAAATGAACAGTCAATTTCTGGCACTGTTTTCCCACTGTGTCCTCCTGTCAAAAAACAAGGATGGACACCACTAGGGATTCTCTTCCTCTTTTTATTCAGAAATACAATGAAAACAGCACTGCATACAACATAGTTATAACGTCCAAAACAACTACTTATACTGATCCTGGGAAACATCTACTGGAAAGGAAGGAGAGTTTCTTAATAAACAAAATAGTGTCTCTCCCCCTGTCCCCAACCCACCACCAGAAAAAGAAATGGGAGGTAAAACCAGTATTTGAGAATCAAAGAAATATCCTGCCACTAGTATAAGTTCTATTCTCTTCCGTCCCACTCCCACCCCAACCACCCCACCCCACTTCCCTTCTACCTATACTGTTCAGAATATAATAAGTGTGGAAAGACAAAATGTAACTGGTGATGCTGGACTGGCCAAAGTTTGAAGGGCTGTGGGAGATTGCCTCTGTGCTTCTGACAGGGTGACATGTAATGTGGTCCAGGCAGAGTGAGGAAAGGGGAAGAATACAGCTTTTACAGCAATGGATTTTGCCTACTTATTCCTTTAGACCCTAATATGCTTTGAGTATAAAAACAGATGAGAATCTTATAGTTAGCAATGAAGAGAATGTAGGGAAAGTGAGAGGAAGAGATAATATTGCTTCCAGTGACCACTCTTCAATTATCCTTTTTACTTACTCAAATTTAGCTCTTTATCATCCAGGAAGCCTAATCCTCTCCTTTTTCTAGGGTAAATATAGAGTACTATAATTATCATCATAATGGTAATCATAATACTTTGTTGTTCATTTAAGGATCACTTGTAATTTTTGCCAACATCCATTAATGAGAATCCTCACAACAATCCTGTGAGGTAGGTATTTGGATCCCCATTTTACAGATGGGTTAACTGAGGCACAGAGAGGCGATGTGACTTGCCTAAGATCAATAAAGTGAGAGATGGGAAAATATGGAAGAGAGGTAACTTAGGGTAGCACCTCTATTGTCAGAGAGCCATATTTACCAGTGAGAAAAGACAGTGCTAAGTGTTTCTTTAAATTGGGCACAGCTACTTTCTTCAGTATACCTATTTCTATATAGCTATTAACACACTAGGGAGGATCAATAGTTTCCCTTGGCTTATTAAAGATTAGATCAATTCCCAATGGTTTTGCTCTTCGGAAAACCTTTTGAGGGTAGGATACACCCCAAGTTCCTGGAACTCAGGTCATCGAAATCTCTAACTCCTGAATTTTGCAGATCACTTTGTTTCAAAGAGCTGTTAGAGTTCTAAAACTGTTACTATCATGTACATAAGCACTGTGTTCTAAGTGTTCCCACAGGTGTACAGGCTAACAATTCAGATACCACTATACAGGTACTCTGGAACTGAACAAGTAAGTAAGTAGATGGCAACGTGTGGGAGCCAGGTTTCTCACTGTTGGAGTGGAAGGTTAGAGTGAACAAAGGCAAAAGGCTAGGATAAGATGATCCATGTGGTAAGGGATTGGAGTAGGAGACATCAGTATGAACTCATGTTTAGCTTAATAAAGATATGGATGATTACATACAGAAACATTTGTAGATATGTATGTATAGATATACATGGGTTAGTGCACACACATATATTTCCTTGCTCTGTTAGCTGAGATGACTTAGAAGCAAAAATACAAGTAGCAACAAGCATACCTAATGCCCAGATCTTCATTTCTAATACAATTCTCCATTAAAAGAAACCAGGACTCCTTAAAGAAATGGTTGATTACAGGATTCGGCAAAAAAAATATAGAGGATGAGCTTGCAGCATCTTGTAGTGCTGGAAAATAAAGGTGTGCTAAAAAAAAGATGGGGGTCTGTCAAAAGAACATGGAAATCAACCCAAAAGAGTGCCCAACGACCAACGCTGGAACAATTTGAGTAACAAAATAAGTTGCATTGGACTATAACCCAAAGTACTAAATAAATATCCATAAGTCCATACTGATACAAGAAAATGATTGCATAAATAAATAAATGAGGGAGAAAAGACAACTCTACCACACAGAATTCCAAATAATTTATGTAGATACTCACCCTCAGGCATGTAGTGCATAGCTAACCACTCCTTAAGTGTGGGCTGCACATAGTGATTTCCTTCCAAAGGGTTTCCTTCCACCTTATGGAAGTGATTTCCTTCCACCTTATGGAAGGTGGGGTGGAATACAGAGGAGAAATCTGACAAACACTATCTCAGCCAGGTGATCAAGATTAACATCAAGGGTATAAGTCATGTTAATATGATGTGATGAAAATGGCAGTTCACCTCTGTGGTCTTCCTCCCCCAAACCTATAAGCTCAGTTTAATCATGAGAAAAACATCAGACAGATATTAATTGAGGGACCCCTTGAAACTGCCAAGGTCATAGGAAACAAGGAAAGTCTGAGAAATTGTCACAACCAAGAGAAGCCTAAGGATATATGACTACTAAATGTGATGTGGTATCCTGAACAGGATGCTGGAAAAGAAAAAGGATATTAGGTAAAAACTAAGAAAATCTGAATGAAGTGTGGACTTTAATTAATAATAATGTATCATTACTTCATTAATTGCAACAAATGTACATCTAATGAAAGATGTTAGTAATAGGGAAAACTGGGTTTGAGATATAGGGAAACTCTGTACTATCTTCAGAATTTTTCTGTAAATCTAAAACTGTTTTAAAATAAAAACTTTATTTAAAAAGAATTTAAGAATTTATTCTCACAAACCTTTCTGTCTTGCCTATAATGCACTCCACCTAATGTACTCAGCAGTTCATATTCTTCATAGTTTTTCCTGAATTTTCCAATCATAATTATCAATAGTAATGTTCAATTGCCAATCATCTACAAATGGAGGAATTCCACTGCAATAAATTCCAAGATATTATTCAACCCTATCGATCAAGGCCATTTTCCATGCCCTAGGCAACTGTCCACATAATGGTGGTTAGCTGGTGTGAGCACAGCAAATTCAATTAATTCCAAATGCTACCTAAGAGAGACAATTATTTTCCATCTCACTGTCTATTTAGCAAAGTTCCATGTGCTTTTGGTGTGGTACAGTATTATACTGTATTCGAGTACCTGTGCTCCATGAAATACTCTTAATGAATGTTGATATATTTCTTAAAGAATATGGAAATAATTTGTAAAGATTTTATCATTATTTGGAGGGAAGAGAGCAATGAAAATAGGGTTAGAATTGTTTCCTGACCATAGACAATTAATAAAGCATTAACAAAGTCCCTCATTACTTTGCAGGAAAAAATTTGAATAAAGACTTAGAGATACCAATATTTGGAATTCTAATTTGATTATCCTAGTTAGTACAACACTATGTTTTATAGTCTTTATTTATAAATAGATCATATGCTCCAATGCAAAAGATCCTGATGGGCACAGGTCAGTTATGAACTCTGGAAAAGGAGTCTAAAATCCAAACTCTGGAGAAAATGGGTAAGCCCTTAGACTCTACTGTGAAATACCATATCAACTACTCAATTATAAGCTTAACTTATGTATGATGGCAATTCACCTTTAACAACATGTCTTACACCTGCATAGAAGTCCCCTTTAACAGATTGGCCCTAGATATTTCCTAGTGCTTTAACAATTAGTCTACAGTGTGGAACTTGCACACTTAAAGTCAGGGTAAAACTTATATCAAAATAACAAGGCTAAAATAGTAAAAATCTACATATCATTTTGAAAAATACAGGTAGTCCTTAAATTTATGAGGGTTTATGGTCTGAAAAGACACTGTAACTTGAAATGAGGTAAAGCAAACCTGAGATATTATAGAAAGTGTTAGAATAGAAAAACTGTGTTCCTAATGTTATATATCAACGACCACAAGCACATTTTACTTACAATTTAGTCAACTGTAAATGATTTTGTGAGTGGTCTAAATTTTTCTGAAGCCTAACATATAAACTTGGACAAATACTGCAACCAATCATGTAAATTTTTCTTTAATTTGGTTTAATAATGTGATCCCTGGGAGAATGGGTGTGCAGGTCTGTAAGGCCTCAAGGAAACATCTGGGGAAGGAATCTGACCCGTATTTGTCTCATCTGTAAAATATTAATGATGGGTAGGACTAGATAGCTAATAGGATCCCTTCTTGGTGCTAGAATTCTATGATTTAGTCAGACTAGGTGGCCTTGGGAAGTAATGACCTGAAGTATTCAAGAGAGACTTGTTGAATATGTGCCAAGGAAAAGGGGTACCGTATGAAGACAACCTTTTCCAGGAGAGAGGCTGTGTCCACAATTAAGTGATGCAAACCTCCCCTCCCTGACCCCAGGAGAGGAAATATGCCATGTGGAGGTAGATCTGAGGTCCAGGGCCTGGAACAGAGGGTTTTATGTCCCAGAGACTATTATAAAACATTGATTGGGTAAACAAGTGTGTATATTATGCAACATGCTATAATGGCTAAAATAAATGGCTTAGATGTTCATAGCAGTTGCAGAACATCAAATTGCTTTCTGTTTGTCAGTTTTCACTAAATGCCTCTTATAGTTCCTTTTGAAACATAGGAATGCATGCTAATAATGCCATGTACTTAACATATTTTTTTCTTCCAACCCCTCACCTCTGTATAACGTGGCCCCAGTGTGTCATTTCTCATCATGCAATATGCACATAACAGTTGCTTTATGTAAACAGAAGAATAAACAGTACAGTGTAGCCCCTCAAGACATTGTCTCAACAGATTGCCATTTGAATGAGACTTGTGATTATAGCACTTTTGATATCCTATCCATAAAAAGTCCTCCTCTATTTGTTTTCAGGATCATCCTGGGTCTACTTGTTCCTGTCACTGCCCAACTTACTCTCCTGGAACACTTTTTACCCTACTGGCACGTCGATGTGTGCTTTGAATTTTTGTTCAAATTTAACAAAACAAAGAATGTAATTGTGCAGCAAAATCTTTAATCCTGAAGGAGGAGGAGGAAGAAGAGGAGGAAAAGGAGAAGAACAAAAAGATCCTTTCATTCCCTTTGATGGACTAAAGAAGCAAGAAGCACCAGCACTGTCTGAAAACCAAACTGTAAGAACAAATAGGATTGGCTTTACAAAACCTTGGAGCTTGGTATGGGACTCAGCTTATTCACTGAGAATGTGCCCTATACTCAGGACCCAAATCCCTGTAAATCTTACCAGCCAACTACAATGTTATGCCCTCTTCTGTCTAGGAACTTGAAAAAAGTCAATTTAGGACACTACCAACCACTTTGATGTACTGATTCAGAAATATGATAAGAATTCTATAAAACAAGAGGAAAATAAGAACAAAAAGCAGCGTATGTTTGTTCACAGCCTTGAATTTGATTCCTGTTTTCTTATTGTAGGAAAAATGTCCTATCTCATAACAGGGACGGGAGGGGGGCAACCATGGGTGCCGCACTGGAATTCAACCCATGCGGAGGTTGAAAAAACTGGGGACTGGTCAGTGGAGAAATGAACGTGGAATATAAAGAGTCCCTATGGAAGATCAGCTATATTTTCCTCCAGTTTCGTCAGCCTGGCTCAGTGAACTGTTCCAATCCCATCCCAGAGGCAAGCTGAGTCAAAGAGGAAAAGATGGTCATGATCCCATTGCGCGCGCGCGCGCACACACACACACACACACACACACACACACACACACACACACACAAGAAAGAGACCAGTGCAGCTCTTCTAGTGCAGTCTGTGCCGCTCACATGGTGTCATGGCGCCGGCGGTGCAGAGACAGGTGGTCAGAGCGAGAAAAGCTACGATTGCAGTCTGTGCACCGGAAAGGCTTGATGCCTGTGTGCTTGCGGAAATGGCGGGTTAGCTCATCTGAGCGAGCAAATTTCCAGGAGCAGCCATCCCAGGTGCATTTATAAGGCTTCTCTCCTAAAAAAGGGAATATGACAAAACAAAGGGAGTCAGATAAGAGACGTTTGGATCCCGAAAAGATAACAGAGTACATAACCTTTTATAAAGTCAAAAAATTAAGCAATCACTTTAAAGACATGTTCTCTTTCACCTTTACTGAAGTCCCAAAGAGAAGCCACGATGGTTGAATGGAAAACACATAGGCTGTGCCTCAAACAGGCCTTTGCTTGAATCCTGGCTCTAGTACATAGTAGTTGTGTGACCTTAAATAAGTCACTTCTCCCTGGCTGGATCTCTGTTTTTTCATCTCTAAAGAGGGATAAAAATATCTCACAAGGTTGTATGAAACATTTTATCCTTTAAACACAGCCAATAAATGATAAAGCTGGGATCAAAACCCAAATCTTTGACATTTTCCACTATACCACACGGTAGTAACTGTATTTTCTCCTCTAATAGCTCCCCAAAAATAATAGTCTAAAATAGAGCTATACACACAGGAAGAATGTGTGGTTCACTGGAATGGGTCTTCAGTTAAGACTACAGGCCTTTTTCTGTGAAAGATCAGAAACTCAGTGGCATGGAATGGGGGGAGGAGAAGTGTCAAGTCAAACTTTTTGAAATAGTTACATGCTTGCTCAGTACCCCCAGGTTGCACCTGGGTTATATATGGAATATGTATGCTTTGGGTAGAAAACTGTATGAAAAAAAAGTAATATAAAAAACATTAACACAGTATAACCCCATAATGGTGTATATGTCACATAACACATATTTATATACTCAGAATAAAGGCAATATCAACACACTTAAATATAAATTATGAGAGGAATTATTAACAGTGAGTGAATATCTGGAAAGTGAGGATGAGAATGAGAAGAGAAGATGAGAATCAGGTGAGAAGAGGATTTTTACTTTTCACCTTCCTGTATTGTTGGAATGTTTTAAAAATCATGTAGCTGTATCTTATAATAAAAATTTAAACGTAAAAAGGTAAGACGGTATGAGCAAAAAATAAATATTAACTATGGTTAAGTTAAGATTATGGGGTTAGGGTAACGATTGTTTTCTTTTTAATGTGCTTCTCTACTTCCCATCTTCTATGATGAGCATGTATAATCTTATAATCATAAATAAGAGATAATGTAGGTATTGGGTTGGCCAAAAAGTTCGTTTGGGTTTTTCTGTAACATCTTATGGAAAAACTTGAATGAACGTTTTAGCCAACCTGTACAAAATGTATTGGTATTTTAATGGTCTTTCTTACTTTGGCTCTTTCTCCTCTTCTCCTTATAAATACTCCAGAGCATTTTATTTTATGTTGTTCTAAATTCTGGTGGCAATCTTATTTGCATATGCTGTTTTTCAACTTACTGCTCAACACATCAATCCTCCTAAGTGCTTACTAATTAACTGTACAGCTTTCAAACAATGGGCAACAGAATGGAATTCACTCTGACTCACAGTTGTGGAAAATACCAAGGCAACTATTTTGAGGATTAAATATGCCAATTACTGATCATTTCAATATACAGAAATTGCTGCATTAGCTGCTAAGAAGAATGAGATAGAGTTGGATGTAGTGAGAACAAAAGACGGCCAATGAAATGTTATAAAATGAAAAGAAAAAGCTACTGAATGGCTATGCACCACACACATACACACACACAGAGTAGGATCCCATTTATGTTCTCTAAACTTCTCTACCTCTGTGTCTCTGTGTCTGTCTCTCTGTTTTTCTCTCTCTCCCTCTCTCACACACACACAACCCCCAAACAAAGAGAAAAGATCTGGAAGACTACACAGCAAAATACCAGTGGAAAGGAGAATGAGACTGTAGATGGTGTTTAGTGTGTAAATGGGATTTTTCAGTTTGGTCTATATAATTCCATTCCATCTCCACACCTCCAAACACTGCTATACATTTTGTTGCAATCTCTCAAGAATTTCTCTTACTTCTATCTTCTCTACAATCAAATGAAGAAAATTTGACTTGTAAAGCAGTGACACCCTGTGGTGATAAGAGCTCATTGCTAGAATACACAGATTACACAATTCAGCAAGGAGACCAATTTTTCCTATTGCAAAAGCTGTTACCTTTTATTATCATTGAACAGGCTCCTGTTTGTGCTAATGCATTTCATGTGGTACAACTCAACTCATGACCTTCATCAATACATCATCGATATTGAAGGACAAAACATACATAGGGAAAATAATAATATAAAATGTACATATTAGGGGCTTCCCTGGTGGCACAGTGGTTGAGAGTCCACCTGCCGATGCAGGGGACACAGGTTCGTGCCCTGGTCCGGGAAGATCCCACAGGCCGCGGAGCGGCTGGACCCATGAGCCATGGCCGCTGAGCCTGCGCGTCCGGAGCCTGTGCTCCGCAACGGGAGAGGCCACAACAGTGAGAAGCCCGCGTACCGCAAAAAAAAAAAATGTACATATTAGCTATGTGACAAAGTATGATATAAGTTCCAAGGCTTAATAATCTGTGCGCTAGTGTGAAGGCATTAAGCTTGAAACATGGGTAGGTTTAGATGGGTAGAACAGTAGGTGAAAAGCAACCCAGTCAGTTGGGGGCATGGGCTGGTAGGCCCATAAATGATGCATGGGGCATGGGATCAGCCATCCTGAATTCTGTAAAAATCTTTACAGAATTTCCATGAGATGGTCCCTATTACAAAGGCCAGACTAAAGAATTTGGATTTTAGCATGAAATGTAGTGACATACCAAAGAGGGGGGCAGTGAGAGTAGTCTGCCTCAGATATAGGCAATAAGGGGGATGCATTGACTATAAAGAATTTTAAAACAAAATAAACTAAACGTTTGCTCTTTGTTATCATCATGTTCCAGTTGTAAGTCAATGATAAGATACTCCTTCTGGCTATGACATCTCCCACTGCCCTGTCCCTCTTGGTACACCACTGCCAGAAGGCAGTGGTTGGGGGGTGGGGGGAGTGTGCAACACTAAACACCTTTTGAACTTGAGAGTGACTTGATCAAATCTGAATGTTGAAATGATCTAGCCATGATATGCAAGATGGATTACAATGAATACAAGGCTACTGGTGTAATCTATTGTCTGGCACATACTGGTACTCAAATCATTTATTGATTTGATGAAGGAATCAATAATAAATGTAACAGAAGATTGAAGTAAATAAAATCAGAAATAAGAGAAGAGACATTACAATGGATGCCACAAAAATAAAAAGGATTATAAGGGACAATTATAAACAGTTATATGCCAAAAACTAGACAACTTATAAGAAATGGATAAATTCCTAGAAACATAACCTACAAAAACTGAATTAAAACATAGTAAGCTTGAATAGATCAATAAAAAATAAGGAAATTGAATCAGTAATAAAAAATCTCTAAACAAAGAAAACCCCAGGACCAGAGGTCTTCACAAGTGAATTCTACACCCAAAGAATTTATACTAATTCTCCTTAAATCTTCCAAAAAATGGGAGAGGAAGGAACACTTCCAAACTCATTCCATGAGAACAGCATCACCCTGATATCAAAACCAAACAAAGCAGAAGATAAGAAAACTATAGGCCAATATCCTTGATGAATATACATGCAAAAATCCTCAATAAAATCCTAGCAAACTGAATTCCACTGTACACTAAAAAGACTATAGGGGGCTTCCCTGGTGGCGCAGTGGTTGAGAGTCTGCCTGCCGATGCAGGGGACACAGGTTCGTGCCCTGGTCCGGGAAGATCCCACAGGCCGCGGAGCGGCTGGGCCCATGAGCCATGGCCGCTGAGCCTGCGCGTCCGGAGCCTGTGCTTCGCAATGGGAGAGGCCACGACAGTGAGAGGCCCATGTACCACAAAAAAAAAAAAAAAAGATTATACACCATGATCAAGTTGGACTTATCCCTGGGATGATGCAAGGATGGTTCGATATACTTAAATCAATGAACGTGATAAAACACATTAACAAATTTAAGAAAAAATCTGCATGATCATCTTAATAGATGGAGTAAAAGCACTTGAAAAAGTTCAGTATCCATTCATAATTAAAATGCTCAACAAAGTAGGTATATAAGAACTTACTTCAACACAAGACACACATGACAACAACTAACATCACAATCAATAGCAAAAAACTAAAAGCTTTTGTCCTAAGATCCAGCACAAGGTAAGGAAGCTGACTCTTCCCCTTTCTTTTCTTCATCGTACTGGAACTCGTAGCCATAGCATTATACAAGAAAAGGAAATAAAAAAGTCACCCAAGATGCTCAACATCACTAATTATTAGAGAAATGCAAATAAAAATTACAATGAGGTACTACCTCACACTGGTCAGAATGACCATCATTAAAAAGTCTACAAACAACAAATGGTGGAGAGGGTGTGGAGAAAAGGGAATCCTCCTACATTATTGGTGGGAATATAAGTTGGTATAGCCACTATGGAAAACAGTATGGAGTTTCCTTAAAAAACTTAAAGGAAAGTTGTCATATGATCCAGCAATCCCATTCCTTGGCATATATCTGGACAAAACTAAAATTCAAAAAGATACATGCAACCCCTATGTTCATAGCAGCACTATTCATGATAGCCAAGACATGGAAACAACCTAAATGTCCATAGCCAGATGAATGGATAAAGAAGATGTGGTACATATATACAATGGAATATTACTCAGCCATAAAAAAGAATGAAATAATGCCATTTACAGCAACATGGATGGACCTGGAGATTATCATACTAAGTGAAGTAAGCAAGAGAACGACAAATACCATACGATATCATTTATATGTGGAATCTAAAATGTGACACAAATGAACCCATCTGTGAAACAAAAATAGATTCACAGACATAGAGATCAGACTTATGGCCAAAGGGGAGGGAGTGTGGGGGAGGGATGGATTGGGAGTTTAGTGTTAGCAGATGCAAACTATTATATATAGAGTAGATAAACAAGGTCCTACTGTATAGCACAGGGAACTATATTAAATATCCTGTGATAAACCATAATGGAAAAGAATATAAAAAAGAATGTATTCGTATGTATAACTGAATCACTTTGCTCTACAACAGAAATTAATGCAACATTGTAAATCAACTACACTTCAGTAAATGAAAGACACCCAAAACAGAAAGGAAGAAAAAAGTTATCTTCATTTGCAGATGATATGATCATATATATAAACAACACCAATTTTTTTAACATCTTTATTGGAGTATAATTCCTTTACAATGATGTGTTAGTTTCTGCTTTATAACAAAGTGAATCAGTTATACATACACATATGTTCCCATATCTCTTTCCTCTTGTGTCTCCCTCCCTCCCACCCTCCCTATCCCACCCCTCTAGGTGGTCACAAACCACTGAGCTGATCTCCCTGTGTTATGTGGTTGCTTCCCACCAGTGATCTATTTTATGTTTGGTAGTGTATGTCTGTCCATGCCACTCTCTCACTTTGTCACAGCTTACCCTTCCCCCTCCCCCTATCCTCAAGTCCATTCTCTAGTAGGTCTGTGTCTTTATTCCCATCTTACCCCTATGTTCTTCACGACTTTTTTTGTTTGTTTTCTTAGATTCCATATATATGTGTTAACATACAGTATTTGTTTTGCTCTTTCTGACTTACTTCAACAGCAAATTTTAAACAAACAAAAACTGACCTAATTAAAGGATTTAGAATTAATTATTCAGTAAACTTGCAATATACAAAATCAAAAGAGAAAAATCACTCATGTTTCTAAACACAAACAACAAAATATCTGAAACAGAAGTGAAGCAAACAATACAATTCAAAATAGCTACAAAAAGAATAAAATAGGAATAAATTTAACCAATGAGGTTAGAGACTTGTACACAGAAAATTATACAACACCAATGAAGGAAATTAAAGAAGGTACAGACATCTTTCCATCTGGAAAGATATCGCATGTTCGTGGATTGGTAAAATTAATATTGTTAAGATATCCATAACTCAAAATGACCTACAGATTCAATGTGGCTCCTACCAAAACCCCAATGGTGTTCTTTACAGTAATAGAAAAAAGAATTTTAAAGTTCATGTGGAACTGCAAAAGACCCTGAATAGCCAAAGCAATTTTGATAAAAAATAATAAGGTTGGAGGCATTCCAAGTCCTGATTTCAAAATATATTACAAAGCTACAGTAATCAAAATAGTAAAGTACTGACATGAAAATAGAGATATAGACCAATGGAATAGAGAGCTCAGATAGAAATACATGCATCTATAGTCAATTGATCTTCAACAACGTGTCTATAACAAACAATGAGAGAATAATGTCTTTGATGAATGGTGTTGGAAAAACTGGATATCCACATACAGAAGAATGAAATTGGACCCTTATCTCATATCATATACAAAAATAAGCTCAAAATGGATTAACATCTAAAATGTAAAACCAGAAACCATAAAATTACAGAAGTAAACATAGGGGGGAAGCTTCTTTTATTGAAGTATAATTGATTTACAATGTTGTGTTAGTTTCAGGTGTAGAGCAAAATGAACTGAATCATTTCACTGTACACCTGAAACTAATACAACATTGTAAATATAAATAAATAAATATATATATTTGAAGTTATATTTATACATGTATATTTCTTACCAGATTATTTTCCGTTACAAGTTATTACAAGATACTGAATATAACTCCCTATGTTATGCAGTATATCCTTGTTTCTTATCTATTTTAAGTATAGTAGTTTGTATCTGTTAATCCCATAAATCTAAATTATCCCTCCCATAATCCTTTCCCCTTTGGTAACCATAAGTTTGTTTTCTATGTCTATGAGTCTGTTTCTATTTTGTATAGAGATTCCTTTGTATTACTTTTCAGATTCCACATGTAAGTGATATCATATATTTGTCTTTGTCTGACTTACTTCACTAAGTATAATATTCTCTAGGTCCATCCATGTTGCTTGAAATGACAATATTTCATTCTTTTTTATGGCTGAGTAATATTCCATTATATATATACCACATCTTCTCAAACCAATCCTCTGTTGATGGGTAACTGTTTTTTTTCCCGTGTCTTGGCTGTTTTAAATAGTGCTGCTATGAACATGGGGTGCACGTATCTTTTCAAATTAGAGTTTTTATCTTTTCTGTATATATAACCAGGAATGGGATTGCTGTATCATATAGTAGCTTTACTTTTAGTTTTTAAAGGAATCTCCATACTGTTTTCAACAGTGGCTGCACCAATTTACATTCCCACGAACAATATAAGAGGGTTCCCTTTTCTCCACACCCTCTCCAACATTTACTATTTGTAGATTTTGATGATAGCCATTTTGACTAGTGTGAGATGATACCTCATTGTGGTTTTGATTTGCATTTCTCTAATAATTAGCAATGTTGAGCATCTTTTCATGTCCCTGATGTCCAACTGTATGTCTTCTTTGGAGAAATGTCTGTTTAAGTCTTCTGCCCATTTCTTGATTGAGTTGTTTGTTCTTTTAATATTGAGTTATATGTTTGTGTATTTTGGAAATTAACCCATTGTTGGTTACATCATTTGCAAATATTTTCTTCAATTCCATAGGTTGTCTTTTCATTTTCTTTATGATTTTCATTGTTGTGCAAAAGAGTTTAAGTTTTATTAGGTCCAACTTATTTTTGCTTTTTTCCCTTTTGCATTGGGAGACTGATGTAAGAAAATGTTCCTATGATTTATGTCCAAGAATGTTTTCCCTATGTTCTCCTCTAGGAGTTGTATGGTGTCATGTCTTATATTTAGGTCTTTAAACCATTTTGAGTTTATTTTTGTATATGGTGTGAGGCAGTGTTCTAATTTCATTGATTTACATTAAACTGTCCAACTTTCCCAACACCACTTGTTGAAGAGACTGTCTTTTCTCCATTGTACGTTCTTGCCTCCTTTGTCATAGATTAATTGACCATAGGTGTGTGGGTTTATTGCTGGGCTCTCTATTCTCTTCCACTGAGCTATATGTCTGTTTTTGTGCCAATACCACAATGTTTGGATTCCTGTAGCTTTTTAGTATAGTCTGAATTCTGGAAGGGCTATACCTCCAGCTCTATTCATTTTCCTCAGGATTGCTGTGCCAATTCTGTTTTTCTGTAGTTCCATACAAATTTCAGGATTATTTAGGATTATTTAGGATTATTTAGGATTATTTAGGATTATTTTAGGATTATGTGAAAAATGTCACATGGGTACTTTGAGAAAGATTGCATTAAATCTGTAGATTGCTTTGGGTAGTATGGCCATTTTAACAATATTAATTCTTCTAATCTAAGAGCATGGGTTATATTTCCATTTCTTTGAATCCTCTTCAATTTCCTTTATGAATGTTTTATAGTTTTCACCTCCTAGGTTTAGATTATTCTTAAAGATTTTTGATGTGACTTTAAATGGTATTCGTTCATTGTTAGTGTAAAGAAATGCAACAGATTTCTGTATATTAATCTTGTATCCTGCTAACTTTCTTAATTCTTTTGTTAGTTCTAATAGATTTTGTGTGGAGACTATAGAGTTCTCTCTATATATAGATGATCATTTCATCTGCAAATAGTGACAGTTTTACCTCTTCTTTTCCAAGTTAGATACTTTTTATTTCCTTTTCTTGTCCGATTGTGGTGGCTAGAAATTCCAAAACTATGTTGAATAGAATTGGTGAGAGTCAGCGTCCTTGTCTTATTCCTGAATTTAGCTTGAAGGCTTTCAGCTTTTCACCATTGAGTATTGCATTGGCTGTGAGTTTGCTATAAATGGTTTTTAATATGTTGAGAAACATTCTCCCTATACCCACTTTTATGAGTTTTTATCATGAATGGATGTTGAATTTTGTCACATGCTTTCTCTGCCTCTATTGAGATGATCATGTGTTTTTTGTCTTTCCTTTTGTTAATGTGGGGTATCACACTGATTGATTTGTAAATGTTGAGTCATCTGGAATGATTATGGTGCATGATCCTTTTTAGGCATTGTTGTATTTGGTTTGCTAGTATTTTGTTAAGGATTTTTGCCTGAATATTCATCAAAGACATTGGCCTGCAATTTTCTTTTTCTTTTTCTTTTTTGTAGTGTCTGGTTTTGGTATCAGGGTGTTGGTGGCTTCATAGAATGAATTTGGGAGTGTTCCATCCTCTTAAATTTTTTTGGAATGGTTTTAGAGGGATAGGTATAATCTCTTCTTTGTATGTTTGATAGAATTCCCCAGTGAAGTCCTCTGTTCCCCGACTTTTGTTTGAAGGGAGTTTTTAAAATTACAAATCCTATTCCACTTTTAGTGATTAGTCTGTTCATATTATCTGTTTCTTTTTGAATCACTCTTGGCAAGCTGTATGTTTCTAGAAACTTGTTCATTTCCTCCAGGTTGTCCACCTTTTTGGTACATAACTTTTCATAGTATTCTCTTATAATGTTTTTTATGGATGTGTTATCAGATATTTCTCCTCTTTCATTCCTTATTTTATGTATTTGGGTCCTCTCTCTTTTCTTTTTGGTGAGCCTGTCTAGAATTTGTTGATTCTGTTTATCTTAAAAAAAAAAAAAAACCCAAAACAGCTCTTGGTTTTATTGACCTTTTCTGTTATTTAAAAAATCTATTTTATTTATTTACCCTCCAATCTTCATTATTTCATTCCTTCTGCTGACCATTGGTTTTGTTTGTTCTTCTTTTTTGAAATTCTTTTAGGTGGTAGGTTAGGTTGTTTATTTGATTATTCCTGTTTCTTGAGGAGGTCCTGTATTGCTATGAACTTGCCTCTTAGAACTGCTTCTGCTGCATCCCATAAATTTTGTAAGGTTGTGTTTTCATTTTTGTTTGTCTTTAGGTATTTTCTGATTTCTTCTTTGATTTCATCTTTGACCCATTGGTTATTTTAGTAGCATGTTTATTTTCCTCATGTTTGTTCTGTTTCTGTTTTTCTTTCTGTGTTTAATTTCTAGATTCACACTGCTGTTGTCATAATGATGCTTGAAATTATCTCCATCCTCTTAAATTTATGAGGCTTGTTTTGTTACCTAGTATATGGTCTACCTTAGAGAACATTCCATGCACACTTGAAAAGAATGTGTATTTTGATGTTTTGCTTTGTTTTGTTTTTTGGATATTGTGTCTTGTAGATATAAATTAAGTTCAACTGGTCTACTGTGTCATATAGGACCTCTGGTGCCTTATTGAATTTTCTGTCTAAATGATATTTCCATTGATATCAGTGGTTATTAAAGGCCCCTACTAAGGTTGTATTACTATCCCTTTCTCCCTTTATGTCCCTTAGTATTTATTTTATATATTTACATGCTCCAATATAGGGTGCATAAATTTAACAAGTGTAATATTATCTTCTTGTATTGATCCCTTTATAATTTATGGTGTCTTTCTTTTTCTTTCTTTATGGCATTTGTTTAAAAAACCTACAACCAAGAATACTCTAACAAGCAAGGCTCTCATTCACATTCGATGGAGAAATCAAAAGCATTACAGACAAGCAAAAGCTAAGAGGATTCAGCACCACCAAAGCACTATACAACAATTGCTAAAGGAACCTCTCTAGGCAAGAAAGACAAGAGAACAGAACAAAAGAGGAAAGGAAGAAAAAAGGCCTACAAAAACAAACCCAAAACAATTAGGAAAATGGCAATACGAACATACATATTGATAATTACCTCAAATGTAAATAAATTAAATGCTCCAACCAAGAGACATAGACTGGCTGAATGGATACAAAAACAAGAGTTATATGTATGCTATCTACAAGAGACCTACATCAGACCTAGTGACATATATAGACTGAAAGTGAGGGGATGGAAAAAATATTCCAGGCAAATGGAAACCAAAAGAAAGCTGGGGTAGCAATACTCATAACAGAAAAAATAGACTTTAAAAAAAGGCTGTTGCAAGAGACAAGGAAGGACACTACATAATGATCAAGGGATCAATCCAAGGAGAAGATATAATATTTGTATATATTTATGCACCCAACGTAACAGAATATCAATACATAAAGCAAATACTAACAACCATAAAAAGGGAAATCAACAGTAACACAATAATAGTGGGGGGGCTTTAACACCTTACTTACACCAATGGACAGATTATGCAGACAGAAAATTAATCAGGAAACACATGCCTTAAATGACACATTAGACCAGATAGACTTAATTGATATTTATAGGACATTTCATCCAAAAGCAGCAGAATACACTTTCTTCTCAAGTGCATGTGGAACATTCTGCAGGATAGACCACACCTTGGGTCACAAATGAAGCCTTGGTAAATTTAAGAAAATTGAAATTATACCAAACATCTTTTCCAACCACAATGATATGAGATTAAAACTCAATTACAGAAAAAAAAACTTTAAAAACCACAAACACATGGAGGCTAAACAATATGCTACTAAATAACCAATGGATCACTGAAGAAATCAAAGAAGAAATCAAAAAATACCTGGAAACAAATGACAATGGAAATATGATGACCCAAAACCTATGTGATGCAGCAAAATCAGTTCTAAGAGGGAAGTTAATAGCAATACAACCCTACCTCAAGAAACGAGAGAAATCGCAAATAAACAATCTGACCTTACACCTAAAGCAATTAGAGAAAGAAGAACAAATGAAACTCAAACTTAGAAGGAAAGAAATCATAAAGATCAGAGCAGAAATAAATGAAATAGAGAGAAAGAAAATAGCAAAGATCAATGAAACTAAAAGCTAGTTCTTTGAGAATATAAACAAAATTGATAAAATTTTATCCAGACTCACCAAGAAAAAAGGGAGATAATTTAAATCAATAAAATTGGAAATAAAAAGGGAGAAGTTACTGGCACCACAGAAATACAAAGGATCATAACATACTACTACAAGCAACTATATGTCTATAAAATGGACAACCTGAAAGAAATGGACAAATTCTTAGAAAGGTAAAACCTTCCAAGACTGAACCAGGAAGAAATAGGAAGTATGAACAGACCAATCACAAGTAATGAAATTGAAACTGTGATTTAAAATATTCCAACAAACCAAAGTCCAGGACCAGATGGCTTCACAGGTGAATTCTATCAAACATTTAGAGAAGAAACATTTATCCTTCCCAAACTCTTCCAAAAATTGCAGAGGAAGGAACATTCCCCAGCTCATTCTATCAGGCCAATATTACCCTGATACCAAAACCAGACAAAGATATCAAAAAAAGGAAATTACAGGCCAGTATCACTGATGAACATAGATGCAAAAATCCTCAAAAAAATACAAGCAAACAGAATCCAACAACACATTAAAAGAATCATACACCCTGATCAAGTGGGATTTATCCCAGAGATGCAAGGATTCTTCAATATATGCAAAACAATCAATGTGATACACCATATTAACAAACTGATGAATAAAACCCATATGATCATCTCAATAGATTCAGAAAAAGCTTTTGACAAAATTCAACAACGATTTATGATAAAAACTCTCCAGAAAGTGAGCATAGAGGGAACCTATCTCAACATAATAAAGGCCATATGTGACAAACCCATAGCAAACATCATTCTCAATGGTGAAAAGCTGAAAGCATTTCCTCTAAGACCAAGAACAAGACAAGGATGTCCACTCTCACCATTATTATTCATCATAGTTTTGGAAGTCCTAGCCATGGAAATCAGAGAAGAAAAATAAATAGAAGGAATCCAAACTGGAAAAGAAGTAAAAATGTCACTGTTTGCAGATGACATGATACTATACATGGAAAATCCTAAAGATGCCACCAGAAAACTTCTAGAGCTAATCAATGAATTTGGTAAAGTTGCAGGTTACAAAATTGATACACAAAAATCTCTTGCATCCCTATACACTAACAATGAAAGATCAAAAAGAGAAATTAAGAAAACAATCCCATTTACCATTAGAGCAAAAAGAATAAAATACCTAGGAATAAACCTACCTAAGGAGACAAAAGACCTGTCCTCAGAAAACTATAAGATACTGATGAAAGAAATCAAAGATGGCACAAACAGATGGAGATATATAAGATATTCTTGGATTGGAAGAGTCAATATTGTTTGTTAAAATGACTATACTACTCAAAGCAATCTACAGATTCAGTGCAATTCCTTGTAAATTACCAAGGGCATTTTTCACAGAATTAGAACAAAAAAGTTTACAGTTTGTATGGAAACACAAAAGAGCACAAATAGCCAAAGCAATCTTGAGAAAGAAAAACAGATCTGGAGGAATCCAGCTCCCTGTCTTCAGACTATACTACAAAGCTACAGTAATCACGACAGTATGGTATTGGTGCAAAAACAGTAATATAGATCAAGGGAATAGGATATAAAGCCAAGAGATAAACCCATGAACCTATGGTCACCTAATCTATAACAAAGGAGGCAAGAAACAACAATGAAGCAAAGATAGTCTCTTCAATAAATGGTGCTGGGAAAACTGGACAGCTACATGTAAAAGAATGAAATTAGAACACTCCATAAGACCATACAGAAAAATAAACTCAAAATGGATTAAAGACCTGAATGAAAGGCTGGACACTATAAAAGTCTTAGAGGAAAACATAGGCAGAACACTCTTTGACATAAATTGCTGCATGACCTTTTTTCATCTACCTCTTAGAGTAATGAAAATAAAAAGAAAAATAAACAAATGGGATCTAATTTAACATAAAACTTTTGCATAGCAAAGGAAACTTAAAAAAAAAACAAACTGAAAAGACAACCCACAGAATGGGAGAAAATTTTTGCAAATGAAACAACTGACAAGAGATTAATCTCCAAAATATACAAACAGGTCATAGAGCTCAATAGCAAAAAAACAAATAACCCAAACAAAAAATGGGCAGAAGATCTAAATAGACATTTCTCTAAAGAAGACATACAAATGGCCAAAATGTACGTTAAAAAAGATGCTCAACATCAGCAATTATTAGAGAAATGCAAATCAAAACTATAATGAGGTATCAACTCACACCATTCAGAATGGCCATCATCAAAAAATCTACAAACAATAAATGCTGGAGAAGATGTGGAGAAAATATAAGCCTCCTACACTGTTGGTGGGAATGTAAATTGGTACAGCAACTATGAGAACAGTACGGAGATTCCTTAAAAAACTAAAAATAAAACTACCATATGACCCAGCAATCCCACTCCTGGGCATATGCCCAGAGAATACCATAATTCAAAAAGATACATGCACCCTAATATTCATTGAAGCAGTATTTACAATAGCCATGACATGGAAGCAACCTAAATGTCTTTCAAAAGAGGACTGGATAAAGAAGATGTGGTACATATATGCAATGGAATATTACTCAGCCATTAAAAATAATAAAATAATGTAGCAACATGGATAGACCTGGAGATTATCACACTAAGTGAAGTAAGTCAGAGAAAGACAAATATTATATTACATCACTTATATGCAGAATAAAAAATGATACAAATGAACTTATTTACAAAACAGGAACAGACTCACAGATTTAGAGAATGAATTTTTGGTTGTCAATGGGGAAAGGTAGCAGGGAGGGATATTTAAGGAGTTTGGGATTGACATGTACACACTGCTTTATTTAAAAAATAATAATAATAAATTATCAGAAGTAGTGTTCAAAGCATTACTAATAAAATGCTAAATGAACTTGCAAACTTGAACAGTTTAGAATTTCACTAGAAACTAGAAAATATTTTAAAAAACAGTCAGGACTGAAGAATATAATAACTGAAATTAAAAATTCACTAGAAAAAAATAACAGAAGACTAGGTGATACAGAAAAATGCATAAGTGATCTGCAAGGTAGAATAATGGATATCACCCAATCAGGACAGCAAAAAGAAAAACGATTTAAAAAATTATGGTAGTTTAAGGGACCTTTGAGACAATATCAAATGTTCTAACATTCACATTATAGGGATTCCAGAAGGGGAAAAGAGAGAGAAAGTGTCAAAAATGAATTTGATGAAATTGCAGCTGAAAACTTCCCAAATGTGAAGAAGGAAACAGATATCCAGGTGCAGAAAGCACAGAGAGTCCTAAACAAGATGAATGCAAAGAGACCCATACCAAGACATTTCATAATGAAAATGGCAAAAATTAAACACAAAGAGAGAATTCTAAATGCAGCAAGAGGGGGATTGATCAAGATGGAGGAGTAAGAGGACATCGAGCTCATCTTCCCCATGAACACAGCAAACATTCAACTATACATGGAACAAGTCACACAGAAAGCTAGCTGAAAACTGGCAGAAAGACTCGTATACAACCAAGGCTGTTAGAAAGATCCACATGTAATGTGGTAGGAAGGAAAGAAAAGTGATTGGGTCAGGATCTGTGCCCCTGGGAAGGGCCTCAGAAGGAAGGGGAGAATGCACAGGCAGACACCAGCCCTTGGAAATGAGCCATGAGAGCCACAGATTGGGCACCCAAGTCCTGGACTCCTGAGCGGGAGAGATGAGCTCACTTGGTTGGTTGGAGGAATGATTGGACTAACAGGAGGGCTGTGGGAAGCCTGGACTTCACTAGTGATAAGCACGTGTGTATGTTGGCTTGCCTCTGAGGCAGGATGGAGAGAAGACTGATCTACTGATTGCCAGATTTCCATGGCCTTCTCTGAATGCATCCCAGCCTGAGCCCAGCAAATGCTTTGGCCTGCTCACTTCTTGCCACAGTGCCACACTGGATCTAGGGTTGCCATGACCAGGAAGAAGACTTGCCTGTAGAATGCAGAGGATACTGATTCCCAGAGGAGAGCCTGGGTAGAGTGGTGGTAGATACTGTTAGTTCTTACTCAAGCAGTGCATCAGATGTAGCCCAAAACTCTGACAGTGGCCACTCTACCACAGCTCATGCCCTGTATATGCTGAGAATCCCCACAGGACTCCCACCTGCCCTGCATTATGATTCCAGAACTGGGTGGGTGCAGCAGAAGCTAGGGACTAAATCAGCTGTGAGGGACAAAGGGGACTTCCATCCAATGCTGTGTCTGAGCCAAGCAAGGAAAACAATTGTGGGTGCCTCCACAGGCAGTAAAATGGAGATAGCTTCATCCTCTGTCTGTAGCTGACATGAGCCTAGAGCTTGCACAGAGTCACATTGCTTCAGCACTCTGCCACTCTGGGGCAAGGACCCGAATCCTGGGAGAAAGGAAAACACACACTTAAACAGAGACAGCTCAGGCCTGACCCTCAGAGCTTCTGCTCCAGCAACATGGGATCAGACCCCACCTCTGATAGGGCCATGATGGCTACTGAGCAGAGGGGAAGTTCCACCTCACACCCAGCTCCATCTCTAGCTTCTCCATCTCCAGCCCCACCAAAGTGATAGCTGCCAGCACACCCTGGGGAAAGAAATGACTTGCATCCACATCAAATCCAGCTCTCCAAGCAAAGGCATTGGGCACACACATTCTGTACAGGGCACTCCCACATAAGAACACCCCTTCAAGAAAGTAATAGGTAACTGTTTCACCTAAATTAATAGAGACAGAGAAATTTAAGCAAAATGAAAAGGCAGAGGAACTGCTCTCAATGAAAAGAGCAAGAGAATATACCTGAAGAAAATGAATAATGAAACAGAAATAAACAATTTGACAAATAAAGAATTCAAAGCATTGGTAACAAAAATGTTAAGTAAATTAGGGAAGATTATAGATGAACACAGTAAAAATTTTAACAAGTAGAAAACATTTAAAAAGCCCCATTAAGAAATGAAGAATTAAATAAGTGAAATAAAATACACACTAGAAGGAATGAATAGCAAATTAAGTGATGCATAAGAACACATAAGTGATATGGAAGGTAGAATACTGGAAATCACCCAATCAGAACAGCAAAAAGAAAAACCAATTTAAAAATAAAAGCAGTATAAGATATCTGGGATAACATTAAGCGTACCAACGTTCACATTATAGGGGTCTCAGAAGAAGAGAGAGAGAAGGGGATTGAAGATGTATTTGAGTAAATTATGGCTGAAAACTTCCCAAACTTAAAGATGGAAACAGATATACAAGTACAGGAAGCACAGAGGGTACCAAACTAGATTAACCCAAACAGATCTACACCAAGATATACCATATTTTTACAAATAACAAAAGTTAAAGACACAATTATATAGGAATCAATAGAAAAACAAAGTCATATACAAGGGAACATCCATAAGACTATCAGCTAATTTCTCTGCAGAAACTTTGTAGGCAAGAAGGGAATGGTATAATATATTCAAAGGGTTGAAAGGGGAAAAAAACCCCTGCAACCTATGATACTCTACCCAGCAAGATTATCATTCAGAATCAGAGAGATAAAGAACTTCTCAGACAAGAAAAAACTAAAAGAGTTCATCAATACTAAACCTACCATAAAAGAAATGTTAAAGGGTCTTCTCTAAGTGGAAAAGAAGTAAGAATCTATTGTAAAGGGAAAATCCCACCAGGAAAGGCAAATATATAGTAAGGATTGAAGATCAACCAATTAAGTAAGCCAGTACAAAGATTAAAAAGACAACATATTATAAAAGCAACTATAACTACATAAACAGTTAAGAGATAAACATGAAGATGTAAAATATGATGTCAAAAAAAACAAAACATTGGGGAGGGAAGTAAAAAATGTGGATTTTTTAGAATGTGTTTGAACTTAAATGACTACGGGTTTAAAAGAGTAGATATAGTTATAGATCAACATATATGAACCCCATGCTAACCACAAATCGAAAACCTATGTAGAGACCCAAAAAATAAAAATAAGGGAATACAATAATACTACTTTAAAAAAAATCATCAAACCACAAGGGAAGAAAAACAGAAGAAGAAATGAACAGAGAAGAACTACAAAAACAATCAGAAAACAAGTAATAAGATGGGAATAAGTACATACCTATCAATAACTACTTCAGATGTCAATGGACTAAATGCTCCAATAAAAAAATATGGTGACTGAATACCAAAACAAGACCCATGTGTATGTTGCTTACAAGAGACTCACTTCAGAGTTAAACACACACACAGAAGGAAACTGAGGGGTTGGAAAAATATTTCATACAAATGAAATAAATATGAAAGTAGAGGTAACAATACTCAAAGACAAAATAGACTTTAAAACAAAGGCCATAACCAAAGACAAACAAAGGCATTATATACTGATAAAGGAATCGATACAAGAAGATGATATTTTGTTAACATATAAGAACCCAATATGGGAGCACCTAAATACATAAAACAAAATGACAATAATTCAATAATAGTAGGGAACTTTAACACTCCACTTATAGCAATTGACAGACCATTTGTACAGAAAATCAATAAGGTAACAGTGGTCTTAAATGACACAATAGTCCAGTTGGACTTAATAGATATCTATAGGACATTTGATCACAAAACAGCAAAATACACATTTTTTTCAAGTGCACATGGAACATTCTCCAGGATAGATCACATGTTAGGCCACAAAAGAAGCCTCAATAAATTTAAGAAGATAGAAATAATATCATGTACTTTTTCCCAACAACAATGGTATAAAACTAGAAATCAATTACAAGAAGAAAAATAGGAAAAGCACGAACACATGGAGACCAAACAACAGGCTTCTACAAAAACCAATGGTTCAATGAAGAAATCAAGGAGGAAATCAGAAAATACCTCCAGGTAGATGAAAATGGAAACACAAGTTTCCAAAATCTATGGGATGCAGCAAAAGCAGTTCTAAGAGGGAAGTTTTGTCAATACAGGCCTACCAGAAGAAACAAGAAAAATCTCAAAAAAACAATCTAAACTTCCATCTAAAAGAATTAGAAAAAGATGAACAAAGAAAGCCCAAAGTCAGCAGAAGAAAGGAAATCATAAAGATCAGCAAGGAAATAAATAACATGGAGATCAAACAAAAACAAAACAATAGAAATGGTCAATGAAACTAAGACCTAGTTTTTTTGAGAAGATAAACAAAATTGATCAATCTTTATGTAGCCTCATCAAAAAGAAAAGAGAGAGGATACAAATAAACAAAACAAATGAAAGAGGAGGAAATAACAATGAATTACACAGAGATAAAAAAATTAAAAGAGAAAACTATCAATAGTTATATGTCAACAAAATGGAAAACCTAGAAGAAATGGACAAATTTCTAGAAACATACAACCTTCCAAAACTGAACTAGAAAGCAATAGACAACCTAGTCAGAATGATCACTAGTAGTGAAATTAAATTTGTTACCAAAAAAACAAAAAAAAATTCCCAGCAAACAAAATTTCAAGGTCTGTTGAATTCAAAGGGAAATTCTACCAAACATTTAAAGAAGAGTTAGAGTTACCCTGGTGGTGCAGTGGTTAAGAATCTGCCTGCCAACATAGGGGGCATAGGTTTGAACCCTGGTCCGGGAAGATCCCACATGCCACAGAGCAACTAAGCCCATGCATCACAACTACTCAGCCTGCACTCTAGAGCCCGTGAGCCACAACTCCTAAGCCCATGTGCTGCAACTACTGAAGCCCATGTGCCTACAGCCCATGCTCTGCAACAAGAGAAGCCACTGCAATGAGAAGCCCGTGCACCACAATGAAGAGTAGCTCCTGCTCGCTGCAATTAGAGAAAACCCTCACGCAATCAATGAAGACCCAATGCAGCCAACAATAAAATAAGTAAAATAAATTTTTAAAAAATAAAGAGTTAATACCTATTCTTCTCAAACCATACAAAGAAATTATAGAGGATGGAGTATTCTCAAATTCATTATACGAGGCCACCATTACCCTGATACCAAAACCAGAAAAAGAAACTATAAAATCAAAACTATGCACCAATATCTCTGATGAATATATATGTAAAAATCCTGAACAAAATATTAGCAAAAGGAACCAACAGTACATAAAAAGGATCTATGGTTAAGTGGGACTTATTCCAGGGTTGCAAGAATGGTTCAATATTTGCAAATCAATCAAAACAGATTAACAAAAAGAAGAATAAAAATCATGAGATAATCTCAATAAGCACTGAAGAAGCATTTGACAAAATTCAGCATGTTTATAATAAAAACTCTCAAAAAGTGAGCATAGAGGGAATATACCTCACCATAATAAAGGCAAGCCTACAGTTAACATCATACTCAATGATGAAAAGATGAAAGTTTTTTCTCTAATACAGTGGTCCCCAACCTTTTTGGCACCAGGGACCAGTTTCATGGAAGACAACTTTTCCATGGACTGGGGTGGTGGAGATGGTTTCGGGATGATTCAAGTGCATTACATTTATTGTGCACTTTATTTCTATTATTATAACATTGTAATATATAATGAAATAATTATACAACTCACCATAATGCAGAATCAGTAGGAGCCCTGAGCTTGTTTTCACTTGCCACTCATTGATAGGGTTTTGATCTGAGTCTGCAAGCAATTGATTTATTATGGTCTCTGTGCAGTCAAACCATTCTGCTAATGATAATCTGTATTTGCAGCCACTCCCCAGCACTAGCATCATTTCCTCAGCTCTACCTCAGATCATCAGGCATTAGATTCTCATAAGGAGTGTGCAACCTAGATCCCTTGTATGCACAGTTCACAGTAGGGTTTGTGCTCCTATGAGACTCTAAGGCCACCACTGATATGACAGGAGAAGGAGCTCAGGCAGTAATGCAAGTGATGGGGAGCAGCTGTAAATACAGATGAAGTTTCACTCGCTTGCCCACTGCTCGCCTCCTGCTGTGCAGTTTGGTTCCTAACAGGCCACAGACCAGTACCAGTCATTGGCCCGGGGGTGGGGACCCCTGCTCTAATACAAAGAACAAGACTAGGATGCCCATTATTGCCACTTTTGCTCAACATAGTATTGGAAATTCATGTTAGAGAAGTTAAACAAGAAAAAGAAGTAAAAGGCATCCAAATTGGAAGGGAGGAAGTAAAACTGTCACTATTTGCAGATGACATAGAAAACCTGAGGTTTATAACAAAAAGCTATTAGAACTGATAAATGATTTCAGTAAAGTTACAGGATACAAGATTAATATACAGAAATCTGTAGATTTTCTATACACTAATAATGAACTAGAAGAAATAAATTAAGGAAACCATCCCATTTACAATCACATCAAAAAGAATAAAATACCTAGGAATAAACTTAACCAAGGAGATGAAAGACCTATACTCTAAAACTATAAAACATTGATAAAGAAATTTGAAAATAATACAAAAAATGGAAATATACTCCATGTTCTTGGATTTGAAGAATTAATATTGTTAAAATATCCATACCACCCAAAGCAATCTACAGATTTAATGTAATCCCTATCCAAATACCCATGACATTTTTCACTGATCTAGAACTAGTAATCCTAAAATTTATATGGAACCACAAAAGACCCTGAATAGCAAAAGCAATCATCAGAAAAAAAGAACAAAACTGAAAGTGTCATGCTCCCTGACTTTAGACTATACTACAAAGCTACAGTAATCCAAACAGATTGGTACTGGCACAAAAACAGACACATATATCAGTGGAACAGAACAGAGAGCCCAGAAATTAACCCATATACATATAGCCAATTAATCCATGACAAAGGGCACAAAAATGTACAATGAGGAAAAGACAGTCTCTTCAGTAAGTGGTGCTGGGAAAACTGGACAGCTACATATAAAAGAATGAAATAAAGCATTTTCTAACACCATATAAAAATAAAATCAAAATATATTAGAGACCTAAATTTAATATCATAAACCATAAAATGTCTAGAAGAAAGCATATGGGGGACACTCTTTGACATAATTTGTAGCAATATTTTTTTTGGATCTGTCTCCCCAGGCAAAGGAAACAAAACAAAAATAAATAGATGGGACCTAATTAAACTTAACAGCTTTTGCACAGCCAAGGAAACCATCTACAAAATGAAAAGGCAACCTACTGAATGGGAGAAAATATCTTCAAACAGTATGTCCAATAAGGTGTAAAATCATATATATATATATATATATATATATATATATATATCATGAAAACTTCATATAAAAAAAGAAGAACCTAATGAAAAAATGGGTAGAAGACCTGCAGACACATTTTTCTAAAGACATATACATGGCCAACAGGCACATGAAAAAAATGCTCAACATCACTAAACATCAGGGAAATGCAAATCAAAACCACAAAGAGGTATCACCTCACACCCTTCAGAATGGCTAATATCAAAATGTCTACAAATAACAAATGTTGGATAAAATGTGGAGAAAAAGAAACCCTAGTACACTTTTGGTGGGAATGTAAATTGGTGTAACCATTATGGAAAACAATATGGAGGTTTCTCAAAAAACATAAATAGAACTACCATATGATCCAAGCAATTCCACTTCTGGGTATATATCTGAAGAAAATGAAAATGCTAGTTTGAAAAGACTAGTATTTTCAACGTTGGAATAGCACCCCAACGTTCATAGCAGCATTATTTACAATAACCAAAATATGGAAGCAACCTAAGTGTCCATCAACAGAAGAATGGATAGAGAAGTATATATATATACTCAATGAAATATTACTAGGCATAAAAAAGAATGAAATTCTGCCATTTGCAGCAGCTTGGACGGCCCTAAAGAGTATTATGTTTAGTGAAATAAGTCAAACAGAGAAAGACATATTTTATGATATCACTTACATGTGGAATCTAAAAAATAATATAAATGAATGTATATGCAAAATAGAAATAGACTCACACGTGTAGAACACAAACTTGTGGTTACCAAAGCAGAAAGGGAAGCGGGGAAGGGGTAAATTAGGAGAATGAGATGAAGAGATATAAACTACTATTATAAAATAGATAAGCAACAAGGATATATTGTATAGCACAGGAAATTATAGCCATTATCTTGTAATAATTTATAATGGAGTATAATCTGCAAAAATACTAAATCACTATGCTTTATACCTGAGAATGATATAATATTGTAAATCAACTATACGTCAATAAAAAAAGATGTGGTACACACACACACACACACACACACACCACACCACACACACACACACACACACACACACACACACACACTGGAATATTACTCAGCCATAAAAAAATAAAATCTTGCCATTTGAAACAAAGTGGATGGACCTGGACAGTATTATGCTTAGTGAAATAAGTCAGACAAAGACAAGTATAAGTTTTCACTTACATGTAGAATCTAAAAGAAGAAAACAAATGAATAAATATAACAAAACAGAAAGAGAATCACAGATATAGAGAATAAACTAGTGGTTACCAACGGGAAGAGGAATGGTGGGTACAAATTTCAGTTCTGCAAGATAAATAAGTCCTAGAAGTCTAATGTACAACAATGTGACTGTAGTTAACAATATTGTATACTTGAAATTTGCTAAGAGGGTGTATCTTAGGTGTTCTCATGAGACACACACACACACACACACACACAAGGTAACTTTGTGAGGTGATGGACGGGTTAATCAGTTTGTTTGTGGTGAATATTTCAGAATGTATACATATCAAATCACCCATTTTTACATCTTGAATATGAACAATTTTAATTTTCAACTATAAAGTTGGAGGAGAAAAAGAATAAATTAAGACAAAAAGCCTAACTGTGTGGAAGTGAGACTGGAATTGAAAGGATACAAATAATAGCTCACATATATTGAGAGTTTACTATATGTCAGACAGTATTCTAAGTGTTTAAACTATTAATATTCCCAGATAAGGAAACTGAGGCAAAGAAAGGTGAAGTAACTTTCAGCTAATGAGTGATAGACTGGGATGTCAAATTCAGGCAGTGTAGTTTCACAGTGTATGCTCTTGGCTATTATGTTTACATCCTCAATAAATGAGCTATTTCAAGAAAGAAATAATAGAAGTTTAGAAACACATAACTGGGGGCACAGAGAATGTTAAGAATCAATCATTAATTTTGAGCCTGAGTGAATGGGTGATGCTGTTATTAAAAACTGGGGCTTAACTGTATGTTAAATGGAAATTGTTGTATCTGTACTTTCTGCTTTGCATGATTGTATGCTCAAAGGAGATGAAGGGCTGCATTGCATACTAGAGGTGGTATCCAGATAAGCTAGAGCCTCATGGCTCTCTGCTGAGAATATCTACCAGAGACAAGGATATCACTCTCTGGAACCCCTCGCAATGAACCCCAATCTTTAGAGTGCAATAAAGCAGGCATTTCTTCAGCTGTCTCAGTTCCAAAGAACCTGTGGGATACCAGTAATAGAAAAAAAGTATACCCAGGTTGCATACCAAGGTTGGGTTCTATACAAACTCTAATACAGTATATGTTTACAAGAAAAGAGGCCCCCTTCCTAGTCCAGGGTGTCCAAATCTCACTTCTGAGCTGGAGATGATTGGGGGTGAGAAGTCTTCAAGGAGAGGGTACAAACTGATGACTAAAAAGCTATTTCTGGCCCATAGGCAGGTTTCTTTGAATCTATGGTGTTATAAAATTTGTTTAATTACATGACAACATTCAAAATCTAGGATGTTTCACATAAAAATCATGATTCTTGGGTTTCCCCGGTGGCGCAGTGGTTGAGAGTCCGCCTGCCGATGCAGGGGATGAGGGTTCGTGCCCCGGTCCGGGAAGATCCCACATGTCACGGACCGGCTGGGCCCATGAGCCATGGCCGCTGACCCTGCGCGTCCGGAGCCTGTGCTCCACAATGGGAGAGACCACAACATTGAGAGGCCCACGTACCACAAAAAAAAAAAAAAATCAATCATGACTCGTTTTAATTTGGGAGATTTGGTAATACTTATTTGGAGTTGAGTGATAGTTCTCCTTCAGATGGGGCAATTTGCTCACTCCCTCAGCACCCCCCTCAGCCCCCAGGTCTGCTTTACTTATTCTTTCGAATGTCCACCTTTCATTTCTAATGAGAACAAAGATATGTTATAGGTTGGTAAATGATGCTGAGCTCCAAAAGCCTGCTTTAATTTCACTGTACTTTTCAATACTCAATAAAACTTGTAGGGCTCTGGTAGCAAGGGAGGGAGTCTTATCTGCCTTAATCTTCTTATAAATGTTATGACTTCCCAATTAGAAAGACCTACAGGTGCTCAATGGGAATGATAACTATTCAGAAGACACCAGGTTTAGTGTTTTCTTAGGCTGGTTTCATGAAAGCTACCGTAGAGTAGAAACAAGACATAGGGGTAAAAGCCATGAATGGAACCTGTGCCCATGAGTATAACTAGATCAACCTTTGTTTCAAGACTTTCTTCTCTTCCTGTCTCTCAGAGACTGTGTGTGTGTGTGTGTGTGTGTGTGTGTGTGTGTGTGTGTGTGTGTGTTGGGGGTAGAGTGGAGGTGGGCAGACCTGTATGGATTCTTCGGTGGGCTTTCAGGTGAGAGCTTTTTGTGTACACTTTGCTGCATCCTGCAAAGTCACACTGGTGAATCCGTCTTCTCTTCAAGTCAAGGGACTCTTCTCCCTGCATTTGGCTCATTGCTGCTGGCCTGAGCAAAGAAAGAGAGATAAGGCCAAATAGTGATTTTAAAGTGGAGGCTAAATAAATGGACTTACATATAATGGGATCACCTCATACATGCATTTAATTTATGCAAATTTAATACCAGCCCCCCCCAGTAATTGAAATAGCTCAAGCAATTCCCTCAACTAAGCCATTCTGCTCAGTAAATGCAGGTCCCAGAAGGTGGTAATGTTTCTTTGTGTGGTTTCTGTTCCCAAGCAATATGAGCATTTCACTTCAATAAGCTTCATTCTTAGGTTTAAAGAAATGTATTTTTCATCCAACATGGTTGCTAAAAGACAAGCCAATGATAAGGTTGCTTTAAACTTACAGAGACAAACAGAATGCAACTGTACTTTATAGGAAATTTGTATATTTTCCAAGGGTAAAAATTGATGATCTACAATTAAAACATTACTGTGTCATAACATCCATGTCCATGCACATGTGTGCATACAAGCTCATACCTTCGCTGAAAAGGCAGTTTACTTATATTTTGTTGTCCTCGAATTCTTACTATTGTGTCTGAGAATTTGTTCCACTTTTACCACAGACATACACATATATACACAGAGACAGACCTGAAGTAAAGATAAAAGTACTTACTCTTGTACCTGAATACCCTGTAAGGCTGAGGATCCACTCTCAATTGCACTCTCCTCACTGTCACTTGGGATCTCCAATGGAGACATGGAGGTGGGGTCAACTTTAACTAAAAGCAAAGAAAAGGAGCAGTGTGGGCTACAAATATATGAACCTCTAATCATTTTCAGGATTCCCAGTTTGGCCCACAATGAAAAGTAGCAGCAAGATAGAGAAATAAAGAAAAAGCAAAGATGGAAGAAGTATATTTGTATGGAAGGAAAAGAAGAGCATTTAAAATTTTAGCAGAGCGGGATAAAGAAATTTCTTTGAGGGAAGGGTAGTGTGGAGCATTGTCACTAGAATGAGCTTCTCTAGGATAGTGAGCAAGATAAGATAGTGGGTTTCCCTAGGATAAGGTCTGGGTACGATTCAACTCCCTATCTCGAGGACCCAAGACAGTGTCTGTTGAAAAGTCAGGTTCAATTTGTATTTGTTGAATCAAACTCTAAATAGTTCCCTGGCTGTCCTCAGATCAATGCCTAGGCTCATGCTAGAGGTGAGAACATCCCCTTTGGTTTTTGTGTTCCTTAATGGAAACGAGTCATTGAGATGAGACACATAATGCATGTCTAGCAGGTGCTTGATACATGTTAATGTCCTTCCCTTCCACCTATGTTGGCAGAAGCCCTTAAATCTTTATTGACAACCAATGGTGTTTCTGACGCCTAACAAAACTCAGTTACATGGTCAGACATCTAGATCTAGTGAAAGCTTCAAAATTTCTATATAGAAGAAACTTAAGCGTGGCAATAAAGTTGGGGACGGGGAGTATTTGGCTAGAGCAGTCACCTCCATACATTGTGTATCATTCACTAAAACGTTTTAAGCATATATCTGTGTCTGTGTCTCTGCATGCGTATGTGTGTGTTTATGATATAAATGTACTAGCATCCTAAAATTTTGTGTACATTATGAAAAATAAACAAAATATCATGTAAAGGGTGAGACAATACAAATAGAAGTTTTGATGCTTTCTTTTTGTGCTCCAAATACTTTGTGCAATACCCCCTTTGCCCCCCACCAAGGTGTAAGCATACCATTTGGAGACCACTGTGCTAATGGTCTTAGCTTGAAACTACGTTGAACACTTTACAATTTATTCCATTTATTTAAAATGGTTCTGATTTGACTTCCCTGGTGGCGCAGTGGTTGAGAGTCCGCCTGCTGATGCAGGGGACGCGGGTTCATGCCATGGTCTGGGAAGATCCCACATGCCGCAGAGCGGCTGGGCCCGTGAGCCATGGCCGCTGAGCCTGCGCGTCCGGAGTCTGTGTTCTGCAATGGGAGAGGCCACAACAGTGAGGCCCGCATACCGCAAAAAAAACAAAAAACAAAAAACAAAATAAAATGGTTCTGATGGACTGATGGATATTATGATGGGGGGGAATTCAAAGCCCATCAAACCATCCCTTGGTGTTACCACTGCCTTGATATCAGTAAATTCTCACACAAAGAATTTTATTTTCCCATCTCCTGTTTTGTTTGGCTCTCTCCCTATATGAAAATTTATAATTGTATTTTAAATAAACCCCTCAGGGGATCTCAAAAGCAAGATTGTTATGAATACTTATCATTACCACAACTAACCACTAATCAATAACGGCATTTTTATTCAAAAGAACACAGCGGAGTCTCAGCAACTTGATGCTTAGTACGTCATTCTCCTACATTTAGTGATGGAAAGATCACAAGGCATTGAATTTCAAAGGTAGAAAACTCTTAGAAAGTTTTTTTTTTACACTGAGCTGAAATCTGGTTCCTAGTCATTTCCACCCGCATATCTGCCCTTTGGTCTTTTTAATTCATGCTAAACATTTATCATCTCCTTTCTGACATGGGTTTTAGTCCTCTCACCATCTTAATCTTTCTCCTCTGATTATACTCCAATTTCCCAACATCCTTCCTAAAGCTGAACATCCAAAACTGCTTGTAATTCTACAGATGTGGTGAAGGTAAATATCTTGAACCACTTCAAGAAGCCATATAATTTTCTTCCAACATTCTCCATTACAAACTAGATATGTCTCTAGGAGGGGAACTGGGTGGCTGGGGGATAGTGGTGAAAGGGAGATAAACATACCTTTCTGAATTCTGAACTTATTTTAAAAATAAATAAAAGGTAAGATTACAGCATATGAACTCTCTCCTGGAAAAAGTTTCAAGTTTGTTCATCACATAATTTTTTACAAGACAACTATTATCTACCACTGTCCTCTCTGGAGATGTACAAAGAAAAATAAGATGGAGTCTTGTCCTCGAGAAATTTACAATTCAATTGGGAAGAATGCCCATACACTTGTGATACAAGCATGTAAAAAATAACGTGGAAGGTGATAGATGCTAAATGAGGTGGAACATAGGAAAGATGGCAAAATTTCAAAGAAGACTATTTTACCTGTAGGGAAGAGAAAAGGTACAGTGCTGGGAGAGGCTGGGAGGTAAGGCTGGCTATGTATGTAGGGCTAGAAACATTCTCAACTTTTCTACAAAGCATTCTTAATGGCATAGAAGACTAAACACATCCTCCTGGAAAGTCCCAGTGTAGTTGCTTTAGTAGCTTAAAACTATTTTTGAAGGTCATGTTTTAAAATATTATTCAAATATTATATTTTCTCTTTAATAAAATCATATTTTAAAAATATAAAATGTTTTAAATTACTTACTGTCAAATAATATAGAGGTTCCAGAAAGATACATAGTATTTCACTCAAAGATATGTATACCCCAGTTTGAGAAACATGGGCTAAATGAAAAATATTCTTTGTACATTTGTAAGCGCTGAAGAGACATGATAAAAACAGTATTTATGAAAAATTGCTCTTAAAGCTGTATGCAAGAATAATTGGAAAAGAAATACGAGATACAATATTCAAAAAGGGAATAGATGAAGGAAGGTAAAGTCTAGCAAAGGGGCAGATTGATGCTCACCTGATCCAGCATTTTTGCCATCTCCTCCAATGAGTGGGACTGTAATGGCTGCAGGGCTCCCATCTGCAGGCAAAGTAGTATACACCATGGGCAGTGACTGCACCATCACTGGGATGGCCTTCAGGCTACCCATCTTATTTGGCAGATTGACTGAGGGGATGCTGTGAATCACATGTAAGATCTGCTGACCACCAGTGCCCTGAGAGGAGGCCAGGATAGAGCCTGGGGTCAGAACAGTAGGGATGTTTGCTGAAGTGCCTGTGTCTGATGTTGAAGTGGATACTACAAGTGTCTGGGAAGCAGACTGTGGCTTGGGAGGACGTATTGGAGCTTGCAGCATACTGGCAGGCTGAAGAGGAGACTTTGGCTTGTGAAAGGAGAGGTCAACTGGTTCCACCTGGGGCAGGTTGAAATCATTAGCCAGAAGTTCTTCTGGGGGCTCAATCTTGATGTCATTTAACAGTGTTGGGTTCTCCATGGGGTTGGCATCCAGGAGTGGTGGAGATGTCATATTACCTCTGTCTGCTGCCTTAAGGGAATCTCTAATTTTAACAGGGCCAGTGACCTAAAATAAATACATAAACAAATGAGAGGTGCAAACAGTGAGTGTTAGTACCCTGAAGAAGAGAGATGTGAGCAATGAAAGAAAGAAATCTCTATTCTGTTGTCATGGACAGAATATACAGGGAATTGAGAAAAATTAGGCAAGAGGAAAAAGTAAAACAAGAGTAAAGAGGAAAAAAGAGGGAAACTTTATTGAGTACCAGCATCAGGTACTGTATAAGGCAATTAATACAAATTATTTCATTTAAACTTTACAATAATTCTGCAAGATTAATTAGAATCAACACACCTGAGTATCCACTATTAGTACTGTGTCAAGCCCAGTGAGGGCACAAATGAATAAGGTATAGCCACGAAGTACATACTAACATACCAACTACAATGATAGAATAATATGAGTAGCTTATAAGTCATACCATAATAAGTGATGCAGTAGATATGCAAGCAAGGTATTTTAGAAAAAGAAAAAGGAATGATTCATTCTGTCTAGAAGATCAGGGAAGGTTTCAAGGAGGAAGTGATATTTCAGATGAGTCTTAGAGAATTAATAGAAGTTCTGTAAGAAGAGAAAGGGTAAAAAAAAAATTTCCATCTACAGAGACATACCAACAGACAATATGCTTAGGTAGTAATGATGCAGTACAGTCAGTTTTATTAAATGCAAAATATATCTGTGCAACTTTTAAATTTAAAAATACCAATTAAGGGACTTCCCTGGTGGTCCAGTGGTTAAGACTCTGTGCTTCCAATGCAGGGGGCACAGGTTTGATTCCTGGTCGGGGAACTAAGATCCCACATGCAGCATGGCCAAAAAATAAATACTAATTAAATGATCACTTTATAGGTAATATATAAAATAACATAAAACCTCAACCTAATAACAATTTTTCTGAGTTGAATGAATTCAAAGATCAAGGATATCCCCAAATAAAAAATGGGTAGACGGGAACAATCACCAACAGGAAGACATTGGAACTCACCAAAAAAGATATCCCACATCCAAAGACAAAGGAGAAGTCCCAGTGAGACAGTAGGAGGGGCACAATCACAATAAAATCAAATCCAATAGTTGCTTGATGGGTGACTAACAAACCAGAGAACATTTATACCACAGAAGTCCACCCACTGGAATGGAGGTTCTGAGCCCATGTCAGGCTTCCCAACCTGGGGGTCTGGCAAGAGGAGGAGGACTTCCTAGAGAATCAGACTTTGAAGGCTAGTGGGATTTGATTGCAGAACTTTGACAGGACTGGGGGAAAGAGAGACTCCACTCTTGGAGGGAACACACAGGGTGGTGTGTGCATTGTGACCCAAAAAAGGGAGCAGTGATGCCATGGGAGAGAGAACCAGACCTGCCTGCTAGTGCTAGAGGCAGGGGGTGGCTGTGTCTCACCATGAGGACAAGGACACTGGCAGCAGAAGTTCTGGGAAATACTCCTTGGTGTGAGCCCTCACAGGGTCCGCCATTAGCCCCAACAAAGAGTCCGGGTAGGCTCCAGTGTTTGGTTGCCTCAGGCCAAACAACCAACAGGGAGGGAATCTAGCCCCACCCATCATCAGACAAGTACAATAACGTTTTATTGAGCTCTGCCTACCAGAGCAACAGCCAGCTCTACCCACCACCAGTCCCTTCCATCAGGAAATTTGCACAAGCCTCTTAGATAGCCTCACCCACCAGAGAGCAGACAGTGGAAGCAAAAAGAACTACAGTTCTACAGCCCATGGAACAAAACCCACATTCACAGAAAGATAGACAAAATGAAAAGGCAGAGGACTATGTACCAGATGAAGAAACAATATAAAACCCCAGAAAAACAACTCAATGAAGTAGAGATAGGCAACCTTCCAGAAAAAGAATTCAGAATAATGATAGAGAAGATGATCCAGGACTGTGGAAAAAGAATGGAGGCAAAGATAGACAAGATGCAAGAAATGTTTAACAAAGAACTAGAAGAATTAAAGAACAAACAGAGATGAAAAATGCAATAACTGAAATGAAAAATACACTAGAAGGAATCAATAGCAGGATAACTGAGGCAGAAGAACGGATAATTGATGTGGAAGAGAGAATGGTGGAATTCACTGCTGAGGAACAGAATAAAGAAAAAAGAATGAAAATAAATGAAGACAGCCTAAGAGACCTCTGGGACAATATAAAATGCAACAACATTTGCATTATAAGGATCCCAGAAGGAGAAGAGACAGAGAAGGAACTGAGAAAATATTTGAAGAGATTATAGTCAAAAAGTTCCCTAATGTGGGAAGGAAATAGGCACACAAGTCCAGGAAGTGCACAGAGTCCCATACAGGATAAACCCAAGGAGAAACAAGCTGAGACACATAGTAATCAAATTGGCAAAAATTAAAGACAAAGAAAAATTATTGAAAGCAAAAAGGGAAAAATGACAAATAACATACAAGGGAACTCCCATAAGGTTAACATACAAGGGAATTCCCATAAGGTTAGCAGCTGATTTCTCAGAGGAAACTCTCCAAGCCAGAGGGAATGGCATGACATATTTAAAGTGATGAAAGGGAAGAAAGTACAACCAAGATTACTCTACCTGGCAAGGACCTCATTCAGATTTGATGGAGAAATCAAAAGCTTTACAGACAAGCAAAAACTAAGAGAATTCAGCACCACCAAACTATCTCTACAGCAAATGTTAAAGGAACTTCTCTAAGTGGGAAAGACAAGAGAAGAAAAGGATCTATAAAAACAAACCCAAAACAATTAAGAAAATGGTAATAGGAACATACATATCAATAATTACCTTAAACGTGAATGGATTAAATGCTCCAACCAAAAGACACAGGCTCATTGAATGGTTACAAAAGCAAGACCCATATATATACTGTCTACCAGAGACCCACTTCAGACCGAGCGACACATACAGACTGAAAGTGAGGGAATGGAAAAAGATATTCCATGTAAATATCAACAGAAACCTGGAAGCAATTCTCATATCAGACAAAATAGACTTTAAAATAAAGAATGTTACAAGAGAAAAAGAAGGACACTACATAATCATCAAGGGAGCAATCCAAGAAAATATAACAAATATAAATATATATGCACCCAATATAGGAGCACATCAATACGTAAGGCAACTGCTAACAGCTATAAAAGAGGAAATCAACAATAACACAATAATAATGGGTGACTTTAACACCTAACTAACACCAATGGACAGATCACCCAAACAGAAAATTAATAAGGAAACATGAGATTTAAATGACACATAGACCCACTAGATTTAGTTGATATTAATAGGACATTCCATCCAAAAACAGCAGATTACATTTTCTTCTCAAGTGCACACAGAACATTCTCCAGGATATATCACATCTTGGGTTACAAATGAAACCACAGTAAATTTAAGAAAATTGAAATCATATCAAGCATCTGTTCTAACCACAACGCTATGAGATTAGAAATCAGTTACAGGGGAAAAAACCATAAAAAACACAAACACATGGAGTCTAAACAATATGTTACTAAATAACCAAGAGATCACTGAATAAATCAAAGAGGAAATCAAAAAATACCTAGAGACAACTGGCAACACAAGCACGATGATCCAAAACCTATGGGATGCAGAAAAAACAGTTCTAAGAGGGAAGATTATAGCAATACAAGCCTACCTCAAGAAACAAGAAAAATCTCAAATAAACAACCTAAACTTAAACCTAAAGGAACTAGAGAAAGAAGAACAAACAAAACCCAAAGTTAGCAGAAGGAAAGAAATCATAAGGATCAGAGAGAAATAAATGAAATAGAAACAAAGAAAACAATATTAAAGATCAATAAAACTAAAAGCTGGTTCTTTGAGAAGATAAACCAATTGATAAACCATTAGTCAGACTCATCAAGAAAAAGAGGAAGAGGCTTTAAATCAATAAAATTAGAAATGAAAATAGGAGAAGTTACAACAGACACCACAGAGATACAAAGCATCCTAAGAGACTACTACAAGTAAATCTATGCTAATAAAATGGACAACCAGGAAGAAATGGACAAATTCTTAGAAAGGTATAACCTTCCAAGACTGAACCAGGAAGAAATAGAAAATATGAATAGACCAATGACAAGTAATGAAATTGAACCTGTGATTAAAAATCTTCCAAAATATAAAACTCCAGGACCAGATGGCTTCACAGGTGAATTCTATCAAACACTTAGAGGAGGCCTAACACCCTTCCTTCTCAAACTCATCCAAAAAATTGCAGAGGAAGGAAAACTCCCAAACTGATTCTATGAAGCCACCATCACCCTGATACCAAAACCAGACAAAGATACTACAAAAAAAGAAAATTACAGACCAATATCACTGATGAATGTATATGCAAATATCCTCAACAAAATACTAGTAAACAGAATCCAACAGCACATTAAAAGGATGATACACCATGATCAAGTGAGATTTATCCCTGGTATGCAAGGATTCTTCAATATACACAAATCAATCAATGTGATACACCATATTAACAAACTGAAGAAGAAAAACCATATGATTATCTCAATAGATGCAGAAAAAGCTTTTGACAAAATTCAACACCCATTTATGGTAAAAACTCTCCAGAAAGTGGGCATAGAGGGAAATTACCTCTACAAATAAAGGCCATATACAACAAACCCACAGCAAAGTTCATTCTCAATGGTGAAAACCTGAAAGCATTTCCCCTAAGCTCAGGAATAAGACAAGGATGTCCACTCTCACCACTATTATTCAACATAGTTTTGGAAGTCCTAGCCATGGCAATCAGAGAAGAAAAAGAAATACAAATTGGAAAAGAAGAAGTAAAACTGTCACTCTTTGCAGATGACATACTATACATACAGAATCCTAAAGATGCCACCAGAAAACTAATAGAAGTAATCAATGAATTTGGTAAAGTTTCAGGATACAAAATTAATGAACAGAAGTCTCTTGCATTGCTATACATTAATGGTGAAAAATCTGAAAGAGAAATTAAGGAAACACTCCCATTTACCATTGCAACAAAAAGAATAAAATACCTAAGAATAAACCTACCTAGGAAGAAAAAAGACCTGCATGCAGAAAATTATGACACTGATGAAAGAAATTAAAGATGATACAAAGAGATGGAGTGATATACAATGTTCTTGGATTGGAAGAATCAATATTGTGAAAATGATTATACTACCCACAGCAATCTATAGATTCCATGCAATCCCTATCAAATTACCAATGGCATTTTTTACAGAATTAGAACAAAAAAAACTTAAAATATTTATGGAGACACAATAGACCCCAAATAGCCAAAGAAGTCTTGAGGGAAAAAAAACGGAGCTGGAGGAATCAGACTCCCTGACTTCGGACTATACTACAAAGCTACAGTAATCAAGACAATATGGTACTGGCAAAAAACCAGAAACATAGATCAATGGAACAGGATAGAAAGCCCAGAGATAAACCCATGCACCTATAGTCAACTAATCTATGACAAAGGAGTTAAAGATACACAATGGAGAAAAGACAGTCTCTTCAATAAGTGATGCTAGGAAAACTGTACAGCTACATGTAAAAGAATGAAATTAGAACACTCCCTAACACCATACACAAAAATTAACTCAAAATGGATTACAGACCTAAATGTAAGACCGGACACTATAAAACTCTTAGAGAAAAACACAGGAAAAAAAGTCTTTGACATAAATCACAGCAAGATCTTTTTTGATCTATGTCCTAGAGTAATGGAAATAAAACCAAACATAAACAGATGGGACCTAATGAAACTTAAAATCTGTTGCAAAGCAAAGGAAACTACAAACAAGATGAAAAGACAACCCTCAGAATGGGAGAAAATATTTACCAATGAATCAACAGAAAAAGGATTAACCTCCAAAATATATGAACAGCTCATGCAGCTCAATATTAAGAAAAACAGAGAACCCAATCCAAAAATGGGCAGAATACCTAAATAGACATTTCTCCAAAGAAGACATACAGATGGCCAAGAAGCACATGACAAGCTGCTCAACATCACTAATTATTAGAGAAATGCAAATCAAAACTACAATGAGGTATCACCTCACACCAGTTAGAATGGGCATCATGAGAAAATCTACAAACAACAAATGCTGGAGAGGGTGTGGAGAAAAGGGAACCCTCTTGCACTGTTGGTAGGAATGTAAATTGATACAGCCACTATGGAGAACAGTATGGAGGTTCCTTAAAAAACTAAAAATAGAATTACCATATCACCCAGCAATCCCAGTACTGGACATATACCCTGAGAAAACCATAATTCAAAAACACACATGAACCCCAATGTTCATTGCAGCACTATTTACAATAGGCAGGTCATGGAAGCAACCTAAATGCCCATCGACAGATGAATGGATAAAGAAGTTGTGGTACATATATACAATGGAATATTACTCAGCCATATAAAGGAAAGAAATTGGGTCATTTGTAGAGATATGGATGAATCTAGAGACTGTCATACAGAGTGAAGTAAGTCAGAAAGAGCAAAACAGATATCGTATATTAACACATATATGTGGAACCTAGAAAAAATGGTACAGATGAACCGTGTTCCAGGGCAGAAATTGAGACACAGATGTAGAGGACAAATGTATGGACACCAAGGGGGGAAATCGGCGGGTGGGGTGGTGGTGCTGTGATGAATTGGGAGATTGGGATTGACATGTATTCACTGATGTGTATGAAATGGATAACTAATAAGAACCTGCTGTGTAAAAAAATAAATAAAATAAAATTTAAAAATTAAAAAAAATTGGGTAGAAGACGAATAGACATTGTCCAAAGAAGACATACAGATGGCCAACAAGCATATGAAAAGATGTTCAACATTGTTAATTTTCAGAGAAATGCAGATCAAAACAACAAAGAGATATCACCTCACACCTGTCAGAATGGCTATCATCAAAAAGTCTACAAATAACAAATGTTGGAGAGGATGTGGAGTAAAAGGAACCCTTCTGCACTGTTGGGAATATCAACTGGTGTAGCCACTATGGAAAACAGTATGGAGATTCCTCAAAAAGTTAAAAATACAACTATCATATGCTCCAGCAATTCCACTCCTGGATATGCATCAGGAAAAACAACAACAACAACTAAAAAAACACTAATTCAAAAAGATACATGCACCCCAATGTTCACAGCAGCACTATTCATAACAGTCAAATATGGAAGCAACCCATGTGCATCAATAGACGAATAGATAAAGAAGATGTGGTATACATATACATATATATATATATATACACACATACATACACACACATATACACACAATGGAATATTACTCAGCCATAAAAAATGAAATTCTGCCTTTTGCAACAACTTGGATGGTCCTGGAGAATATTATGCTTAGTGAAATAAGTCAGACAGAAAGATACTGTATGATATCACTTATATAAGGAATCTAATATATAATACAGGGAATTCCCTGGTTGTCCGGTGGTTAGTACCCAGCACTTTCACTGCAGGTTCAATCGCTGGTCGGGGAAATAAGATCTTGCATGCTGCATGACACAGCCAAAAAAAAAAAAATAATACTATCAAATGTATATGCAAAACAGAAACAGATTTACAGATATAGAAAAAAAAACTAGTGGCTACCAAAGGGGAGTAGACAAATTAGGGGTAGGGGATTAAGAGATAAAAACTACTATGTATAAAATAGATAAGCAACAAGGATATATTGTATAGCACAGGGAATTATAGCTATTATTTTGTAATAACTTCTAATGGAGTATAATATGTAAAAATGCTGAATCACTATGCTGTACACCTGAAACTAATATAATATTGTAAGTCAACTATACTTCAATTAATAAAAAAAAGGTCAAGGATATTGTGGACTGTTTACTGCCCTTGCCAAGCAATATCTGGACCTTGAAGATGGCTTTGGAGATAGTAGTGCTACTTAGCCAGTAAACAAGCAAGACTCCATTCTCTATCAGGATCATACTGAGCTGTAGGAGTTCTGAATTATGAGAGATTTTCAGGAATGCAGCCCTTACACAAAATATGACTATGCTTTATTTTTGGAATATGAGGGAAAGTGAATTTCAAGGAAAGGCTGGGTGAGATAAAAGATAATTGTTTTGAGGAGGGGAGTGACATGGGCAGAGCTATTTCTGTGATATTTAACTAGCTCCTTAATGAAGAATAGATTAAAGAAGGAATAAGACAGGATTTAAAGAGGTCAAAATGGAAGCATAAGGAAAAATCTTGGTAAGACATTTATGAGACAATTGGATAAATTTGAATATTAACTGCATATTGGATGATATTAAAGAATTATTGGTAATTTTTAAAGTACTTAATCCATAATATCATTATCCACAATATCATTACCGAGTGGTATTATGGTTATGATTTAAAAATTTTAGATGAAAGATAATATGGGCCTAAACTCAGAGAATGATGACGGGCAAGAATAGGCAGTGTTCTCTTGTTCTGACTTTCTTTAAAATACCCTTAGAGCATGCTGAGCATGAATAAACGCACCAAGAAGTATCCACGTTTTACTCACAGAATTTAGCAAGACAGCCATCTGCTTTCTCCCTCTGCTATGCTATGATATTTTTGGTTTCTCGATTTACAAGACCTCATCCCAACTCACGCCTTGTTTGTGGTCCACATATTGCTTCAATCTGCCCCTCTAAGACATGTCTTCTGTGATTTGTCCCACTGTTTGACATACTTCTAATGTAATCCATCCTTCATGGGTGGATTCACTCCATCCAGGTAAGGTGAGCAGTAGACTTCTGTTGGTGGGGAGGGGGAGGATGTGGAGAAGTTGTCAACAATGGCTGTGCTGAGCTTAAAAATTCCTTCTCCTCTGAATCCCTCATATAAACTTAAGCTCCTATTTTTCCCATATTTCCTACTTGTCCCTTCACCTAACTAGCTCCCTTCCCAGATTAAAGAGGCAGACTCCCAGGAATATCTGGGATAACAGAGATTATCCTGATAACACTGAGAAATAGAGTTACAACAGAAAGCATAAGAAGAGGTTCGGTTGGGAATTCCCTGGTGGTCCAGTGTTTAGGACTTGGGGCTTTCACTGCTGTGGCCTGGCTTCAATCCCTGGTCAGGGAACTAAGATCCAGCAAGCAGTGGGGCATGGCCAAAAAAACAAAACAAAACAAAAAACAAAAACAAAAGAAGAGGTTAGGTATAATATTGTTTTTCTAGAAGTATATAGACTGTGGGTGCAGATATAGAAATAAACAGTCTGCCAGTATACATTAAGGAAAGATCTAGTTAAATTTTCAGGGACTTTCTGGACTCTCGGCTTTAGTCCCAGAAACCTAAGGAAGCTGAAGTTCTGAATGTTAAATATAAAATGGAGATTACTTTGGCAACCTCACTATCTTTTGCTAAATAGAGGCCATCTCCTAGACCTTGAGTGCTGCCCGGAATAATGTCATAGGTTCAAGGCCTTGTGATTAGCTAGTACTCAGTCCACAGTTATTCATTATATTGACAAACATATTATTCAGGAAAATCCAAAATGGAAACTGACTGATGAATGTATAGAACTTGAAGAACATATAGGCTATTCTTATTGCCTTGACGAGATAAGATGTTGCAGGGTCTTGCTTCAGCAAACCATCATGAGTTGTCCTTCTGTAGACCAAGTCTGCCCTGTGGTCTAACAAAAACCCTGTTCACAATAGGGCTTCAGTCATTACTCTTCTTCTGCCATCATCACAGGACTTTATATTTTTTTAAACATCTTTATTGGAGTACAATTGCTTTACAATGGTATGTTAGTTTCTGCTTTATAACAAAGTGAATCAGTTATTCGTATATATATGTTCCCATATCTCTTCCCTCTTGCGTCTTGCTCCCTCCCACCTGCCCTATCCCACCCCTCTAGGTGGTCACAAAGCACTGAGCTGATCTCCCTGTGCTATGCGGCTGCTTCCCACTAGCTATCTATTTTACGTTTGGTAGTGTATATATGTCCATGCCACTCTCTCACTTTGTCACAGCTTACCCTTCCCCCTCCCCATATCCTCAAGTCCATTCTCTAGTAGGTCTGTGTCTTTATTCCTGTCTTACCCCTAGGTTCTTCATGACCTTTTTTTTTTTCTTAGATTCCATATATATGTGTTAGCATACAGTATTTGTTTTTCTCTTTCTGACTTACTTCACTCTGTATGACAGACTCTAGGTCCACATGACTTTAAAAGAAATGTTGGAAGACCAGTTGTTTGGGTTGTATTGTTTTAATGGTAACTTCCTCAAAGCATATCATCACATATTTCCTTCTGTCCATATCACTTTCAAGTGTACCTGTTATGCCTAAGTGAATCCAGCCTGTAGCAAGGATTCTCCAGCTTGTGAATACTGTATTCTGCATGTATGCTCCCTCAAGCGAACAGACTGTGCTTGAAAGCGGCTCTCAAGGTTTACCTTACCATTTCTTGCTTTGTGACATGAAAACATAATAGGATAAGCATTCCATATCTATATTACTATAGTGAATGATTTTTGTGTGCACTGAGATTTCTCTTTTAATACGGTCAAAGTAATTTTAATAAGAATTTCAATATACTGTCTGAATTCTTTCATATTTTGAACATAGCTATCCTTACGGTTAAAGAAAAACATAGACTATCTGATTTACCTTCTCCTTTTACATAGCATACTATACTTGAAGGTTCTGAAAAAGGTATAACATAAGAAGTGAGTATGTTTTCAGCCCTAGACTTTCAGAGATTTTTAAGAATTCTCACTAAGATGGTTCAAGATGGCTCCCCATTCCACTTTTCATTGAATACAATTACCACAGCTTTGAAAGCTCATCTGAGGATTGATCTAAAGCTGTGTCATCAGATTTTTCTCTTTAAATCAACTCTTTTAATTTTCAGTATTGTGTGATGACTTCAGGTTTCAAGTGTTCTGTCGTCAGTCAGTACAGAACTCTCTCTCCCTCTTCAAAGAAAGAGAATACTTTACCCATTAGATATTTTAAAACTTCAGGCTGCAGCTTTCAAAGATTTCTGAGTATATGAAGGAGCTTAGGTATGGGAAAAATACAGAAACTTGGGGGTAATTTGCAGAGAAGTTTTAATTTCCACAGTCCTTCCTCTCAATTGTCCAGAATTCTAATCAGACTTTAAGGCAATTTGAGTTGACAAAAAAGAGTTATTTATTGATATATCACCACAGAGGTTGGATAAAGGCACCTACTGCCTTCAATTCTAGAAAGAAACCCAGAGAAAAGGTGGTTAATTTCACAATTACCTAAGCTCTTGAGCATTTGATGAAGATAGGTAGAAAGGCCTTGGGAGGTGGAGGGTCAGGGAAATCCATTGCTTAAAACAGCTCTGATTTAGAGCTTGAAAGTGGGAAGGCAAGGCTAGAAAGAAAATGAAAGAATAAAATACTCCAGACAGCACAGCAGGTGGAAAGGAGAGGAAGGAGTATTGTGATGGTAATAAGATAGAGCTCAGAGGGCTTCCCTGGTGGCACAGTGGTTAAAAATCCACCTGCCAAGGTAGGGGACACAGGTTTGAGCCCTGGTCCAGGAAGATTCCATATGCCACGGAGCAACTAAGCCCGTGTGCCACAACTACTAAGCTTGTGCTCTAGAGCCCGCAAGACACAACTATTGAGCCCACGTGCCACAACTACTGAAGCCCATGCGCCTAGTGCCCATGCTTCACAACAAGAGAAGCCACCGCAATGAGAAGCCCATGCTCCGCAACGAAGAGTAGCCCCCACTCGCCGAGAAAAGCCTGCACACAGCAACGAAGACCCAACGCAGCCAAAAAAAAAAAAAAAAAAAGATAAATCTCAGGCTCGTCCCAAACAGAAAGAGGAAAGCTGCTCTTGTATACAGGTCTCTTCTAGCTTTGCTCTGGGTTTAGACTAATCATTTTCATGCCCAGGTACACATGTATGCACATATACACATATATGTGCACATTCATTGTTTAAATAAAAAGTCACTTTAACCCTCTGAATCTCCAGTCCTTCTCCAATAAGGACATCATGTGTTTGGGTATTAGAGAAAGGAGAGGTGGATGGAGTTGGATATTATTAGAAAGTTAGACCTCATCTAAACCTAGAGGGAATTCAAATTTTACTTCCCACCATCACAATAGCATCAGGAAATGAAGCACTATAAGACAAAAGAATTAATCAATTTGTACAAACTAATGAAGTAGGCAATCCTAAGGGACTGGGAAAAAGTATCAAGCATAGTAGCAGCTACATCCAGGCAAAATGAGGTCAGAAATGCATATATGTAGGTATATACATATGTATGCATGTATGCATATGTGTATTAGGTATTTGATAATAAGATGAAGCATTTTTTCTTCCTCAGAGCATCTAAGATTGTTTTTGGTTGGTGCATAGATAAATTATTTTATTTAAATAGTTATATATTTATTTATTACATATTAGAAAAAGTATATACATAACAAATTGTAGTGGGCTGAATGGTGTTCCCCCAAAAGATATGTTCATGTCCTAATCCCCAGATTAGGGGATTCTCCTGGATTATTTGGGCAGGCTCTAAATTCAATAACAAATATCCTTATAAAAGACACACAACTACAAATAGAACTACCATATGACCCAGCAATCCCACTACTGGGCATATACCCTGAGAAAACCGTAATTCAAAAAGAGTCATGTACCAAAATGTTCATTGCAGCTCTATTTACAATAGCCAGGAGATGGAAACAACCTAAGTGTCCATCATCAGATGAATGGATAAAGAAGATGTGGCACATATATACAATGGAATATTACTCAGCCATAAAAAGAAACGAAATTGAGCTATTTGTAATGAGGTGGATGGACCTAGAGTCTGTCATACAGAGTGAAGTAAGTCAGAAAGTGAAAGACGAATACCATATGCTAAAACATATATGTGGAATTTAAGGAAAAAAATTGTCATGAAGAACCTAGGGGTAAGATAGGAATAAAGACACAGACCTACTAGAGAATGGACTTGAGGATATGGGGAGGGGGAAGGGTAAGCTGTGACAAAGTGAGAGAGTGGCATGGACATATATACACTACCAAATGTAAAATAGATAGCTAGTGGGAAGCAGCCGCATAGCACAGGGAGATCAGCTCAGTGCTTTGTGACCACCTAGAGGGGTGGGATAGGGAGGGTGGGAGGGAGCAAGACGCAAGAGGGAAGAGATATGGGAACATATGTATATGTATAACTGATTCACTTTGTTATAAAGCAGAAACTAACACACCATTGTAAAGCAATTATACTCCAATAAAGATGTAAAAAAAAAAAAAAGACACACAGAGGAGACACACATAGAAACTCAGATGAGAAATCAATATGAAGAAGCATGCAGACATTGGAGTGCTGAGGCCACAAGTCAAAGAACATCTGCATCCACCAGAAGGTGTAAAGGGCAAGGAACAGATTCTTCCCTAGAGCCTTGGGATGGTTTGAGGCACTCAAAACACCTTGATTTTGAACCTCTGGCCTCTAGAACTGTAAATTTCTGTTGTTTTTAGCCACCCAATTTGCAGTAATTTGTTGTGGCAGCCCTAGGAAACTAATACCCCACATCAAACCCAAAATTCTCCAGACTGCTTAGGACAAAACTAATATAGGTATGTATTTATTTTTACTGATCTAATTTTTTAAGTAAGTAAATAATATTGATGATAAGGATATGGCAGAAATTGTGACAGTGGTACACAAGTAACTGAAGTTTGGGAGACAAAGAATATCACTGTGTAGATGAGATATTTACATGAAGCTCTTGACAATTAGAAAACAAGTAATAAGCAGAGCCACATGAGTGACTGATACAGATAATTTAGCATTCCAGGAGTTCAGGGCACTAGAGATTAGTGAGAGTTGGGGTTATCAATGAAAGTTTTTTATGGAAGAGATGAAATTAGAATTTGGGTCCTACAGAAAGTGTGGGATTTGGTAAATTAAACAGGTTGAATGAAACACATTCCAGAAAGAAAGAATGGTATGGGAAAATGTGTCACTGAGAACCATTGAGAAATGAATGACCCATTTATGTAATATTATAGAAACATTGTTAATTTTCCTGGGTATATTAGTATTGATGTAATTATGTAGGAGAATGTCATTATTTGTAAGTGATGCATGATGAATTATTTAGGCTTGAAGTTTCTTGATGCAAGTTACTTTCAAAGGTAATAAGTGAGAAAGAGAGAGAGAGAGGGAGAGAATCACAGAGAGAGAGGCAGAGAAAGAGAGAGAATATATTCAACTATGTGAAAATATGTGCCAAAATGTTAACAATATTAAGTTGGAGGGGGGAAGATATGTATGATACAATATGAACCTTAAATATGCTCATACATTTTTTCCAAGAAATCCTACTTCTGGGAAATAATCAGAAACCATAAACAAAGGGCAGGTGACAAGCAAGTACTCATTCATTATATGGTATGGTGATGTAGGAATTCAAAGAAGTGAGAGCAGGATGTGTGTACTGAGCTAGACATCCATCCACCAATCCTACCTCATGACATAAACAAATCATGTAATGAACCAAACTAGAAGGCTTCTGCCCACTAAGATGTTGCCAGCATTGTACTGTTATAGAACACAAGCTCTGGGCCTGGGACATGGTTAGTGTTTTCTGGTCATGTACCACAAGTACCCTAGCTTTACTAAAAACAAGATATCTTGGAAATGGCAAGAAACAAACAAAACAAAAAATGCTTAGATTATCTACTATCCAGAATTTTCTATACATTGCACTAATTTCAAAGTGACCTCAAATTTTGGAACCTTACTCTACTTAACACATGGAAAAACATTTTTCGAATTGTATTTAGGTGTACTGAGATTTCAAAATGAGATAGCTATGCATGCTTGACAACATTTCACTGAATTTTTTTATTACAAGTTTAATCGATTTTTATCTAACACTTATACTCAGCTTCCTCTTAGTATTTACTACAACAAAGCACCAGGAACCAGCAGAAGTTTTGCAATAATTAGCAACTTTTGACGTGCTAATAGTTCCTAAATGGCAACAGCTACAAGTAAGGTAAATAAGACATTGCATTGGATTTAATGTCATTAAAACAGTATAAGGGCATCTCATCCATATGCACATGTAATAAACAAATTCAATTGTACACCAAAGGCAAAGCATTTAATGATTAAAAACATTTTTTTTCTAAAATATGACCCCTAAATGTCAGCCAGATACTTTATCTGGTGACTTAAGTAAAGAAACAGATCAGTACTGGATACACAAAACTGTATGCTCAATTTTACAGGCAATTTAAGGGATTTTCAAGGATAATTTTGACTGTGTTTGGTTTTCACTTATGCAATAACATTAGAACTCAACCCTGAGCAAGATGGGACTTCAACATCTAACACGGAGTGCTTAGCTGTAAAAACCAGGTAATCTGTTTTGAATCCTTGTTCGGGAATGCCCAAGGTCACAACTTTCTTATCTGTAAAATGGGAACATTAAGAATACATATCTGTGATGGTTAATTTTATGTGTCAACTTGGCTGGGCCAGGTGCCCAGATATTTGGTCAAACATTATTCTGAATGTTTCTGTGAAGAAGTTTTTTTGGGTGAGATTAACGTTTAAATCATTGAATTTTGAATAAAGCAGATTACCCTCCATAATGTGGGTTGGCCTCATCCAATCACTTGAAGGCTTCAATAAACAAAGACTGATCTCCAAGGAAGAACAAATTCTTCCAACAGTCTGCCTTTGGACTAGAACTGTAAAACTTCTATGGCTCTCCAGCTCGGCAGCCTACCCCATCAGATTTTGGATACACTAGGATTCCATAATCATGTGAGCCCAATTTCTTAAAATCTTTCTCTCTCTGGGGTGTAGAGAAAAGGGAACCCTCCTACATTGTTGGTGGGAGTGTAAACTGATGCAGTCACTATGGAAAACAGTATGGAGGTTCCTCAAAGAAACTAAAAATAGAGTTGCCATATGATCCTGCAATCCCACTCCTGGGCATATATCTGGGACATAGAGAACAGACTTGCGGTTGCTAAGGGGGAGAGGGTGGGGGAGGGATGGATTGGGAGTTTGGGATTAGCAGATGGAAACTTTTATATATAGAAGGAATAAACAACAAAGACTGTATAGCACAGGGAACTATATTCAGTATCCTGTGATAAACCATAATGGAAAAGAATATGAAAAAGAATGTGTATATATATATATATATATATATATATATGTATGTATGTATGTATAACTGAATCACTTCGCTGTACAGTAGAAATTAATACAGCATTGTAAATCAACTATACTTCAATAAAATAAATATTTAAACATTCTTTATAGATAGGTAGATAGATATATTTGGATAGATCTATAGATATAGATATATTTTTATTTTATATGTAAAAATATATATTTATATAATATATATATTAATTATATATATAGACAGATAGATATAGATACAGTAGATAGATATAGATAGATACATATTTTATGTATATCTATAGATAGAGAGAAATTGAGAAATACACATTCTGGTGGTTCTGTTTATCTGGAGATCCCTAACACACTACCCAACAGTTATTGTGAGGATTAAATAAGACATTGCATTTAGTCTTCAGAGTGCCCCAAATATGAACTAGTGCTAGATAAATGACTGTTGTTGTCTATGAAGTGTCTAATCTTGTCCCTATAGCCTTGATCCCAAAGGCTATGCTTCTTTTACGCCAGATTTACTCCCTATTTGAACCAGAAACCCAGGCATCCAGGTACCTCCTGGAAACCTCCCTTCATTCACCCCTTCTCAGCTCCCAACATGTTGTTAGAAAGAAAAATGAGCTTCAGCTCTATGACAATTACCAGATACTCAACACTATTACGGCTCAATATTAGTATCTCATTTTCTTGATAACTGACCTGTTTGAATGTATGCTTTGAGCCACCTTCTGAATTAAGTTGGACCTCCAAGTTGTTTATGAGTTGATCCATATCTGGAAAAGAATCAAGGGAAAGATAATTTAAAAATAAAATCTAACCCACTATACGCATACAGTATGCCATTTACGCCTGGTTACTCCTGTTTGTATTCTATGAACATTATTTTTCAGGACTTACTAGATACTGAGAAGTCAGTATTTGGACAACACTCTAATTTACATATTCTACTCACCAAGATAGCTCTGACTGGTCCCCAGCAATACTAGCTGCCTACTCCCCTCACATCCTGTATGCACGTGAATCTGTTTCTTCCAACCTGTCCAACTAGTACTACCTTCACAGGAATATCATCATAGCTACATAGTTTCCAGAATCCTCCCCTTCCTGGCCTAGTTCTCATTCTAAAGAGTTCCATGCTCCTGTGTGGATATTTACCCTAATGAACTTGCTTACACATCAGCGCCGAATCTCTCTAAAGAAGCATTTTATCTTCCTACTTCTCTTAAACATACAAGCCAAGTGGGGTTAATATAAGCAATTTTTAATTTCCTTTTTAGATACTTTTTCCTCTTTTTTATTTTGTTTTTATTTTCTGTTTTTTTAGTGTTTTTTTAATTGAAGTATAGTTCATTTACAATGTCATGTTAGTTTCAGGTGTACAGCATAGTGATTCAGTTCTCTCTCTCTCTCTCTATCCATATATATATATATATATATATATATATATATATATATATATATATATATATAGTCAACTAAAACAATACTCACAACCTAAAAGTTGAGAGTTACGCTTTATTTGGCAGGAAATTTTAGAACTTCAAGCCCAGGAGGCAGCATCTCAAGTAACCCTGAGAGAACTGCTCTGAGGAGGTGAGGGAGGAGCTAGGATATATAGGAGCTTTGCAACAAAGGGCAGGTAGTTGGAACATCAAAAGATTACTGTTAATTAAAGAAAACCAGAAATCCCAAGTTAAGGAAATGATTGTGATGGCATAGAGCAGTTGAATGAAGCCACCAAGTGTTTACTTTTTCCTCTTATGAAAGTAAACACTTGGTGGCTTCATTCAGCTGCCCTACACCATCACAATCATTTCCATCACTAGTACCTACCAGCACCTCTTCAACCAGATTTCCTTTGATTTATCTACATTCATCAGAGACGAAAACATTGGGTAAGAAAGATGAATTCATAGCTTGCTTTTGACTTAATTGGTCAGATTTCAGATTACACTGTCTCCAAGTCAATTACAATTAGTTTCCTCATTTATGACTTGGTTGCATTTCAAAAGACAGTCCATAAATCAGTTAATTGTTTTGGATGTCAACTACATTTACCCATAGAAATGTTCATTTTACAGGTCACTTCACAATATCCTTTTTAAGACCTAATGCAGTTAAAATACAGCAAATGAACAACCTGCAAGGATACAAATTATAATACAGTCACACAAAAAAGTAAAAGATAAACTTATAAATAACTCCTTTATTTATTAACTGTCAGGAATTGAGGAAACCAGTTCTAATGAGATAGGCAATAACATACAATGAATCTGCTATTGAGATTATGAGGAAAATTTCTGAGCCACAATCAAAGAATTTGGAGAATTCTGACACTCTAAAATATCTCCAATTTTATCTCAAAACACAATTTCTTTTCTTCGATCTAAGTATATGAGTAAAACTGCTCACATATACATTCATCATTCACTAAATATTTATGCATATTACTATGTGTCAGAGTTTATACTTGACACATTGTTATCAGTTTTAGATCTGGGTCAACCAGACATGGAGAGTCAGCAAGTATAGCAGAGAGCACTGACCCGGGAGTTAGATGCCCAGGAATTATATCTTATAATCTTTGTCAAGGCATTTTTTTTCTAAGCCTCAACTTAAAATTAAAAGATTTAAAATTGTTCTCTGCAGAGTCCTAAGGCTTCTATGAAGCCTTTTTAGGGGTAGGGGTTGGGGTTAATGAAGGAAGAAGCATAGTAAGGCATAAGCACACTAGAAGTCAGATGCAGAAAACTCTAATTTCCATTAGACTGTAAGCTCTTTGAAGTCAGAGATTTTCATCTTTGATTGTTTTTCAGTGATGTATTTCAAGGGCTTAGAATAGTGTCTGGCACATGGTAGGTGTTCAATACATTTCTGAAAGTTTTTGATGAATGACAGAAAAGGAAAATGAAGTGTGTTTTCTCAAGTACAGGAGTTGGACAAGAGTGGGAAAGAATAAAAGAAAATTAGAGAGGTTATGTATGAGAGATGTTTGAAGTGTAATTAACTGTGAAGTATGAGATGCCAGAGAGGGCAGCCTTTTCTGATTTTAAGAAGGAGGGGAGGGGACTTCCCTGGTGGTGGTTCAGTGGTTAACTTGGTTAACTTGGTGGTTCCAATGCAGGGGACGTGGGTTCAACTAAGCCTTGTTATTTCTAGCCAGGACAACTTACAAGAGCCCTCACTTACAAGAGCCCTCTTCTATGGGAACATATGTTTATGTATGACTGATTCACTTTGTTATAAAGCAGAAACTAACACACCATTGTAAAGCAATTATACCCCAATAAAGATGTTAAAAAAAAAAAAGAGCCCTCTTCTATCTGGTCTTCCTCAATTCCTATGGATTATGAAACAACAGGGTTGAGGAAGCAGAGTGACTTTGACAAGATGTTTAGCCCCTGTGAACCTCAGTTTCTCTACCTGCGTAGAGGTAGGGGTAATGACATTGATTTCATACGGTAAATGTGAGGATTCTATGGATTAGTACATGTAAACTCACTTAAAATAGTTCTTGGCATATAAAAAGTTTTCAATATAATTAGCTATTGTTATCATCACCACAATTATTATTGTTGATGGCCAGAATCTCTCTTTCTCTCTGGCCCAGAAGAATAGCTCCTAGGAATCAGACAGGTTGTTTATACTCAACGTGCTTACAAACCTTCTCCACCTCCTATATTTACAATCTAAATTGTTTAGCACCACTATCAACACATTCTCAGTCTCAGTGACTGAGGGTCAGTCACCTTTGACCCTTCTCTCTCCATCTCCAGCCAATTGGTTATCAGCAGCATAAATTCTACTTCAGAAATATCTCTTAAACCTAGACCTTCAACTTGCAGCCACTTCCCCTTCTAGTCCATATATCACATTGCCTAGGGTCATATCCTGGTTCTGCAACTTCTTAACAATAAGACTTTGGGCAAGTTTTCCTTTGTTCCCTTAACTGTAAAATGGGGATAATAATAGTACAAGCTCATAGGATTTATCAATTTAATATGTGTTCAAATGTTTAAAACAGTACCTGGCACACAGGCATTGTCTGTTTCCCTTACCATAAGGTGAGCCCCACAATAGTTACCTCGTCTTGTTCTTCTCTGTATCCCTTTCTTTTAGCAGAGTACTTCCTCTATACAATGTGCTAATGTCCAGTGAATGAATGATCATGGGAATAAGAGTGGTTATTTAATGGCAAAATATTATAATATAAAATAATATTATTTAATAGCAATAATCAAGGAGTCTGAAAAATACTTTTTGTCCCACCCATATCACAAATATTTTAGTCAAATTGCACAAGGAGGATAGCTGACAATCAGGAATGTCTCAGCCATTTCTGGTTAACGTACTCTCCATAGAACAGCCAAATGGAATAGCCATTAGATAACCCAGGATAACACTTTAAATGTTGGTAAAAAATGAGTAAAGGGAAAGCTATCAGGAAGGTGTATAAGCTTCTCTTTTTTTAAAAAAAAATGTTTACTTTAATATTTTGCCAGACAAAATGTAAAACAGAAGGAAATTAGCGCTTACAGAACAGTTAAAGAAAGTTCAGGGATTTTTTTAAAGGGCTTTATAAACCTTTCGCTTTTCTCTAGAGTTGGAGTTGCTATTCTAAGTGTCTGAGACTAGACAGCTGCTCAGAAACTGTGAGATAATTGGTCAGGAAATACCCAAACGGGGTTAGGGTATGTGCTGGGCCACTGAGATGTGAATCACACAGGCAGGAGAGCTTCAGAAATGCAAGTTACCTACTTAAGATAATAACCATTATTCTGCTTGAATTGGCTTTTCAAGCCTTTGTGTCTAGAAGCTGGACTTTCTTGGACTTTCCTGGCAGTCTAGTGGTTAAGCCTCCGTGCTTCCATTGCAGGGCGGTGGTGGTGGTGGGGCCACGGGGTTCAATCCCTGGTTGGGGAACTAAGATCCCACATGCCGAGTGGCACTGCCAAAAAAACCCAGAAAAGGTCTAGAAGCTGGACTTTTTGGTCCTTCTTCTAAGGAAGGGAGTACTGGAGGAGGAAATAAAGGAGGCGAGAGCGAGGAGGACTGAGCCCTATCCACAGCAGGTCAACATCTCATATATGTAGAACCTCACAAACGATGCTTCAGGGACCATGACCATAGAAATTTCATAAGATTATACTACCTTTGTCATGTTCGAAGTTTATTTTGTTACCCACTGTTTTCCACAGTGATCTGCTTGTTTTATGAAAGTGAACAGTGCCTCCAAGGGACAGGAGCAGGTGACTGACTAGTAAGAACACATCCCACTCTATGGCCAGCACTGAGGAGGAAAAAAGTGTCTAGGGATGAAGTGAGAAGTTAAGCCTATAAGGAGGGAAGCAGAGCAGAGTGACTGGAGCCTACAACTATCAATACAAAAGAAAACAAAGCTTTGGGAATCCTGACACTGACCTATGAAGGTACCTAGTACTTAACAAGACAGAGCATGTTGACAATACAAATAATAATCCCTCATGTGCATCTACATAGCTTTACAATAGGGAAATGGACAGCTTTCATATATCATTCCCATTTTACAGATAATGAATTTGGAGGACCAAGGTCACATATTTTAGCAGTGATGGAGTCAGAACCGGAACTCTTATCCTCTAACTCAAATTACAGTGCTCCCAAAATACTTTCTAATATCCCAAATCTGGTGAGCACCTTATTTCTAGAAAACTGCTTGCTAAAAGAAAAACAAGTTTAAGGACAACAAGTCAATTATTTTGGAAGATCTTGAGAAATCATGCACTTTCAGCCTCTGACCCATAAGAAATTCTGGAATTGCTTGAAAAATGAAAATCAATGTTTTAGGGTTTTGAGATTATAGGTATTTTTATTTTTTTTATTTTTAATTTTTATTTATTTATTTTTATTTTTTGGTATGCGGGCCTCTGACTGTCATGGCCTCTCCCATTGCGGAGCATAGGCTCCAGACGCGCAGGCTCAGCAGCCATGGCTCTCAGGCCTAGCGGCTCCGCGGCATGCGGGATCTTCCCGGACCGGGGCACGAACCCGTGTCCCCTGCATCAGCAGGCGAACTCTCAACCACTGTGCCACCAGGGAAGTCCCAGGTATTTTTAAAATAGTATTTCTTATGTCTTTTATATTAGAAAAAGGTAACTAAAGGACAACTAGATACACATATATTTTCAGACAGTTTAATTATATAACTTCCAGGGGAATAGAGAGTTTTACAATGGGTCTCTGGGAAAACCTTCAAGGTTGAGGCTACTCTGAGCATGACATTAACAATAGAACGGTGATAAAAGGACAATAATTACCAACAGTCACTGAGTACTTACTATGTGCTAGGTACAGTGCGGCTAAAAGAACAAATACTTATATTAGCTCATTTAATCCTCATAATTCTAGGAATGGGCACATTATTTCCCCATTTTTAAAATGAGGAAACTGAGACAGAGAGATGAGGTAGCTTATCCCCAAATCACCCAGCTAGTAAATGGTAGAACTGAGATATGAACCTCAGCAGTCTAGAGCTATAATGAAGCTATAATGCTCCATGACCTGGGTGCCAGTGAGATCTCCCAACCTCTGCTTGAAGATTACATAATGGGGGGGGGGGGTAAATGGTTGCTAGAAAAATAAATACTTAATAAAAGGGGATTGCAAGATCCTCCATTTTCTCTCATTTCTTCCAAACAGGGTCATACCTATCACCATAGGAACGACTGGACAACCCAAACTCAAAGAATCTCCACTTGTGGCATCTCAGCAGGTAGCTCACTATGAGTTTTCTATTCAAGAGACTCAACATACACAAAATATGGAGGGTGTCTGAGGTACTTAGTCCAAAGTATAGGAATCACCACCAGAGCAGGTACTCAGAAGTGGCTCCAAGACAAGAAATGCCTGCAGCTTGTTTTCTCAGCTTTCCTGAGCGAGATTTCAGTAGGGGCAACTGAAATGTTTAAAAAAAACAACAACATGAATTTAAGAGGAAATAACATATTACCACAAAAAAACTGAAGACTGACAGCACATACCACGTGAAAGAAAGAAACAGTATTGCATCATTACTACAATAGCCCGCTAAGCTTGAAGCAGTGAAGTAATGTGAGGTAATAAAAAGATAAGGTGATAAGAAACACCAGAAAAGAGCTGTATGACTTTGGGCAAGCCATTTGACTTTTCCATGCCTCAGTTTTCTCATCTGCAAAATAGAGATATATCAGCTTGGCCCTACCCCTCAGAGGGTTGTTATGAAGACCATCGTGATAACACATATAAAATTTCTTTATAAGGTGTAAATGTGAAATCTCCATATAAGTTTTTAGGAATACTTTTGTCAGAAAATCCAAAACTAAAGTACATAAAAATATGTACAATACATACAGTCACATTTTAAAGATCCAAACCACTCACAATAACAATACCTAATCTTATGAATTTTTATATGTTTATCTCCATTCTCACATGAGTTCATGATCTACAGGATCACCTGCAAGCCTTCCAGTGCTTTCAGCCACTTTCATTCCCCCCAGATACTGATGTTAAGCTCCACTTTCTTTTCCACAGAGAAACCCAAATATGCATGAAAGAAAAATCACCCTGGAATGTGCTAGAGATTAAGATTCTTGATTCTGGAAAAGAAGAAAGCTAAAGGGAATTATTATAAATGTCTAAAACTAGTGGATTTGAGGTTCAATGAACTCCAGGCCTGAGTTTTAGTTCTAGTTTAATTACCAAATTGTTGAATAACTTTGGACAAGTCCCATCACTTAATACAGACAGTAGAAATAATTCTTGCTCACAAGGTCACTGTGAACCTCACAGGATCATTGAGAGGATCAACTGAAAGAACAGATTTAAAAGTATTGTATAAATTAACCTCAGATTTCTAGAACTAGTTCCGTTGTCTTCCATCAAACAGGTAAATTTATTTTTTAAAAATAATCTTACATGCAAGAAACTGATAGAACTTATGTTAAAAGTGCTATAGTTAAAGAAAGCAGCATGAACAATGGGAAAATCTTTTACCTAGGAGCTGGAGACCTGGGTTCTAGTTCACTGTTATCTAGGAATGTCATTTTGAGTAAACTACTTAGCCCTTTTCAGATCTCTTCCATAATACTCTATGATATACGACAGAGGACATCTATGAAAGAGCTATAGTTTTCCAAGTTTCTGCTTAATCTGTGAAGCTGATATCAAGAAAGACAATTAATTTCTCCACAAACCATTAGGCAAAATTGAGTTCACTCCTACAGCATTAAAAAAAAAACTTTTTATTTTGTATGATCACAAATGTGGACAAAAGTAAAGATGAATCCCATGTACCTGTTCCCACCTATTCCCAGTTTCAGTGATTTTCAGCTCATGGAAAATCTTGTTTCATTTGTACTCCCAACTCACTCCTCCACTTCAATGGCTACTTTTAGGCAAATCCCAGATATCATTTCATTCCCATGGCATTTCCAAAGGGACATATTTAATTTTCACAATCTCTGTGAGGTAGGTACTACTGTTGATTCCATTATGCACATGAATAAATACAGACTCAGAAAAATTAAGTAATCTCAAGGTCACATAGCTGGTAAATTACTGGGATTTGAATCCAGGGATGATGTCTGATAGCAACACTCTTTTTCTCCCTTAAAGTAATTGCTACTATCCTGCACTTTGAAATAGTTTGATGATGTTGAAAATAATAATACTGGATATTTTTTATACATTAGCAGTATGCTCTACTATTGAACATCTGAAAAGAATATTAAAAGATTCCCACTAGCTGTGATGTTAATCATCAGACAAAACCTCTAGGAATACAGAGCTCCAGCTTGGCACTGAGGCATTGGTTTAGAAAAAGGACAAAAAGCCACAGCAATACAAGCTCACTGCTCTGCACCATCATGTAAAATCTCATGCAATCCACTTCATTACTTTATACTATTGTTTCATGCAACAGTCTCCTCCAACAAATTAAACATGGTGCCACTCCAGCAACCAAAAAGAATGTACAACACAGTGGTCTTTGCCCATGCTTAGTACAGTGCTTAAGGGCAGAGACTTTCTCTTTTGAATGGTCTCTCCACTCACTGCCTGAGCTACCTGGCTCAAGAGCACCAAGTCTTATAAGAATCCTGGACCATCTCAATTTATAGGACCTACAGAGGTCATGTAAATGAAGGTACCAATAACAATAATCATTATTGTTATTTTCAAGGCTCCATATTGACTCTAGGATCTCGCTACAAAAAACTGGAGGAGCTATATTGTACATATTTATCAGAACTAGTTTTTTAAAAAAGAAAATGAATAGATTCATATCACACATTCTTATTCTAATTGAAGATGAAACAGCTAAATCATTGACAGCACAGAAAGAGACAACAGAGCTGGAATAATCATCCTCAGATAAATAAAAGTTAAGTCTCTCTTCAGTATTGTGAAGACCTTTCTGAGGATATTGTACCTTGTTTGTGTTTGTATTTCAACGGAAATGAAATGGAAGAGAATTGCAGAAAAGAATGAAAGAAACTCTAGAGAAATAAATGAAAATTTTTTTTAAAGAAAAAACATGGAGCTAGGTCAAGGAATTTGGATGGTTACATTTGGAAAAAAGGAAGTAAGGGAAAGGAAGGCTGTCCTGATAATTGCCTTCAAAGGCACATGTTAGGTATTAGGAGAAAACAGAACTGCTATATTATTATTGGAGATTACAGTTGACTTAAAGAGGAACTTACTGATGATAACCAAGTCTTTATAGATAACTTATTAAATAGCCAACGCTGTAGTAGATACTGTGTGTATATATACAAGAGGGGGAGCAGATAGTACCAAGCTTCCACCTGGTCTCTACATTCTGGGAGTTTTTCAGTGTAGGTCAGATAGAGAAAATTGGCAGCCCACTGCAGATGCTGGCCTGGTTCTCACTGTGATGTTAAAAAAATAAAATCAAATTAGCTGATAATCTTTTATTTTCCCTCACCCTTATATTTATTTATTTATTTATTTTTAATTTTTTTATTGAACTATAGTTGCTTTACAATGTGTTAGTTTCAGGTGTACAGCAAACTAATTCAGTTATATATATATTATATATATATTCTTTATATATATATATATTCTTTTCTCTTTTTTTACATTCTCCTTTAAAAGCAGATTTCTTTTTTAAAAAACTCCATTTCTTGGGACCTCCCTGGTGGCCCAGTGGTTAATAATCTACTTTCCAATGCAGGGGACATGGGTAAGATCCCTGGTCAGGGAACTAAGATCCCACATGCCTCAGGGCAACTAAGCCCACACGCTCTAGAGCCCGTGCGCCACAACTAGAGAGCCCACGTGCCACAGCTACTGAGCCCTCGTGCTCTGGAGCCTGTGCGCTGCAACTACTGAGCCCATGTGCCACAACTAGAGAGAAGCCCACACACCGCAACTAAGAGCCTGCACACCAAAACGAAAGATCCCGCATGCCACAACTAAGACCCAACACAGCCAAATAAATAAATAAATATTTTTTTAAAAATTCCATTTCTTGCTTTTCTGAAAAAGTTGAGAGATCTTACAACATGGAATCTACATTGGCACAAGAGAAAAATTACCTGGAGTTGATAAATGGCTGCCCCCTTTATACAGGACATGCTTCTGTCATTTTATTGGGCCCTGTAGAGATCTGAGCTGCCAAGTCTATGTAGTGAGATATAACTATGCATAAAACAATAACAACTAAATATTACAAGATAATAGATGCTAAAGTGATTAATTATGATTTGAAGCTAGGAACACTAATTACAAGAGGAGATAACTGAAAGTAGAATAGTCAGAAAAAATTCCAAAGAAATGGTCTGTGGTGAGGTCAGCCTTGAGGAACTAAGCTTGGTCAAGAAGAGACAGAAAGGAAATCCAGAAGAGAGGAAGAGTAGACTATACACTCTGTGAAGGCAAGGGTCCCATCTAAATTGTTCACTACTCTAACCCCAGCTTCTAGCATAATGCCTGGAACTTTGTAGGCACCCAGTAAATGATTGTGGAGCAAAGGAAAGTGGCATAATTTTTAAAATGTGTTTTAGAGAACATATTCAGGTAGTGGTCTACAGAATAGAGAAGGCCAAAGAACCAAGGTAGAACTAGAAACTATTGGAATACTTTATGTGTATCATGGTAAGAGCTTACATAGGTGTCACAAACTCAATACCTAGAGGGGTCAGGCAGGTTAAGATCACCTAGGCCAGATAGGAAATATGGTGAACTGAGAACACATGTCCTGTCTAAAAGGGAAAGGAGGAAGCAGTTCACCAACTCCAGGCAATTGTTGACAAGAGGGAATATGGGTTGGTAGCTTCTGATTATTTAAGAGAAGCTGGAATTCTAGAGTTTTAAGTAAAGTATGATTTTTAATTTTTTTTTAAGTTTTTACTTTTTATTTATTTATTTTATAGAAATATAGTTGATTTACAATGTTAGTTTCAGATGTACAATATTATATTAGTTTTAGGTGTACTACATAGTGATTCAATATTTTTCTAGATTATACTCTATTCAAAACTATTATAAAATATTGGCTATATTCCTTGTGCTGTACATTACATACTTGTATCTTATTTATTTTATACATAGTAGTCTGTACCATTTAATCCTCCACCCCTATCTTGCCCTCTCCCTCCTTCCTTCCCCTCACTGGTAACTAATTTGTTCTCTATATCTTTAAGCCTGTTTCTATTTTGTTATATTCGTTTGTTTCAATTTTTAGATTCCACATATAAATGATAACATACAGTATTTGTCTTTCTCTCCCTGACTTATTTCACTAAGCATAATACCCTCCAGGTCCATCCATGTTGTTGCAAATGACAAAATTTCACTCTTTTTTATGGCTGCGTAGTACTCCATTGTGTACATATACCACGTCTTCTTTATCCATTCATCTGTTGGTGGACACTTAGGTTGCTTCCATACCTTGGCTATTATAAATAATGCTGCTATGGGAGTTCCCTGGTAGTCTAGTGGTTAGGATTCTGCGCTTTCACTGCAGAGACCTGGGTTCAATCCCTGGTTGGGGAACTGAGATCCTGCAAGCTGAGCAGTGTGGCCAAAAAAAAAAAAAAAATGCAGCTGTGAACATTGGGGTGCATATATCTTTTAAAATTAGTGTTTTCATTTTCTTTGGATGTATACCCAGGAGTGGAATTGCTGGATCATATAGTAGTTCTAGTTTTAGTCACTGAAATTTTTAAAGCCATGAATGTAATTTAGCAGGAACACTATCACAGGCAATCATTTTTTGTTTTGTTGCAAAAGCTGTTGGATACATGTTAGAATGATTTTTTTTGTCTGTGTGTATGACAGGAAAATAATGTTTACATCAATATGTAAATCAAAGCCTCTCCACTAGCATTATTAATCTAGAAGGAAGTATTACATAGACAATAGTAAAAGGAAGGACATTTAGTCTATATTTTCAAATGGGACTTAATCATTTTAAAGTTGTTCACTGGCAAAATTTTTCACCAAGTTAGTATAGATTATATGCTACTTCATAAAAGATAGCAATAATTAAGTTTGGGTTTTTTTGTTTTGTTTTTCAGTATTTGCTTTCAGAGAAAAATCCTAAAACTTGTAGGGATTTCTGATGCCAGAAAATTTTGATATATAAGAGTATATTTAGCAATCAGGGTGACTTAGATCATGGTAAGTGGCGAATGTATAATTATAATATGCATTCCAGTTATTTAAACTGAGGTATCCTTGATCAGGTTGAACGTACTGTGAGTAGAAGATCTCTTCTTCCAAGAAATGAGATGGAGACAGTCTTTGGAGAATGGCCTTACTGAATTGGTAAGTTAACTTTCTCCGGATTTTGATGACTTCCCCACTTCTTCCATAATTCCTCAGTGCTCTGGCCATTTTCTGGTAAGTCATGGTCTTCTGGTTGCCTTTTCTTTTCCCCCAAATTTGGGCAAGTTTTTCTTTGTTTTTTGATACAAACTGAAAGATGCCTTTGGTTTGATCTATCCATTGAATACAAGACCCATCTCGGGATTACACAGGGATTCATGAAGGTATTCAAACAGTCAGAGCTTCTTCCTGCCTTTTCCTCCCTTTTGCTGGAGAAGAGTAGGTTGCACCAGCTGGTTTTCAGGGATGTTCTACAGAAACTGATGAATATTTCTTTCAAAATAGAGGTCCACAGCACTGTTTATTACTGTTCTCCAATTGTAGACCGGTTCCTCTGTGGGCAGCACACCATAGCTGTTGGAATTTCCTCTGACATGAGAACAGTGGTTGATGAAAGCCAGGTAATTTTTGTAATCTGAGGAGTACTGAAGATCACCAGTTGAATGTTGCCTCAGTACTTCAAAAGCATCTTCAAATGCTTGATCCAGCTTGTCTTGTTCAAAACAAGCCATGCTTCATTAATAAATTGACAATTCTGTCAATCTGAGGCCAATCTAACATTTAGGTATACTCCAGGTGGAAATAACTTTCCCCTCTGAAGCACAGGTTGGCAACACCCTTCAAAGTATGATTTTTCAAATGTTGGCAATCAACCATTTTTTAAAAGTGTGGGTCTGGGCAAATTGACCTACTGTTACAGACTGAATTGTGTCTCTCCCCAAATTCATATGTTGAGCTCCCAACCCCCAGTGTGACTGTATTTGGAGATAAGGTTTTTATGGAAGTAATTAAGGTTAAATGAGGTCATAAGGGTAGGGTCTTCCTCCAATGGGATTAGTGTCCTTATAAGAAGAGACATCAGGGAGCTCACTCTCTTTCTCCAGGAGCACAAAGAAGAGGTCATATGAGCACACAGGGAGAAGGCAGCCATCTGAAAGCCAGGAAGAGGGCCCTCACCAGAGCCTGATCATGCTGGTACCCTGATCTTTGACTTCCAGCCCCCAGAACTGTAAGAAAATAAATTTCTGTTGTTTAAGCGACCCAGTCTATATAGTGTTTTGTTATGGCAGCCCTAGCAGACTAATACACATACTTATAAAGTTTTTATTGTTATTACAAACAACACTGCAAAAGTTTGTAAATATCTTAAATGGCATTCAATAGAAAACTGTTTAAATAAATTGTGGCTCATCCATGTAGTGAGAAACTATGCAGTCACACAAGAGAATGAGATATTTATTTACATACAAATATGGAAAGGTCTCCAAAGTATATTTTTAAGTAGACAAAGCAAGGTGTAGAACAATATGCAGAGAGTGTTACTATCCGTGTATAAAAGGAAAGGGGGAGAAAAAATACTCATTTGTTTGATATGCATAAAATGCCTGTGGAAGGGGCTTCCCTGGTGGCGCAGTGGTTGAGAGTCCACCTGCTGATGCAGGGGACACGGGTTCGTGCCCCGGTCCGGGAAGATCCCACATGCCACGGAGTGGCTGGGCCCGTGGGCCATGGCCACTGAGCCTGCACGTCCGGAACCTGTGCTCCGCAACGGGAGAGGCCACAACAGTGAGAGGCCCACATACCGCAAAAAAAAAAAAAAAGTCTGTGGAAGAATTTCCAATAAACAGATAACTTTAGTTGCCTGAGGCAACTAGGGGACAAGACTAGGAGGGAGACTCTTCATTGTATATCACTTTGTATATTTCAAATTTTGAGGGATGTATAATGCATTATTAATTTAAAATTCATTTTTAAATGAAAGTTTTATCAATTTAGGGGGAACAAAACACATGTATTTGGTCTGTAGGCTAATTGGTTATACCTCTGGACTAAATTAAAGTGGTGGTAATTAGAATAAAAAGAAAGGAACTGATGCCAGATACAAAGGGAAAAAAAAACATAGCCCTTGGCAACCAAGTAGACAGGGAAACTGAGGAAGAGGTTGATGCCAGCATTTTGAGCATGGAATATGGGAACCACAACAACTATGTTTCCCCATTTCTTACTACACTATCATGCATTCTTCTAAGTGCTTTACAAAATTAGCACATTTATTCCTTACCGCAACCCTATCAGGTAGTTTCTATTATTATCCTCAGTGCAAAGATGAAAAAACTCAAGTTCAGAGTTTAAGTGACTTCACCAAGATTATGATGATGGTAAATTGCGGGACCAGGTAAATGAAAAGGAGAAGTCTTGAATGAGAGGTGGGGGAATAGTCTAGGGGTAATGATGGGTTCTCTTTTAGAAATGATGAGTTTGAGGTTACAACAAAATATCAAAATGCTAATGATTTGATACCTGGATTGGTATCAAATACCTGGATTTGGCTCTAGAGTTAGGTTATAGCTCCTTAATTTAAAGTGTTTAATACTTCCAGAGTTTGCTTTGCCCACATTACATCTATTTTGTCTAAGTACACAGATATCTTTAATTTTTTATACAAAGCATCAAGCTTGTTACAGACTTTTAAATCCAGCTTGCTGTCTCACTGAATTACCTTCCTTTTTTCCAAAAACCAAACAATGTTTAAATAAAATAAACTACTCTAAGTAACAAAATGATGAGACCCTCCACTTAAGAAATAAGTATTAGAAGTTAGGTACGGAGTCCAATGTTTTACTTACATTATTTATAATCACAAATACTGTATTATTTTAGATGTGAGAAAACTGAGGCTAGATGATAAAGCTGAGTTGGGGACAATAAATACAACAAAAACCCAACTTCAGGTATACAACCTGAATTGAACACATTATTATATGAGAATCAGAAAGTACATCAGACAAGGGTTCACATCATCTTTGGATAAACTAATGAACCTGATATGACAATGTTATTCATTCACACTCTACTTAGTAATGAGATGACAACTGTACTAGATGATCATCTAGGTCAATCATCCCAATCAAGTTTTCCTTCACTGACAAAAACATGACATTTTGGAGCTAAATCTTAGAAGATCATCTATAATATATGTACCCCGTGTTTACATGGGAAAGTTAATTGGGTAAGTACTTTGAAGATACAATCATAGTAATATCCTCAAGCACCTTTCTGTCTAGAAATGGGGTAAGGGCTTAGATATGTACAGAAATGACCAAAATACAGGGAAGAGAGTTGTGTAGGTTCCAGATAATGTAGGTAAAGTGATACGGAAACTCAAAAGAGTTTATTTCTATATGCAAGGATCAGGTAAATTTTCATACAAATGGCATTTGATTTGGGATTAATAATGAGAGGGATATTATAAATACTGTTTTAAGGAAAAAATCATAAAAACAAGTACATTACAAAGCAGTTCACTTATAAGTATCCACTGAGCAGAACAGACAGTGATGTACAATTTCTAAGGAATAGCTGAGGAGATAAGGAAAGCTTTATGTGGGGACTAAGGACTAAAATAGGACTTGAAGGAAGATTGAGGTTTAAATGGGAGGGTGGGCAAAAAGAAGTCATTTAAGATGGAGGAATAGAAAATGAGTTTTTAACAATTTTATCAGTGCCTGACACAGTATGCCAACACATATTTGCTAAATGAATTATATATCCAAAGGCAATCTTATTATTCATCAGTGTAAGTGAGACAATAAACTAGAACTGACTCAAGGCGAGGGTGAATATATAAATGTGTTACATAATAATAATGCCCCTGCCAGAATGAGAAAAGGTTGATCTCCCTCACCACCAGATACACACAATCTGGAGAGATGAAAGATGACTAGACTAGGCTTGGTGACTTGGTTATTGGAATTCAATTAACTGAACCAACAAGGGCCCCATTTCAGAAATGCATATACTAGGATGATAGGGGTTGGAGGGAGTTGAAGCAATGGTGGTGGTAATCTAGTTCATGTTTTTTCCCCAGTTTTCTTTCGAATGTATCCTGAAAGCCCTAATGAGAGGTACCTATGGCTCCCCAGAGCTCTGAAAATAGAGCCATTAACTAGTCCGGTCTTGAGGATGGACTAGATTCACCTATCACTTTTACTTTTGAGTTTATATTTCTTCCCTTCCTATGTTTTCTGCCTGTCTGCCCCCCAAACCAACCTGAAGACACTGTTCTCAGCCCATTCTCTGTGTTCCCAACAGTCACCAAAAATTAAAAACCTTCATATATAAGGGTGCCCCCCCAAAATCTGAAGAATGGGATGAGGTCATTTGTAAGTCACTGATTTCTGTTGTCCAAAGGTCCTGTTGGTTATATCATCCTAGTTAAGTTGTCCAAAGAATGAGGGGAAAGGCAGGCTAGTGTCCCTTTCTCTCAGAGGTGCTAAAGTCCAGTGGGAACAATGTTAAACCAGTAGCAAGCAAAACCTATGTTCTAGCTTCAGACTTTGGGCAAGCTAATTCAATATTCCAAGGTCTCCTTTCACCCCCTGGAAGGTGTTTTAAGGACAGCAAAACACTAATTCTATCAGCGGTGCTCCAAAGAAAGAGTCTCAAACAGAGCAGGAAAAGGAAGTGAAACTAAGATATACATGGAGTGGCAGCCTCTGTCACATACACTAAGGTATTTAATCTACCCAAATATCTTTAAGATTATTACTCCACATTCTCTAGTAGAGAAAAGCAATGCCTAGGATCACACGGCTAGTAAGTGGTGGCATTAGGATTTCAAAGCAGATCTGCCTGTTACCCCAACCATCATAGTCTCCATCAGCTTCAAATTCAAATTTGGAGATTATTCTCTTTGCCTAGTTATTATCACATTGAGTGCCATCAGACTGCTGCTTAATAAACGCTTTTCTTTACAATGTAGACAGAACAAAAGGAAATAAAGGATCGTTCCCTTGACCATCTGTTTGTATTTATTTTTCCAAAGAATAAGTTTTATTTATTTTGTGATTTATTTTCCCCCAAATTCTTAGAGTTAAACATAAAAAGCCCACAAAAAGGCAGCTCTTCTAAGTGACCATTGCAAATCGATACTCTCCAGCAATCCCAGCAATTCGGCCCAATCTTCCACCTACACAGACAAACCAACCGCCTTAGCCACGTTTTAAAGAGCCAGGGCAGGGCCTATGCTTTCTCCTCCAACCATGCCCAGCCCCTCCTTAAAGAGCCGGCACGCCCAAAGCAGCTCCTCCCTGGCGGCTGCCTTCAGGGCCTCGCCTTTCAATAGCCTCGGCTCAAACATTAAGCCCCTGCTCTTCTTCCTTTTAGAAGCATATCTAGGTACCTGCTACTATTTAGGGGGGTTACCTTGGAACGTTGGCCTTCCAAATCCCGTTCTCTCTGGTAGCAACTTTGGCTGTGTGGGGTTAAGTCAAGACAAACCTTACCCCTGAAGGAAAAATGAAAGCACCAAACCAGGGCGGATTAAATTAAACAAATCCATCCATTCGTGCCCCTCTTCATTTCTCCTACGAGGATCCCCAAAGTACTCCTCCCATTCCGAACCCCCCTTTGCTCAGCCCTTTAGCAAAGTCATTTTCCCTTGAGTTTCATTTAATTCCACATAATGTTTGTACTCTTCTCTCCCCACCGCCCCCGCCGCACTCCCTCTACTAAAACCTATAGAAGTGAGGAGTGGGGGTGGGATGGGGGATAGAATCTAGAGGGAGGAGATGGGATTGGGTGGGTTCTAATTCCGGAGTCACTTACCGCCCATGTCACTAGCTGGAGACTCCTGAAGTGTCCGGAGCTCATGCGGTCCTCTGAGAGGCTCATACTCCTGATCGCAAGACAGCTGTTTCCCTCACACCCGCCCCTGTCTGACAGCGCGCCAGGCGGCTCGCTCTTGCCTTCTCTTTCTCGGCCCCCCACCTCCTCTTTTTCTCCTGGCTGGAAATGAGGAGGAGGGCCAGAGCCGACAGAGTCGATTCAGACCCAGCTGGACCACCCTCGAAACAAGGGAAACAAAGCTCTCAAGCATCCAACCCCAAATTGGGGAGCCAGAAAAACCGACTTCCTAAAAAGAATCTTCCCCTTGCTGCAATGCTCTTTTAGCTCTTTTCCTCGGCTAAAAATAAAGTGGGTTCGCTGGGCCCAAGTGGCCAAGGTTGAGGATCCTCCGTTCCCCTTTCACCTCTACCAATTCAGTTCCGGCCAAACCCACTCTCCACCCATCCTCTGAACTCCACACACCCTTGAGGAGAGTGCCGGGGCTAAGAGCTAAGAAAACCAGCCCAAACCCCAAAGCACTACTTGAATACAAAGTTGAGGCGGAGGACTCCTTCAAGACAGGAACCCAGGAGAATATACCACAAAAGGATCCCTTTACTGCCGTTGTTGCTGCTGCACACTCCAAAGCCTTCCTAAAAAGAAAGAAGGGAGGGGCAAATGCCTACGATTGGTGGAAACACATAGGGGCACCCCAGTCTAGGACAGGGGCTTCAGCAAAAAACGTCAAGAACTTGTGCGGGTACTCTAGAGTGAGGTTTCTTGGGTGCATCTAGCTGCCCCACTGGGGACCTCACGTTCATGAGGGTCAGTACCGACAGTGCTAGCTAGGCAACCCGAGTGGGTGGGGTGACTTGCCTCCTGCCCGGCTAGAACCAGAGAAGTGGTGTGACTATCCTGAGGGTGGAGTTACTTAAAAGGAACAGGCGGACACTAGAGGAGAGTGAAGAGTGGAAGGAGGTGGAGAAGGGGGGCGCTGAGACCAAGGAGGGAGAAGGGAGGGGGTGGGGCGGGGCCCAGTGTGGAGAGCTCTGGTCTTTTCCCTGGCGGCAGTCTCCAGAAGCAGCAGGTACAACTCAAACAAATTCAGTTCCTTATTCTTAAAGAGGCTTGCAAGCACACCGTTTGGTCACCTATCCATTTGCGTGTTAAGCTGAGGGAGGGTGAAAGGGATGTGGGAATTGGGGGTGGGGGCTGTATAGGAAGGGAGGAATAGGGAAGGGGAAAAGCAAGAAAGCTGGCAACTGAAAAATATTTACAGTCCTAGCTCTGCATGGTAACACTGTGACACCAGCAAGGACAACGAAGTCACAGTATCTTCTCAGGGAGGAGACAAAGAGCAAAGGAGAATGGAACTGGGGGCATTTTCTAGCAAGATATAAGGGAAGAAGGTGAGGGTGAAAGGGTGGGAGGGGAAGAAGGAGGAGATGAAGGAACTGTGAATACTGAAAGATTCTTTTTAGTCTTCCAAATACCAGACCTCTAAGAATAGAGTCCTCAAACCCCTGAGATGGCCTCTCTTCCAGGCATTGTGGAAGATCCCTGCAGAGCTGAATCCATAGAAAATCAGCCACATTTCCAGGATTTCTTTGCCCTTGCTTGAAAGTCCCTCTCTAAACCATTTAATAGGAGGCCAGGAAGTCACAGGCAACCACAGGCCTTTTTCAGTGCCTCTTTCCTACCACAGTTCTTTTAAAGGGGAGGAAAGAAGAGAGAAGAAACAAAGCAGAGAGAGGGAGGGAGCAGAGAGACAGGAAAAATAATAATAGCTACTGTGTATTCAGCACCTAATATGGACAAGTTACTAGGCCAGGTGTTTTTACATTCATCATTTCTCATTTATTCCTGATAACAACCCTGGAGAATAGGTGCTATTATATTCTCCAAGCCCCTCCTTTATTTTTTTGGCCACCAGGGAATTCCCAAGCCCCCTTTTAAAAATAAGAAAACTGAGGTTCACAGCCCAGTACTTCCCAACACATATATGCCCATTCACTTGATATTGCTGGCAGAATCTCTAATTGTCTCATCTCTTCTTATTCCACCCCAAACTCGGTTATTCCTCCTGTAGTTCACCTGAATGACATCACCATGTACCCCAACATCCAAGGCAACACTCTGGGACTCATCCTTTAATCTGCTGTGATCTGGACCCTGCCTACCTCTCAGGCAGCAGAGCTTTTGCTGATTTCCTGGGCCTTACCTGTATTAAATATCCCTGAGAATGCCAGGTTATTTCCATCCTCTATGCTTTGGCTCACTTTTCTTTCTCTTTCTCAAATGGCCTAAGCTCTCTGTCTACCTCCTTGAAAGGACTAATTCAAGATCATCTCCCCTCCTTACTTAATTCAGGCAGAACTAACCATTGCTTCCTCTGTGCCCTTCTCTACCTCAGGGCACATATTTGTTGATATAATTGCTTGCCCACACTAGACTATAAAGTCCCTGAAGTTAGGCACAAGATGTTATCATCTCTGTAACCTGAGTGCCAGGAATTATTATTAACAATAATAATAGTTATTGACCATTAACTATGTGCCAAACTGTTCTAAGCCATATGTGTATACATATATACACTTATTGAGTATATATATATATATATATATATATATATATATATATATATATATATATATATGTTTTATATATCACAGCTAATTGCAAAGGCAGGACTTTTCCTTTATATTCTTTGCCTTTTGACACATCAATAATCAGCAAGTGTCCATGTAAGTCACAGGAAAGGGTATGGGGGAACACGTATGGAGAAGTAGAAATTGAGATCAGTTTCCCTCTCCTTCCAGGAAGCAACACAGACTCTCCTTTGTATTAGCTTCCTTAAGAAATAAACCAAACAGTGACCTGCAATACCTTCAACTCCTTCTATCAAACCCGAAGGCTTGAGACTGCCTGCTTGAAGTAGCAGCCTGTGCTTTCCTCTTAATAACCAGAGTCAGATGAGGGATGTAAGAGTTAAATTAAGCAGGGACCCAATGAACAACAGCTAAGAAATATGCAGATAACCCAGGTGTCAGGGCCCAAGAAACACTGTTTTTCCCTTTCCCTCTTCCTCCTCTTCATCCTCTTGCCTCTCCTCCTCCTTTTCTTGAAAGCCAGCTGACAAACTAGTAGGGTGGAGCCCAGTCTGAGGGCTGGAGGGAGGGGAGGAAAAGCCTCAGTAAGAGGACTCCACCCTCCCTGCTCCCAGTAGAACAACAACAAAAGAGAAGTCTTGGGGAGCTGGGGCTGAGAGGAAGGTGGGGTAGAATAGGGTGAAGTGAGGAAGGGAAGGGAGAGCATGGGGAGATAGGGGCCCAACAGCGTAGAGCTGGTCTGGGGAAATCAAGTTGTATATAAACAGAAAAGCCTGCATTCTTAAGTCACTGTTGTTCATGGAACAACAAAAGTGTAGCTGAAAGTAGCGCATAGCTCAGATCTAATAGGAAAAATATTGTCCTCCTCACCCGCTTTCTTCTTGTTCTGCAGTTCCCCAGAGGGAATATTCCCCCTGTGAGCTCAGCTAAAAGGAGACCTTTTGCCCCTCTGCTAATGTTGAACAAGTGTTAAGCTCCTCACACATGCCAGAAGACAGTGCTAAGTTCTGCCAGCAAAGGATAAGGATATTTTAGAGAAGGAAATTCAGTTAGCTGAGAAGAGAAAACCTGGAAAGAGATTGTGGGAGAAAAACAATGACTTAGCTTACAAACTGTACAACCTTGGGCAAGTGACCTCAGTTCTCTAAAAGTCAGTTTCCTCACCTATTTCTTTTAAAAGTATACCACTAGTACTTCTCAGAATTGTCAAAAGATTTAAAAAGATGCAGAGGTGGCTTTACAGTGAAATTAATGAAGTTTGAGCTTCGAGGCCCCTCATTTGAATGGCCTTTCCAAGACACTGAGAGTGATCAAACTGTGTTTTTCTTAAAGAGGATCCCCAACGTTGTATAAACTTCAGGCCCCACAAGTCCTGGATCTGCCCGCAATGAGATTATAGCCTACAAAGCACAGTACCTCACACAAAGAAAGCACTCAAGATAGGATAACTATTATTCTTAGCAATGGCAGCTCTTAAATCTACTAGCTTTAGATTGCGTCCCTTTCTGGACACAGATATTGGGAACATGCCTCCATGTTTCCCATAACTCCCATACTTGTGTATATGAATAACTTATAAAAATTAATAACTAAACTGCTTGCTTGAGACATTCAGAGGCATGACTAAATTCACTTTAGGAATGGCCAATGGGCCAGGAGCAGGTGACCAGGCTTTGAAATTCTCTTGGAAGAGCCCCATCCTGGGCAAGCTCTAGCAGGCCTGCTACCATCCACGAGTTTAGTTGTACCTCAGGCTGCTAACTTTATGAGCAGAGCTTGACTAGGGGTTTGTGTGTGTGTGTGTGTGTGTGTGTGTGTGTGTGTGTGTGTATGTGTGTGTGGACTTTTCACACTATTTAGACCATAGATGCTACCACACCTATAAATTGGAGTAGGGAAGAGGCTTTATAATTAACAGCAAAGCCAAAGCAGAAAAACTGGGATCCTCAGCCTCATCTGCAGGAAAGGAATAACATCCTTGGCCTGGTCCCAAAAATGTATATTCCTGAGTCAGGGAAGGATTCTACTGAGTATACAAGAAAAAGACTTGCATTCTTGCTTTCATATTAAACAAATAAATATACAAGATTGTCAAAGGAAATGTATAAATAGAACAGGAACTTCTTTATCATTGAGCTGGATTCAGAGAGGCATCAGGGCCCTGCAGCCCTCCCCTGCAAAGCAGACTCATGATTACCATCCTTGCCTTACCACAGGTAGCTCTCACTTTCCTAACAGATGGGTTGTGTCCATCTACCACTGTCTCCCAAACCAGTGGGAGAATGGCTTTCACCCTACAGCCTATTGTAGTCTTATTACTTCCCTGAGAAAGTAAGAGGGAGAGAAGAAAGAAGATGGGGAGTATGTATTCAGTGCTTTCTTAAAACCTTTCCACTAACATACCTATTGAGGTATTGCACCTTTATTCTTTCCTTCCTCTGCTCTTTGTTTGTCCAAATGTCCCTGGATTGTGGTAGCTCTTTCCTCTCAAGTCAATATCACAAATATAGTTGTAGCAGCCTACCATTAAGCCACAATGACAGGACATTACCTTTTCAGGTCAGGTTAGTAGTGAATTTAAAAGTGTAAGGCAGGCAGATTAGCAATGGTAATTCACTTCATAAAGTGAGATAAATGGTTTGATCTGGGAAGTGAATCTATAGTATGTCATGGGGATATAGGCAACTACACCTGTTTACATGGTGTAAACACATAGCTGAAATGATCAGGACTATGTGAAGAACAGGTGGGAAAATATACACAAATATGATGAAAATAAAACACTGGAGGCATACACTAGAGGCAAAAGTTGGTCACCCAAGCACAGAATGTTGTTGTAGGAAGGGCCTGAAGAGATCATTTCATTCAGCATTTTTCAACATGTCTTAGGCATACCCCTAGTGTTATGAAGGATTATCTTAGGCAGTACAGAGTTAACTATTTTCTAATAGTATTCATGTATTTTAATGGTTGCCTTCTATTTATGGGGAGTTAGACTGGCTTTCTACTTATGGTAGTGTTATTTTCGATGCAATTTTTTAGTAAAATAAGTCAGTTTATTTAAGAAAGCATACTAAGTAAATAACAGTACAGCTAATACTCAGATATGGTCTAAATCATGAAGGTGAAATGTAAATAACTGAACTTTAGCAAACAATGATTGAACCCAATTATCTTCCCAATTCATGAGCTCCTTTATTAGACACTTTGGTTTAAAGGAGGGTCTAACCCCCAAATAAATAAATGTATAGCAATCCTGCCTCCTCCTATACCCATGACAGAATTGCTAATATAACATGGAAGTTTTCCACTGAGCTTGGATGAAACCTTATACTGTTTCTGAACACACTTCTACAGCAAGGTTTCCTTGAACCTCCAGTTTGGGCTAAGGGGGTCTCTTCTAGCCCTTATAGCACGCTGACATAATTATTTCATAAGACTCACCACATTATAGTACACCTATCTTTTTATATGGCAGTTTCATTCATTTGAGTGTCAGTTCCTTGAGGTTAGGAGTTCAATCATCAGTAGTTCAATTATCTTTATATTTTTAGCTCTTTGCACAGTACTTATCATATAACAAGTACTCAATAAAAGTTGGTGGAATGGAATAATTTAGAGCCACATGTCTCAGTGTAAATTCTGCTTTCACCACTTGCTAGCTGTGTGACCCTGAACAAGTTATTTAACATATCTGGGCCTTGGTGTCCTCATCTGTAAGATAGGAGTAATAATAGTACCTATCTCATAGGATATTGAGAGGATTATGTAATTTAATACATATACATATAACATGCTTAGAACAGAACTTGGCACAGACTAAGCACTATACAAATTTTTGCTATTATTATGTTGAACTGAAGTATGCTTTCTGAAATTTCTACCTGTGCATCCTGGGACTGACCCTGGAAAAACAAAGAGCAAGTCTACTCCTTCTTCCATGTCATGGTCGCTGAAATGTCTCACCTTCTTTTCCCTCCCATAAACATCCCTGATTGCTTAATCCATCCCCTGTATAATATGGTTTCCATACTTTCAACAACCTGTTTTCTTGGTTGGTTACAGCAAAATGATCAGAACTCCCAGGCTAGAGATGCTGTCTCACAGAGATCAACGTACTTCCCCATATTGTTTACCGGGTAAGCAAGTGCAAGGATGAGTATATCTCTATTACCAAAAAAGCAGAGGTGGGGACAAAGGAATCTCATCCCAGATTTAAATATAACAATAAAAAGTTGGAAAGAATCTGAATGTTCACAACAAGATGTTGGGTAGCTAAATTATAATGCATGCATATGACTACAGAGTTATTCAAATTTAAGGTTTTCCAATACTCTCATTGACCATGGAAAATATTTGTATAATAATGTTAAATGTAAGAATAGGACACAAAAGTACACTTACACTATCATTTCATTTTTGTTCAACATACATGCCACATATTTTTACCACAGAAATAAACACATTTTAGTATTAAAAAAGGATAGCAGTAGAATTATAAGACAATTTTGTTTTTTAAATTTTTCTATAATGAGCATGTATTACTTTTATAATTGGAAAAAATATTTGAGTTGGGTGTCGAATTAAAGTTGTAGGTAGTTGAAGGATTATGGGAAGTTTGTTTCCTTTTTTATATTTGTTTTCTAAATTTTCTATAACAAATTTTTACTATTTCTATAATAAGAATAAAACAACTTGGATGAATTGTTTGTAAATCAGCATCTTATCATAACCCTCACTTGCCTGAATCACATCAGCTTAAAGAAAGGATACTCAAGTAGCATGTATATGTAATATTAGTAATAGGAACCACTCACATCATTTCTTACCTAGCTTATCAAAATAAACTCCTAATTAGTCTCCCTGTCTCTACTTTTGCTCTCATGCACTGCAGCTAGGATTGATTATTCCAAAATCAGAAATTTCTCAAAGGTATCTTATTGCCCTCAAGATAAAAGCTAAAACCTCTTAGTGTGACCTACAAGAAAGGCCTTCATAAATGTTTCATACATTTTCCCTAGCCTCATCTCCTCAACCAGGACTTGTCACCTGCTCTGGACAATGCTTTGTAAGCCAAAGTACAGGAATTCTGGTTGAACGTTCCTTTCCCCCCTTATACATTTGGCAGAACAATTTTCCTTAGTAGCAATAACCACAATTTTTAATTGGGTATGTTGTGCATTTGTGTGATTACTTTTTCTTTACCTGTCTCTCCCACTAGACCTCTTTTTTTTTTTTTGGCCATGCCATGCAGCATGCAGGACCTTAGTTCTCTGACCAGGGATCAAACCCATGTCCCCTGCATTGGGAGCACAGAATCTTAACCACTGGACCACCAGGGAAGTCCCTAGACTTCTTTTTTTGTGAAGGCAGAATCCAGTTCAATTTTACTCTCAGATGTAGTCCACTGCTTGGAAGAGAATAGATGCTCAATGAATATTTGTTACCTCACTGACAAGTTAACTGAATAATATCCTCATCTGTTCTTTTTTTAATTTTTCTTTTTTGCTAAGTGTTCATCTTTGACTCCTCTCCTGTATAAAGGTCCTGAATGTGCCTGGATGGCAAGGGGTTATAGTAGTGGGGGTAGGGTAAAGTGGAGTAGGTTTTTCCCATTCATAATAATTGGGTAAAGAGCTTAGGGCTGAAATTAGTCTACATCGCTGTAATAATAATAATAACAACACATATGAATGGTGTATAGTCACTCTTCCAAACACTTTACCTGTAGAAAGACATTTAATTCCTGCAACAATCCTATATGTGCCATTATCCTTATTTTACAGATGAGGAAATTAAGGCAGAGAGAACTTAAGTAACTTTGCCAAGATCACATACCATATCACCCCTTTTAGTTATCCTGATTTTATCTGGATCCAAAGAACATGGGACAAGCCTCAGTATCCTCAGAAATAGGTTCTAGAGATATGAGTAAGAACCTGTTTTAAACCTGCACAAGTTTTGAACAGGGAAGTCTCATCTAATGACCCCAGTAGGAATGAAGCAGGAGGCACTATTCCATAGTGACCAAAAAGGCCATTTGTTGTGGAATTATTTTTGCATTATGAATTTGCTTTAAAATTAGTCTGGACAATTCCAGCCAATATTATCATTCTCATTTTAGAGTATCAGAAATGCACAGTATTTGTGAAAAAGTGCCTTGCACAGAATCAATATTTTGTGACAACATTTAAAACTCCAATATATCATGATTCTCACATTTGAGTGTGCATTAGAATCACCTGGACATCTTGTTAAAAACAGAGTGCAGGGCCCCAACCCCAGGGTTTCTGATTTAGTAGGTTGTGGGTGAGACCTAAGAATTTTCATTTCTAGCAAGTTCCCAGGTTATGCTGATGCTGCTATTCTGGGGACCATACTTGGAAAACTAATGGTCTGAGTTTTGCTCATTAGGGTAATGGGAACATATATCCAGCTATCCCGTATTGCTCTACAGGTATTAGAAATCAATAGTTGAAAAAAAAAAAAAAAAAAAAAAGAATATTTACCGGGAAAAAAAAAAAAAAAGAAATCAATAGTTGATTGATCCATAGGAAGTACTTTTTGTTGATTTTCAGAACAAAGAATGCTTTCTATAGTTAATTAATTTTTTCCATTTTATAGAAGCAGCTAATGACCACCATATTCTGAGTACCTACTGCACTGCTAAGCACTTTTTAGTCATTTACTCATTTAAATTACCTCATTTACTCCTCACTACATCACTGAGATTCTTATTTTGCCCTGGGTAGGAGCTGAAGGCCCACTGATGAAAAAGGTAGCTGAAGACAAAGGTGGCTCTGAAGAACACAACTGGAGAGAATAAATCATCATTATCATCATCACCATCATCTAACATTGGTGGAGCACTGTGATAAGCCCAATACTGACTTTATTTAATCCATGCAAGCACCCTCAGAGTTAATATCCCAGTCTTATAGCCAAGTACATGCCAGAGTGTGCGTGTGTGTGCTTAACCTCTACTGCTTCCCAATGCTCAGTCTCAGGCTTTTTAATTCACCCATTTTGAATTGGGTGGATGGGGAAGACAGCAATGTAAATGGGAGAAGGAGAGGTACCGGAGAGAGGCTGGAGGTCAGTGGGCATCTCTAGCATTGGTTTAAACCTGGATATCCATGAATTCTAGCCTTATGATAGCTAAGGATCATATTTTTTGGAGGTTATTTTTAGTCTGAGAAAAAAATGAGTCTGGTAGCTTTAGCAATGGTCCATTCCCCAGTTGCTAATACCTAGGGCTTAGAGCCACTCAATATTAATCATCTGTCTGTCTGCACAGAACTCCTGGCAGACCCATTCCTCCTGTGGGAGAAGCTGTAATAACTGGCCACTCACCATTTGTGTTTGATGATACTCATTCTTCAGAGAGGTCTCCAAACAGCTTTAGATTCCTTCAATAGCCTATCACAGGCAGAGCCTAAAAAAATCACTTGGCCAAGGCTTCACATTCCCTAAAAACATCGAATTTCAAATTTGTCTTTATTGCCAAATTGCAGTATTGAAAGATTCATCATATAAATTCAAATGTGGAGCCCATGATTGGACCACACTTTCTGTGATACACTATTTTTAATATTTATATATAAGAATTTTTAAAAATCTTGTGAATAACATTGTATTATGCATGCTTATTAAAAATGTCATTTTCTTTAATGTGATAATTTAAAACATACCACACTTTTGCAGACATTTCTGATATTTCATTTAAAAATATTCTGAGAATTTCAACAAAAAGAAGTAAACCAGATTCCTTTGACCACTGTGAGGTCTGGCCCGATGTATACCCCCTTCCCTAAACTGACTCTAGATTCTCTTATCCCACATCTTTACTCTGTTAAAGTGAAAGCTTAACCTAATCCTCACAAACCCTTTTACATTTCTACAAACCTGTATAGAGAGCTTCTGGAAAGGCGATTCCCCCACCCAATTTATCTAGGGTTAAATTAAAAGAATTAAAAATTTCCTTGGCCTTTCAACTTTCCTTAGTATTTATGCCTAATTACAGTGAGGCTAAATAGCAATTATGTGTATCAGTAAACGTATGTTAGATTAAATTTTACATTCTAGTTTGATTATGTTACTAAAACATTATGAGTCTTTTTGATCTTCATAGTATATTGCTCAGGTAGAATCATGATCTCCTTGCAATAAAAGGGAAAGATTATTGGTTTTAAGATGAGGCATTGGCAGTATGTTTATTGCTAGCTTTGTATATAGGACACAGCCAACTTACTTATGAGTTCTTACCACAGAACATGTTTTGAACCAGAAAAAGGATTGTTTTCATCAGACCCCAAAGTATATCTTCTACTGAGCAGGACATTTTTCTTTCCATCACTCTAACCCAAACTCTGGGTTCAGGTCCCAGAACTCTAGCCTAGGTATATTACATCACTACTTCTGTTTTTAACAGAGGAGAGTTTGGACACTATCTGGTACCTCAGACACTTACAGAGTTCTAAATTAATTTAATCAAAGCATCAAGATTCTTCATCCCTGCCCCTAGAAACAGGTTCCCTTTGTATCCTCTCTTTACAGATACAGGCACTGGTACAGGTTTTCCTTTCTGCCGTTGGTATATGATGGGAGTCAGATGATTGCTTCTTACTAGGAAAACTGCTGCAATGGATGATCAGTAGTCTTATTTCAGACCCAGTTGGTTGTTGGGAGTCTGCCAATTACATCGCTAGCAGTGATTTCACTCCCACCTGGTCTGCAGCAAGTGACCCCAGCTACAGCCAGGGATCTATAAGCTAGGACCTCCTACCCACCATCCATCCTTCTTCAGTGTACTGTCCCTTTCTCATTAATCTCTCTCCATATTACCAATCCTAATTTACTTCTTCATTTCAATATTCTGCCTGTCAGAATATCTGTTAACTCCAATGTTGTTTTCTTATCTCGAAGGCATAATTCCCTCTGTTCAGAAAGTTCAGTGAAATCCCCAGAAGCAGAGTCTACTAGGCTACTGGGAAGGACAGAAATCCCCTCCATAATACCTTTTGTTCTAACTCTTGGGTTCACCGAATATCATCATCCTTTTAAAGGTACAATTGAAGATGACATGGAAAAATCCTGGATTCTACAACCCCAGTTAGTTAGAACCTGGAGCAATTAGCCTCTAATTTAGTTCTAATGTATTCTATCAGGAAAACACTCCCAATAATAAATTCTTCCACAGCACCAGAGTTGTAGTGGAGATGTTCTGGTTTCTAATGGGCATTCTACATATGAAATCATTGCCAGGATGCAGCTTACTACCCTTGAGTATGCCTCCAAGACAGAAAATCATCAAGTACTAATTTTTGCTATTAGTTATGCTCTTCAAATAGGCAACACATACATTCACTACCATTGTGAAAACCATTGTGCACAAGTTCATATTTGTTTGGCATATACTATTTGCTATTGGAGAGAGATTTGAGGTATCAAGGAAGATCAGAGAAAGCTTACCTGAGGTTCAGTAAACACTAACTAGGCCAAGAGGGAGTACACAGGAAGAAGAAATATCATGGGCAAAGGCCTGGCAGCATTAGGGTCTTACATATAGGGTTTTATATATGTCCAAAAACCCAAGAAGCCAGAGAGGTTGGAGGAAAGTGAGTGAGAGTAGTACACGTTGAGGCTGGAGATACAGGAAGGGACCAGACTATACAGGAGTTCATAGAGATCCTAAAGAGTTTTGTTTTTCTCCAAATATTTTTAGCAGAGGAGCTACATAATCAGATATGTATTTTGAAATGTATCTTTGGCTGTAGTGTGGAGATCAGATTGGAGGGGGCTGTGGTAAATTAGGGGAAACAAGTTAGGAGGTGCAGGAGTTCAGCAATAAATTATTATAATTTAGATCATAGCTTAGATTATACCTTAAGTAGAGGCAGTGAAGATGCAGAGAATCATACTGATGTTAGAGAAACTTAGGAGGTCCTATCAACAGAATTTGGTAAGGGATTTAATATTGGAGGTGAGGGAGAGGGAAATGTCCAAGATGATTCTTAGAACTCTAACTTGAGCAACTGGATAGTGAAGTCATTCACTGAGGAACAATGTAAAAGAACCATATTTAGGGAGGGAAGATAATGAGTTTGGTTTTGGATGTGTTGAGTTTGAGGTGCTTTGTGGCAATGCCAAGTAAGATATTGGCTATGTGGGTTTCTGAGGAGTTGCATGCTCACTGTAGAGGACTTAAACCTTATAGAGCACTGATTGCTTCTGTAGACTTCAGGTATTGTTCCACTTTATATAAAAGGATTTTTTCAGAGCTTCTACTTGGGGTCCTCTTCTAGCAGCATTTTGCATTTAATTGGGGGAGATTTGTTTAGTTTGCAGCCAATTTTTTCTTTCTTTTTTCAAAACAAATTCTCTTGAATCCTCCAACCAACTCTTATTGAATTAACCATCTCTAAAATAGTGAGGACTTGTTCATTTAGCATACATATCACCAATGTAATAGTGGTAGTCTCAATTTGTTAGTTATGTTTTCTTGATAAGAACAAGAAGAGCAAATAATTATTGAGCGTTTAATATGTGATACATCTTATTTCATAGCCTCTGGAGATTCCACAGTGAATTAAGATTTGCTCATTGTGTGCAAGAGACTCATAGTCTACTGATCAAACTTGCCACCTACCTCTGTCCTATAGCATATAACTTAGCAATAGTTATATTTCTAAATTGGAAGGCCAATCACATGTGCTGAGCACCTGTTATGTGTCAAATATGAAACTGGTATTTGAGATGTACTTGTGCATGGAAGGCAGTATAAGGTAGTAGTTAAGAGGGTAAACTTTGGAGTTAGACCGCCTGAGTTCCACTCCTGGCTCTATGACTTGAGTAAGTTACTTAATCTCTCTGTGCCTCTGTTTCTTCCTCTGTAAAATGAGTCTAACAGTAGTACCTATGTATAGTAGTTTGCTATGGCTGACATAACAAAGTGCCACAACTGTTGGCTTAAATAACATAAATTAATTGTCTAACAATTCTGGAGGCTGGGAGTCCAAAATCAAGATGTTAGCCGGGTTGGTTCCCTCTGTGGGCTGTGAAGGAAGTATCTATTCCGGGTCTCTCTCCTTAGTTTGTAAATGGGTGATTTCTTTCTATGTCTTTTCACATCATCTTCCCTTTACACACATCTCTATATACAAATTTCCCTGTTTATAAGGACACTAGTCACATTGGATTAGGGTCCACCCTAATGACCTTATCTTAAGAAATTACACCTGCTACACTGGGGGTTGGGACTTCAACATATGACGTTTGGAAGGGGAGACACAATTCAACTAATAATACTATATTATAGGATTATAGCAAAGATTAAAAAAGAGCATCCATAAATTACTTAAAACAACTCCTGGCACATTGTGCACACTCAATGAACGTTAACTATTAAGTTAACTATATTATTTCATTTAATCTTTATACATATGGCCCATATTAAGAAGGTAATTTTTAATGATTAGCACACTGAGACTCAATGTCACACAGCTATTTTTTGGTAGAGCCAGGATTGTAACCTAGCTCTGACTGATCTCAAACTTAATGTACGTTTCACTATACCACGAGGCATCATCAGGTGACTAGGTTGTTGTCTCTGTGAAACTGCCATAGAAATATTTTCAGATATGGTCAATAACTTCATGTATCAGTGTGAGGATCCCACTGTCTGTGGGTCTCTGATTAGCAACAGTCATTTGTCATAATATACTTTGTCATCTAAGATAACACTATCACCAGGCGACCCAAACTAACAACAGTATCATTGAGAATAAGGGCCTAAGCAATGTGGGAAGAAATTTAGGTCCTCAAAAGTCTATTTGTAGAGACTTTCAAGATGGTGGAGGAGTAAGACGTGGAGATCACCTTCCTCCCCATAAATACATAAAAAATACATCTACATGTGGAACAACTCCTACAGAACACCTACTGAATGCTGGCAGAAGACTTCAGACTTCCCAAAAGGAAAGAAACTCCCCACGTACCTGGATAGGACAAAAGAAAAAAGAAAAAACAGGGACAAAAGAATAGGGACAGGACCTGCACCTCTGGGAGGGAGCTGTGAAGGAGGAAAAGTTTCCACACACTAGGAAGCCCATTCACTGGTCAAGATGGGGGGTGGGTAAGGGGGTAGCTTCAGAGCCATGAAGGAGAGCACAGCAACTGGGGTTCAGAGGGCAAAGCTGGGAGATTCCACACAAAGGATCAGTGCTGATCAGCACTCACCAGCCTGAGAGGCTTGTCTGCTCGCCCACCAGGGTGGTGGGGGATGAGGGCTGAGGCTTGGACTTCAGAGGTCAGACCCCAGGAAGAGGACTGGGGTGGGCTGTGTGAATACAGCTTGAAGGGGGCTAGTGTGTCACGGCTAGCTGGGAGGGAGTCCAGGAAAAAGTCTGGACCTGCCAGAGAGGCAAGACATCTTTATTTTGGGGGGCTAAAAGAGAGGGGATGCCTTACCTGTGGGCCCACAGAAGGCAGAGCACTGTCTAAGTGAGCTCCAGAGAGAGGCGTGAGCTATGGCTATCAGCTTGGACCCCAGAGATGGGCATGAACCGCTAACACTGCTGCCACTGCCAGCAAGAATCCTGTGTGCAATGACAGGTCACTATCCACACCCCCAGGAGTCTGTGAAGAAAGCCACTGCCAGGGTCCTGTGATTCAGGGACAAGTACCCTGGGAGAACACACAGCATGCATCAGGCTGTTGCAAGATCACAACAGCCTCTGCCACCTCAGGCTCGCCTCACATTCCAATTATGACTACCATACACCTACATACCCCCAGACTGATTGAGCAAAAGTGCCCGAATCAGCCACTACTTTAACCCCCTCCTCTCTGGGAAGGGAACAGGCTCCTGAGGGTAGCCTACACTCAGAGGCAGGGCCAAAACCAAAGCTGAACCCCAGGAGATGTGCGAACAAAGAAGTAAAAGGGTATAATTTCTCTGTGCAGCCTCAGGAGCAGCAGGTAAAATCCACACAATCAACTTGATAAAGGCTGCAACTGAAGAATACATAGACAATGAATGTTCCCAAAATTGAGGCAGTGGACTTTGAGAGCAACTGCAGACTTGGTGTGTGCTTTCTATGTCTAATTTGATTCTGGTTTTATGTTTATCTTAGTTTAGTATTTAGTGTTTATTATCATTGGTGGATTTGTTTATTGGTTTGGTTGCTCTCTTCCTTTATATATATTTTTGTTGTTCTTTTTTTTCTTTTCTCTTTTTGTGAGTGTGTACGTGTATGTGTATGCTTCTTTTTGTGATTTTGTCTGTATAGGTTTGCTTTTACCATTCGTCCTAGGGTTCAGTCTGCATGGTTTTTTGTTTGTTTGTTTGTTTTGTTTTTGTCTTTGTATTTCTTTTTGTTTAGTTTTGTCTCTTCCTTTTCTTCTGAGCAATGTGGCTGGCAGGGTCCTGGTGCTCTGGCTGGGTGTCGGACCTCGGCTTCTGAGGTGGGGGTCCAAGTCCATAACAATGGACCACAAGAAAAGAACCAGGCCCATGTAAAATCAAAAGGAAAAATCTCTCCCAGAGATTGTTGTCTCAACACTAAGACCCAGCTACAAGCAAAGGCCAGCAAGCTTCAGAGCTGGACACCCCATGCCAAATAGCAGGACAGGAACACAACACCACTCATTAGCAGAGAGGCTGACTAAGATCATAATGAGTTCACAGACACCTCAAAACACATCGCTGGATGCAGTACTGCCCACCAGAAAGACAAGATCCAGCCTCATCCACCAGAACACAGACACAAGTACCCTCCACCAGGAAGCTTACACAACCCACTAAACCAACCACATACACTGGAGGCTCACACCAAAACTAACGGGAAATACAAACTTGAGACAGCAAAAAGGACACCCCAAACACAGAAAGTTAGACAAAATGAGAAAACAGAGAAATATGCAGCAGATGAAGGAGCAAAGGGAAAAGCCACCAGACCAAACAAAAGAAGAAAAATTAGGGAGTCTACATGAAAAAGAATTTGAGAGTAATAATAGTAAAGATGATCCAAAATCTCGAAAGTAGAACGGAGAAAACACAAGAAACATTTAACAAGGACCTAGAAGAACTGAACAGCAAACAAACAATGATGAACAACACAATAAATGAAATTAAAAATACTTCAGAAGGAATCAATAGCAGAATAACTGAGGCAGAAGAAAGGAAAAGTGACCTGGAAGACAAAAGAATGGAAATAACTGCTGCAGAACGGAATAAAGAAAAAAGAATGAAAAGAATTGAGGACAGTCTCAAAGACATCTGGGACAACATTAAATGCACCAATATTCGAAATATAGCAGTCCCAGAAGAAGAAGAGAAAAAGAAAGAAACTGAGAAAATATTAGAAGAGAATATAGTTGAAAACTTCCCTAATATGGGGAAGGAAATAGTCAATCAAGGCCAGGAAGCACAGAGAGTCCCATACAGGATAAATCCAAGGAGAAACATGCCAAGACACATATTAATCAAACTATCAAAAAATAAATACAAAGAAAAAATATTAAACTTAGCAAGTGAAAAACAACAAATAACATACAAGGGAATTGCCATAAGGTTAACAGCTGATCTTTCAGCAGAAACTCTGCAAGCCAGAAGGGAGTGGAAGAACACATTTAAAGTGATGAAAGGGAAAAACCTACAACCATGATTACTCTACCCAACAAGGATCTCAATCAGATTTGATGGAGAAATTAAAAACTTTACAGAGAAGTAAAACTAAGAGAATTCAGCATAACCAAACCAGCTTTACAACAAATGCTAAAGGAAATTCTCCAGACAGGAAACACAAGAGAAGGAAAAGACCAACAAAAACAAACCCAAAACATTAAGAAAATGGAAATAGGAACATACATATCGATAACTACCTTAAATGTAAATGGATTAAATGCTCCAACCAAAACACATAGACTGGCTGAATGGATTCAAAAACAAGACCAGTATATATGCTGTCTACAAGAGACACACTTCAGACCCAGGGACACATACAGACTGAACATGAGGGTATGGAAAAAGATATCCCATGCAAATGGAAATCAAAAGAAAGCTGGAGTAGCACTTCTCATATCAGACAACAGAGACTTTAAAACAAAGACTATTACAAGAGACAAAGTAGGACACTACATAATTATCAAGAGATCAATCCAAGAAGAAGATACAACAATTGTAAATATTTATGCACCCAACATAGGAGCACCTCAATACATAAGACAAATGCTAACAGCCATAAAAAGGGAAACTGACAGTAACACAAACATAGTAGGGAAGTTTAATACCCCACATTCACCAATGCCCCACATTCATCCAAAATGAAAATAAATACGGAAACACAAGCTATAAATGATACATTACACAGATGGACTTAATTGATATTTATAGGACATTTTATCCAAAAACAACAGAATACACTTTCTTCTCAAGTTCTCATGGAACATTCTCCAGGATACATCATATCTCAGGTCACAAATCAAACCCTGGTAAATTAAAGAAAATTGAAATCATGGCAAGCATCTTTTCTGACAGCAATGCCATAAGACTAGATATCAGGTACAAGAAAAAAAATCTGTATAAAGTACAAATATATGGAGGATAAACCATACACTATTATGTAACCAAGAAATCACTGAAGAAGTCAAAGAGGAAATCAAAAAATACATAGAAACAAATGACAATTAAAGCATGACAACCCAAAACCTGTGGGATGCAACAAAAGCAATTCTAAGAGGGGAGTTTATAGCAATACAAACCTACCTCAAGAAACAAGAAAATCTCAAGTAAACAACCTAATCTTACACCTAAAGCAATTAGAGAAAGAAGAACAAAAAAAAAACCCCATAAGTTAGCAGAAGGAAAGAAATCATAAAGATAAGATCAGGAAGGGTGGAGGGGAAGATGGTGGAAGAGTAAGATGTGGCGATCACCTTCCTCCCCACAGATACATCAGAAGTACATCTACACGTGGAACAACTCCTACAGAACACCTACTGAAGGCTGGCAGAAGACCTCAGACCTCCCAAAAGGCAAGAAACTCCCCACGTACCTGGGTAGTGCAAAAGAAAAAACAGAGACAAAAGAATAGGGACGGCACCTGCACCAGTGGGAGGGAGCTGTGAAGGAGGAAAGGTTTCCACAAAGTAGGAAGGCCCTTCACAGGCAGAGACTGCGGGAGGCAGAGGGGGGAGCTTCGGTGCCACAGAGGAGAGCACAGCAACAGGGGTGTGGAGGTCAAAGTGAGGAGATTCCCGCACAGAGGATAGATGCCAACCGGCACTCACCAGCCCAAGAGGCTTTTCTGCTCACCTGCCAGGGTGGGCGGGGCTGTGAGCTGAGGCGCGGGCTTTGGTCTGAGCGCAGGGAGAGGACGGGTTGGCTGCATGAACACAGCCTGAAGGGGTTAGTGCACTATGGCTAGCCGGGAGGGAGTCCGGGAAAAGGTCTGGAGCTGCCGAAGAGGCAAGAGACTTTTTCTTCCCTCTTTGTTTCCCGGTGCATGAGGAGAGGGTTTTAAGAGCGCTGCTTAAAGGAGCTCCAGAGATGGGCGTGAGCCGCGGCTAAAATCGCGGACCCCAGAGACAGGCAGGAGATGCTAAGGCTGCTGCTGCCGCCACCAAGGGGCCTGTGTGCGAACACAGGTCACTATCCACACCCCTCTTCCGCGGAGCCTGTGCAGCCCGCCACTGCCAGGTTCCCAGGATCTAGGGACAACTTCCCCGGGAGAACGCACGGTGGACCTCAGGCTGGTGCGCTGTCACGCCGGCCTCTGCCGCCGCAGGCCCGCCCCTTACGCCGTGCCCCTCCCTCCCCCCGGCCTGAGTGCGCCAGAGCCCCCGAATCAGCGGCTCCTTTAACCCCGTCCTGTCTGAGCAAAATACAGACGCCCTCCAGCGACCTACACGCAGAGGCGGGGCCAAAACCAAAGCTGAGCCCCTGTGAGCTGTGAGAACAAAGAAGAGAAAGGGAAATCTCTCCCAGCAGCCTCAGAAGCAGCGGATTAAAGCTCCACAATCAACTTGATGTACCCTGCATCTGTGGAATACATGAATAGACAACGAATCATCCCAAATTGAAGAGGTGGACTTCGAGAGCAAGATCTATGATTTTTTCCCCTTTTCCTCTTTTTGTGAGTGTGTATGTGTATGCTTCTGTGTGAGATTTTGTCTGTATAGCCTTGCTTCCACCATTTGTCCTAGGGTTCTATCCGTCCGTTTTTTTTCTAAATTTTTCTTAAAAATTAATTTTAATTTTAATAACTTTATATACTTTACTTTCTTTCTTTCTTTCCTTCCTTCCTTCCTTCCCTCCTTTAGACAATGAATCATCCCAAATTGAGGAGGTGGACTTTGAGAGCAAGATTTATGATATTTTCCCCTTTACCTCTTTTTGTGAGGGTGTATGTATATGCTTCTGTGAAAGATTTTGTCTGTATAGCTTTGCTTCCACCATTTGTCCTAAGGTTCTATCCATCCCTTTTTTTTTCTAAATAATTATTTTTTAATTTAATAACTTTATTATACTTTATTTTATTTTACTGTATCTTCTTTCCTTCCTTCTTTTTTCCTTCCTTCCCTCCTTCCTTCCTTCTTTCCTCCCTCCCTCCCTCCTTTCTTTCCTTCTTTCCTTCTTTTCTTCTTTCCTTCTTTCTTCCTTCCCTCCTTCCTTCCTTCCCTCCTTTCTTTCTTTCTTTCTTTCTTTCTTTCTTTCTTTCTTCTTTCTTTCTTTCTTTCTTCCTACTTCTACTAATTCTTTCTCTCTACTTTTTCTCACTTTTATTCTGAGCCGTGTGGATGAAAGGCTCTTGGTGCTCCAGCCAGGAGTCAGTGCTGTGCCTCTGAGGTGGGAGAGCCAACTTCAGGACACTGGTCAACAAGAGACATCCCAGCTCCACATAATATCAAATGACGAAAATCTCCCAGCGATCTCCATCTCAACACCAGCACCCAGCTTCACTCAACGACCAGCAAGCTACAGTGCTGGACAACCTATGCCAAACAACTATCAAAACAGTAATAAAACCCCACCCATTAGCAGAGAGGCTGCCTAAAATCATAAGTCCACAGACACCCCCAAACTCACCACCAGACATGGACCTGCCCACTAGAGAGACAAGATCCAGCCTCATCCACCAGAACACAGGCACTAGTCCCCTCCACCAGGAAGCCTACACAACCCACTGAACCAACCTTAGCCACTCGGGACAGACATCAAAAACAATGGGAACTACGAACCTGCAGCCTGCAAAAAGGAGACCACAAACACAGCAAGATAAGCAAAATGAGAAGACAGAAAAATATACAGCAGATGAAGGAGCAATATAAAAATGCACCAGACCTAACAAATGAAGAGGAAATAGGCAGTCTACCTGAAAAAGAATTCAGAATAATGATAGTAAAGATGATCCAAAATCTTGGAAATAGAATGAACAAAATGCAAGAAACATTTAACAAGGACCTAGAAGAAATAAAGATGAAACAAACAACGGTGAACAACACAATAAATGAAATTAAAAGTACTCTAGATGGGATCAATAGCTGAATAACTGAGGCAGAAGAACGGATAAGTGACCTGGAAGATAAAATAGTGGAAATAACTACTGCAGAGCAGAATAAAGAAAAAAGAATGAAAAGAACTGAGGAACGTCTCAGAGACCTCTGGGACAACATTAAATGCACCAACATTCGAATTATAGGGGTTCCAGAAGAAGAAGAGAAAAAGAAAGGGACTGAGGAAATATTTGAAGAGATTGTAGTTGAAAACTTCCCAGTATGGGAAAGGAAATAGTTAATCAAGTCCAGGAAGCACAGAGAGTCCCATACAGGATAAAGCCAAGGAGAAATATGTCAAAACACATATTAATCAAACGGTCAAAAATTAAATACAGGGCTTCCCTGGTGGCGCAGTGGTTGACAGTCCACCTGCCGATGCAGGGGACACGGGTTCATGCCTCGGCCCAGGAAGTTCCCATGTGCCACTGAGCAGCTGGGCCCGTGAGGCATGGCTGCTGAGCCTGTGCCTCTGGAGCCTGTACGCCCCAATGGGAGAGGCCACAACAGTGAGAGGCCCGTGTACCGCAAAAACAAACAAAAAAACAAGCAAAACAAACAAACAAAAATTAAATACATAGAAAGCATATTCAAATCAGCAAGGGAAAAACAACAAACAACACACAAGGGAATACCCATAAGGTTAACAGCTGATCTCTCAGCAGAATCTCTGCAAGACAGAAGGGAGTGGCAGGACACAGTGAAAGTGATGAAGGAGAAAAACCTGAAACCAAGATTACTCTAACCAGCAAGGATCTCATTCAGATATGATGGAGAAATTGAAAACTTTACAGACAAGCAAAAGCTGAGAGAGTTCAGCACCACCAAACCAGCTTTACAACAAATACTAAGGGAACTTCTCTAGGCAAGAAACACAAGAGAAATGAAAGACCTATAATAACGAACCCAAAACAACTTAGAAAATGGGAATAGGAACATACATATCGGTAACCACTTTAAATGTAAATGGACTAAATGCTCCCACCAAAAGACACAGATTGGCTGAATGGATACAAAAACAAGACACATATATATGCTGTCTACAAGAGACCCACTTCAGACCTAGAGACACATACAGACTGAAAGTAAGGGGATGGAAAAAGATATTCCATGCAATAGGAAACCAAAAGAAACCTGGAGTAGCAATTCTCATATCAGACAAAATAGACTTTAAAATAAGGACTGTTAAAAGAGACAAAGAAGGACACTACATAATGATCAAGGGATCGATCCAAGAAGAAGATATAACAATTGTAAATATTTATGCACCCAACATAGGAGCACCTCAATACATAAGGCAAATACTAACAGCCATAAAAGGGGAAATCGACAGTAACACATTCATAGTAGGGGACTTTAACACCCCACTTTCACCAATGGACAGATCATCCAAAATAAAAATAACTAAAGAAACACAAGCTTTAAATGATACATTAAACAAGGTGGACTTACTTGATATTTATAGGACACTCCATCCAAAAACAACGGAATACACATTTTTCTCAAGTGCTCATGGAACATTCTCCAGGATAGATCATATCTTGGGTCCCAAATCAAGTCTTGGTAAATTTAAGAAAATTGAAATTGTATCAAGTATCTTTTCTGACCACAACGCCATGAGACTAGATATCAATTACAGGAAAAGATCTGTAAAAAATACAAACACATAGAGGCTAAACAATACACTACTCAATAACGAAGTGATCACTGAACAAATCAAAGAGAAAATCAAAAAATACCTAGAAGCAAATGACAATGGAGACACAATGACCCAAAACCTATGGGATGCAGCAAAAGCAGTTCTAAGAGGGAAGTTTATAGCAATACAAACCCACCTTAAGCAGGAAACATCTCGAATAAAAAACCTAAGCTTGAACCTAAAGCAATTAGAGAAAGAAGAACAAAAATACCCCAAAGTTAGCAAAAGGAAAGAAATCCTAAAAATCAGATCAGAAATAAATGAAAAAGAAATGAAGGAAACAATAGCAAAGATCAATAAAAGTAAAAGCTGGTTCTTTGAGAAGATAAACAAAATAGATAAACCATTAGCCAGACTCATCAAGGAAAAAAGGGAGAAGACTCAAATCAATAGAATTAGAAATGAAAAAGGAGAAGTAACAACTGACACTGCACAAATGAAAAAGATCAAGAGATTACTAGAAGCATCTCTATGCCAATAAAATGGACAACCTGGAAGAAATAGACAAATTCATAGAAATGCCCAACCTGCAAAGACTGAATCACGAAGAAATAGAAAATATGAACAGACCGATCACAAGCACTGAAATTGAAACTGTGATTAAAAATCTTCCAACAAACAAAAGCCCAGGACCAGATGGCTTCACAGGCGAATTCTATCAAACATTTAGAGAAGAGCTAACACCTATCCTCCTCAAACTCTTCCAAAATATAGCAGAGAGAGGAACACTCCCAAATTCCTTCTACAAGGCCACCATCACCTTGATACCAAAACCAGACAAGGATGTCACAAAGAAAGAAAACTACAGGCCAATATTACTGACAAACATAGGTGCAAAAATATTCAACAAAATACTAATAAACAGAATCCAACAGCACATTAAAGGTATCATACACCATGATCAAGTGGGGTTTATTCCAGGAATGCAAGGATTCTTCAATATACGCAAATCTATCAATGTGATAAACCATATTAACAAATTGAAGGAGAAAAACCATATGATCATCTCAATAGATGCAGAGAAAGCTTTTGAGAAAATTCAACACCCGTTTATGATAAAAACCCTGCAGAAAGTAAGCATAGAGGGAACTTTCCTCAACATAATAAAGGCCATATATGAGAGGTCCACAGCCAACATCATCCTCAATGGTGAAAAACTGAAAGCATTTCCACTAAGATCAGGAACAAGACAAGGTTGTCCACTCTCACCACTCTTATTCAACATAGTTTTGGAAGTTTTAGCCACAGCAATCAGAGAAGAAAAGGAAATAAAAGGAATCCAAATCGGAAAAGAAGAAGTAAAGCTGTCACTGTTTGCAGATGACATGATCCTATACATAGAGAACCCTAAAGATGCTACCAGAAAACTACTAGAGCTAATCAATGAATTTGGTAAAATAGCATGATACAAAATTAATGCACAGAAATCTCTGGCATTCCTATACACTAATGATGAAAAATCTGAAAGTGAAATCAAGAAAACACTCCCATTTACCATTGCAACAAAAAGAATAATATATCTAGGAATAAACCTACCTAAGGAGACAAAAGACCTGTATGCAGAAAATTATAAGACACTGATGAAAGAAATTAAAGATGATACAAATAGATGGAGAGATATACCATGTTCTTGGATTGGAAGAATCAACAATGTGAAAATGACTCTATTACACAAAGCAATCTATAGATTCAATGCAATCCCTATCAAACTACTACTGGCATTTTTCACAGAAATACAACAAAAAAATTCACAATTTGTATGGAAACACAAAAGACCCCGAATAGCAAAAGCAATCTTGAGAATGAAAAACGGAGCTGGAGGAATCAGGCTCCCTGACTTCAGACTATACTACAAAGCTACAGTAATCAAGACAGTATGGTACTGGCACAGAAACAGAAAGATAGATCAATGGAACAGGATAGAAAGCCCAGAGATATACACACGCACATATGGTCATCTTATCTTTGATAAAGGAGGCAGGAATGTACAGTGGAGAAAGGCCAGTTTTCTCAATAAGTGGTGCTGGGAAAACTGGACAGGTACATGTAAAAGTATGAGATTAGGTCACTCCCTAACACCATACACAAAAATAAGCTCAAAATGGATTAACCCTAAATATAAGGCCAGAAACTATCAAACTCTTACAGGAAAACATAGGCAGAACACTCTATTACATAAATCACAACAAGATCCTTTTTGACCCACCTCCTAGAGAAATGGAAATAAAAACAAAAATAAACAAATGGGACCTAATGAAACTTCAAAGCTTTTGCACAGCAAAGTTAACCATAAACAAGATGAAAAGACAACCCTCAGAATGGGAGAAAATATTTGCAAATGAAACAACTGACAAAGGATTAAGTTCCAAAATTACAGGCAGCTCAATAACAAAAAAACAAACAACCCAATCCAAAAATGGGCAGAAGACCTAAATAGACATTTATCCAAAGAAGATATACAGACTGCCAACAAACACATGAAAGAATGCTCAACATCATTAATCATTAGAGAAATGCAAATCAAAACTACAATGAGATATCATCTCACACCAGTCAGAATGGCCATCATCAAAAAATCTAGAAACAATAAATGCTGGAGAAGGTGTGGAGAAAATGGAACACTCTTGCACTGCTGGTGGGAATGTGAATTGGTTCAGCCAGTATAGAGAACAGTATTGAGTTTCCTTAAAAAACTACAAATAGAACTACCATATGACCCAGAAATCCCACTACTGGGCATATACCCTGAGATAACCAAAATTCAAAAAGAGTTATGTACCAAAATGTTCATTGCAGCTCTATTTACAATAGTCTTGAGATGGAAACAACCTAAGTGCCCATTATAGGATGAATGGATAAAGAAGATGTGGCACATATATACAATGGAATATTACTCAGCCATAAAAAGAAACGAAATTGAGCTATTTGTAATGAGGTGGATAGACCTAGAGTCTGTCATACAGAGTGAAGTAAGTCAGAAAGAGGAAGGCAAATACGGTATGCTCACACATATATATGGAAATTTAGAAAAAAATGTCATGAAGAACCTAGGGGTAAGACAGGAATAAAGACACAGACCTACTGGAGAACGGACTTGAGGATATGGGGAGCGGGATGGGTGAGCTGTGACAGGGTGAGAGAGATGCATGGACATATATACACTAACAAAGGTAAGGTAGATAGCTAGTGGGAAGCAGCCGCATTGCACAGGGATATCAGCTCGGTGCTTTGTGACTGCCTCGAGGGGTGGGATAGGGAGGGTGTGAGGGAAGGAGACGCAAGAGGGAAGAGATATGGGAACATATGTATATGTATAACTGATTCACTTTGTTATAAAGCAGAAACTAACACACCATTGTAAAACAATTATACCCCAATAAAGATGTTAAAAAAAGAGATAAGATCAGAAATAAATGAAAAAGAAATGAAGGAAACAATAGCAAAGATCAATAAAACTAAAGGCTAGTTCTTGGAGAAGATAAACAAAATTGATAAACCATTAGCCAAGCTCATGAATAAAAAAGGGAGAAGACTCAAATCAATAGAATTAGAAATGAAAAATGAGAAGTAACAACTGGCGCCACAGAAATAAAAAGGATCATGAGAGATTACTACAAGCAACTATATGCCATTGAAAGGAACAACCTGGAAGAAATGGACAAATTCATAGAAAAGCACAACTTTCCACCCTGACCCAGGAAGAAATAGAAAATATAAACAGACCAATCACAAGAACTGAAATTGAAGCTGTTAATAAAATTCTTCCAACAAACAAAAGACTAGGACCAGATGGATTCACAGATGAATTCTTTTAAACATTTAGGGAAGAGCTAACACTGATTCTTCTCAAACTCTTCCAAAATATAGCAGAGGGAGGAACACTCCCAATCTCATTTTATGAGGTCATCATCCTGATACCAAAAGCAGACAAAGATGTCACAATGAAAGAAAACTACAGGCCAATATCACTGATGAACATAGATGCAAAGAAACCTCAACAAAATACTAGCAAACAGAAGCCAACAGTACATTAAGAGGATCAGACACCATGACCAAGTGGGGTTTATCTCAGGAATGCAAGGATTCTTCAATATATGCAAATCAATCAATGTGATAAACCATATCAACAAATTCAAGAAGAAAAACCATATGATCATCTCAATAGATGCAGAAAAAGCTTTCAACGAAATTCAACACCCTTTTATAATAATAAAAAAAAAACTACAGAAAGTAGGCATAGAGGGAACTTACCTCAACATAATAAGGGCCATATATCATGAACCCACAGCCAACATCGTCAGTGGTGAAAAATTGAAACCATTTCCTCTATGATCAGGAAGAAGCCAAGGGTGTCTACTCTTACCACTATTACTCAATATAGTTTTGGAAGCTTTAGCCAAGCAATCAGAGAAGAAAAAGAAATAAAAGGAATCCAAACCTGAAAGGAAGAAGTAAAGCTGTCGTACACATATGACATGATACTGTGCACAGAGAATCCTAAAGATGCTACCAGAAAACTGCTAGAGCTAATCAATGTATTTGGTTAAGTAGCAGGATACAAAATTAATGCACAGTAATCTCTTGCTTTCCTACACACTGATGATGAAGAGTCTGATAGAGAAATTCAGGAAACACTCCCATTCACCATTGCAAACAATAGCATAAAATACCTAGTAATAAACATACCTAAGGAGACAAAACCTGTATGCAGAAAACTATAAGAAATTGTGAAAGAAATTAAAGGTGATACAAGCAGATAGAGAGATATACCATGTCTTGGATTGGAAGAATCAACATTGTGAAAAAGACTATACAACCGGAAGCAACCTACAGTTTCAGTGCAATCCCTGTCAAACTATCAATGGCATTTTTCACAGAACTAGAACAAAATATTGCAAAATTTGGATGGAAAAACAAAAGACCCCGAATAGCCCAAGCAATCTTCAGAAAGAAAAACGGAGCTGGAGGAATCAGGCTCCCTGACTTCAGACTATACTACAAAGCTACCGTAATCAAGACAGTATGGTACTAGCACAAAAACAGAAATATAGACCAATGGAACAGGATAGAAAGCCCAGAGATAAAGCCCACACACACATGGTCACCTTATTTTTGAGAGAGGATGCAAGAATATACAATGGAGAAAAGACAGCCTCTTCAATAAGTGGTACTGGGGAAACTGGACAGCTACATGTAAAAGAGTGAAATTAGAGCACTCACTAACACCATATACAAAAATAAACTCTAAATGGATTCAATACCTAAATATATGGCCAGACACTCTAAAACTCTTAGAGAAAAACATATGAACAACACTTTTTGACATAAATCACAGCAAGGTACTTTTTGATGCATTTTGTATAGAAATGGAAATAAAAACAAAAATAAACAAATGGGAACTAATGAGACTTAAAAGATTTTGCACAGCAAAGAAATCCATAAAGAAGACGAAAAGACAACCCTCAGAATGGGAGGAAATATTTGCAAACGAATCAACTGACAAAGGATTAATCTCCAAAAATTACAAGCAGCTCTTGCAGCTCAATATCAAAAAACAGAAAGAAAAACAAAAAACCAATGAAAAATGGGCAGAAGACCGAAATAGACATTTCTCCAAAGAGGGCATACAGTTTTCCAACAAACGCATGAAAGGATGCTCAACATCACTAAACATTAGAGAAATGAAAATCAAAACCACAACGAGTTGGGCTTCCCTGGTGGTGCAGTGGTTGAGAGTCCGCCTGCCAATACAGGGGACGAGGGTTCGTGCCCCGGTCCGGGAGGATCCCACGTGCCGCGGAGCAGCTGGGCCTGTGAGCCATGGCCCCTGAGCCTGCACCTCCGGAACCTGTGCTCCGCAACAGGAGAGGCCACAAAAGTGGGAGGCCCGCGTACTGAAAAAAACCCCAAAAAACAGAAAAACAAAATACCCACAATGAGCTATCAGCTCACGTTGGTCAGAATGGCCAACATCAGAAAATCTACAAACAATAAATGCTGGAGGGGGTCTGCAGAAAAGGGAACCCTCTTCATTCTTGGTGGGAATGTAAATTGATACAACCACTATGCAGAACAGTATGGAGGTTCCTTTAAAAACTGAAAGTAAAACTACCATATGAACCAGAAATTCCACTACTGGGCATATACCCTGAGAAAATCATAATTCAAAACGAGTCATGCACCACAATAGTCATTGCACCACTATTTAGAATAGCCAGGACATGGAAACAATGTAATTTTCCATTGACAGATGAATGGATAGAGAAGATGTGGCACATATATACAGTGGAATATTACTTGACCATAGAAAGAAATGAAATTGAGTTAGTTGTAGTGAGGTGGATGGACCTAGAGTCTCTCACACAGAGTGAAGTAAGTCAGAAAGGGAAAACAAATACCATAAGCTAACACATATATATGGAATCTAAAAAGAAAAAAAAGATTCTGAGGAACCTAGGGCAAGGCAGGAATAGAGATGCAGACATAGAGAATGGAGTTGAGGTCACAGGGAGGGGGAAGGGTAAGTTGGGACGAAGTGAGAGAGTGGCATTGACTTATATACACTACCAAATGTAGAATAGGTAGCTAGTGGGAAGCAGCTGCATAGAACAGAGAGATCACCTAGGTGCTTTGTGACCACCTAGAGGGGTGGGATAGGCTGGGTGGGACACAAGAGGGAAGGTATATGGGGATATATGTATACATATAGCTGATTCACATCTGTATACAGCAGAAACTCACACAGCATTGTAAAGCAATTATACTCCAAAAAAGATGTTAAAAAAATAAAACTGTAAAAAACACAAACACGTGGAGGCCAAACGGTATACTACTAAATAATCTATGTATCAGTAAAGAACTTTAAAAATGCCTAGAGACAAATGAAAATGAATATTCGACTATCCAAAACCTATGGTACACAGCAAAAGCAGTTTTCAGAGGGAAGTTTATTCCGAAACAAGCTTACTTCTGGAAACAAAATAAATCTCAAATAAATAATCTAACGTACACATAAAGGAACTAGAGTAAGAAGAACAAACAAAACTTAACATTAGTAAGGCAGAAATCATAAATATCAGAGAGAAATAAATGAAATAGAGACTTAAAAAGCAACAAAAGAAAAGATCAATAAAACTGAAAGCTGGTTCTTTGAAAAGAAAAACAAAATAGATAAAATGTTAGCCAAATCATCACCAAAAAAAAGGAGGGAGTTCAAATCAATTAAAGAAGAAATGATAAAGAAATTATAAATGTCACCACAGAAATACAAAAGATCATAAGACATTACTATATGTCAATGAAATGGCTAACCTTTAGGTAATAAACAAATTCTTAGAAAGGAACAATCTCACAAGACTGAAGCAGAAAAAAATAGAAAATATAGAACAAACAAATTTCTAGTAAGAAATTTGAATCTGTAATTAAAAGTACCTCAACAAACAAAAGTCCAGAACCAGATGGCTTCACAGGTGAATTCTACCATGCATTTAGAGAAGAGTTAACACCAATTTTTCTCAAAATTTTCCAAAAATATTGCAGACTAATTCTATGAGGTCAGCATCACGCTTATACCAAAACCAGACAATAGGATCACAATAAAGGAACTACAGTCCAATATCAGTGATGAATATATATGCAAAAACCCTCAACAAAATATTAATAAACCCAAACTGACAATACATTTAAAGGATCATACAGCATGACCAAGTGGAATTTATATCAGGTATGCAAGAATATTTCAATATCCACATATCAATCAAGGTGATACATCACATTATCAAACTGAAGAATAAAAACATGATCATCTCAATAGGTGTAGAAAAACTTTTGACACAATTTACCATGGGTTTATGATAAAAATTCTTCAGAAACTTTATCTAGAGGGAACAAACCTCAGGATAATAAAGACTATCTATGACAAACCAACAACTAACATCATACTTGATGGTGAAAAGATGAAAACATTTCTTCTAACATCAGGAACAAGATAAGGATGCTGACCCTCACCACTTTTTTTAACATAGTTTTGGAAGTCCTAGCCACAGCAATCAGAGAGGAAAAAGCAATAAATAAATCCAAATTTGAAAAGAAGAAATAAAACTGTCAATGTTTGCAGAGGGCATGATACGTTACATTAAAAATCCTAAAGACACTACCAGAAAACTACTACAGCTCATCAATGAATTTGATAATGTTGCAGGATGTAAAATTAATATACAGGAATATGTTGCATTTCTATACACTAACAATGAAAGATCAGAAAAAGAAATTAAGGAAACAATCACATGTACCATTTCATCAGAAAGAATAAACTACCTAGGAATAAACCTACCTAAGGGGCAAAAACGTGTACTCTGAAAATTATAAGACACTGATGAAAGAAATGGAAGACAACACAAATAGATGGAAAGATATACCGTGTTCTTGGATTGGAAGAATCAATAGTGCCAAAATGACCAAAATAACCAAGGCAATCACTATCAAATTACCAATGACATTTTAATAGAATCTAGAGCAAATAATTTTTAAATTTGTATGGAAACACAAAAGATCTCGAATAGCCAAAGATAGAAGAGAAGGGCTGGGGAAGCCTAGATTTTACTCACAAGGAGTGCATGCTGCCTTGCTAACAATCAGGACAGAGAGAGATTTGCACCGGTTGTTTCTGCCTTGTCCCACTTCCCCATCCAAAGTGGAAAACACCCTGACCCACACACGCTACACCAGAGGCTGGTGCAAGATCTGAGCAAAGATTCATTCTTGCTATGCAGAGAGAGATAAGGGTTGCCTGGGGTGTTAACCAGGCAAAACATGGAGGCCATTTTCAGCATGTGAATGGCACAGTGAGTCTAAGAAGATGCGATGGCTAAGCACTGGTGGAATCTTGGGCAGACAGGCTATGGGAGAGGACTCAATATAGGTATGCAGAGACACCCAGAGGACCTGGTGCATGATCTGGGTGGAGCCACAGAGCCCATTGTCAGCATGGTGCAGCAGGAGAGTGTTCAGCAAACTTTGTCAGTGCACACATGGGGCAGTTTCACAAGAGGGCACAGTGGTTGAGCTCTGAATCTCAGGCAGACAGGCACTGGGCAGGAGTACACAGTAGTTCATTTCCTAGTGAGAGTGCCTTAACCCCACCCACTCAACAGCTTAGCACTAGATCTGGAGTAGACAGGTCATGGGAGAAGTCTACCACAAAGGCAGCCCACATCTCATTGGAAGTGGATCCACCACAATTCTTGCAGCTAAAATAACCCAACCCCCAACCTCAGCCTGTTCCACACCACAGCCTTGCACTAGATTTGGGACAAACACACAGAGAAAAGGACATAAATGTAGGCTGCTTCTAAGCAGAATTGCGGAGGTATACACAGGTGGAACATAAGTTTAATGTGAAACCATGGGCCTCAGCTCCTTCAGTAATCACCTCCTTTGGGGCAGTGCTTTCACTCAAAGGCAATGGAGCCTGATAAAACCCAACCCTCAGTGCTTTTACTCCTACAAATGAGGAGTAGAAGCCACCCATGAGAGAGTGGGGACAGCCTCGGAGTAGACAGGAAGCCCCACCACACATCCAGCAAAAGCTCTAGATATTACACCAACTATACCCCCTATCAAAGAGATAACAGCCAGCACATTCTGCTTGGCTATCATACCAAAACCAGCCCTCACATCAAAAATACTGAACATACACAGTCTAGACAGGGATGTTCCCACATAAACACACCCATTCAAAACCACAGTAGACAACTGTTTCTCCTAAATTCATAGAGAGAAAGTTAAGTAAAATGAGAAGGCAAAAGAACTACTCCCAATTAAAAGAACAAGTGAAATCCCCAGAAAGAACAAATAATAAAATGGAGAACATCAGTCTAGTGGACACCAAGTTCAAAAAGGTGGTAATAAAAATTTAAAGGAATGAAGAAAGATTATCGATAGAAATGCAGATCAGGAACCTACCTCAACAGAATAAGGGCCATATCTGACAAACTCACAGCAAACATCATTCTCAATTGTGAAAAGCTGAAAGTATTTCCTCTAAGACCAGGAACAAGACAAGGATATCCACTCTTGCCACTATTCTACAAAGTTTTGGGATTCCTTACCACAGCAATCAGAGAAGAAAGAGAAATAAAAGAAATCCAAATTGGAAAAAAAGAAGTAACATTGTCAATGCTTGAAGATGATATGATACTATACATAGTAAATCCTAAAGATGTTATCAGAAAACTACTAGAACTCATCAATGAATTTGGTAAATTTGCAGAATACAAAATTAATACACAGAATTTGCTTGCATTCGTATTCACCAACAGCAAAAGATCAGAAAGAGAAATTAAGGAAACAATCCCATTTGCCATCACAACAAAAAGAATAAAATACCTAGGAATAAACCTACCTAAGGAGGCAAAAGAAATATACCCTGAAAACTATAAGACACTGAGGAAAGAAATCAAAGATGATACAAACAAATGGAGAGATATACCATGTTCCTGGTTGGAAGAATCAATATTATCAAAATGACTATACTCCCCAAATCAATATACAGATTAAATGCAATCCCTGTCAAAATACCAAAGGCATTTTACAGAGAATTAGAACAAAAAAAAATTACAATTTGTATGGAAACACAAAAGACCCTGAATTGCCAAAGAAATCTTGAGAAAGAAAAACAGAGCTAAAGGAATAAGTCTCCCTGAATTCAGACTATACTACAAAACTACAGTAATCAAGACAGCCTGGTTCAGGCACAAAACCAGAAATATAGATCTGTGGAACAAGATAGGAAGACCAGATATAAACCCATGCACCTATGGTCACCTAATTTATGGCAAAGGAGGCAAGAATATACAATGGAGAAACGACAGCACCTTCAGTAAGTAGTGCTGGGAAAACTGGACAGCTAAATGTAAAAGAATGAAATTAGAACACTCCCTCCTACCATACACAAAAATAAACTCAAAATGGATAAAAGATCTAAATGTAAGGCTGGATATTGTACAATTCTTAGAGGAAAACATAGGCAGAACAATCTCTAACATAAATCACAGCCAGATCTTTTATGATCCACCTCACAGAATAATGAAAATAAAAACTAAAATAAAGAAATGGGACCTAATTAAACTTAAAAGATTTTGCACAGCAAAGTAAACAATAAACAAAACTAAAAGACGACACTCAGAATGGGAGAAAAATATTTGCAAACGAAACAACTGACAAAGAATTAATCTCAAATATACAAACAGCTCATGCAGCTCAATAACAAAAATACCAAAAACCAACCAATCCAAAAATGGGCAGAAGACCTAAATAGACATTTCTCCAAAGAAGACATACAGATAGCCAAGAGGCACATGAAAAGATGCTTGACATTTCTAATTATTAGAGAAATGCAAACCAAAACTGCAGTGAGATATCACCTCACACCAGTCAGAATGACCATCATCAAAAAATCTACAAACAATAAATACTGGAGAGGGTGTGGAGAAAAGGAAACCCTCCTACACTGTTGGTGGGAATGTAAATTGGTACAGCTACTATGGAGAACAGTATGGAGGTTCCTTAAGAAACTAAACAAAGAGCTAACATATGATCCAGGAATACCACTCCTGGGCATATATCTGGAGTAAAACATGGTTTGAAAGGATGCATGCACCCCAGTGTTCTTTTCAGCATGGTTTACAATAGCCAGGACATGGAAGCAACCATGACATCCATCATCAATTGACAGATGAATGGATAAGAAAGATGTAGTATATATACAGTGGAATATTACTCAGCCATTAAAAAGAATAAAATAATGCCATTTGCAGTGACATAGAAGGACCTGGAGATTATCTTACTAAGTGAAGTAAGTCAGACAGAGAAATCAAATGTCATATGATATTGCTTATATGTGGAATCTTAAAAATGATACAAAGGAACATATTTACAAAACAAAAATACAGTCACAGATGTAGAAAACAATCTTTTGGCTACCAGGGGGGACAAAAGGGGACTGATAAATTGGCAGATTGGGATTAACATATACACTCTACTATATATAAAATATCAATAGATAACTAATAAGGACCTACTGTATAGCAGAGGAAACTTTACTCAATACTCTGTAATGACCTGTATGGGAAAAGAATCTAAAAAAGAGTGGATATAATTATATGTATAACTGATTTGCTTTGCTATAAATCAGAAAATTACACAACATTGTAAATCAACTATACACCAATAAAATTTAAAAAAGAATTGCAGATCAATGTAGTAAGGAACTAGAAACTATAAAGATTAACCAATCAAAAATATATGATTCAATTGCTGAGATAAAACCAAAAGGAAGCAATGAATAACAGAGTAAGTGACACGGAAGAATGAATAAGTCATTGGGAACATAGATTAATGGAAATCTCCCAATCAGAATGGCAGACAGGAAAAAAAATGTAAAAATGGAAAGCAACATACGTGATATATGGGATATAATGAAGCATGCCAACCTAAACATAAGGTTTCCAGAGGGGGAAGAGAGAAAGAAGGGGATTGAAAATGTATTTGAAGAAATTATGGCTGAAAACTTCCTAAGCCTGAAGAAGGAAACAGATATCCAAGTACAAGGAAACAGATATCCAAATACAAGAAAACAGAGAGTCCCAAACAAGATGAATGCTAGCAGACACACACCAAGACATATCATAGTTAAAATGACCAATGTTAAAGATAAAGTGGGGACTCTGAGGGCAGCAAGTGAAAAAAAGTGTCAGTTACAAGCGAACCACCATAAAGCTATCAGCTGATTTCTGTGAAGAAACTTAGCAGGTCAGAAGAGAGTGGCATGATATATTCAAAGTTCTGAAAGGGAAAAATCTGCAACCAAGGATACTACATCCAGCAAGATTATCATTTAGAGTAGAAGGAGAGATAAAGAATTTCTTCGACAAGCAAAAACTAAAAGAACTCAGCAATACTAAATGTACCTCAAAAGAAATATTGAAGGGTCTTATCTAAATAGAAAGGAAGAAAGATATATATGAAAGTGTAAATCACAGCAAGAAAGGTAAATATATAAAGGTTTGAATGCCAGATAAAGATGACTGTACATAGATTACAAAACAATTTTAAAAATCGTAAAATCTATCAAATCTACAAGTAAAAGTAACAGTATAAGCATGAGGATTAAAATAGGACATCAAAATCATAAAATGTGGGGGAGAGGAATATAAAAATATAGATCATTTAGAATGTGCTTGAAATGACTATAAGCTGAAAAAATAGATATAGTTATGGGTCAACATACTTCAACTCCACGGTAACCACAAATCAAAAACACACAATAGATGCACACACAGAAAAAGAAAGGAACAGAAACATACTACAAAAGAAAATCATTAAATGAGAAAATAAAAAGCAAAAGAAGAAAAAATGAACAAAGAACTACTAAATCAACTGGAAAACAACGTTTAAAATGGCAAGAAGTACATAGCTATTTATAAATACTTTAAACATCAGTGGACTAAAAACTCATTCAAAAGATATAGAATGGCTGATTAGATTTAAAAAAAAAAGAAAAGAAAAGAACCTACAATATGCTGCCAACAAAAAAACTCACTTCTGGGTGAAAGAGAAAGACAGACTGAAAGTCAGGAGATGGAAAAAGATATTTCATGCAAATGGAAAAGAAAACAAAGTGGGAGTAACAATATTCATATCAGACAAAATAGACTTTAAAACCATGGCCAAAGAGAAAGAAAACAAAAGGACATCTCATAATCATAAAGGGATAAATGCAAGAGGAAAATATTACTCTTGTTAATTATATGCACCTAATATAGCAGCACCTAAATATGTACAACAAATACTAACAGACATAAGGGAGAAAGGGATAAAAATAAGATAATAGTAGAAGAGTTTAACACCCCATTCACATGAATGGAGAGATAATCCAGACAGAAAATCAGTAAGGCAACAGAAATCCTAAATGACACAATAGACCAGTTGGACTTAACTGAAATCTACAGGACACAACATCTAAAAAGAAAAGAGAAAATCATTCTTTTCAAGTGTGCATGGAACGTTCTCTAGGATAGACCATATACTAGGTCAAAAAACAAGCCTCACAAATTTAAGAGGATAGAAATTATTTCAAACATCTTTTCTGACCACAACAGTATGAAAGTAGAAATTAACCCCAGAAAGAAAAATGGAAATAGAACAAACACATGGAGACAAAAGAACACATTACTAAAAAAAATAATAATAATATTGGGGCAATGATGAAAACAAAGAAGAAATCAGAAAATACCTTGAGACAAATGAAAATAAAAACACAACCTCACAAAATTTATAGGATGCAGCAAGAGCAGTTTGAAGAGACAAGTTCATAATGATACAGTCCTTCCTAAAGAAGAAAAGAAAAATCTCAAATAAACAACCTAAAATAGTTAGAAAAAAAGAACAAAGAAACCAAAGTTCAGGAGAAAGAAGGGAATAACAAAGATCAGAGAGGAAATAAATAAAATAGAGATAAAAAATAAAAGTGATCAATAAAACCAAGAGCTCTTTTTTGTTTATGTTTTTTAAGATAAACAAAATCAACAAACTTCTAACCAGGCTCATCAAGAGGAAAAATGAGAGGACTCAAATAAACAAAATAAGAAATGAAAGTGTAGAAATAACTGATACTACAGAAATACAAAAAAAACTTATAAGAGAATACTATAAAAAGTTATATACTAACAAAATGGACAGCCTAGAAAAAATAGACAAGTTTCTAGAAGCGGAATGGGAGAAAATATTTGCAAATTATGTGACCAACAGCAAGTTAGTATCCAAAATATACAAACAGCTCATACAACTCAATATTGAAAAAGCAAAGAATCCAATAAAACAATGGGCAGAAGATCTAAATAGACATTTCTCCATAGAAGACATACAGAGGGCCAACAGGCAAGTGAAAAGGCACTCAACATAGCTAATTATTAGAGAAATGCAAAACAAATCAATAAATTTGACAAAAGGAGAAAATGATTGACATTACATGATAATCAAAGTATAATCAAGAAGATATAATAATTATAAATACATAAGCACCTAAATAGGAGCACTTAACGATACAAGGAAAATTTTAACAGACATAAAAGGAGAAATTAACAATAACACAATAATAGTAGGGGAATGTAAAACCACACTTACATTAATGGAAATATCATCCAGACAGAAAATCAATAAGGAAGCATTGCATTTAAATAACACGTTAGACCAGATGCACTTAATTGATATATAGAGAGCATTTCACCCAAAAGCAGCAAAACACAGTTTTTTTCAGGTGTATGTGGATCATTCTCAAGGAGAGATCACAAGCTAGGCCACAAAACAAAACTTGGTAAATTAAAAAAAGAAACCTGAAATCATATCAAGCATCTTTTCCAACCACAATGCTATGAAACTAGAAATCAACTACAGAAAAAAAAAAGACTGCAAAAGCCACAAACACAGGGAATTTAACAATATGCTACTAAACCTCCAATGGATCACTGAAGAAATCAAAGACAAAATTAAAAAATATCTAAAGACAAATGAAAAGAAAAACACAATGAGATTAAACCTATGGGATGAAGCAAAACAGTTCTAAGTGGAAAGTTTATAGTGGTACAATCCAGCTTCAGGAAACAAGAAAAATCTCAAACAACCTAATCTTACACATAACAGAACTAGAGAAGAAAGAATAAATAAAACCCAAAGTTAATATAAGGAAAGATATTGTAAAGATCAAAGAAGTAAATGAAATGGAGAGTCAAAAGAACAATAGAAAAGATCAATGAAACTAAACGATTTTCTTTGAACAGATAAACAAACATTGATAAACCTTTAGCCAGACTCATCAAGAACAAATGGGAAAGGGCCCAAATCAATAAAATCAGAAATAAAAAAGAAGTTATGTCTGACACCACAGAAATACAAAAGATCATAAGAGACTACTATGAACAACTATATGTCAATAAAATGGGCAACCTAGAAGAAATGGACAAATTAGTAGAAAGTACAATATCCCAAGCCTGAAGCAGGAAGAAATCAAAAATATAAACAGGAATGAAACTGAATCAGTAATTTAAAAACTTCAGTAAACAAAAGTCCAGGATGAGACGGCTCCACAGGTGAATTATACCAAACATTTAGAGAAGGGTTAACACCTATATTTCTCAAACTACTTCAAAAATTTGCAGTGGAAGGAATACTTCCAAACTCATTCTATGAAGCCAGCATAACCTTGATACCAAAACCAGACAATACTATCACACACAAAAAACTAAAAGCCAATATCAGTGATGAATATATATGCAAAAATCCTCAACACAATATTAGTAAACCAAAATCAACAATACATTAAAAGGAGCATACACCACGATAAAGCAGGATTTATAGCAGGAATTTTTCAATATCTGCAAATCAGTGTTACACCACACTAACAAATTGAAGAATAAAAACCATATGATCATCTCAGTAGATGCAGAAAACTTTTTTTGACAAAATTCAACATGATTTATGATAAAATTTCTCAATAAAGTGGGCATAGACAGAACATGCCTCAACATAATATAGGTTATATATGATAGACCCACAGCTAATATCATATGCAATGGTGAAAACCTGAAAACATTCCTCTAAGACCAGGAACAAGACGATTGCCCAATTCCACAACTTTCATTCAACTTAGTATTGGTAATCCTAGCCAGAACAATCAAAGAAGAAAAAGAAATAAAAGGAATCTAACTTGGAAGGAAAGAAGTAACATTGTCATTGTTTGCAGATGACATGATACTATACATAGAAAATCCTAAAGATGCCACAAAAATCTACTAATCTCATTAATGAATTTGGTAAAGTTGCAGGATACAAAATTAATATACACAAATCTGCTGCATTTCTATACACTAATAATGAACTATCAGAAAGAAAAAATAAGAAAACAATTCCATATACCATCACTTTAAAATAATTACCTCAAAACAAATCTAACTAAGGAGGTAAAAGACCTGTACTCAGAAACCTATAAGACAGGGGACTTCCCTGGTGCTCCAGTGGTATAGAATCCGCCTTCTAATGCAGGGGACATGGGTTTGATCTCTGGTCAGGGAACTAAGATCCCACATGCTACAGAGCAACTAAGCCTGCATGGCTCAACCAGAGAGCCCACATGCCACAAACTACAGAGCCCATGAGCTCTGAAACATGCGGGCCACAACTAGATAAGAGAAAACCTGCATGCTGCAACTAGAGAGAAGACCACAAACTGCAACGAAGAGCCCATGTGCCACAATGAAAGATCCTGCATGCAGCAACTAAGACCTGTTGCACCAATAAATAAATAAATAAGCAATTTATATAAAAAACAGAAACCTATAAGACAGCTATGAAAGAAAACTTTTTTAATATTTATTTATTTGGCTGTGCCAGGACTCACTTGCAGCACGTAGGATATTTGTTGCCACATGCAAGATCTTCGCTGTGGCATGGGAGATTTGTTCCCTATCCAGGGGTTGAGCCCAGTCATCCTGCATTGGGAATGAGGAGTCTTAGTCACTGGACCACCAGGGAAGTACCACTTATGAAATAACTTAAAGGTGACACAAGCAGATGGGAAGATATACCATGTTCTTGGATTTGAAGAAATAGTATTGTTAAAATGACCATACCACCCAAGGAAATTTAGAGATTCAATGCAATCCCTATCGAAATACCAATGGCATTTTTCACAGAACTAGAACAAATAATTTTAAAATTTGTATGGAAACACAAAAGACCATGAATAGCCAAAACATTTGTTATAAAGTAGAACAGAGCTGGAAGAATCATGCTCCATGATTTCAGATTATACTACAAACCTACAGTAACAAAAACGCTATGATAGTGGCACAAAAACAAACACATATCAATGGAAGAGAATAGAGATCCAAAAATAAACCCATGCTGTTATGGTCAGTTAATCTATGACCTTAGAGGCAAGTATATATAATGGAGAAAAGAGAGTCTTTTCAATACATGATACTACACAAACTGGTAGCAAATAGCTACATGTAAAAGAATGAAATTAGAACACTCTCTAACACCATATATGAAAAAAAAACACCTAAAAATGGATTAAAGACCTAAATGTAAGACCAAAACCATAAAACTCCCAGAGGAAAACATAGGAGGAACATTCTTTGACATAAATCACAGCAATATTTTTTTGGATCTGTCTTCTAAAGCAAAGGAGTTAAAAGCAAAAATAAGCAAATGCAAACTCATGAAAATTAAAAGCTTTTCACATCAAAGAAAGCCATCAACAATGACTAAAAAGGAGGACATACTGAACGAGAGAAGATATTGAAAATGATATGACCAATATATATAATCAAAATATATAAACTTCTCATACAATTCAACATCAAAAAAAAAAAAACAAGTTCATTGAAAAATGAGCAGAAGAGCTGGGTAGACGTTTTTACAAAGAGTAAATGCAGACAGCCGACAGGCACATAAAAGATGCTCAATATAGTTAATCCTCAGAGAAATGCAAATCAAAACCACAATGAATCATCACCTCACACCTGTTAGAATGGCTGTCATCAAAAAGATCACAAATAACAAATGTTGGCAAGGATGTGGAGGAAAGAGAACTCTTGTACAATATTGATAGGAATGTAAAGTGGTGCAACCACTGTGGTAAACACTATGGAGTTTTCTCAAAAAACTAAAAATAGAACTACTATATGACCAAGCAATTCCACTCCTGGAATTGAGAAAAACATATCTGAGAAAAACAAAAACACTATTTTGAAAAGACAGATGCACCCCAATATTGGCATTATTTACAAATGCCAAGATACGAAGCATATTTATGTACACACACAATGTAATACTACTCAGCCATAAGAAAATAAATTTTGCCATTTGCAGCAACATGGATGGACTTGGAGGGTATTATTCTAAGTGAAATAAGTTAGACACATAAAGAAAAATACCGTTTGATATCACTTTTATGTGCAATCTAAAAAAATACAACAAACTAGTGAATATAATAAAAAAGAAGCAGATTCACAGATATAGAGAACAAACTAGTGGTTAATCCAGAGGAGGAAGGTGAGAGAGGCAATATAGGAGTAGGGGATTAAGAGGTACAAACTATAAATGGAGTATAATCATCAAAAAAGTGTGAATCACTATATTGTACACTTGTAACTTACATAATATTGCACATCAATTATACTTCAGTCTATAAAATCATCCAAAAAAATGAACACAAATAATACCTTGAGCAAAATAAAAATGGAAACCTAAATTTCCAAAATCTGTGGGATGCAACAAAGGCAGTTGTTAGAGTGTCACTTATAGCAATATAAGCTTTCCTAAAGAAGGAAGAAAAATCTCAAATAAACAACCTAATCTACCAGCTTTAAGAATTAGAAAATACAAAGCCACAAGTCAGCAGAAGGAAGGAAATAATAAAGATCAGAGAGGAAATAAATTTTATAGATATCAAAATGTACTAGAAAAAAAATCAATGAGCTAGATTTTTAAAAAGATTTAAAAAATGGATAAACTTTTAACCAGGCTCACCAGTAAGAAAAGAGAGTGGACCTGAATAATCAAAACAAGAAATAAAAGAGGAAATGAACAACTGTTACCAAAAAGTTACAAAAAATCATAAAAGAATGCTATGAATAGTTATATGCCAACAAACTGGACAACCTCAACAAAATGGAAAAATATCTAGAATCACAAAACCTGTCAGTACTTAAGACGTGACAGACTATTTGAACAAACAGATGACTTGAAGTAATATTGAATTTGTAATAGGAGAAACTCCTAGCATACAAAAGTCCAGGACTGAATGGCTTCACAGCGGAATTCTGCCAAAGTTATAAATAAGAATTAATACCTAAAGTTTTCAAAATATTCCCCCCAAAATGAAGAGTATGGAATACTACCAAAGTCATTCTATGAGGCCACTATACACTCGTACTAAAATAAGACAGGCAGTAGAAAAAAATTATAGGCCAATATCTCTGATGAATATAGAGGCAAATACCCTCAACAAAATATTAGCAAACTGAATCCAACAACATATAACAAGGATTATACACCATGACCAAGTTGGAGTTATTCCAGTGTAACCAGTATGGTTCAATATTTGTTGGGACTTTCATGGTGGTGCAGTGGTTAAGAATCTGCCTGACAATGCAGGGGACACGGGTTCAAGCCCTGGTCTGTGAAGACTCCACATGCCATGGAGCAAATAAGCTTGTGTGCCACAACTACTGAGCCTGTGCTCTAGAGACCATGAGCCACAACTAATGAGCCTGCATGTCACAACTACTGAAGCTCATGCACCTAGAGCCTGTGTTCTGCAACAGATCAAAGTCACCGCAATGAGAAGCCCTTGCACTGCAACAAAGGGTAACCCCTGCTCAGTGCAACTAGAGAAAGCCCGTGTGCAGCAACAAAGACCAAGGCAGCCATAAATTAATTAATTAATTTTTAAAAGTATGGTTCAATATTTGCAAATTAATCAATGTGGTATACTACACACTAGAGCTCACAAAAGAGGAAGTGCCACATCCAAAGACAGAGGAGAGGCCACAGTGGGAGGGTAGGAGGGGCACAATCACAATAAAATTGAGTCCCATAACCACTGGGTGGTTGACTCACAAACTGGATAGTAATTATACCACAGAAGTCCACCAACTGGAGTGAGGGTTCTGGACCCCACGTTGGGCTTCCCAACCAAGGGATCTGGTGATGGGAGGAGGAATTCCCATAATCAGATATTGAAGGCTGGAGAGATTTGACTGTAGGACTTTGATGGGACTGGAAGAAACAGAGACTCCACTCTTGGAGGGCACACACAGTGGGGGTGTATGCATCGGGACCCAGGGGAAAGGAGCAGTAAGCCCATGTGAGACTGCACCAGACCAGCCTGCTGATCTTGGAGGGTCTCCTGCATAGGTGGGGTGTGGCTGTGGCTCACTGTGGGGAAAAGGACATTGGCAGCAGAAATTCTGGGAGGTGCTACTTGGTGTGAGCATTCCTGGAGTCTGCAATTAACCCCAACAAAGGGCCTGTAGGCTCTAGTGCAGGGTAGCCACAGGCCAAATAACCAACAGAGAGGGAACCCAGCCCAACCAATCAGCAGACAAGAGGGTTAAAGTTTTACTGAGCTCTGCTGACCAGAGCAACACCCAGCTCTATCCACCAACATTCCCTCCCATCAGGAAGCTTGCACAAGCCTCTCAGATACCTCATCCAGCAGAAGGCAGACAGCAGAAGCAAGAAGGACTACAATCCTGCATCCTGTGCAACAAAAACCACATTCACAGACAAAATGAAAAGGCAGAAGACTATGTACCAGACGAAGGGACAAGAAAAAACCCCAGAAAAACAATTAAATGAAGTGGAGATAGGCAACTTTAGTGAAAAAGAATTCAGAATAATGAGAGTGAAGATGATCCAGGACCTCAGAAAAAGAATGGGAGCAAAGATTGAGAAGATGCAAGAAATATTTAACAACAATCTAGAAGAATTAAATATCAAAGACCTAGAAGAATTAAAGAAAAAAGAAACAGAGATGAACAGTACAATAACTGAAATGAAAAATACACTAGAGGGAATCGATAGCAGAAGAACTGAGGCAGAAGAATGGATAAGTGAGCTGGAAGAAAGAATGGTGGAAATCATTGCCACAGAACAGAATAAAGAAAAAAGAATGAAAAAAAATGAAGACAAATTGAGATTTCTGGGACAACATTAAATGCACCAATATTCGCATTATAGAGGTCCCAGAAGGAGAAGAGAGAAAGAAAGGACCCGAGAAAATATTTGAAGAGATAATAGTCATAAACTTCCCTAACATGGGAAAGGAAATAGCCACCCATGTCCAGGAAGCACAGAGAGTCCTAGGCATGATAAACCCAAGGAGAAACACACTGAGTTCCATAGTAATCAAACTGGCAAAAATTAAAGACAAAGAAAAATTATTAAAAGCAACAAGGGAAAAATGAAAAATAACATACAAGGGAACTCCCTAAAGGTTAACAGCTGATTTCTCAGCAGAAACTCTACACGTCAGAAGGGAGTCGAACAATATAGTTAAAGGAATGAAAGGGAAGAACCTACAACCAAGATTAAACTACATGTCAAGGATATCCTTGAGATTCAACGGGGAAATCAAAAACTTTACAGACAAGCAAAAGCTAAGAGAATTCAGCACCACCAAACCAGCTTTACAACAAATGCTAAAGGAACTTTTCCAGACAGGAAACACAAGAGAAGGAAAAGACCTACAAAAATAAACCCAAAACAATTAAGAAAATGGATATAGGAACATATATATCAATAATTACCTTAAATGTAAATAGTTTAAATGCTCCAAGCAAAAGACATAGACTGGATGAATGGATACAACAACAAGACCCATATATATGCTGTCTACAAGAGACCCACATCAAACCTAGGGACACATACAGACTGAAAGTGAGGGGATGGAAAAAGATATTCCATGCAAATGGAAATCAAGAGAAACCTGGAGTAGCAATTCTCATATCAGAAAAAATAGACCTTAAAATAAAGAGTATTACAAGAGACAAAGAAGGACACTACATAATGATAAAGGGGTCACTGAACTGCCCCGGAGCCTGAAAGGAGGGCAGCCACACTGAGGCTGACGGCTCTGGAGGGGCCAAAGCAGCCAAAGCCACCACAGTCCTGGGGACTTCAGGCTGGTTGTTTCAACAAGTAACTTAAAGAGAAAATGGAAAAACAAGGAGGTTTGTGCATGATATCTGTTGATGTGAAACCATGGATAGCCACTTTCTGCCACCCATGTGGATGACAGGCTCTTGGTGCTCCAGCCTGGTGTCAGGGCTGTGCCACTGAGGTGGGAGAGCCAAGTTAAGGAAACTGGTCCACAAGAGACCTACCAGCTCCACATTATATCAAACAACAAAAATCTCCCAGAGATCTCCATCTCAATGCCAAGACCCAGCTCCATGCAACGACCAGCAAGCTACAGTGCTGGACACCCTATGCCAAACAACTAGCAAGACAGGAATACACCCCCATCCATCAGCAAACAGGTTGCCTAAAATCATAAGAAGGTCACAGACACCCCAAAACACACCACCAAACGGGGACTTGCCCACTCGAAAAACAAGATCCAGCCTCATCCAGCAGAACACAGGCACTAGTCCCCTCCACCAGGAAGCCTACCAACCCACTGAACCAAACTTAGCCACTGGGGACAGACACCAAAAACAACGGGAACTATGAACCTTATACTTATATAAAACCTTATACTATGGTATAAGACTGGATATCAATTACAGGAAAAAATCTATAAAATATACAAACACATGGAGTCTAAACTGTACACTACTTAATAACCAAGAGATCACTGAAGAAATCAAAGAGGAAATCAAAAAATACCTAGAAACCAATGACAATGAAAACCCGACGACCCAAAACCTATGGGATGCAGCAAAAGCAGTTCTAACAGGGAAGTTTATAGCAATACAATCCTACCTTAAGAAACAAGAGGAGGAGCTTCAAGATGGCAGAAGATTAAGACGTGGAGATCACCTTCCTCTTCACAAATACATCAGAAATACATTTACATGTGGAACAACTCCTACCAAACACCTACTGAATGCTGTCAGAAGACCTCAGACCACTCAAAAGGCAAGAAACTCCCCATGTACCTGGGTAGGGTAAAAAAAAAAAAGAAAAAATAGAGGCAAAGAATACGGATGGGACCTGCATCAGTGGAAGGGAGCTGTGAAGCAGGAAAGGTTTCCACACACTAGGAAGCCCCTTCACAGGCGGAGACTGCTGGTTGCGGAGTGGAGGAGCTTTGGAGCCACAGAGAGAGTGCAGCAACAGGGGTGCAGAGGAAAAAGCGGAGAGATTTCCGCAAAGCAGATCGGTGCTGGCCAGCACGAGAGGCTTGTCTGCTCACCCGCCGGGACAGGTGGGGGCTAGGATCTGAGGCTCAGGCTTCGGTCGGATCCCAGGGAGAGGATTGGTGTTGGCTGTGCGAACACAGCCTGAAGGGGGCTAGTGCACCACAGCTAGCCGGGAGGGAGCCTGGGAAAAATTCTGGAGCTGCCGAAGAGACAAGAGACGTTTCCTTGCCTCTTTGTTTCCTGGTGCTGGAGGAGAGGGGATTAAGAGCGCCACTTAAAGGAGCTCCAGAGATGGACGTCAGCTGCAGCTATCAGCGCAGACCCCAGAGACGGGCATGAGATGCTAAGGCTGCTGCTGCAGTTACCAAGAAGCCTGTGTGCAAGCACAGGTCACTATCCACACATCCACCCCCGGAAGCCTATGAAGCCCGCCACTTCCAGGGTCCTGAGATCCAGGGACAATTTCCCCGGGAGAATGCATGGTGCGCCTCAGGCTGGTGCAATGTCACACGGGCCTCTGCCACCACAGGCTCACCCCGCATCTGTACTCATTCGTCCCCCAGCCTGAGTGAGCCACAGCCCCCGAAGCAGCTGCTCCTTTAACGTCATCCTGTCTGAACGAGGAACAGACACCCTCAGGTGACCTACACACATAGACGGGTCCAAATCCAAAGCTGAACCCTGGGAGCTGTCGGAAAAGAAGAAGAGAAAGGGAAATGTCTCCCAGCAGCCTATGGAGCAGCAGATTAAATCTCCACAATCAACTTGAGGTACCCTGAATCTGTGGAATACCTGAAAAGACAGCGAATCATCCCAAATTGAGGAGGTGGACTTTGGAAGCAATGATATATATATATTTTTTCCCTTTTTCTCTTTTCTGGAGTGTGTATGTGTATGCTTCTGTATGTGATTTTGTCTGTATAGTTTTGCTTTTACCATTGATCCTAGGGTTCTTTCTGTCCATTTTATCTTATTTTTTATTACTTATAATTTTCTTTTTCCTTAGTAATTTTTATTTTAATAACTTTATTTTATTTTATCTTCTTCTTACATTCTTTCTATTTTTTTCTCCCTTTTATTCTGAGCCATGTGGAAGACAGGCTGTTGGTGCTCCAGCCAGGTGGCAGGGCTGTGCCACTGAGATGGGAGTCCCAAGTTCAGGGCACTGGTCCACAAGGGACCTCCCAGCTCCATGTAATATCAAATGGTGAAAATCTCCCAGAGAACTCCATCTCAACGCCAAGGCCCAGCTCCACTCAACGAACAGCAACCTACAGTGCAGGACACCCTATGCCAAACAACTAGCAATACAGGAACAAAACACCATCCATTAGCACAGACACTACCTAAAACCATGATAAGGCCACAGATGACCCAAAACACACCACCAGACGTGGACCTGCCCTCTAGAAAGACTAGATCCAGCCTCATCCACCACAACACAGTCACTAGTCCCCTCCACCAGGAAGCCTACAAAACCCACTGAACAAAACTTAGCCACTGGGGACAGACACTAAAACCAAGGGAATCTATGAACTTGCAGTCTGCGAAATGGAGACCCCAAACACAGGAAATTAAGCAAAATGAGAAGACAGAGAAACACACAGCAGATGAAAGACCAAGGCAAAAACCCATCAGACCTAACAAATTAAAAGGAAATAGACAGTCCACCTGAAAAAGAATTCAGAATTATGATAGTAAAGATGATTTAAAATATTGGGGAAAAAATGGAGAAAATACAAGAACCGTTTATCAAAGACCTCGAAGAACTAAAGAGCAAACAAACAGTGATGAACAACACAGTAAATGAAATTTAAAATTCTCTAGAAGAGATCAATAGCAGAATAACTGAGGCAGAGAACGAAAAAGTCACCAGGAAGATAAAATAGTGGAAATAACTACTGCAGAGCAGAATAAAGAAAAAAGAATGAAAAGAATTGAGGACAGTCTCAGAGACTTCTGGGACAACATTGAAAGCACCAACATTCGAATTATGAGGGTCCCAGAAGAAGAAGAGTAAAAGAAAGGGACTGAGAAAATATTTGAAGAGATTATAGTTGAAAACTTCCCATAATGGGAAGGGAAATATTTAATCAAGTCCAAGAAGCACAGAGAGTCCCGTAGAGGATAAATCCAAGGAGAAACAAGCCAAGACACATATTAATCAAAGTATCAAAAATTAAATACAGGGGTTTCCCTGGTGGTGCAGTCATTGAGAATCTGCCTGCTGATGCAGGGGACACGGGTTCGAGCCCTGGTCTGGGAGGATCCCACATGCCGCGGAGCAACTAGGCCCGTGAGTCACAAGTACTGAGCCTGCGTCTCTGGAGCCTGTGCTCCCCAACAAAAGAGGTCGCGATAGTGAGAGGCCCGCACACCACGATGAAGAGTAGCCCCCACTTGCCACAACTAGAAAAAAGCCCTCGCACAGAAACGAAGACCCAACACAGCAAAAATAAATTAATTAATTAATTAAAAAAGATTAAGGACTTTGAATGCAGAGAATGTGCTAAAAAAATTAAATACAAAGAAAAAACTATTAAAAGCATCAAGAGAAAAACAACAAGTAACACATAACGGAATCCCCATAAGGTTAACAGCTGATCTTTCAGCAGAAACTCTTCAACCCAGAAGGGAGTGGCAGGACATATATAAAGGGATGAAAGAGAAAAAGGGGCAAACAAGTTTACTCTACCGAGCAAGGATGTCATTCAGATTTGACGGAGAAATTAAAAACTTCACAGACAAGCAAAAGCTAAGAGAATTCAGCACCACCAAACCAGCTTTACAACAAACGCTAAAGGAACTTTTCCAGACAGGAAACACAAGAGAAGGAAAATACCTACAATAATAAACCCAAAACAATTAAGAAAATGCATATAGGAACATACATATCCAAAATTATCTTAAATTTAAATGCTCCAAGAAAAGACATAGACTGTATGAATGGATACAACAACAAGACCCATATATATGCTGTCCACAAGAGACCAAATTCAAACTTAGGGACACATAGAGACTGAAAGTGAGGGGATGGAAAAAGATATTCCATGCAAATGGAAATCAAGAGAAAGCTGGAGTAGCAATTCTCATAATAGACACAATAGACTCTAAAAAAATAACTATTATGAGAGACAAAGCAGGACACTACATAATGATCAGGGGATCAATTCAAGAAGAAGATATATCAATTGTAAATATTTATGCACCCAACATAGGAGCACCTCAATACATAAGGCAAGTACTAAAAGATATAAAAGGGGAAATCGACAGTAACACAATCACAGTTGGGAACATAAACACCCCACTTTCACCAATGGAAAGATCATCCAAAATACAAATAAAAAAGGAAACACAAGCTTTAAATGATACATTAAACAAGATGGACTTAATTGATATTTATATGACATTCCATCCAAAAACAACAGAATACACATTCCTCTCAAGTGCCCATGGAACAGTTTCCAGGATAGATCATATATTGGGTCACATAGCAAGCCTTGGTAAACTTAGGAAAATTGAAATCGTTTCAAGTATCTTTTCCGGCCACAATGTTGTGAGACTAGATATCAATTACAAGAAAAAATCTGTAAGAAATTCAAACACATGGAGGCTAAACAACACACTACTGAATAAACAAGAGATCACTGAAGATGTCAAAGAGGAAATCAAAAAATAAATAGAAATAAATGAAAATGAAACCACAATGACTCAAAACCTATGGGATGAAGCAAAAGCAGTTCTAAGAAGGAAGCTCACAGCTATACAAGCCTACTTTCAGAAACAAGAAACATCTCAAATAAACAACCAAAATATACACGTAAAGCAATTAGAGAAAGAAGAACAAAAAACCCCAAGTTTAGCAAAAGGAAACAAATCATAAAGATCAGACCAGAAATAAAAGAAAAATAAATGAAGGAAATGATAGGAAAGATCAATAAAACTAAAAGCTGGTTCTTTGAGAAGATCAACATAATTGATAAACCACTAACCCGACTTATCAAGAAAAGAAAAGGAGAAGACTCAAATCAATAGAACATATATACAATGGAATATTACTCAGCCATAAAAAGAAACAAAATTGAGCTATTTGTAATGAGGTGGATAGACCTAGAGTCTGCCATACAGAGTGAAGTAAGTCAGAAAGAGAGAGACAAATACCGTATGCTAACACATATATATGGAATTTAAGAAAAAAAAAATGTCATGAAAAACCTAGGGGTGAAACAGGAATAAAGACACAGACTTACTAGAGAATGGACTTGAGGCTATGGGGAGGGGGTAGGGTAAACGGTGACAAAGCAATAAAGAGGCATGGACATGTATACACTACCAAACGTAAGGTAGATAGCTAGTGGGAAGCAGCCGCATAGCACAGGGAGATCAGCTCGGTGCTGTGTGACCGCCTGGAGGGGTGGGATAGGGAGGGTGGGAGGGAGGGTGACGCAAGCGGGAAGAGATATGGGAACATATGTATATATATAACTGATTCATTTTGTTGTGAAGCTGAAACTAACATACCATTGTAAAGCAATTATGCTCCAATAAAGATGTTAAAAAAAAAAAAAAAAAGAAAGAAAGAACAAATCCTGGGGAGGCAGCTGATCCTGTCTGCTCCAGCCTCCTCTTGTCCATCTTGGGAAATGGATTTAGCTCATTATTTTCCCATTGGAACAACTGATGATAATGACCACTAATTAAGTATCTATTATAAACCAGAAAGGTTGTCAGACACTTCATGTTCATGTTCTCCTTCAACCTTCACAATAATAACCCCGAATGTAGATTATTATCCTCCCCTTTTTATAGATGAAGAAATAAATGGAGACTGAGAAATTTCAAGTGCCTCGTCCAAGGTGGCACACAGGCAATTGACAATATCTAAATTTTAACCCTGATGTCTCTGTCGCTAAGATCTAACTTTCCACTGTAGCTGAACATACATCTAGATGATTGCTTCAGAGGAAAGGCTTGGGGCTGAGAGATTTTCATGCTGAAGATTATTCTTCGAAATTCAGCATCTTTTGTATCCTGGCTATGTTCCTTTGCTGCCTGTCTCATGGGTTAACTCACTGATATAAACGTTCTGGTACGCAGTCTCAGATGGCCATCTACTTTATTTTGGTTTCCACAGATATTTTTGTAGCAAAACTCCTGTAAACACAAATGCTTGAAAATTCAGTTGTCTCTTGGAGTCCAGTGGAACCTGAGTCTTAAGGAAATTGATCAGTGAGAAGTCTTAGTTCCAAGCAAAAGAAATTTATTCTGGATGATTAAGGAGAAAGAAGTAAATTAAGATGATAGGGATGGAGTAGGAATAATGTTGGGGAGGGGCTGGGAAGGGTGTTGTTTGCTTATTCCATTTGTATAATTAGCCATAAATTCCTCCAAAATAAACTAAATAAGTAAAAAAAAAAAAAAAAAAAAAAAGAAATGAAACAGGAGAAGTAACAGCTGACACTGCAGAAATACAAAGGATCATGAGAGTTTACTGCAAGCAACTCTTTGCCAATAAAATGGACAACCTGGAAGAAATGGACAAATTCTTACAAATGCACAACCTTCTGGGATGGAACAGTAAGAAATAGAAAATATGATCAGAACAATCACAAGCACTGAAATTGAAACTGTGATTAAAATCTTCCAACAAACAAAAGCCCAGGACCTGATGGCTTCACAGGGAAATTCTATGAAACATTTAGAGAAGTGCTAACACCTATCCTTCTCAAACTCTTCCAAACTATAGCAGAGGGAGGAAGACTCCCAAACTCACTCAAAGAGGCCATCATAACCCTGGTACCAAACCCAGACCAAGATGTCACAAAGAAAGAAAACTACAGGCCAATAACACTGATGAACATAGATGCAAAAATCCTCAACAGAATAGTAGCAAACAGAATCCAACAGCACATTAAAAGGATCATACACTATGATCAAGTGGGGTTTATTCCAGGACTGCAAGGATTCTTAAATATATGCAAATCAATCAACGTGATACACCATAGAAACAAATTGAAGGAAAAAATATATGATCATCTCAATCCATGCAGAGAAAGTTTTTGACAAAACTCAGCACCCATGTATGATAAAAACCCTGCAGAAAGTAGTCATAGAGGGATATTTCCTCAACATAATAAAGGCCATATATGACAAACACACAGCCAACATCGTTCTCAATGGTGAAGAGCTGAAAACATTTCCACTAAGATCAGGAACAAAACAAGGTAGCCCACTCTCACAGCTATTACTCAACAAAGTTTTGGAAGTCCAAGCCACAGCAATCAGAGAAGAAAAAGGAATAAAAGCAATCCATATTGGAAAACAAGAAGTAAAGCAGTCACTGTTTGTAAATGACATGATACTATACATAAAGTATATTAAAAATGCTACCAGATATCTACTAGAGGTAATCAATAAATTTGGTAAAGAAGCAGGATACAAAATTAATAAACAGAAATCTCTTGCATTCCTATACACAAATGATGAAAAGTCAGAAAGTGAAATTAAGAAAACACTCCTATTTACCATTGCAAAAAAAAAAATAAAATATCTAGGAATAAACCTATATAAGGAGACAGAAGACCCGTATGCAAAAAATTATAAGACACTGATGAAAGAAATTAAAGATGATACAAATAGAAGTAGAAATATACCATGTTCTTGGATTGGAAGAATCAACAATGTGAAAATGACTCTACTACCCAAAGCAATCTACAGATTCAATGCAATCTGTATCAAACTATGACTAGCATTTTTCACAGAACCTGAATAAAAAATTTCACAATTTGTATGGAAACGCAAAAGACCCCAGAAAGCAATCTTGAGAAAGAAAAACGGAGCTGGAGGAAACAGTGTCCGTGACTTCAGTCTATACTACAAAGCTACAGTAATCAAGAGAGTATGGTACTGGCACAAAAACAGAAAGATAGATCAATGGATCAGGATAGAAAGCCCAGAGATAAACCCATGCATATATGGTCACCTTATTTTTGACAAAGGGGGCAGAATATACAGGGGAGAAAAGACAGCCTCTTCAAAAAGTGGTGCTGGGAAACTGGACAGCTGCATGTAAAAGAATGAAATTAGAACACTCCCTAACACCTTACAGAAAAATAAACTCAAAATGGAATAAAGACCTAAATGTAAGGCCAGACACCTTCAAACTCTTAGAGGAAAACATAGGCAGAACACTCCATGATATCAGAACAAGATCCTTTTTGACCCAGCTCCTAGAGAAATGGAAATAAAAACAAAAATAAAGAAATGGTACCTAATGAAACTTAAAAGCTTTTGCAGAGCAAAGGAAACCATAAAGAAGACTAAAAGACAACCCTCAGAATCGGAGAAAATATTTGCAAATGAAGCAACTGACTAAGGATTAATCTCCAAGACATACAAGACACTCATGCAGCTCAATATAAAAAAAAACCACACAACCCAATCCAAAAATGGACAGAAGACCCAAATAGATATTTCTCCAGATGTACAGATTGCCAACAAACACATGAAAGAATGCTCAACATCATTAATCACTAGCCAAATGTAAATCAAAACTATAATGAGATATCATCTCACACCAGTCAGAATGGCCATCATCAAAAAATCTAGAAACAATAAATGCTGGAGAGGGTGTGGATAAAATAGAACCCTCTTGCACTGTTGGTGAGAATGTAAATTGATAGAGCCACTATGGAGAACAGAATGGAGGTTCCTTAAGAAACTAACTATAGAACTACCAAACAAACCAGCAATCCCACTAGTGGGCATATACACTGAGAAAACCATAATTCAAAAATGGTCATGTACCAAAATATTCATCGCAGCTCTATTTACAATAGCCAGAACAAGGAATCAACTGAAGTGTACATCATCAATGAATGGATAAAGAAGGTGGCACATATATACAATGGAATATTACTCAGCCATAAAAAGAAACAAAATTGAGCTATTTGTAATGAGGTGGATAGACCTAGAGTCTGTCATACAGAGTGAAGTAAGTCAGAAAGAGAAAGACAAATACCGTATGCTAACACATATATATGGAATTTAAGAAAAAAAATGGGGCTTTCCTGGTGGCGCAGTGGTTGAGAATCTGCCTGCTAATGCAGGGGACACAGGTTCGAGCCCTGGTCTGGGAAGATCCCACATGCCGCGGAGCAACTAGGCCCGTGAGCCACAACTACTGAGCCTGCGCGTCGGGAGCCTGTGCTCAGCAACTAGAGAGGCCGCAATAGTGAGAGGCCTGCGCACCATGATGAAGAGTGGCCCCCGCTCGCCACAACTAGAGAAAGCCCTCGCACAGAAACAAAGACCCAACACAGCCATAAATAAATAAATAAATAAAATTTTTAAAAAAAAGAAAAAAAAATGTCATGAAGAACCTAGGGGTAAGACAGGAATAAAGACACAGACCTAGTGGAGAACAGTCTTGAGGATATGGAGAGGGGGAAGTGTGAGCTGTGACAGGGTGAGAGAGGCGCATGGACATATATACACTAACAAACGTAAGGTAGATAACTAGTGGGAAGCAGCCGCATGGCACAGAGATATCGGCTCGGTGCTTTGTGACCGCCTGGTGGGGTGGGATAGGGAGGGTGTGAGGGAGGGAGACGCAAGAGGGAAGACATATGGCAACATATGTATATGTATAACTGATTCACTTTGCTATAAAGCAGAAACTAACACACCATTGTAAAGCAAGTATACCCCAATAAAGATGTTAAAAAAAAAGAAAAAAAGAAGAGGTGGCACATATACACAATGGAATAGTGCTCGGTCATAAAATGGGTTGAAACTGAGTTATTTGCAGTGAAGTGGATGGACCTAGAGATTGTCATACAGAGTGAAGTAAGTCAGAGAGAGAAAAACAAATACTTCAGGCTAACACATATATATGGAATCTAAAAAAAAAATATTCAGAAGAACCTAGGGGCAAGACGGGAATAAGGATGCAGACCTACTAGAGAATGGACTTGAGGATATGGGGAGGGGAAAGGGTAAGCTGGGACAAAGTGAGACAGTGGCATGACATATATACACCACCAAAAGTAAAATAGATAACTAGTGGGAAGTAGCTCCATAGCACAGGGAGATCAGCTCGGTGCTTTTTGACCACCTAGAGGGGTGTGATAGGGAGGGTGGCAGGGAGGAAGATGCAAGAGGGAAGAAATATGGGGACATACGTATATGTATTACTGATTCACCTTGTTATAAATCAGAAACTAACACACCATTGTAAAGCAATTATACTCCAATAAAGTTGATTAAAATAATAATAATAATAAAATTTTTAAAAAGGTTCAAGAAACATCTCAAATAAACAACCTAACCTTACACCTAAAGCAATTACAGAAAGAAGAACCAAAACACCCCAAAGTTAGCAGATAGAAAGAAATCATAAAGATCTGATCAGAAATAAAAGAAAAAAAATGAAGGAAATGATAACAAAGATCAACAAAATTAACAACTTGTTCAATGTGAAGATAAATAAAATTGATAAACCATTAGCCAGACTCATTAGGATAAAAAAGGAGAAGACTCCAATCCATAGAATTGGAAATGAAAAAGGAGAAATAACAAATGACACTGTAGAAATACAGAGGATCATGAGAGACTACCACAAGAAACTATATGCAAAAAATAATGGACAACGTGGAAGAAATGGACAAATTCTTAGGAATGCACAACCTTCTGAGATGGAACCAGGAAGAAGTAGAAAATTTGAACAGAACAATCACAAACACTGAAATTGAAACTGTGATTTAAAAATTTCCAACAAACAAAAGCCGAGGACCAGATGGCGGTACAGGAGAATACTATCAAACATTTAGAGAAGAGTTAACACCTGTCATTCTCAAACTCTTCCAAAATATTTCAGAGGGAGGAACACTCCCAAACTCATTCTCGGAGGCCACCATCACTCTGATACCAAAATCAGACAAAGATGTCACAAAGAAAGAAAACTACAGGCCAATATCACTGATGAACATAGATGCAAAAATCCTCAACAAAATACTAGAAAACAAAATCCAACAGCACATTAAAAGGATCATACAACATGATCAAGTGGGGCTTATTCCAGGAATGCAAGGATTCTTCAATATATGCAAATCAATCAATGTGATACACCCTATTAACAAACTGAAGAAGAAAAACCATATGATCATCTCAATAGAGGCAGAGAAAGCTTTCAACAAATTTCAACACCCATTTATGATAAAGACCCTCCAGAACATAGGCATAGAGAGAACTTCCCTCAACATAATAAAGGCCATATATGACAAACACACAGCCAACATCATCCTCAATGGTGAAAAACTGAAACCATTTCCACTAAGATCAGGAACAAGACAGGGTTTCCCACGCTCACCACTATTATTCAACATAGCTTTGGAAGTTTTAGACACAGCAATCAGAGAAGAAAAAGGAATCCAAATTGGAAATGAAGAAGTAAAGCTGTCACTCTTTGCAGATGACATGATACTATTCATAGAGGATCCTAAATATGCTACCAGAAAACTACTAGAGCTAATCAATGAATTTGGTAAAGTAGCAGGATACAAAATTAATGCACAGAAATCTCTTGCATTCCTATACACTCATGATGAAAAATCTGAAATTGAAATTAAGAAAATACTCCCATTGCCACAAAAATAATAAAATATCTAGGAATAAACCTTCCTAAGGAGACAAAAGACCTGTATGCGAAAAAGTATAAGACACTGATGGAAGAAATTAAAAATGATACAAATAGATGGAGAGATATACCATGTTCTTGGATTGGAAGAATCAACATTGTGAAAATGACTCTACTACCCAAAGCAATCTACAGATTCAATGCAATCCCTATCAAACTACCACTGGCATTTTTCACAGAAATAGAACAAAAGATTTCACAACATGTATGGAAACACAAAAGATCCCGAATAGCAAAAGCAATTTTCAGAAAGAAAAACAGAGCTGGAGGAATCAGGCTTCCCAACTTCAGACTATACTACAAAGCTACAGTAATCAAGATAATATGGTACTGGCACAAAAACAGAAATATAGATCAAAGAAACAGGATAGAAAGCCATAGATAAGCCCACACACATACAGACACGTTATCTTTGATAAAGGAGGCAATAATATACAATGGAGAAAAAACAGCCACTTCAATATGTGGTGCTGGCAAAACTGGACAGCTCCATTTAAAAGAATGAAATGGGAATACTCCTGAATACCGTACAGAAAAATAAACTGAAAATTAATTAAACACCTAAATATAAGGCCAGACACTCTGATGCTCTTAGAGGAAAACATAGGAAGAACCCTCTTTGACATAAATCACAGCAAGATCCTTTTTGACCCACTTCCTAGAGAAATGGAAATAAAAACAAAAATAGGCAAATGGGACCTATTGAAACTTAAAAGCTTTTGCACAGCAAAAGTAACCATAAACAAGATGAAAAGACAACCATCAGAGTAGGAGAAAATATTTGCAAACGAAGCAACCAACAAAGGATTAATCTCCAAATATACAGGCAGCTCATGCAGCTCAATAAAAAATTTTTAAAAATTAATCCATAATGGGCAGAAGATCTAGATAGACACTTCTCTAAAGAAGATATATAGATTGTGAAGAAACATATGAAACAATGTTAACCATCACTAATCATTAGAGAAATGCAAATGAAAACTACATTTCGGTATCACCTCACACCAGTAAGAATGGTCGCCATCAAAAAATCTACAACAATAAATGTTTGAGAGGGTGTGGAGAAAAGAGAACCCTCTTCACTGTTGGTGGGAATGTAAATTGATACGGCCACTGTGGATAACAGTATGGAGCTTCCTTAAAAAACTAAAAATAGAACTACCATACAACGCAGCAACCCCATTACTGGACATATAACCTGAGAATACCATAATTAAAAAAGGAGTCATGTACCACAAAGTTCATTGCAGCTCTATTTACAATAGCCAGAACATAGAAGCAAACTTAGTGTCCATTGACAGATGAATGAATAAAGAAGATGTGGCACATATATACAATGGAATATTATTCAGCCATAAAAAGAAATGAAATTGAGTTATTTGTAGTGAGGTGGATGGACCTAGAGTCTGTCACACAGAGTGAAGTAAGTCAGAAAGAGAAAGACAAATACCATATGCTAACACATATATATGGAATGTAAGAAAAAAATGTCATGTGGAACCTAGGGGTAAGACAGGAATAAAGATACAGATCTACTAGAGAATGGACTTGAAGATATGGGGAGGGGGAAGGGTAAGCTGTGACAAAGCGAGAGAGAGGCATGGACATATATACACTACCAAACATAAAATAGATAGCTAGTGGGAAGCAGCTACATAGCACAGGGAGATTAGCTCGGTGCTTTGTGACCACCTAGAGGGGTGAGATAGGGAGGGTGGGAGGGAGGGAGATGCAAGAGGGAAGAGATGTGGGAACATATGTATATGTATAACTGATTCACTTTGTTATAAAGCAGAAACTAACACACCATTGTAAAGCAATTATACTCCAATAAAGATGTTAAAAAAAAAGACTTTTGCCCAGTCATCTGTGAATATAGCAGCTCCCAAAAGTCCAGGACCCAAATCACTGGGATGGAAGTCTTTTTCCTGAGAAATGTCATTTTCAGGGTATACAGATGGTGAGGAAATCCAGTTAAAGCCTATCAGGATTCTGACTTAAGATTTGCTGAGTGTGGCTGAAGAATGTATGCTTGAAAAACAGCAGTCTCCTGGTAGATGCCTGAGCAAAGTAGCAGTACAGATTTCTGCAGTATCAACACATTGACTTCAGTCCCCTGACACAGCCTCAGAATTTTGGATATTTTACAGCTGCTTGATTTCAGAATAAAAGACAATTTCTCACCTGTATGGTTTAATCCTTTGGAAAAGAGAGCATAATCATTTAGATGGCAAATAGGTCAGTTAGCACAACTGACCAGCTCTACCAACTGTGGTTATGTAAATAAATCAGGAAGATATTCATGTGAAAAAAAAAAAAAGAAGATGTGGCACAAATATACAGTGGAATATTACTCGGCCATAAAAAGTAATGAAATTGAGTTATTTGTAGTGAGGTGGATGGACCTAGAGTCTGTCATACAGTGTGAAGTAAGTTAGGAAGAGGAAAACAAAGACCATATGCCAACACATATATGGAATCTAAAAAAAAAAGTTCTTATGAACCTGGGGGCAGGACAGGAATAAAGACACGGACTTAGAGAATGTACTTGAGGACATGGAGAGGGAGAAGTGTAAGCTGGGCCGAAGCGAGAGAGTAGCACTGACATATATACACTACCAAACGTAAAATAGATAGCTAGTGGGAAGCAGCCACATAGCACAGGGAGATTAGCTTGGTGCTTTGTGACCACCCAGAGGGGTGCGATAGGGAGTGTGGGAGGGAGATGCAACAGGGAGGGGATATGGGCATATATATGTACATATAGCTTATTCACTTTGTTATAAGCAGAAACTAACACAACATTGTAATGTAATTATACTCCATTAAAGATATTTAAAAAAGATGCAAGAATGTAATGTATATCACAGGAATATAGCCATTATTTTATAATATTTTTAAATGGAGTATAATTTATAAAAATATTGAATTACTGTTGATATGTTGTACATCTGTAATTAATATAATATTGTAAATCAACTATACTCTGATAAAAAATAATGAGTTACAAAAAAAGAATAAGGAGTGAGGTGAAACTCAGTAATGGAATAAAGCTCAGGGATGTGAGAAGGAGCTGGGATGATATGATGGTGTCTATCATGCAAACCATTCATTCACACATTTGTATATTCATCAGCTCTTTATTGAATACCTACTATGTGCCAGGCACAATTCTTGACACTGGGGGATATATTAGTAAAGAGGTGTGATAAACCTCTGCTCTTGTGTTGTTTTCATTCAAGTTGGGAAGTCATAATAAACACATAAACAGATCTATAAAGTTCTAATGTGTTAAGTACGTTAAAAGATATTGAGTGACTGAGTGCCACTCTACTGAAAGAAGGTCTTTGTAGAAAAGACCTTTGAGCAGAGGCAAATAATTGATAAGGCATAAGAAGATCTGGGGGGAAATATTTTAAGCAAAGGGAACAGTCGATGCAAGGTCCCTGCAGTGAGAGCATGTCTGACACATTCTAGGAACAGTGAAGGGGCCAGCAGTGCTAAAGTATAGACAGCAAAGGGAGGAATGGCAGGAGATGAGGTCACAAAGGTAGTAGAGGGCCAGAGTGCATAAAGCCTTTGAGGTCATGGTAAAAATAATCTTTGATTTTTAATCTGCATGAGATGGAAAGCCATCAGAGAGTTTTGAGGAGAGGAGTGATAGTATTTGACACATGTTTTGAAAGGATCACTTTATATCAGGGGCAAGCAAAGAGACCACCAAGTCAGCTATTGCATTAATCCAGGTGAGGGATGATGTTGGCTTGTATCAAGCAAACAGTGATAGAGGTATTGAGAAGATCAGAATCTGAAGTCAGAAATGTTATCTGCTGTGAATAGGATGTAGAACTCTAGAGAGACTTCCAGGAGATTACTTCAAGTTTTGGGGCCTTGGTAAATGAAAAGATACAATTATCATTACCTGAAATAGATAAGACTTAGGGTTAAGCAGGTTTGGTGATGAGGGGATGAAGACGAGAGTTAAGTTTTGGATATATTAGATTTGAGATGCTTAACAGACATCCAAGGAAAGATATCAAGTAGGTGGTTACATATATGTGTTATGATTTCAGGGGCACGATTTTACCTGGGCATATAAAATTTAGGAATCATTGGCATATGGATGTTATGTGAAGTCATGGAACTGGATGACAGTACCTAAAAAGTGAGTGTATATAGAGATCTCTGAAGACAGCCTTGTAGCACTCCAAAGTTTAAAGGTGGGTGAGATAAGGAAGATTAAAAAAAGGAGACTGAGAAGAGATGCCAAAGTGCTAGGAGGAAAACCAAGACAACATAGAAACTTGGAAGCCATGTGAAGAAAGTGTTTCCAGGAGGCATGATTAAAGCTATCATTTCTGGCAGAGAATTTTGAGTAACATAAGGACTGAGAATTTACTATTGTATTTAATAACTTGGAGGTTATTGATGACCTTGACAAGAGCATTTTCAGTGGAGTGGTCTGGGGGAAAAGCCTATAGATACACATAACAAACAAAAAGATAGTTTAATGGTTAATTCTATAGCCTTCATCAAAAAGTTATGTGCCTATTAGAGAAGGCATAACACAGAAGGTGTAAAATGAAGTGAGCTTTGAAGGATAAATACAAGTTTGCTGGGAAAAGAAAGAGGAGGTATAGTCCAGATAGAAGAAGTAGCATGAGGCAACGGCACAGAAGTGTTGACTTTCACAATGTGCTCAAGGCACAATAAGCAATCCATTTTAGCTGAAAATATAGGATTCATGAGAGGTGAAGATTTGCCATGGACATTTTGCTTACATATGCAACATGTGAGAAGGATTTCAGATGAGACCTTTGGTCATTTGCACCATCATCAGTTAGTAGCAAAGGCATCACCATATAATATTTATTGTGTAAATTTCAGCTAGATATTATATTCAAGCTAGAATAAGAAGGCATTTATGTTGCATCAGTTTTTCCCTAGTTAAGGGGGACTAATGTATGAACAGTCTTATTCTACCAGATATCAAAATTGATACCATAAATTTTCAGAAGTAAAAACAGTGTGATAATGACATATAATTATACAAAATTAATAAAAAAATTATAGAGTTTAAAAATAGACATATATATGAGGATTTAGTATTTAATAAATGTAGTGGCATTTAAAATTAATTATAAAAAAGGTAGATTATTTAATAAAGGCACTGGATCAACTGGCTATCTGTTTGGGAAAAACAAAGTTAAATTCTTACCTAATACAATATAATCCTCCCTCCACCTCCACACATACACTCACACACACACACAAAAAGGGCAAAAATGCAGATAGGCAATTCACAGAAAAATATAGATGGCTTGTAGCTTAATCTCAATTAATTGTCAAGCAAATGCAAATTAAACAAAAATGAGATGTTTTTAGCCTCTCAGATTGGCAATTAAAAAATACTTTGAATTGGCAAGAGTATGAAGAATCAGGTAGTTTTATGCACAGTTGTGAGTATGTAAATGGGTACATTTTTATTAAGACAGCAAATGTGAATGCCATTTTACCAAGCAATGTCATGTCCAGAAATCTAGCTTACAAGTGTGCAAAGACAGAAGAACAAACATGTCCATATTATCATCATCATCATCATCTTCATCATCATCATCATCATCAACACTTTTAAAAAATATTTTATATATGTGATTTTTCTTTTTTGGCCGCACAGCATGTGGGATCTTAGTTCCCCAACCAGGGATTGAACCCGCAGCCCCTGCATTGGAAATGCAGAATCTTAACCACTGGACCGCCAGGGAAGTCCCCATCGTCACTTATTGTGCATTACTGTGGTCCAGAAAATGTTCGAAGCATTTTTATTTATACTACTCATTTAATTCCCTCAACAAATCTCTGAGTTAGGTAACTACAGTTGACCCTTGAACAACACGTGTTTGAACTTCACAAGTCCACTTATATGTGGATTTTTTTCAATAGTAAACTACAGTACTGTAAGATCCTTCTCCACCATGGCTCTGCAACTGTTGTTTCTGGATTATCATAAAGATGTTAGCTAAAGCAAATCGTGTAAACAGAAAGGAACAGATTCCATTCCTGGGGGAGAAAATAAAGCAGCCAGACCAGAAGGAGGGCTCCTACTGGAATGGTCTATTTACGGAAGGTTATGGAAGTCAAACACAGATTGATGATGATGATTAACAGAAAACATGGAAGTAACATGAGGAAATGACATTACTCAGAGACCCCTGTATGTGGAATCTGCTCAAACTTGAGGCAGAGAAAGTAGTCTCATAACAATTGTACTAGTTCAGGCATGAGATCCTAGAGGAACTAGAAAAGACAAATATGACAGAGATTTTGAAAGACACATTTTGACTTTACAACTAATTAGAACTAGGTGACATAGGTAACAATCATTTTTACTGTCCAACTCTACCAGTGGTACCCCCATTAACCTACCCCAAAGTATGATCTAGCATAAGAAGATTTAAAAAAACTGTACAACTAGTAATTTATTTCTCTTCTCCCTCATACACTGCCTTACACACAGCTGTCACTCAATTTATATTTGTTCAATAAAGGGTGTTTGAGAAGTTCACAACATTTCACAATATGACACTAATCCAATTCTCTCAGCTGTATTCCACAGCAACTACACTGTGGATGTGGGTTTTGGTTTGCTTTGCTTTGTGCTTCTGATCTGATTTGTCAGTCTAATAAAACCTTCACAACCTAGACTAAATGCAGAGTAACACAACGGATCTAATTTTGATCCCATTTGGTACCTTACCAGAGGGTAGAATTTTGGCTTGTAGATGGGTGTGCAAACCCTTCAGCATTGGCTCAGAAATAATCAAACAGGTAAATGCTAAGCCACTGATTTAAAGAAAAACCTCTTTATATTATGTCAAATAAGGAAATACATCTGCATTTTATTCTTTCATCTATTGGGTTGGGATTTGGTTGACAAATGGTCTCTTGTGGGCAAGCAAAGGTAATCTGGAAATAAATAATAGATTTCCTTGCAAAACCTGTGGAGAAAGGATATCCTGACAATTTCACCTATATCTGGTGAGCTGCACTAAGGTTTGACTTCTAATAATATGTTTTCTATTGTTCTGTTCCTTACCCAAAGTAGAAGATATGCTGACCTGAGGAACATAATCCAGTCCTGAAGGACATAATTCAAATAACTTCTAAAAGCATCAGTAGCTCCTCCAGTCTATCAGGGCTCCTCCCCAGTGAATGAAATTTTGCACATTCCACATACTCTTCCTATTCACTCTATCCTTTGGCTGGGTTGAGAAAAGGTAAGTCCCTTGAGAAAAATAAGCAAGAACTCCCCTTCCCAACCATGTATGCTCAATACCCTAGTTCCAAGAGTTTCTTTCAGTCTATCTTATTTATTTATTTATTTATTTATTTGGGTCTTCGTTGCTGCTCACGGGCTTTCTCTAGTTGCAGTGACTGGGGGCTACTCTTCCTTGTGGTGCACGGGCTTCTCATTGTGGTGGCTTCTCTTGTTGTGGAGCACGGGCTGTAGGTGCCAGGGCTTCAGTAGTTGTGGCATGCAAACTCATTAATTGTGGCTCACAGGCTCTAGAGCTCAGGCTCACTAGTTGTAGTGCACAGGCTTAGCTGAGCTGCAGCATGCGGGATCTTCCTGGACCTGGGCTGGAGCCCATGTCCCCTGCATTGGCAGGCTGATTCTTAGCCACTGCACCACCAGAGAAGTCCCTCTTTCAGTCTATATTTAAATTATTTTCTTTATACATAGCTGCTTCTATATTTTACATCTCCATGTCATTTTACTTGCTTCTCTATTTAGAATGTCTTCTCAATGCACCCCTCCCATCACCATCCTTTGCCCCTCTTTTGTTTGTTGAATATTCATGCTTCAGATTCAGCTCAAATTCTAGCTCTAGCATTACCTTCCTAATGAAGACTTTCTTGTCATCCATCATGCAGTTAAGCTCCATCATACAGTTAAGCTCCATCCTCTAGTTAAGCCCCATCCTCTAAACTACTACAACACCTGGTAAAGACCATTATTATAGCATTTAGCATTATAATAGGAATTGTGTATTTATATTATTTCTTTGGGGGCCTTCATCTTACTTTGTTTTGGAACTCCTCAAGGCTAGAGCTAATGTGTTGTATGCAGCCCTGGTGCTTAATACAGGTGTCTGTAACATAGCAGGCACTGAACTAATTGTTCATTCATTTGTTCAACACTGGGAATTAATGAAAATAACAATGTCCCTTATGGAGGTTATTAAATATTAGTCAGGAAAAATGGACAATAAACAATATAGAATATGTTAGATAAAATTAGACAGGGTAGTAGAGATGGGGAGTGATGGAGAGTGTGTTATTATTTTATATAGACCTCTTTGGAGAGGTAACATTTTAAAAGAGGACTGAAAAAATGGAGAAAGTGAGTCGTGTGGATATTGCAGGGAAGAGAATTCCAAGCATAAAGAATGGCAAATTCAAAGTTCTTATGGCCTAAACAGAGTGAATGGAGACAGGGGGTAGGAGGTGAGGTCAGAGAGGGAGCAGGTGCAAAATCATGCAGTTTCCTGTATGCCAAGGTAAGTTCTTTGGCTTTCAGTTTGACAGGATGCCATTCGAGAGGTTTGAGCAGAGAACTGACCCAATCTGCCTTAGGTTATAATAGAATCACTCTGGATGATGTATTAGGAATAAATTTTTAGGGACAAAGAAAGAATAGGGGGGACTACTTAAGAGGCTATTACAAGATGCTAGGGGAGAGATGGTGGTAGTTCAGGCCAGTTTGGTATGCTGGAAGTGGTGAGAAGTGATTGGATTTAGGAGATTCTCTTTTATAAGTTTACAGCTAATTACATGTGCTGCTGTATTTATTACATATGGGATATAATAGTGACTCTAATGTTTTGGGCCTGATAAACTAAAAGCATTGCAATTTACTGAAAAAGAGAAGGCTGAGAAGAGCAGGTTGATGAGAGCCATGGAAACATTGAGTAGTGCTTTGGCTAGGTTAATAATGGGACAATGTAAGATGAATAGATGAAGATGAGCAGTTTTCATGAGCTAGATTAAGTCTACCTGACTTTGGTGTTTTCTAAGGTAGTATTCTTTACAAAACCACAAAACAAAAATCAGTAACAACATTGATAAAAACCACTACAGTTTATTGAACAGAAAATAAGTGCTAGGCACTGTGGGGACTTTATATGCATGATCTCATTTAATATTTCTCCAAACCCTAGAAATTACAAATTACTTTTCCCTCTTTCCAGATGATATAGCTGAGGTTCACAGCACTTAAACATCCTGTGCAAGAAATGACACTGCACTGGTAAGTGCCAGAGAGTCTATACAAACACTCAAAGATCATCATGTATTTCAACTATACATCCTTGCCCATGAACTAGATTTGAACTACCCCTGTTATAGTATATACTTTGTCCAGTTTTACAATTGGATAAATTAAGATCTTAGAAGGCAGAAAATACTTAAGTGATTCAGACAGAAAGATATCACAGTCCAGAAGTATGTCTTCTCATTTAAAGCACATTCTTTGATAGAGATAAAAAACAGGAGGAAAACTAGAAAACTCACAAATAAATAGAAATTAAACAACAATACTCCTGAACAATCAAAGAAGAAATCAAAAAGGAAATAAAAAATAATCTCGAGACAAATGAAAATAGAAATACAACATACCAGAACTTATGGGGTACAGCAGCAAAGGCAGTTTTAAAAGGAAAGTTCATAGCTATAAACATACACATTAAGAACAGAGAAATATCTCAAACAAACGACCTAACATTACACCTCAAGGAACTAGGAAAAAAACAAACTAGGCCCAAAGTTAGCGGAAGTAAAGAAATAATAAAGATTAGAGCAAATGTAAAGGAAATAGAGACTAATAACACAATAGAGAAGATTAACAAAACCAAGAGTTTATTTTTTGACAAGACAAAAAAATGACAGTATTTAGCTATACTAACCAAGAAATAAAAGAGAGAATTTAAATTTTAAAAATTACAAGTGAAAAAGGAGACATTACAACTGGTACCACAGAAATACAAAGACTATGAAAGATGATACACCAACAAATTGGAAATCCTAGAAGAAGTAGAGAGATTCCTAGAATAATACAATCTATTAGGTCTGAATCATGAAAAAATAGAACATAAGAAAAGACTAATAACAGATAACAAAATTGAATCATTAATCAAAAACCTCCCAAATAAGGAAAGGCCAGGACTAGGTGGGTTCATTGGTGAATATTTAAAGAAAAATTAATGCTAATCCTCCTCTACTCCTCCAAAAAATTGAAGAGGAGGGAACACCCCCAAACTCATTTTAGGAGATCAGCATTACCCTGACCAAAAGGCAGATAAGGACAATACAAGAAAACTACAGTTCAATATCCCTGATGAATAGAGATGCAAAACTTCTCAACAAAATATTACTGAACCTAATTCAACAGCACACTAAAAGAGCATATACTGGGACTTCCCTTGTTGTCCAGTGGTTAAGAATCTATCTTCCAATGCAGGAGATGCGAGTTCAATCCCTGGTCAGGGAACTAAGATCCCACATGTCTTGGGGCAACTAAGCCCATGTGCTCTGAAGCCCACATGTGTGCTGCAACTAGAGAATCCTGCATGTTGCAACAAAAAGCCAGCACACTGAAGCTAAGACCTGATGCAGCCAAATAAATAAATAAATAAACTAAAATAAATCTTAAAAATATATATATATACCATGTTCAAGTGGGATTTATCCCTGGGATAGAAGGATGATTCCTCATATGCAAATCAATCATGTGTTACACAACATTAAAAGAATAAAGGATAACAGGAATTCCCTGGTGATCCAGTGGTTAAGACTCCATGCTTTCACTGCCAGGGGCTCGAGTTGAATCCCTGTTTGGGGAACTAAGATCCTGCAAGCCACACAGTGCAGCAAAAGAAAAAAAAAAAGACTAAAGGATAAATTCACATGATCATCTCAACAGATGAAGAAAAAGTATTTGACAAATACAACACCCTTTCATGATAAACACCTTCAACTAATTAGGTATAGAAGAAACTTACTTTAACATAATAAATGCTACATATGACCAGCCCACAGATGACATTATACTCAATGATGAAAGGCTGAAAGTTTTTCCTCTAAGATCAGCAACAAGATAAGGGAGTCTTCTCCCAGCACTCCTATTTGACATAGTGCCAGAAGTCCTAGCCAGAGCAATTTGGCAAGAGAAAGAAATAAAGGTCATCCAAATCAGAAAAGAAGTAAAATTGTCTCTGTTTGCAGACATAATCTCATATATAGAAAAACCTAAAGATTCCACCAAATAATTGTTAGACTTAACAAATAATTGTTAGAACTAATAAATAATAATTGTTAGAACTAATAAAGGTGAAGGATACAAAGTCAACATACAAAAATCAGTCATGTTTCTTTACACTAACAATAAAGTATCTGAAAAATAAATAAATAAAGCAATCCCATTCGCAACAGTTTCAAAAACAATAAAATAATTAAGAATAGATTTAATCAAGAAGGTGAAAGATCTGTGCAGTGAAAATTATAAGACACTGAGAAAGAAATTGAAGCAGACACAAATAAATGGAAAGATATCCCATGTTCATGGATCAGAAGAATTAATATTGTTAAAATGTCCATACAACCCAAAGCCATCTACAGATTCACTGCACTCCTTATCAATATTGAGTAGCATTTTCTTACAGAAATGGAAAAAATAATCCTAATATTTTTGTGTTAGGATTCACAAAGGACCCCAAGTCAAAGCAGTCTTGAGAAAGAATGATAAAGTGAGGCATCACACTTCTTGATTTCAAGCTATATTACAAAACTATATAAGCAGAACAGTATAGTATTGGCATAAAAACAGACACATGGACAAATAAAGCCGAATCAGGAGCCCAGAAATAAACTCACACATACATGGACAACTAATATTTGACAAGGGAGCAGAGAATACTCAGTGAGGAAAGATAGTCTCTTAAATAAATGGTGTTAGGAAAATTAGATGTACACATGCAAAAGAATGAAACTGAACCCCCATCTTATACCACTCAAAAAGTTAACTTGAAATGGCTTAAAGACTTGTAAGACTGGAAACCATAAAACTTCTAGAAGAAAATGTAGGGAAATAACTCCTTGGTCAATGAGTTTTCTACATATATATGTATATATTGCAAATGATTACCAGAATAAGGTTAGTTAACACATCCATCACGTCAAATAGTTACCAGTTTTTGGCATGTGGTGAGAAGTTTTGAGATCTACTCTTTTAGCAACTTTCAAGTATACAATACAGTATTGTTAACTATAGTCACCATGCTGTCAATTAGATCTCCAGAAAACTATTCATCTTATAAATGGAATTTTGTACCATTTGGCAAAACATATTTGGATGTGAAGCCAAAAGCATAAGGAAAAAAACAAAATAAATAAGTGGGATTACATAAATCTAAAAAGTTTCTGAAAAGTAATAAATAAATATATAAATAAATACACAAACAAAATGAAAGACAACCTATGGAATGGGAAAAATATCTGCAAACTATCTATCTGATAAGGAGTTAATATCCAAAATATATAAGGAACTCATAAATATCAATAGCAAAAGAAAGAAAGAAAGAAAGAAAAAAGAAAGGAAAAAGAAAGAAAGAAAGGGAGGGAGGGAGGGAGGGAGGAAGGAAGGAAGGAAGGAAGGAAGGAAGGAAGGAAGGAAGGAAGGAAGGAAGGAAGGAAGGAAGGAAGGAAGGAAGGAAGGAAGGAAAGAAGAATGAAAATCCAATTAAAAAATTAGCATAAGACCTTTGGACCATTTTCCCAAAGTAGACGTAAACATGATCAACTGGTACATGAAAAGATGCTCAACATCACTAATCATCAGGGAAATGCAAATCAGAATCAAAATGAGATGTCACCTCACACCTGTCAGAATGGTTATCATCAAAAAGAGATCTCAAACGTTGGCAAGGATATGAAGAAAAGGGTGCACTTGTGCACAGTTGGTGGTAATGTAAATTGGTACAGCCACTATGGAAAACATTATGGAGGTTCCTCAAAAAAATTAAAAAATAGAATTACAATATAATACAGCAATCCCATTTCTGGGTCAGACAAGGCACACCTGCGAGTTTGATTCCAAACCACTGCAATAAGGCAAATATTTTAATCAGGAGAGCCACACACATTTTTTGGTTTCCCAGTGAATATTAAAATTATGTTTACACTGTACTGTAGTCTATTAAGTGTGTAATACCATCATATCTAAAAATGTGCATACCTTAATTAAAAAGTACTTTATTGCTTAAAAATGAGTCTTCAGCTCAGATGGTGGTGGAGGGTTTTGCCTCAGTGTTGATGGCTGCTGACTGATCAGGGTGGTTGTTGCTGAAGGCTAGGGTGGCTGTGGCAACTTCTTTTTTTTTTTTTTAACATCTTTATTAGAGTATAATTGCTTTACAGTGGTGTGTTAGTTCCTGCTTTATAAAAAAGTGAAACAGTTATACATATACATATGTCCCCATATCTCTTCCCTCTTGCATCTCTCTCCCTCCCACACTCCCTATCCCACCCCTCTAGGTGGTCAAAAATCACCAAGCTGATCTACCTGTGCTATGCAGCTGCTTCCCACTAGCTATCTATTTTACGTTTAGTAGTGTATATATGTCCATGCCACTGTCTCACTTTGTCACAGCTTACCCTTCCCCCTCCCCATATCCTCAAGTCCATTCTCTAGTAGGTCTGCATCTTTATTCCTGTCTTGTCCCTAGGTTCTTCTGACCTTTTTTTCTTTTCTTTTTTTAGATTCCATATATCAGGACCAGCCCCCTAGAATGAAAGGCTGGGGGATGTTGCCTGGGGTTCCCAGCCTGTCTCTCCAAGCTTGCCCCAACTCTACCTTGGCTTTGGTGCAGACATTCCAAACAGTGTTTTGTATGTAGCCCTCTACCTCTAGTTTCCTTGGGTCTCCCTGGCAAGTTAGCTGTCTTAGCTTAGCTTGGCATTCTGATGAGTTTCCCCCACTGAGCTCTCCACGGGAGCACCAGGACCTGCAGAGCTGGAGGTTGGGGACAGGTAAACAAAGGAGAAGCCAGCCTTGTGGGGCCCTTCCATAAGGATTTGGCCATGAATCACTGTCCCATGGCCAGCAGGTCTGGGAAGAAGAAGGGGCTGTGGGCCTGTTTGTAGGAGGCCATTGCTGCCAACTGAGACATCAGTATGTCCCTTTCTGGAAGCTCTTCTGCTTCTCTCATGGTCACTTCCCTCCCTGTCCCCCACCACTCAGCCTGGCCTGGTGCCAAAGGTCAGGCTCATATATGTGTTAGCATGTGGTATATGTATTTCTTTTCTGACTTACTTCACACTGTATGACAGTCTCTAGGTCAATCTACCTCACTACAAATAACTCACTTTCATTTCTTTCCATGGCTGAGTAATATTCCATTGTACATATGTGCCACATCTTCTTTATCCATTCATCTGTTGATGGACACTTAGGTTGCTTCCATGTCCTGGCTCTTGTAAATAGAGCTGCAATGAACATTTTGGTACATGACTTTTTTTTTTTTTTTTTTTTTTTTGTGGCACGCAGGCCTCTCACTGTTGTGGCCTCTCCTGTTATGGAGCACTGGCTCCGGACGCGCAGGCTCAGTGGCCATGGCTCATGGGCCAAGCTGATCCATGGCATGTAGGATCTTCCCAGACTGGGGCAAGAACCCATGTCCCCTGCATCGGCAGGTGGACTCTCAACAACTGCACCACCAGGGAAGCCCTACATGACCTTTATGAAAGACGGTTTCCTCAGGGTTTATGCCCACTAGTGGGATTGCTGGATCATATAGTAGTTCTATTTGTAGTTTTTTAAGGAACCTCCATAATGTTCTGCATAGTGGCTGTATCAATTTACATTTCCACCAAAACTGCAAGAGGATTCCCTGTTCTACACGCCCTCTCTAGCATTTATTGCTTCTAGATATTTTGATAATGGCCATTCTGACCAGTGTGAGATATCTCATTGTAGTTTTGATTTGCATTTCTCTAATGATTAGTGATGTTGAGTATCTTTTCATGTGTTTGTTGGAGCAATGTCTATTTAGGTGCTCTGCCCATTTTTAGATTGGGTTGTTTGTTTTTTCGATATTAAGCTGCATGTGTGGATTGTATGTTTTGGAGATTAATCCTTTATCAGTTGCTTCATTTGCAAATATTTTCTCCCATTTTGAGGGTTGTCTTTTCATCTTGTTTATGGTTTATTTTGCTGTGCAAAAGCTTTGAAGTTTCATTAGGTCCCATTTGTTTATTTTTGCTTTTATTTCCATTTCTCTAGGAGGTGGGTCAAAAAGGATCTTGCTGTGATTTATGTCATAGAGTGTTCTGTCTATGTTTTCCTGTAAGAATTTGATAGTTTCTGGCCTTGCATTTAGGTCTTTAATCCATTTTGAGGTTATTTTTGTGTATGGTGTTAGAGAGTGATCTAATCTCATACTTTTACATGTACCTGTCCAGTTTTCCGAGCACCACTTATTGAAAAGGCTGTCCTTTCTCCACTGTAAACTCCTGTGTCCTCTATCAAAGATAGGGTGACCATATGTGCATGGGTTTATCTCTGGGCTTTCTATCCTTTTCCATTGATCTATCTTTCTGTTTTTGTGCCAGTACCATACTGTCTTGATTACTGTAGCTTTGGAGTATAGTCTGAAGTCAGGGAGCCTGATTCTTCCAGCTCCATTTTTCGTTCTCAAGATTGCTTTGGCTATTCGGGGTCTTTTGTATTTCCATACAAATTGTGAAATTTTTTGTTCTAGTTCTGTGAAAAATGGCAGTGGTAGTTTGATAGGGATTGCATTGAATCTATAGATTGCTTTGGGTAGTAGTCATTTTCACAATGTTGATTCTTCCAATCCAACAACATGGTATATCTCTCCATCTATTTTTATCATCTTTAATTTCTTTCATCAGTGTCTTATAATTTTCTGCATACAGGTCTTTTGTCTCCCTAGGTAGGTTTATTCCTAGATATTTTATTCTTTTTGTTGCAATGGTAAATGGGAGTGTTCTCTTAAATTCACTTTCAGATTTTTCATCATTAGTATATAGGAATGCCACAGATTTCTGTGCATTAATTTTGTATCCTGCTACTTTACCAAATCATTGAGCATCTCTAGTAGTTTTCTGGTAGCATCTTTAGGATTCCCTATGTATAGCATCATGTCATCTGCAAACAGTGACAGCTTTACTTCTACATTTCCAATTGGGATTCCTTTTACTTCTTTTTCTTCTCTGATTGCTAGGACTAAAACTTCCAAAACTTTGTTGAATAATAGTGGTGAGCGTGGGCAACCTTGTCTTGTTCCTGATCTTAGTGGAAATGGTTTCAGTTTTTCACGATTGAGGACGATGTTGGCTGTGGGTTTGTCATATATGGTGTTTATCATGTTGAGGGTTTTTGCCTAATTTCTGGAGGGTTTTTATCATAAGTGTGTGTTGAATTTTTTTGAAAACTTTCTCTGCATCTATTGAGATGATCATATGGTTTTTCTCCTTCAATTTGTTAATATGGTGTGTCACATTGATTGATTTCCGTATATTGAAGAATCCTTGCATTCGTGGGATAAACCCCACTTGATCATAGTGTATGATACCTTTAATGTGCTGTTGGATTTTGTTTGCTAGTATTTTGTTCAGGACTTTTGCATCTATGTTCATCAGTGTTATTGGCCTGTAGTTTTCTTTCTTTGTGACAACTTTGTCTGGTTTTGGTATCAGAATGATGGCAGCCTCATAGAATGAGTTTGGGAGTGTTCCTTCCTCTGTTATATTTTGGAAGATTTTGAGAAGGATGGGTGTTAGCTCTTCTCTAAATATTTGATAGAATTCTCCTGTGCAGCCATCTGGCCCTGGGCTTTTATTTGTTGAAAGATTTTTAATCACAGTTTCAATTTCAGTGCTTGTGTTTGGTCTGTTCGCAATTACTGTATCTTCCTGGTTCAGTCTTGGAAGGTTGTGCATTTCTAAGAATTTGTCCATATCTTCCAGGTTGTCTATTTTATTGGCATATACTTGCTTGTAGTAATCTCTCATGATCCTTTGTATTTCTGCAGTGTCAGTTGTTACTTCTCCTTCTTCATGTCTAATTCTATTGATTTGAGTTTTCTACCTGTTTTTCTTGATAAGTCTGGCTAATGGTTTATCAATTTTGTTTATATTCTCAAACAGCAAGCTTTTAGTTTTATTGATCTCTACTATCATTGCCTTCATTTCTTTTTCATTTATTTCTGATCTGATCTTTATGATTTCTTTCTTTCTGCTAACTTTGGGACTTTTTAGTTCTGCTTTCTCTAATTTCTTTAGGTGTAAGGTTAGGTTGTTCGTTTGAGATGTTTCTTATTTCTTAAGGTAGGATTTTATTGCTATAAACTTCCCACTTAGAACTGCTTTTGCTGCATCCCATAGGTTTTGGGTCACTGTGCTTTCATTGTCATTTGTTTCTAGGTATTTTTTGATTTCCTCTTTGATTTCTTCAATGATCTCTTGGTTATTAAGTAGTGTGTTGTTTAGCCTCCATGTGTTTGTATTTCTTACTGAAATTTTCCTGTAATTGATATCTTGTCTTATACCCTTGTGGTTGGAAGAGATACTTGATATGATTTCAATTTTCTTAAATTTACCAAGGCTTGATTTGTGACCCAAGATATGATCTATCCTGGAGAATGTTCCATTGGTACATGAGAAGAAAGTGTATTATGTTGTTTTTGTATGGAATGTCTTATAAATATCAATTAAGGACATCTTGTTTAATGTATCATTTAAAGCTTGTGTTTCCTTATTTATTTTCATTTTGGATGATCTGTCCATTGGTGAAAGTGGGGTGTTAAAGTCCCCTACTATGATTATGTTACTGTCGATTTCCCCTTTTATGGCTGTTAATATTTGCCTTATGTATTGAGGTGCTCCTATGTACATGCATAAATATTTACAATTCTTATATCTTCTTCTTGGATTGATCCCTTTATCATTATATAGTGTTCTTCTTTTTTCCTTGAAATAGTCTTTGTTTTAAGTCTATTTTGTCTGATATGAGAATTGCTACTCCAGCTTTCTTTTGACTTGCATTTGCATGGAATATCTTTTTCCATACCCCCACTTCCAGTCTGTATGTGTCCCTACGTCTGAAGAGGGTTTCTTGTAGACAGCATATATATGGGTCTTTTTTTTGTGTGTGTGTGTCCATTCAGCCAGTCTATGACTTTTGGCTGGAGCATTTAATCCATTTACAGTTAAGGTAATTATCAATATATATGTTCGTATTACCATTTTCTTAATTGTTTTGGCTTTGTTATTGTAGGTCTCTTCCTTCTCTTGTGTTTCCTACCTAGAGAAGTTCCTTCAGCATTTGTTGTAAAGCTGGTTTGATCATGCCCAACTCTCTTAACTTTTCCTTGACTGTAAAGTTTTTAATTTCTCTGTCAAACCTGAATGAGATCCTTGCTGGGTAGAGTAATCTTTGTTGTAGGTTTTTCTCCTTCATCACTATAAATATGTCCTGCCACTCTTTTCTTGTTTTCAAAGTTTCTGCTGAAAGATCAGCTGTTAAACTTATAGATATTCCCTTATGTGTTATTTGTTGTTTTTTGCTTGCTGCTTTTAATATTTGTTCTTTGTATTTAATTTTTGATAGCTTGATTAATATGTGTCTTCACATGTTTCTCCTTGGATTTTACCTGTATGGGACTCTCTATGCTTCCTGGACTTGATGAACTATTTCTTTCCCCATATTAAGGAAGTTTTCAACTATAATCTCTTCAAATATTTTCTCAGTCCCTTTCTTCTTCTTTTCTTCTTTTGGGACCCCTATAATTCGAGTATTGGAGCATTTAATTTTGTCCCAGAGTTTTCTGCGACTGTCCTCAATTCTTTTCATGCTTTTTTCTTTATTCTGCTCTGCAGTAGTTATTTCCACTATTTGATTTTCCAGGTCACTTATCCATTCTTCTGCCTCAGTTATTCTGCTATTGATGTCTTCTAGAGAATTTTTAATTTCATTTATTGTGTTGTTCATCACTGTTTGTTTGCTCTTTAGTTCTTCTAGGTCCTTGTTAAACGTTTCTTTTATTTTCTCCATTCTATTTCCAAGATTTTGGATCATCTTTACTATTATTATTCTGAATTATTTTTTAGATAGACTGCTTATTTCCCCTTCATTTTTTATGTCTGGTGGGTTTTTGCCTTGCCCTTTCATCTGCTATTTGTTTTTCTGTCTTCTCATTTTGCATAACTTACTGTGTTTGGGGTCTCCCTTTTGCAGGCTGCAGGTTTGTAGTTTCTGTTGTTTTTGGTGTCTGTCCCCAGTGGCTAAGTTTGGTTCAGTGGGTTGTGGAGGCTTCCTGGTGGAGGGGGCTAGTGTCTGTGTTCTGGTGGATGAGGCTAGATCTTGTGTTTCTGGTAGGCTGGTCCACAACTGGTGGTGTGTTTTGGGATGTCTGTGGCCTTATTATGATTTTCAGAAGCCTCTGGGTTAATGGATGGGGTTGTGTTCCTGTCTTGCTAGTTGTTTGGCATGGAGCATCCTGTACTGTAGCTTGCCGGTTATTGAGTGGATCTGGGTTTTGGCATTGAGATGGAGATCTCTGGGAGATTTTCACCATTTGATATTATGTGGAGCTGGGAAGTGTTTTGTGGACCAGTGTCCTGAACTTGGCTCTCCCACCTTAGTGGCACAGCCGTGACACCTGGCTGGAGCACCAAGAGCCTGTCCTCCACACAGCTCAGAATAAAAGGGAGGAGAAAGGAAAGAAAGAAAGAAGATTATAAAATAAAATAAAGTAAAATAAAATAATTAAACTAAAAAATAATTTTTAAGAAAAAATATTTTTTAATTAAAAAAACAAAACAAAAAACGGACTGACAGAACCCTAGGACAAATGGTAAAAGCAAAGCTATACAGACAAAATCACACACAGAAGCATGCACATACACACTCTCAAAAAGAGAAAAAGGGAAAAAAGTTATATATATCATTGTCCCCAATTTCCACCTCCTCAAATTGGGAAGATTCGTTGTCTATTCAGGTATTCCACAGATGCAGGGTACATCAAGCTGATTGTGGAGATTTAATCTGCTGCTCCTGAGGCTGCTGGGGGGAGATTTCCCTTTCTCTTCTTCTTTTCGCACAGCTCCCATGGTTCAGCTTTGGATTTGGACCTGCCTCTGTCTGTAGGTCGCCTTAGAGCCTCTGTTCTTCGCTCAGACAGGACGGGGTTAAAGGAGCAGCTGATTCAGGGGCTCTGGCTCACTCAGGCCTGGTGGGAGGGAGCAGTACGGATGTGAGGCGAGCCTGTGGTGGCAGAGGCCGGCGTGACGTTGCCCTACCCTGAGGCAAGCCATATGTTTTCCCAGGAAAGTTGTCCCTGGTTCATGGGACCCTGGCAGTCATGGGCTGCACAGGCTCCCGGGAGGGGAGGTGTGGAGAGTGACTTGTGCTTGCACACAGGCTTCTTAGTCATGGCAGCAGCAGCCTTAGCGTTTCATGTCCGTCTCTGTGGTCCGCATTGATATCCATGGCTCGTGCCCGTCTCTGGAGCTGCTTTAAGCGGCTCTCTTAATCCCCTCTCCTCACGCACCAGGGAACAAAGAGTCAAGAAAAAGTCTCTTGCTTCTTCGGCAGCTCCAGACTTTCCCAGTCTCCCTCATGGCTAGCTGTAGCACACTATCCCCCTTCAGGCTATGTTCACCAAGCCAGCCCCAGTCCTCTCCCTGGGATCTGACCTCCGAAGCCAGAGCCTCAGCTCCCAACCCCCGCTCATCCCTGCGGGTGAGCAGAGAAGCCTCTCGGGCTGGTGAATGCTGGTCAGCAACGGATCCTCTGTGAGGGAATCTCTCTGCTTTGCCCTCCGCACCCCTGTTGCTGCGCTCTCCTCCGTGGCTCCGAAGCTTCCCCCCTCCGCCACCCGCAGTCTCCGCCCACGAAGGGCCTTCCTAGTGTGTGGAAACCTTTCCTCATTCACAGGTCCTTCTCACTGGTGCAGGTCCCGTCCCTCTTCTTTTGTCTCTGTTTTCTCTTTTTTCTTTTGCCCTACCCAGTTACGTGGGGAGTTTCTTGCCTTTTGGGAGGTCTGAGGTCTTCTGCCAGCATTCAGTAGGTGTTCTGTAGGAGTTGTGCCACATGTAGTTGTATTTCTGATGTATTTATGGAGAGGAAGGTGATCTCCACGTCTCACTCTTCTGCTGTCTTGAAGCTGCTCTGCAGCTTCTTAAAATAAGACAACAATAAACTTTGCTGCACCAATTGACTCTTCTTTTCCTGAACTATTTCTCTGTAGCATGCAATGTTGTTTGATAGCATTTTACCCACAGTAGCACTTTTTTCAAAATTGGAGTCAATCTTCTCAAACTCTGCCACTGCTTTATCAACTATGTTTATGTAATATTGTAAATCCTTTGTTGTCATTTCAACAATCTTCACAGTATCTTCACCAGCAGTAGATTCCATCTCCAGAAACCACTTTCTTTGCTCATCCATAAGAAGCAACTCCTCACCCATTAAAGTTTTATCATGAGATTGCAGCAACTCAGTCACATCTTCAGGCTCCACTTCTAATTCTAGTTCTCTTGCTATTTCTACCACATCTGAATTTACTTCTTCTGCAGAAATCTTTTTTTGTTTTGTTTCTACATCTTTATTGAAGTATAATTACTTTAAAATGGTGTGTTAGTTTCTGCTTTATAACAAAGTAAATCAGCTATACATATACATTTATCCCCATTTCTCCACCTTCTTGCATCTCCCTCCCATCCTTTCTATCCCACCCCTCTAGGTGATAACAAAGAAGTGAGCTGATCTCCCTGTGCTATGTGGCTGCTTGCCACTAACTGTCTATTTTACATTTGGTAGTACACATGCCACTTTCTCACTTTGTCCCAGGTTACACTTCCCCCTCCCCATGTCCTCAAGTCCATTCTCTACATCTGCGTTTTTATTCCTGTCCTGCCCCTAGGTTCTTCAGAACCTTTTTATTTTTTTTAAAATTCCGTATATATGTGTTAGCATACGGTATTTGTTTTTCTCTTTCTGACTTACTTCACTCTGCATGACAGACTCTAGGTCCATCCACCTCACTGCAAATAACTCAATTTCATTTCTTTTTATGGCTGACTAATATTCCATTGTATATATGTGCCATATCTTCTTTATCCATTCATCTGTCAATGGATGCTTAGGTCGGTTCCATGTCCTGGCTATTGTAAATAGAGCTGCAATGAACATTGTGGTACATGACTCTTTTTGAATTATGGTTTTCTCAGAGCATATGCCCAGTAGTGGGATTGCTGGTCAAATGGTAGTTCTATTTTTAGTTTTTTAAGGAACCTCCATACTGTTCTCCATAGTGTCTCTATCAGTTTATATTCCCACAAATATTGCACGAGCATTACCTTTTCTCCACACCCTCTCCAGCATTTATTGTTTGTAGAGTTTTTGATGATGGCCATTCCCTCTGCAGAAATCTTTAACACCTCAAAGTTATTCATGAACACATCTAAGTTATTGATTCCAACTTCTTCCAAACTCCTGTTAATGTTGATATTTTAACCTCTTCCCATGACTCATGAATATTCTGCATGGCATCTAGAATGGTGAATCATTTCCAGAAAAATTTTCATTTACTTTGTCCAGATCCATCAGAGGAATCATTATGTATGGCATCTATAGCTTTTCAAAATGTATTTCTTAAAGAGTCACACTTAAAGCCAAATTTACTCTTTGATCCATTGGCTACAGAATGGATTTTGTGTTAACTGGCATTAAAACAACATTAATCTTGTGGCACATCTATCAGAGCTCTTCAGTGACCAGTGTGTTTCCAATGAGCATTAATATTTTGAAATGCATCATTTTTTTCGGAGCAGTAGGTCTCAACAGTAGGCTTAAAATATTCAGTAAACAATGATGTAAACAGATGTGCTTTTCCTGCAGGCATTATTCTTCCATTTATAGAGAACAAGCAGAATATTTAACATAATTCTTAACGGTCCTAGGATTTTTAGAATGGTAAATGAGCACTGGTTTCAACTTAAAGTTACCAGCTGCCTTAGCCCCTAACAAGAAAATCAGCCTGTCCTTTGAAGCCAGACATTGACTCCTCCTTTATAGCTATGAAAGCCCTAGATGGCACCTTCTTTCAGTAGAAGGCTGTTTCATCCACATTGAAAATCTGTTGTTTAGTGTAGCCACCTTCATTAATTGTCTCAGCTAGAATATCTAGATAACTTGCTGCAGCTTTTACAGCAGCACTTGCAAGCAGCACTTCACCTCATACTTTTATGTTATGTAGATGGTTTCTTTCCTTAAATCTAATGAACAAATATCTCCTAGTTTCACACTTTTCTTCTGCAGCTTCCTCACTTCTCTCAGCCTTCATAGAATTGAGGAGAGTTAGGACCTTGCTTTGGATAAGGTTTGGCTTAGGGGTATGTTGTGGCTGGTTTGATTTTCTAGCTAGATCACTCAAATCTCTCCATATCAGCAAAAACGTTGTTTTGCTTTCTTATCATTCATATGTTCAGTGGAGTAGCACTTTTAATTTCCTTTAAGAATTACTTTTCCTTTGCATTCACAACTTGGCTGTTTGAGGCAAGAGGTATAGATTTTAGCCTATCTTAGCTTTCAACATGCCTTCCTCACTAAGGTTAATCATTTCTAGCTTTTGATTTAAAATGAGAGACATGCAACTCTTCCTTTCACTTGAATACTTAAAGGCCATTATAGGGTTATTAATTGGCTTAATTTCAATGTTGTTTTGTCTCAGGTAATAGGGAGACCTGAAAAGAGGAGAGAGATGGGGACACATCCAGTCAGCAGAGGAGTCAGAACACGCACACCATTTATCAATTGTTTGCCATCTCATATGGGCCTGGTCTGTGATGCCCCAAAACCATTGTAACATAAAAGATCATCTATCACAATTCACCATAATAATTATAATAATAATGAAAAAGTTTGAAATATCGTGAGAATTACCAAAATGTGACAGAGATACGAAGTGAGCAAATGCTGCTGGAAAAATAAGGACAATAGATTTCCTCAATTTGTAAAAAATGCCATTATCTGTGAAGTGCAATAAGGTAAAGCACAATAGAATGAGGTACGCCTATATACTCAAAGGAAATAAAATCAGTACCTGGAAGAGATATCTGCAACATCATGTTCGTTGTAGCCATTATTTACAATAACCAAGACATGGAAACAACCTAAGTGTCCAGCAACTGATGTATGGATAAAGAAATGGAATGAAATGCTTTTCAGCCAGAAAAAGAAGGAAATCTTGACATTAGTGACTGCATGGATAGACCTTGAGGGCATTATGCTAAGTGAAATAAGTCAGACAGAGAAAGACAAATACTCTATGATATCACTTATATATGGAATCTTAAAAAATGAACTCATAGAAAAAGATTAGATTGGTTGCTGTCAGGGGCAGAGGAGTGGGAAATATGGGTGAAGGTGGTTATTTCCAGTTATAAGATGACTAGGTTTTTGTAATTTACAGCATGGTGACTATAGATAACAATACCACATTGTATACTTGAAAGTTGCTAAGAGAATAGATCTTAAAATTCTTACCACACACAAAAAATTGTATCTATGTGAGGTGATGGATGTGTTAATTAACCTTATTGTGGTAATCATTTCACAATAAATACATATATCAAATCATCACATTTTACACCTTTAACTTACACCATGTTATATTTCAATTATATTTCAATAAGGCTGGGGAAAGCATTATTTGCCAAAACATAGAAGAAAGAACACATTTGCTGAGCACTAGAAAAGATGCCAGACAATGATGTAGGGTGTTATTGAGACTTGAGAGCTTCATAATCTAATGGAGAGAGCAGGCTGCATTATTCATACCCTGGTGAGTGTGGACTCTAACACATGAAATCATCTTGACTAATTTTCATTCTTTAAATAAGGTCAAGATATTCTATTCCATCTTTACTATATGGCACATTATATTCCTTACGACCTTGAAAATTGTTATGTGAACATTTGTCTCTCTGTTCCCCTGAGAAGCACCTGTTATGCTGAGAAGACACTGAGAAATTATTTGTAAGGGCCAGGCAAATAAGGAAGGATTATATTTGATGTCTCTATACTATGAGGATGGGGGAGTGAAAGCACAAGATGTCAGGTACATCTGGTCTTCTAACTTAAAAGAACCACCAGCCGTTTTTTAAAATGCTTCTTAAAAGTGCAGGTGGAAAAAAGCATTATTAATCATACCGTAGTTCTTATGAAGGCATAAATTGGAAAATTGGTTCAGATGCTGAGCTGACCCAGACACCAGTGCTCTTTCAACTGCCATCTCAGTCAAGCCTGCTCACTTGACTGCTAGCCTAAAATCAACTCATTATAGAAAAAGACTTCTGAAGGGATTTTGTAGTGTATTTCCATTTCTGAATGAAATCCACAGTTGAACTTCCTCTGACTTTTGATCTTCATTAAAGGAGTTGTTCTTGTAACTCAGGAAAGGGTATAGAGAATGTGAAAAACATGGACACTAAAAGGTCGCAGCTATATCAAACAAAAGAATCATTTTCTCTGATTTCAGCCACAGCCAAAACAAAAAAGAAAATGCACTAGTCTTTATGACATCACCCTTCTTTACCCAGAATGACCATAGTGTACACAAGCTGGGCTAAACTGAACCCACAGGGGCTTGATGCAGGTTGGGAGTTCTTCCAAGAAAATCCCTTGGCAATGATGCAGAACACTCCACTGACCTCTCCCTATATAGGCCACAAAGGTGTACAGTTTGTAAAGGTAGCTGTGGAAAGCATAATATTTTATATGGCATCAGAAATTGATGAATAATTCACATGCTTCAGGCAGAGAAACAGTGCAGTAGGTAGAGAGAGCAGACACTAAAGTTTGCCTGGGTTCAAATTCAAACTCTGCTATTTACAAGTTGTGTGTCTTTGGGCAAGTTATTTATTCAGAAAATATTAAACGAGGTTTTAATATGTAGACAGCTTCTTTTAAGGCATTTTAGATATCTCAATCAAAAAAACAGGTACAGATCCCTGCCTTCATAAAGCCTGCATTCTAGTGGGGAAACAAAGACAATAGACAATAAATCTAACAATTTCATACTATGTTTGCTTGTGGGTGAAAAGTGCTAGAGAGAAAAAAATTGTAGGACAAGATAAGGGAAATCAAAAGGCTAGGTGGAAGGGAGTTACTTAACCTCTCTGGTTTGTGGTTCCTCATTTGAAAAATGGGTTTATAAGTGATTTATAAAGGTAAAGTGATGTAATAGTTCCTAGCACATAGGACATACTTCATTAATTTTAACTACAGTTATTACTGCCCCATGAAGTAATTTGGCCAAAGACTGTTCCCTACCAAAATTCCATTAATCCCCTAGAAAAATAATTATTCTCTTCATCTTCTCTTTTGTGGACATAGTCACAGCAATCCACTCCACAATTAGGTAGATTTCAGGAATGGCTGAGGAGAAGGGGCCAGCTAGATTTGATGCCACTTGTGTAAAATATCCCTATTACATATAAAGTAAATATAGAAACCAAACACTACACTTATAACTTAGGTATGAAATCTGTTTTCTCCCTCAATGAGTGATACTTCATCACTCTTCCACTTAGCAATAACTCGTTTTATTGATCCTTTCCTTTAAACAACTTTCTCCTTCTAGTCTTACTAGTGCCTGGCCTCTGTCCAGGTCCCCTGTCTTTATCCAATGGCCAGATAAATTATCATCTTAAGGCGTTCTGAGGTTGTTTTAGGCTTGTGTCCAGGGTCAAACCTTTCACAAGTTTAGATTTCATGGCTAATCATTATTAATGACTCTTTTCATGAAGTAACGAGGTTGTACTCGTTCTCATCAAATACACTTAAGGAGAAAGCTAGAAAGAGGAATGTGTTGAAAGGAAGCATAAAGAGGCACTCTCACTCCAGAAGCGATGTTCTCTAAGACACTAGAGATGTCAAGAAGCAGGAATGCTTAGATACAACTCCCTTGACCTCCTAGACTTCATTCATTTATTGTGTGCATGTGTCTTTCAGGGTGAAGGGTGGGTGGAGAAAGGGGAAAATTTGGAGAATAGTGTATGAGAACCATCAAAGGAAGAGAAGCACGAAAGGAATTAAGTAAGGCAAAGCAAATCAGAAGTCTTAAAACCAAGTTCAACTCCAGGGACTAGCATTACGAGAAAAAAAAAGGAAGAGAAAAAGAAAATATAGGTACACGGAAATTTGCCATTTGAATAGGGCTTAAAGCATGAAACTCAAATGGACATTTGAAGACTTAAGCTCAATTTCTCCACCCCTTTATTTAAAAGTACTTTATATTTTAATTAAAAATAATATGATATGGAATAATTAGAAGCTTATCACCATCCTAAAGCTAAAAAAAATTCACTTTTCTTTAAAGCAGGTTTTACAAAAGTATTAGAGTAATACATATTATTACTATCATCATTAAGTAGCTACCAGGTATCAGGCACTTTATATATTTTGTCTCTCTTATTTCCCTTTTGTATGGTATCTTAATTTTTACAGATGAGAAAATATAGGCTCAAAGTGGTTAAGTTCTTGCCCAAAGGCACTCAGCTGATAAATAGTGAGGCCAGGTTTGGAATGAAGATTGGACTGACTCCCAAACCTTTTCACTTTAGCATGTTTTTCTTCCAAATAGGACTTGTCTACATTTTGTGCTTTTTTCATATATGCGTCTAACCTGCTCAAATAGACATGAGCCATCATTGAGTTTTCTTTCTTATCTCTCCTACAGCCCATAACACAAGGGCATACAACAAACTTTAATAATGTCCTGCTGAGTGGTCCATAAACTTTTGTGGTTTTACCAACATTTTGGTTCACAAGGAACAAAAAATATTCAAGCATAACAACCTTAAGGTAATAACAATTATCAAATTTTACTCAAAACATGGCCAGAGAATAAACCACCACCCATTCTTTGCAGACACAGATACTGATTCCATAAATGTTTATTAAGCATCTACTAAGTGCAAGGGATTGTATAATAAAGACACTCAACAAGATATCTCTCCTATCTCCCACACACTTGGAAGTGATTTTTCCAAGGTATTTAAATGGGAGTATTTCCCTGAAATGAGGACTCTCCTGCTTAAGACCTTATTCACTAAGCACCATCAACTGCTTTCTGAAGTATGCTACAAATCGCATCAAACTTTCATAGGTATTGTTGCGGTAGTGAAAGCCAGGAGGCCCTGGCTGGGGCAAGTAGTCTCTATGTAAACCTAAAGTTCAGCCAGCATGGGCTACATGGCTCTCCTCTAAGAGTCAGTCTGGTGGGCTGCCTTTGAAAAAGCTAATGAAGGCAGAAACATGACAAGATAAATCACAATTTTGCTTTTCTGTCTTTGTAAAAGGAATGCATAGGTCAGAAGAACTGAACTTCCAGGGCAGGCTGAGAGAATAACAGCTAGATGAAAACCAAAAGACTCAGGACAGACATCCAAAATCAGTAAATAACACAAATAGACAAGGAAGTTAAGTCCTGCCCATTCAAAGACCTTCTCTTTCCCTTTTCTCTCCCCTTTCCTTACTTTTCTCCCCTTTCTCTGACTTCAGCCTACCCACCTTCCAGCCTCTTCTTTTCCAGACTTCTCTCCACCCTTTCCCTTCCTCCTTAAGTATCCCTTGCACAGTCTTGGCTGGAAGTCTTATGTGTATAGGAGTGGAATAGATTGCTTGCCTTAATTCCAGGACATGCTACAACACACTGCTCAAAAACCAGCAGGATTCCTTGAAAAAATATGGGAAAACATCAAACTCTCATCTTCCCTTGGAAACATGCCCTCCAGAACCCAGCATTTATTCTTCCTGGGCTTCAAAGGGGAGAAGGTGGGCTATATTCTCTTTATCTTCTACCTTCATAAAGAAGAGGAAAGACCTAGAGGAACTAGAGAGAGGAGGCAGAAAGGGGTAACCCAAAGCATGTTACTCTTGCTGGCAACATCTCTTATCCCAAGGCCTAGGGGACTAAGAGGATTTCTGCAAAGCTGGTATAAATTGAGGAACTGGAGGACATTTTCCCCCTTTTCTCTTCTCTCCAGTCCTTAATGTAGGCACCAGGAGCACAGAAAACTGGTTGGAAGCCCAGCCAGCTGCCTGGAATAGGTTCCTCCCTTAAGATAAGCCACTGTACAAATGTCAGCTGGACAGTGGTAAAGTGTCAGTTTAAAAGTAGAAAGGACTCACCAAAAGCTTCCTATATTACAAAGGCTTAAAAGTAAAATTCTGAACCTTTAAGAGGGCCATCAGTGAAAGTTAAACATCCTACCTAAAGCTGGTCACTTCTGTCATCAGGGTTTGGAATAAAAATGGGATTGGGTGGCACAAAAGGAGAAAAATGAGGCAAGACAGTGGTGGCATCCAGAATTCTCACTTTAGAGAAGCTTAGGGGCAGTAAGCTCGGTTGGAAAGGAGAGACTAAAGGACTTATCTTGAAGCTGCACTTACATTATAAGAGTACTGTTTTACTTAGGTTGTAGATTACAGATGAGTTAAAAATAAAGATTTCAGGGATGCTTTTACTTACACTTGATGTAAGATTGAGGAAATATCAGTCAGCCACTTAAATATTTTTTTAAATTGGTGTGGTTAGGGGTCACAAATGGAAATTATGGAGTATTTGCTTCTTTATATGGACACAGAGTGGGGGTGAGATGCTGAGTGGGAAACCAGGTCCTCCAAGGTAGCCAAACAACCATAGGAAAAAGGGTGGGAGTGGGAATAACCAGGATGTAAGTAGAATTTGTGGTTAAGGGCCACTCAGGAACTGAGGCTTGTAACATAGACACACATAGATTCCAACAGATAAAAACACATATACACACGTAAACATACACACTCTTTGTAAGTTCCTTTAAAAAAAATCCTCCAGTAGTATAAAAAAGGCCAAATGGAGTAGCTATCATCTATGAGGTGACCGCCTGTGAGCTTCCCATTTCCCATTAGCCAACAAATACTTATGTGGCTCCTACCTCATGGAACCTTGGACCTGAATGCCCACAACCCATTCTTCTGTTTGCAGGCAAACTGGAGAAGCCAGCCACTTTGGTAACGGAGAAACAAATCAATATACAGAAACTAGATGGCACTAAAACAAAAATTAAAACCCAAAGGCTTTTAAATGATTGGAAATTAATGGAATCTGGTGTGGTAATGAGATTGCTTTTTTATAGCCAGCTTGCTTCTCCTGGGCTGCTTCTTCAGTTCCCCTCCATTATCTTACCCCTCCTCATCCTTGGCAAAGGAAATCAAAGCTGTCTTCAGTCAAAGAGGACCTCAGCAGGAGGGAATAAGGCTCTGTGGGAAGTAGACCAGTCTCTGACTTCTCCTCTCTCTTTCTTTCACACACAGGCCTCCTGATTTCAAACTACATCAAATACCTCTTGATTCTATGGTTCAGATGAGAGAAGCCCTCATAGATTTAAGAAAAGCCAGGCTGGGTTCTGCAAAACAGATTTACACCCAACGCATTCTATATCCACACCTTCCCCAAGAATTTCCTCCCATTTGAGATTTCCATATCCCCCACCCATCTATGAGCCTATGAGTGTATGTTATACATGATCATGATTGAGGCATACTTATATACACACACAATAAAAAAACAATCTAAATTAGAAACTCCTGGTACAGTACCATAGACTCAGCTCAGTTACCACAGACTATGTATATGTATAGTAATACGGCAAAATTTCATCACCCCAAAGTTTTTCCATTACTGTTTATTGATAATAAAAATGACAATAATATTTGCATTGATAACCTATAGAGAATAGTTTTTTGTGTGTGGTGGAAGGATCTGAAATTGGGAGTTAGGAGACCTGGTTTTCAGGTGTGATCCAGAGCAAATCACCTAAGAGCAAGTCTCTTTAGGCCTCAGTTAACTGAAGTCACAATCTCCACTCTACCTATCTCACAGGGATGTTATAGTGAGCAAGTGAAAATAAGAGCGTGAGAGCCTTAGAAAAAGATAAATAATCACAATATACAATACATTTTAAGAATAATAAAAAGGTAATAATCATAAATATTTATAATTTCTATTTCCAACTAAGGTATAACTGACTTTCTAAGTCATTCAGGGGGTAATGGAATTCAGCAGTTTCCTTCTCATTGTGCACATAGATAGTAATAGCTAACTTATATTGAGTACTGTATAGGTGTTTTACATATATTAGGTCCTTTTACAACTCACAGCATCACAGTGGGGTGGGTAAACTGTGTATCCAGAGAGGTTAAGTAACTTGTCTAAGGCTAGGAAAGAGAGAAGCTAGGATTTAATTTTAGGCAGTCTGATTTCAGAGGCTAACACACCATATTAACTCATTGATTAAATAAAAAAAGTGAAAGATGAATGAATTCGAATACTAGAGGGAGATAGCCAGTCTCTCAGTTAATTAAGAACTGATGATCCAATGTATTGGTCCTGCAGGCATCTTGCTTTTGGAAAGTTTTATTTCTGAGATATCACTATCTGAAAGTGACATATTTAACAAGAAGGTAAATCAAATTGTCTGTTTCTAATTCACAGTTCTGATTGAGGAAGAGGTTGAAATCAATGATAAACTGAGATTAGATGTATTTTAATCATTCAAGTTCTTCTTGTCCTCCTTTCCAGAGACAATAGAGCTGGTCAAAATTGACTATAAATTCTGTGAGAGGCCAGAATCATGTACTGTCATAGAATGCAAAAACCCAGCAAGTACAAAACTCCAGTCCTAAGACACCTGCATCTGCATCTGCACTCAAGACAAGAATTGCGATACACAGTGAGTGCTCAGGGAGTATTTGCTGGGTGAATTTGATTGCAACAAGGAACATGATAGCTACTGTTTTAGAGGGGACTCAAATATAGGAGAGGAGGAAGATGAAATGGAAAAGTGGCTACTTGGACTGAAATGAGCTAGAATAGTCATCAATGTCCCTGATTCTTACAAGGTGCTTCAGGGCTAGGAGAATTCTAGCCCATTAGAAATATCACTCAGAAATACAGCACAGGAATTTATTAGAGCACAATGTTGTACCAAAGAAAGTGTAAGATGGAAGTTCTACCATGTTACAGTATTCATGAACATTAAAATAATTTAAGGGAAGAACACTTCAAATGCTTGCACACTCTAGACCAATATCCTGGTCCAAGCTTCACCCAGTCCCAGTTAATTTCCTTAACTCAGGGCCATTTGAGAGAAATTATGAGAAAAACAGGAGATAATCTGAGACTCAGAAAGTTAAGTGACTTTTAAATGATTACTCTATGGGCCTTCTTGTTTGTTCATCCACCCCTGTCCACAATCACACTGTCAAAATTCTCAGAGAAATTAAGATTAGATCCAAATCACTTTTTCCAGAAAAGAATTCCAGTCAAAAAAAGTTCTTGCTACATGGTAGATACACACAGCCTCTATCTCAAGCCAGATAGCCAGACTAAATGCAGTTTTAAAGCCACAGCAAATGGGAGAATGGCATCATGAAAATGGCAGAAGGAATTTTCTATCATCGTCCCCCACCAAACAAAACAAAAAAAAAGAAAAGAAGATTTTGACAATCACCCATCAACAAGAGTGCATTTGTGGAAGTCTGTGAATCCAGCAGAAAAGTCCCAGCATACTGTTGGAGCAAAAAAAAAAAAAAATCCAAGATTGGATGAATTGAAGGAGGTAAGAGGATCAGTTTCATTTTACTTGTGTCAACCCTCCCCCAAGGTGGCAGAGCCCAGGGTCAAGAGAGAATTTCTTGGCCGGCCCATAATTTTTCCAACAGATGAAAGTGAGAGCATGTGAGTGAGGGCCCAGTTTCCCTGTGAGAAATACAGCCTACTCCTAGTACTGCCTACTCTACTGAGGTGTGCTGAACAACTGGTGGGTGGGATGTGGCTGGGAGAGCAGCACCCAGGGTTCTCAGAAGGCATCAAAGAAGCACATATCAAGAAAACTGCCCATGAACTGCTGGGGACATCTTACCTGCAGACGCTCCCAACTGGCCCATGGGCACCTCCAATGCACCACATTCCTCAGCCACACACACCTCCACCCCATGGCTGGCTCTCTGTCCATGCCCCCAAGGACAGAGAGAATGAGCATTTGTAGAAAGCCAATGAGCATGAACAGAAAGCTGGTCCAACTCTAGGGAACTGAGAGAAACCACACAAACTTCAGTATTCAGTGATGTCCTAGGGAAAGCAAGCAGACAGGAAATTGTCAGCACTCAGTCTGGCTTTTCAGTACTGAAAAACTGTCTGCAGAACATCTTAAATGTTCTCACCACAAAAAAGAAATTGTAATTATAAGAGGTGAAGGATGTGTCAATTAACCTTATCATGGTAAACATTTTGCATATTGCAAAATGTGTATCATGCACAAAAATATGTAACAAATCATCACATTATACGCTTAAACCTACACAATATATCAATTATAGCTCAAGAAAGCTGGAACTTTTTAAAATTTTTATTATTTTTTAAATTTTTAAATTTATTTACCTTTTTGGCCGTGCCACTCAGCATGTGGGATCTTAGTTCTCTGATCAGGGATTGAACCCATGCCACCTGCATTGGAGCTAGGAGTCTTAACTGCTGCACCACCAGGGAAGTTCACCTTTTCCTTTTTTTGAAAACAAATTTAAAATTATTGTGTAAAGTGAAAAAAAAATAACCATACTAAACTAATGCTCACCCGCTTTCTCAGTCCCCTGGAGCTTTCCAGGCTCTCTTCATGAACTTGCAGTTTGTCTCCCTTTGGCTGTAACACTGATTTATGGTAGAAAATAAGGCCACCAGGATGGGAAGGAAGGCTTGAGAATCAGCCCTCTTCTCAGTGGAGATGAGTAGTTATTTTTAACTAGCACTTTCATCAATTCTTATCAGCGGATCCTATCAGGCCACCTTTTCTCTCATAAGTACCGTATTACAATAGAACTAGTCTTCCTCTTAGAACCTCTGGTTAGGGGACGGATGGATCAGGAGCTTGGGATTAACATACACATACTACTATATATAAGATAGATAACTAATGGGGAACTACTGTATAGTATAGGGAACTCTACTCAATATTCTGTGATAACCTATATGAGAAAATAATCTGAAAAGAATGAATATATGTATATATATATAACTGAATCACTTTGCTGTACACCTGAAGCTAACACAACATTGTAAATCAACTATAATCCAATAAAATTAAATTTAAAAAAGAACCTCTGGCTGGATCCACCTTATTAGGCCCAGCTCCTTGTGATCACTCAGGCTTGTAGCTGAGATCCCTTTGGCCAGCTGCTACACCCCAGACTGTCAATGCCACACAGTACCAGCTTTAATTTTAGAGCAGAAGTAGTCTGGTTCCAACACAGCTAGGAAAGCACAGAATAAGGAGAGAGATCAGGGAAGACGATGCCGCTCAAGACATAAACTGACCACAACTTAGATGGGTTCATATTTAATCAAGTGTATTTGGTAACTTTTGAGGGGGTTTAGCTAATGGAACAGCTCCTCAGAAGGAACAGGAAAGGATGGATGCTTGAATCTAAACCCTTCTGCATTTTAGCTGTGTGACCTTGGGTATGGTACTTATTTGGTCTGTGCCTCAGTTTTCTCATCAGGAAAAAAAGTGATAATTATAGTATTTGCCTTGTAGAGTTGTCATGAATATCCAGTGAGATATTCCATATAAAGCACCTAGAACCTTGACTGACACAAGGTAAATAAGCACTCAGTAAGTGACATTATTATTCTGGAAATGTCAGCTTTGGACTCTGCTTACCCAGGTCCCATTTCAGTCCACTAAATCTACATCTGGTGCACTGAAAGATGTTTTACTACATAATGCCTTCCCTCAAGGTCTTTAAGAGTTAAAGCCACTCCCAGCTCCTGTATATGGTAGTCCACCCCAATCACTCATTAACTGGGAATGGCATCACTTCAAAATGCATGGGGAATAAACAGTTGACTACAAGTCTAGACTAGTCACAAAAATTCTCAGCAGATGTCCCTTTTCAGATTTGTCTTGTTTCCATCTAGCAGATGAGAAAAATGGAGACTCACTGAGGTTTAGAAAGAGACCTCAGAGAAAACCAATAAAATGTACCTCAGCCATCAAGAAAAACAATAGAGAACTCAGAGACCACCTACTTTCATCTTTATGACTTTGACTTTTTATTTAATAGATTTTGTACTTGACTCATGTAAAAAATAGTTTAAAAATGAAAATTTAATATTATCACAAATGGAAAACCAGAATCCAATGTGATACATATTAGTACATGTTCAAAGAAATCCATAACTGTTCCAATTTTTTAAAGTTTACTAGGAACCAGTGAGTTTGAACAACCTCTTTGTTTTATAGATGAGAAAAAGTGAAATGCAGAGAAAAGACCATACACAAAATAAGCCAGCCTAGTGGGTAAAAAATACTAGAAGCCAAGGCTCCTGAAGCCAAATTCAATTATCTTGTGCTACCTTTGGTTTGTTTGAATAAAATTTCAGTGCTTCTCACTGACCCACATATCCCTCACTCTCACTTAAGGCAACTTGAGAAAAGAAGTCATTTCTAGAATAACTAACCAAACTTTTCTTAGTCCCTGATCCTTCTCAAAAGCAGATAGGCAAACTGAAGTACAGAGAAGTTATTTGCTTTGACCCCCAACATTCTATATAAAAAGCTATGTCTACTTCCATGTGCAATAAGAAGGTATTCTACTTTTCACTCCTCTTGGCACAGGTAGTCACATCCAAAGTTTTCTGTCTCAGCTGCTGGATTATAGAATTCTATGAATCAAAGTTGCAAGAGGTTTGAGAGCCATATAATTGCAAATCCTCCTCATTTGTCAAATAAGAACACTGAGGTTCAAAATGGAGCAAGTGGTTGTGCAAGGTCACCCTCTTAGTTAGTATCAGGGCAAAACCTATAAAATTGGAGCTCAGGCTATTGCCATTATTGTACCTTAGTTTTTTCCCAGGACCTGGAGTTACAATGAATCAAACAATATAATGATTTGCAATTCTATATTGTGTGATTAGTCTAATTAATTTCCCTTGCTACTGAAAGGTCTCAAGGTTCAGATATGCCCTCTCCTCTATCTACAATTTCTCCCATGGTCATCTAAATCCAGATTCATGGCTTTTAAAATGCCTTCTAGATGTTAATGACTCTCAAATTTACATCTCCATTCTGGACCTCTTCCCTGAACATCAGATTTGTATACATGCACGATCACTTGATAGCTACATATAGATGTTTAATTGGCATCTCAAATTTAGCATATCCAAAGCAGAAGCACTGATTTATTCCCCAAAGCTTCTCCTTCTCTGGTTTACCCCATCTCAATTAATAACACCATTATCCTTTTAATTGCACAAAAACCATGGAGTCATCTTTGATTGTTCTTTTTCCTCCCCTTTAGATATTCAATGATAGATGATAATAGATATTCAATCTATTATCAAATATTGACAATTCTACCCACAAACCTATTTTATATCTGACCACTTCTATCTCCACTGCTACCAGGTTTCTCCAGGCTACTATCATCTCACTTATAATAGAATCCTAATTGGTTTTCCCAATTCTACTATAATCCATTCTCTACGGAACAGCCAGAGTGATTTTTTTTAATTCAAATCAGATTATTTCCCTGCTTAATAATCTCCAATGTTTCCAACTGCAATTAGAATAAAATTCAAACCTCTAAACATGGCTTACAAAGTCCTATACTATCTGACCCAATCTATGTCTTCAACCTCACCTCCTAGTAACATGCTCTCTCATGCACTATGCTCCAGCTATATGGGCCTTTTGGCTCTTTCTCAAATATTCCCCTCCATTTCCACTTCAGATCCTTTGTATTTGTTGTTATTCCTTGGAATGCCCTTTCTCCAGAGATTTGCATGACCATCATAGCTAAGGTATATCCTTTGATGTTATTTTAACCTACCATTCTGCTGTGTGTGTGTGATAGCACGTAATATCAGAAAAATTATTTTATTTATGTGTTTTTTATTTATCTAGTCCACTAGACAATTACCACAAAAATATCTGCTCTGTACCTGACATTTATAACAGTACCTAGAACAGAGTAGAGTGAACAAATAATTTTTGGATAAATGAATCAGGCATCATCAAAAATTTGCTCTACTTCAATGATTCCCAAACCCAGACATGTATATCACTGGTGGTACATGAGATAATTTTAGTTGGTATGAATGATTGTTTATTTTAATGGTTATGAACTTATTTTAATATATGCTAATATTACTGGCATATCTTATCCATAAATTTATAAATATCATCACTAAGGACAAAGAAAAGCAAAAACAGAAAAATGATGTAAACAAAACCATTAATAAAATAGAAATACATGGATCTAGCAAAAGTCATGAAGGTGATATATATATATATATATATGTGTGTGTGTGTGTGTATGTCTTGGAAATGCTGCTCAAACTCCGATAGTACTCATAACCACTACTTATCATGATTTCGGTTATTAACTACATGCAAGTGATCATATTCACTGATTGCTGACAATGACTACTTGGTGATTTGACCATACAGGAACCTTGGATTAAAGTGAATATTTTATCCTAAAGACAGAAATAGGGTAGATGATGCCACTGTTAGGTAATATAAAATCAAGATCCAAAAAAGAGCCAGATGTCACAAATTACTTTAGGTTCCGGAACTTTGGACTCACTCATGAATAACTGAAAAGATCAATATTAAATCCTCAAATACCAATGATTCACTGGATGTCTTTTAATGTATCCTAGGTCTCATGAAATTTATTTTGTGTTTCTGTAATCCAGAGGTTATCAAATCCCACAAACAGCAACATCAGTATCCCCTAAAAACCTGTTAGAAATGCAAAATTTGAGAGCCCACCTCTAGATCTACTAAAGCAGATACTCTGGAAGTGTGTTTTAACAAGGCCTACAAGTGATTCTGATACATGTTGAAGCTTGAGAATCATTTTTGTAGTCATACCTCACTGCAGATACAAATTAAAATTGAATAAATGTCCTAACTTAAAAATTATTTTAAATAAATATTACTACAGTACCACAACTTGTGAATTTTATACTTGTGTACTTTGTGTCCTGAATAGAGCTACTTGGCTAGTTAATGTGCCTTATCTAACAATTCAGAATCCAATCTCAAATGGCTCTAATGCTCTCTATATGTCAACCAATCAACTAATAACTATTAAAAATCCTCCAATAGCTTCCCAATAGACTTAAAATAAAATTCATACTCATTATTTTGGTCTATAATACCCTTCACGACTTGCCTACTGACTGTATTTCCAACCATATTTGTAACTCTATCTACATTCCATATTTCATTTCCTTAATAGTGTTTATCACTGTTTGAAATTATTTACTTGGGATGGAATGGCACAAATGGCAGATTAGAAAGATCCTGAGCTCACCTCCTCTCACAGTCACACCAAAATTACAACCATTTAGAGAGCGGCTATTGGTTAGAATGAACTGAAAACTAACAAAAAAGATTTTCCACAACTAAAGATATAAAGAAGGAACCACAACAAGATGAGTAGGAGATGCAGAGATACAATATAGCCAATATATATGCCCCTGGGTAGGTGACCCACAAAAGGGGGGAATAATCATAACTGCAGAAGTTTCCCCAAAGATCAAGGGGTCTAAACCTCCCATAGGGCTCCTAACCCTGGGGTCTTGTGTGGAAAGACAAGCCTATAGAATGTTTGGTTATGAAGGCCATCATGGCTTGTGTATTGGAGACCCTGAGGGCTATAACAGAGACTCTGATTTTAAAGGGTGCATGCAAAATCTCATACACTACAAGAACCAGTGCAGAGGCAGTAATTTGAAGGGAGCCTAATCAGACACACTTTCTGATCTTGGTGAACCTCCCAGAGACGTAGAAGGTAACTGGGACTTCTCCTGGGGACATAGATGCTGGTAGTAGCGATTTTTAAAAGCTCATTCTACCATGAAGACACTGGTGCTGGCAAGCACCATTTTGAAGTCCTCTCTCTAACCTATAAGAGATGGGAGCTGGTTCTGCCCACCAGTCAGTGGGCACCAGTGCCAGGACCCCCCAGGCCTATCAGACAGTCACATGAGGAAACTGCCCTGCACACCAGCAAAATGGCACCAGCCCCATCACCCCTGAGCCCAACAGCCAGCTGCCCCAGGATATGTCAGGCCCACAGACAGCCACAGTGGGACGTAGCCCCTCCCACCTGAAGTCTGGCACCAGCCTTGGAACCCCTGGCACCATAAAAAGCTACCATGGGACCTGGTCCTGCCAATCAGCAGGCCATCATCAGCCCCAAGATCACATAGGCCCTGGAAGTAGCTGCCCTAGGTTACCCTGGGCCTACAGCCAGCTGTACCAGAACATGGCCATGCCCACAACAGCCATCAGCCTCCACTAGAGGCAGGGCCTGGCAGCCAAAAAGGCCAGGGACCAGCAGCACCTACCAGCATTCCCATTTTAGTCAGCCCTACCACAATAGGAGGGCACACTCAGCTCACATAAGGGGCATACCTAGATCATATAACTCTGGTGACCAGAGGGGAATGTGCATCTGGGCCCAAAAGGACATCTCCTACATAAGGTCACTACTTCAATACTGGTAAACATAACCAACCTACCTAATACACACAAATAAACCCAGAAAATTAGGCAAAACAAGGTGACAAAGGAATATGCTCCAAATGAAGGAACAAGAAAGAATTCTCAGAAGAAGAAGTAAGTGACAGGAGATAAGGAAGCTATCTGATGAGTTCAAGGTAGTGATCATTAAGATGCTCAACGAACTTGGAAGAAGAGTGGATGAATACAATGAGAAATTTAACAAAGAGCTAAAAAATATAAAGAAGAACCAGAGTTGAAATACAATAACTGAAATAAAAATACGCTAGAAGAAATCAACAGTAGATTAGAAGATACAGAGGAATGGGTCAGCAAACTGGAAGCCAGCGTAGTGGAAAACACAAAAACTGAACAGAAAAAGAAAGAAAATTTAAAAACAAAGACAGTTTAAGAGATCTCTGGGATAACATCAAGCACACTAACATTCACATTACAGGGATCCCAGAAGGCGAAGAAAGAGAGAAAAGAGCAGAGAACTTACTTGAAGCAACCATAACTGAAAATAACATCCCTACCATGAAAAGGAAACAGACATCCAGGTCCCGGAAGGACAGGTAATCCCAAAGAAAATCAACCCAAAGAGGTGCACACCAAGACACATTGTAATTAAAATGGCAAAAGTCAAATGAAGCAACAAGGGAAAAGCAACAAGTTACAAACACAGAAACTCCAATAAAACTGTCAGCTGACTCAGCAGAAATGTTGCAGGCCAGAGGGAGTGGCACAATATATTTAAAGTGATGAACGGAAAGAACCTACAACCAAGAACTCTACCCAGCAAGTCTATTACTCAGTTTTGTAGAATATATAGAGTTTTAAAGACAAGCAAAAGATAAAAGAATTCAGCACAACTAAACTAGCTTTACAAGAAATGTTAAAGTGTCTTCTCTAAGTGGAAAAGAAAAGACCACAACTAGATAGAAAAAAAAATTATGAAAGGAAAAATCTCATTGGTAAAGGTAATAGATCAACCCACCTACAAAGCTAAAGAAAGGGTAGGGCTTCCCTGGTGGTGCAGTGGTTCGGAATCTGCCTGCCAATGCAGGGGACACAGGTTCAAGCCCTGGTCTGGGAAGATCCCACATGCTGCAGAACAACTAAGCCCACGAGGCACAACTACTGAGCCTGCACCTCTAGAGCATGTATTCCACAACAAGAGAAGCCATGACAATGAGAAGCCCATGCACCACAATGAAGAGTAGCCCCCGCTCGCTGCAACTAGAGAAAGCCCGAGCACAGAAATGAAAACCCAACACAGCCATAAATAAATAGATAAATAAATAAATAAATTTATTTAAAAAAAAGAAAGGGTAGAAGACAAAAGTAGTAAAATCATCTACATTCTCAATAAAAGTTAAAGGATACACAAAACAAAGAGATATAAAATATGAGGTCAAAAATATTGAATATGGGGTGGAAGTAAAAATACAGGGTTGCTAGAATGTATTCAAACTTAAGAGATAATCAAGTTAAAATAATTATATATATATATATCTCATATGACTATTGTAATTATATATATATATATATATAGTTATATATACCTCATGGTAACTAAAAGCCAAAAAGCTGAAATAGATACACACAAAAAAGAGAAAGGAATTCAACCATAACACTAAAGATAGTCATCAAATCACTAGGGAAGAGAGTAAAAGAAAAAGAACTACAAAAATAAGCTGAGAAAAATTAACAAAATGAAAATAAATACATAGCAATCAATAGTTACTTTAAACATCAGTGGACTAAAGGCTTCCACCAAAAAAAAAAAACGGCTGAAGTGATTAAAAAGAAAACAAGAACCCTATATATGATGACTACAATAGATTCAGTTCAGATGTAAAGACACACAGATTCAAAGTGAGATGAAAAAAGGTACTTCATGACAATGAAAACAAAAAAAAAGCTAGAGTAACAATATGTGTATCAAACAGATTGTAAACAAAGACAGCTATAAGAAAAAAAGAGGGACATTACATAATAGTAAAAGAATTGGAGGGAGGAAAAGTTTCCACACACTAGGAAGCCCCTTCGCGGGCGGAGACTGCGGGAGGCGGAGGGGGGAGCTTCGAAGCCGCGGAGGAGTGCACAGCAACGGGTGCGGAGGGCAAAGCGGGGAGATTCCCGCACAGAGGATCGGTGCCGAGCGGCACTCACCAGCCTGAGAGGCTTGTCTGCTCACCCGCCAGGGCGGGCGGGGCTGCGAGCTGAGGCTCTGAGGCTCGGGTTTCGGTTTCGGACGGAGCGCAGGGAGAGGACTGGGGTTGGCGGCTTGAACATAGCCTGAAGGGGTTAGTGAACCACGGCTAGCCGGGAGGGAGTCCGGGGAAAAGACTGCACCTGCCGAAGAGGCAAGAGACTTTTTCTTCCCTCTTTGTTTCCTGGTGCTCGAGGAGAGGGGTTTAAGAACGCTGCTTAAAGGAACTCCAGAGACGGGCGCGAGCCGCGGCTAAAAGCGCAAACCCCAGAGATGGGCGCGAGCTGCGGCTAAAAGCGCGGACCCCAGAGACGGGCGCGAGCCGCGGCTGAAAGCGCGGACCCCAGAGACGGGCGCGAGCCACGGCTGAAAGCGCGGACCCCAGAGATGGGCGCGAGCCGCGGCTAAAAGCGCGGACCCCAGAGGCGGGTGGGAGACGTTAAGGCTGCTGCTGCCGCCACCAAGGGGCCTGTGTGCGAGCACAGGTCACTCTCCACACCCCTCTTCCGCGGAGCCTGTGCAGCCCGCCACCGCCAGGTTCCCGGGATCCAGGGACAACTTCCCCGGGAGAACGCACGGCGGGCCTCAGGCTGGTGCAAAGTCACGCCGGACTTTGCCGCCGCAGGCCCGCCCCGCACTCCGTGCCCCTCCCTCCCCGCCAGCCTGAGTGCGCCGGAGCCCCTGAATCAGCGGCTCCTTTAACCCCGTCCTGTCTGAGCAAAAAACAGACGCCCTCCAGCGACCTACACGCAGAGGCAGGGCCAAATCCAAAGCTGAGCCCCTGTGAGCTGTGAGAACAAAGAAGAGAAAGGGAAATCTCTCCCAGCAGCCTCAGAAGCAGCGGATTAAAGCTCCACAATCAACTTGATATACCCTGCATCTGTGGAATACCTGAATAGACAACCAATCATCCCAAATTAAGGAAGTGGACTTTAGGAGCAAGATCTATGATTTTTATCCCTATTCCTCTTTTTGTGAGTGTGTATGTGTATGCTTCTGTGTGAGATCTTGTCTGTATAGTCTTGCTTCCACCATTTGTCCTAGGATTCTAGCCGTCCATGGTTTTTTCTTAAAATTTTTTTCTTAATCAATTTTAGTTTTAATAACGTTATTATACTTTACCTTCTTTCTTTCTTTCTTTCTTTCCTTCCTTCCTTCCCTCCTTTAGACAATGAATCATCCCAAATTGAGGAGGTGGTCTCTGACAGCAAGATTTATGATTTATCCCCCTTTACCTCTTGTAGTGAGGGTGTATGTGTATGCTTCTGTGTAAGATTTTGTCTGTATAGCATTGCTTCCAACATTTGTCCTAAGGTTCTATCCGTCCCTTTTTTTTTTTTGTAAATAAGATTTTTTTAATTCAATAACTTTATTATACTTTATTTTATTTTTACTGTATCTTCTTTCTTTCTGTCTTTTTCCTTCTTTCCCTCCTTCCTGCCTTCCTCCCTCCCTCCCTCCTTTCTTTCCATCTTTCTTTCTTTGCTTCTTTCTTTCTTTCTTTCTTTCTTTCTTCTTTCCTTCCTTCCCTCCTTTCCTTCTTACTTTCCTCATACTTCTACTAATTCCCTCTACTTTTTCTCCCTTTTATTCTGAGCCATGTGGAAAAGGCTCTTGGTGATCCAGCCAGGAGTCAGGGCTCTGCCTCTGAGATAGGAGAGCCAACTTCAGGACACTGGTCCACAAGAGACCTCCCAGCTCCACATAATATCAAATGGCGAAAATCTCCCAGAGACCTCCATCTTAACACCAGCACCCAGGTTCACTCAACGACCAGCAAGCCACAGTGCTGGACAACCTATGCCAAACAACTAGCAAAACAGGAACACAACCCCACCCATTAGCAGAGAGGCTGCCTAAAATCATAATAAGGCCACAGACACCCCAAAACAAACCACCAGACGTGAACCTGCCCACTAGAGAGACAAGATCCAGCCTCAACCACCAGAACACAGGCACTAGTCCCCTCCACCAGGAAGCCTACACAACCCACTGAACCAACCTTAGCCACTGGAGACAGACATCAAAAACAGTGGGAACTACGAACCTGCAGTCTGCAAAAAGGAAACCCCAAACACAGTAAGATAAGCAAAATGAGAAGACAGAAAAACACACAGCAGATAAAGGAGCAAGATAAAAATGCACCAGACCTAACAAATGAAGAGGAAATAGCCAGTCTACCTGAAAAAGAATTCAGAATAACGATAGTAAGGATGATCCGAAATTTTGGAAATAGAATGGACAAAATGCAAGAAACAGTTAACAAGGACCTAGAAGAAATAAAGATGAAACAAGCAACGATGAACAACACAATAAATGAAATTAAAAGTACTCTAGATGGGATCAATCACAGAATAACTGAGGCAGAAGAACGGATAAGTGACCTGGAAGATAAAATAGTGGAAATAACTACTGCAGAGCAGAATAAAGAAAGAAGAATGAAAAGAACCGAGGACAGTCTCAGAGACCTCTGGGACAACAATAAACACACCAACATTTGAATTATAGGGGTTCCAGAAGAAGAAGAGAAAAAGAAAGGGACTGAGAAAATATTTGAAGAGATTATAGTTGAAAACTTCCCTAATATGGGAAAGGAAATAGTTAATCAAGTCCAGGAAGCACAGAGAGTCCCATACAGGATAAATCCAAGGAGAAATATGGCAAGACACATATTAATCAAACTGTCAAAAATTAAATGCAAAGAAAGCATATTAAAAGCAGCAAGGGAGAAACAACAAATAACACATAAGGGAATCCCCATAAGGTTAACAGCTGATCTCTCAGCAGAAACCCTACAAGCCAGAAGGGAGTGGCAGGACACAGTGAAAGTGATGAAGGAGAAAAACCTGCAGCCAAGACTACTCTAGCCAGCAAGGATCTCATTCAGATTTGATGGAGAAATTAAAACCTTTACAGACAAGCAAAAGCTGAGAGAGTTCAGCACCACCAAACCAGCTTTACAACAAATGCTAAAGGATCTTCTCTAGGCAAGAAACACAAGAGAAGGAAAAGACCTATAATGACGAACCCAAAACAATTTAGAAAATGGGAATAGGAACATACATATCGATAATTACCTTAAATGTAAATGGACTAAATGCTCCCACCAAAAGACACAGATTGGCTGAATGGATACAAAAACAAGACACATATATATGCTGTCTACAAGAGACCCACTTCAGACCTAGAGACACATACAGACTGAAAGTAAGGGGATGGAAAAAGATATTCCATGCAAATGGAAACCAAAAGAAAGCTGGAGTAGCAATTCTCATATCAGACAAAATAGACTTTAAAATAAGGACTGTTAAAAGAGACAAAGAAGGACACTACATAATGATCAAGGGATCGATCCAAGAAGAAGATATAACAATTGTAAATATTTATGCACCCAACATAGGAGCACCTCAATACATAAGGCAAATACTAACAGCCATAAAAGGGGAAATCGACAGCAACACATTCATAGTAGGGGACTTAAACACCCCACTTTCACCCATGGACAGATCATCCAAAATGAAAATAAATAAGGAAACACAAGCTTTAAATGATACATTAAACAAAATGGACTTAATTGATATTTATAGGACACTCCATCCAAAAACAACAGAATACACATTTTTCTCAAGTGCTCATGGAACATTCTCCAGGATAGATCATATCTTAGGTCACAAATCAAGCCTTGGTAAATTTAAGAAAATTGAAATTGTATCAAGTATCTTTTCTGACCACAATGCCATGAGACTAGATATCAATTACAGGAAAAGATCTGTAAAAAATACAAACACATGGAGGCTAAACAACACGCTAGTTAATAATGAAGTGATCACTGAAGAAATCAAAGAGGAAATCAAAAAATACCTAGAAACAAATGACAATGGAGACACAACGACCCAAAACCTGTGGAATGCGGCAAAAGCAGTTCTAAGGGGGAAGTTTATAGCAATACAAGCCCACCTTAAGAAGCAGGAAACATCTAGAATAAACAACCTAACCTTGCACCTCAAGCAATTAGAGAAAGAAGCACAAAAAAACCCCAAAGCTAGCAGAAGGAAAGAAATCATAAAAATCAGATCAGAAATAAATGAAAAAGAAATGAAGGAAACAATAGCAAAGATCAAGCAAACTAAAAGCTGGTTCTTTGAGAAGATAAACAAAATAGATAAACCACTAGCCAGACTCATCAAGAAAAAAAGGGAGAAGACTCAAATCAATAGAATTAGAAATGAAAAAGGAGAGGTAACAACTGACACTGCAGAAATAAAAGAGATCATGAGAGATTACTACAAGCAACACTATGCCAATAAAATGGACAATCTGGAAGAAATGGACAAATTCTTAGAAATGCATAACCTGCCAAGACTGAATCATGAAGAAATAGAAACTATGAACAGACCAATCACAAGCACTGAAATTGAAACTGTGATTAAAAATCTTCCAACAAACAAAAGCCCAGGAACAGATGGCTTCACAGGCGAATTCTATCAAACATTTAGAGAAGAGCTAACACCTATCCTTCTCAAACTCTTCCAAAATATAGCAGAGGGAGGAACACTCCCAAACTCCTTCTACGAGGCCACTATCACCTTGATACCAAAACCAGACAAGGATGTCACAAAGAAAGAAAACGACAGGCCAATATCACTGATGAACATAGATGCAAAAATCCTCAACAAAATACTAGCAAACAGAATCCAACAGCACATTAAAAGGATCATACACCATAATAAAGTGGGGTTTATTCCAGGAATGCAAGGATTCTTCAATATACGCAAATCTATCAATGTGATAAACCATATTAACAAATTGAAGGAGAAAAACCATATGATCATCTCAATAGATGCGGAGAAAGCTTTTGATAAAATTCAACACCCATTTATGATAAAAACCCTGCAGAAAGTAGGCATAGAGGGAACTTTCCTCAACATAATAAAGGCCATATATGACAAGCCCACAGCAAACATCATCCTCAATGGTGAAAAACTGAAAGCATTTCCACTAAGATCAGGAACAAGACAAGGTTGCCCACGCTCACCACTATTATTCAACATAGTTTTGGAAGTTTTAGCCACAGCACTCAGAGAAGAAAAGGAAATAAAAGGAATCCAAATCGGAAAAGAAGAAGTAAAGCTGTCACTGTTTGCAGATGACATGATCCTATACATAGAGAATCCTAAGGATGCTACCAGAAAACTACTAGATCTAATCAATGAATTTGGTAAAGTGGCAGGATACAAAATTAATGCACAGAAATCTCTGGCATTCCTATATACTAATGATGAAAGATCTGAAAGTGAAATCAAGAAAACACTCCCATTTACCATTGCAACAAAAAGAATAAAATATCTAGGAATAAACCTACCTAAGGAGACAAAAGACCTGTATGCAGAAAATTATAGAACACTGATGAAAGAAATTAAATATGATACAAATAGATGGAGAGATATACCATGTTGTTGGATTGGAAGAATCAACATTGTGAAAATGACTACTACCCAAAGCAATCTATAGATTCAATGCAATCCCTATCAAACTACCACTGCCATTTTTCACAGAACTAGAACAAAAAATTTCACAATTTGTATGGAAACACAAAAGACCCCGAATAGCCAAAGCAATCTTGAGAACGAAAGAAGGAACTGGAGGAATCAGGCTCCCTGACTTCAGACTATACTACAAAGCTACAGTTATCAAGATGGTATGGTACTGGCACAAAAACAGAAAGATAGATCAATGGAACAGGATAGAAAGCCCAGAGATAAACCCATGCACATATGGACACCTTACCTTTGATAAAGGTGGCAGTAATGTACAGTGGAGAAAGGACAGCCTCTTCAATAAGTGGTGCTGGGAAAACTGGACAGGTACATGTAAAAGTATGAGATTAGATCACTCCCTAACACCATACACAAAAATAAGCTCAAAATGGATTAAAGACCTAAATGTAAGGCCAGAAACTATCAAACTCTTAGAGGAAAACATAGGCAGAACACTCTATGACATAAATCACAGCAAGATCCTTTCTGACCCACCTCCTAGAGTAACGGAAATAAAAACAAAAATAAACAAATGGGACCTAATGAAACTTCAATGCTTTTGCACAGCAAAGGAAACCATAAACAAGATGAAAAGACAACCCTCAGAATGGGAGAAAATATTTGCAATTGAAGCAACGGACAAAGGATTAATCTCCAAAATTTACAAGCAGCTCATGCAGCTCAATAACAAGAAAACAAACAACCCAATCCAAAAATGGGCATAAGACCTAAATAGACATTTCTCCAAAGAAGATATACAGACTTCCAACAAACACATGAAAGAATGCTCAACATCATTAATCATTAGAGAAATGCAAATCAAAACTACAATGAGATATCATCTCACACCAGTCAGAATGGCCATCATCAAAAAATCTAGAAACAATAAATGCTGGAGAGGGTGTGGAGAAAAGGGAACACTCTTGCACTGCTGGTGGGAATGTGAATTGGTTCAGCCACTATGGAGAACAGTATGGAGGTTCCTTAAAAAACTACAAATAGAACTACCATATGACCCAGCAATCCCACTACTGGGCGTATACCCTGAGAAAACCATAATTCAAGAAGAATTATGTACCAAAATGTTCACTGCAGCTCTATTTACAATAGCCTGGAGATGGAAACAACCTAAGTGCCCATCATTGGATGAATGGATAAAGAAGATGTGGCACATATATACAATGGAATATTACTCAGCCATAAAAAGAAACGAAATGGAGCTATTTGTAATGAGGTGGATAGACCTAGAGTCTGTCATACAGAGTGAAGTAAGTCAGAAAGAGAAAGACAAATACCGTATGCTAACACATATATATGGAATTTAAGAAAAAAAAATGTCGTGAAGAACCTAGGGGTAAGGCAGGAATAGAGATGCAGTCCTCCTGGAGAACGGACTTGAGGTTATGGGGATGGGGAAGGGTGAGCTGTGACAGGGCGAGAGAGAGTCATGGGCATATACACACTAACAAATGTAGTAAGGTAGATAGCTAGTGGGAAGCAGCCGCATGGCACAGGGATATTGGCTCGGGGCTTTGTGACAGCCTGGAGGGGTGGGATAGGGAGGGTGGGAGGGAGGGAGACGCAAGAGGGAAGACATATGGGAACATATGTTTATGTATGACTGATTCACTTTGTTATAAAGCAGAAACTAATACACCATTGTAAAGCAATTATACCCCAATAAAGATGTTAAAAAAAGTAGTAAAAGAATTGATCTAAGAAAAGGACTAGCAATTGTTAATATACATGCACCCAACAAAGGAATACCTAAATATATAAAGTAAATATTAACAAACATAAATAAAGAAACTGACAGTAACACAATAATAGTAGAGCATTTTAACACCTAACTTACATCAGTGGACAGATCTTTCAGAGAGAAAAACAATAAGGAAATACCAGCCTGAAATGACACATTAGACTATATATATATATATAAAACATTCCATCCAAAAGCAGCAGGGTACACATTCTTTTCAAGTGCACATGAAAACATTCTTCAGGATACATCACATTCTAGGCCAAGAAACAAGCTTCAAACGTAAGATTAAAATTATGTCAAGCATCTCTTCCAATGACAACACTACGAAATTAGAAATCAAATACAAGAAAAAAGACTGCAAAAAACACAAACATGTGAGGGCTAAACAATATGCTACTAAACAACCAATGGATCACTGAAGAAAACAATGGAGAAATAAAAATATATATGGAGAAAAATGTAAATCAAAACACAATTATACAAATCTATGGGACACAGCAAAAGCAGTTACAAGAGAGATATTTATAGTGAAACAAGTCTACCTCAGGAAACAAACAAAAATCTCAACTAAACATGCTGACCTTACACTGAAAAGAACCAGAAAATGTAGAACAAATAAAGCCCACAGCTAGAAATCATAAATATCAGAGAAGAAATAAATGAAACAAAAATAATAATTTAAATAATATAAACGAAAAAATAATTTTAAAAAACAATAGAAAGATAAATGAAACTAAGAACTGGTTCCTTGAAAAAATAAACAAAATTGATAAACCTTAAACCAAACACATCAAGAAAAAAGAGAGGATGTGAATCAATAAAAGGAAAAAGGGAAAGTTACAACTGACATCACAGAAATACAAAGGATCAGAAGAGATTACTATGAACAGTTATACACCAATAAAATGAACAACCAAGAAAAAATGGATAAATTGCTAGAAATATACAATGTCCCAAGCCTGAATCAGGAAGAAATACAAAATATAAGCAAACCAAGTACTGGTTATAAAATTGAATCAGTAATTCAAAAAAAAACACAATAAAACAAAAAAACCTCCAAACAAGCAAAAGACTGGATTAGACAGCTTCACAACTGAAATCTACCAGATGCTTAAAGAGGACTTAACGCTTATCCTTTTCAAACATTTCCAAAAATTTGAAGAGTAAGGAATACTTTCAAATTAATTTCACAAGGCCAGCGTCAACCTCATACCAACACCAGACAACATAGACATCACACAAAAAAAGAAAATTATAGGCCAATATCATTGATGAACATAGATGCAAAAATCCTCAGCAACATATTAGCAAACTAAATTCAAAAATGCATTAAAGGATCATACACAATGATCAAGTGGGATTTATTCCAGGGATAGAAGAATGGTTCAAAATCCACAAATCAGCCAATGTGACACACCACTCACATTTTTAAAAAGTTAAAAATAAAAATTATATGATCAGCTTAACAGATACAGAGAGGCATTTGACAAAATTCAGCATCATTTATAAAAATCTCAATAAAGTGGATATAGAAGGAATGAATCTTAATATAACAAAGGCTGTATATGACAAACCTACATCTAAAATCATACTCAATGGTGAAAAGCTGAAAGCATTTTCTCTAGATCAACAAGAAGACAAAGATATCCACTCTGCTCAATTTTATTCAACATAGTATTGGAAGTCATAGCCACAGCAATCAGACAAGAAAAAAAATGACATCCAAATTGGAAAGGAAAAATGAAAATTGTCACTGTGTGCAAATGGCATAATACTACATATAGAAAATCCTAAAGACACCAGCAAAAAAATTATTAAAATTAATAAATTAAATAATTAAAGTTGTATAAAAATTAATATACATCAATCTATTGCTTTTCTATAAACTAATTATGACCTATCAGAAAGAGAATGCAAAAAATCCCATTTGCAATCACATAAAAAGAGTAACATATCTAGGAATAAAGTTAATCAAGCAGGTAAAAGAACTATACTCTGAAAACTGTTAGACAGTGATGAAGGAAACTGAAGATGATACAAATAAATGCAAAGATATCTTGTGTTCTTGGATTGGAAAAACTAATATTGTTTAAATAGCCATACTACCCAAAGAAATCTACAGATTTAATGTAATTCCTATCAAAATACCCATCTAATTATCATAGAATTAGAACAAACAATCCTAAAATTTGTATGGAATCAAAAAAGACTCAAAATAGCTAAAGCAATCTTGAAAAAAAGAACCAAGCCAGAGGCACCACTTTCTGACTTCAGACTATAACGCAAAGCTACAGTGATCAAAACAGCATGGTACTGGCAGAAAAACAGACTCAGAGATCAATGGAACAGAATACAGAGTCAAGAAATATGGTCAATCAATCTTTGACAAATGAAGCAAGAATATACAAAGGGGAAAGGACAGTCTCTGCAATAAGTGGTGTTGGGAAATCTGGACAGCTACATGTAAAAGAATAAAATTAGAACATTTTCTCAAACCATTAAAAAATATACTCAAAATGAATTAAAGACCTAAATGTAAAACCTGGGGACTTCCCCGGTGGTCCAGTGGTTAAGACTCCATGCTTCAACTGCAGGGGGTGCAAGTTCAATCCCTGGTTAGGGAAGATCCCTCATGCCACCAAAAAAAAAAGTACATCTTAGATTTTAAAACATGTAAAATCTGAAATCATGTAACTCCTACAGAATACATAGGAAATAGATGTTCAATAGACACATGAAAAGATGCTCAATATCACTAATCATCAAGGAAATGCAAATAATAACAACAGTGAGATATAACCTCACACTTGTCAGAATGGCTATCATCAAAAGGACAAGAAATAACAAGTATTGGTGAGGATGTGGAGAAAAGGGAAACAGTATGGTGTTGGTGGAAATGTCAACTTCTACTGCCATTATGGAAAACAATATGGAGTTTCCTCAAAATATTTTTAAAAAATAGAACTACTCTATGATCCAGCATTTCTACTGCTGAGTAAATATCCAAAGAAAACAAAAATGCTAATTCAAAAAGATATGTACTCCTCAATGTTTATAGCAGCATTATTTATAATAGATAAAATATGGAAGCAACCTAAGTGTTCATCAACAGATGAATGGATAGAGAAGATGTAGCATATATCTATAAATGTCTATATTATCTATATATTTTATGTAGATATATATAGACATATAGATTTACTTATTTATTTATCAGTCAGAAAAAAGGAATCACAACTTTACATTTGCTACAACATAGATGTACCTGGAGGATATTATGCTTAGTGAAATAAGTCAGAGAAAAATTTTCTATATTTTCCCTTATATGTGGAATCTAAAAAATAAAACAAATGAACAAATATAACCAAACAGAAGCAGACTCACTGATACAGAGGACAAAGTAGTGGTTATCAGTGGGAGGAGAGGTAGGAGGCTGGACAAGACAGGGGAAGAGGTTTAAGAGGTAATATTAACATAAAATAAGATACATGGATATAATGTACAGTATAGGAAATGTTTTATAATAGCTTCACATGGAGTATACTCTATAAAAATAGTCACTATGTTGTATACCTGAAACTAATATAATATTGTAAGTCAAAATTAGAAAAAGAATAAAAGCATCTGCTGGAGGGGCATGGCAGTTTGTATTCTGCAAAGAAGGAGGCACTGGTGGACACCATTTTGCACTCTACCTCTTCCCATTAGTTCAGGCAAAAACAGACAAATGTGGCACCATCTTGCTGCCTTGCTAAGGTCTGCCAGGGCAAGAGATCACAACACTATCCAGCTGCCTTGCTGAAGCTGTTGAGTGCAGGCAGTTGCAATATTCTCATGCCTACTGACTGGGGCTCAGTAGCACTTGTGTTCATGACATTCTACTGCTCCCTTGCTAAACCTGATAGGCACGTTTAGACAAAGCACTCTCCCACTGCATCATTGAAGCTGGTGGGTGTTTGAAATCAAGGCATTTTTCCCAATGTCATGATGAAGCAGGTGAGTGTGTCCTGGACATGTTCCAAATAAAAATATACGATAATACTATAAGAAAAAATCCTTAATGCAACAAAGATAAATAACCTACCTGATAAAGAATTCAAATTAATGGTCATGAAAATGCTTACCAAACTTGGGAGAACAATGGATGAAAACAATGATAACTTCAACAAAGAGATAGAAAATATAAGAAAGTATGAAATGGACTTCACAGAGCCAAAGAATATGTTAACTGAACTGAAAAGTACACTAGAGGTTTCAACAGCAGCATAGATGAAGCAGAAGAAAGGATCAGCACTCTGGAAGACAGGGCAAGGTAATTTACCTAAACAGAGCAGTGAAAAGAAAAAGGAAGTAAGAATGAAGATAGCTTATGGGACCTGTGGAGCAACATCAAGCAGAATAACATTCACGTTATAGGGGTCTCAGAAGGAAAAGAGAGAGAGAGAAAGGGGAAGAAAACTAATTTGAAGAAATCATGGATGAAAACGTCCTTAACCTGTGGGAGGAAATAAATACCCAGGTCAAGGAAGCCCAGAAAGTTCTAAATAAGATAAATCCAAAGAGATCCACACCAAGACACATTATAATTATACTGTCAACAGCTAGAGAATCTTTTTTTTTTTTTCATTTGAGAGTTATGTTTTATTCAGCAGACATACTTAGGACTTCAAGCCCGGGAGGCAGCATCTCAAGTAACTCTGAGAAAACTGCTCTGAGGAGGCAAGGGGGGAGCTGGGATATATAGGAATTTTGCAACAAAGGGCAGGTAGTAGGAGCAAAAGATTTCTGTTAATAAAAGAAAACTAGATATCTCAAGTTAAGGAATTTAGCGATTCTATATGTATGGGAAAATGCAAGAGTCTGGGCTCACTGAAATCACTCTTTTGATATGCACCTAAGCTATCTGGGGCCAGTATCCTGTTTTTTCACATCCTGAGTTTCCTCAGGGCTCACTGTCAGGAGTGGTTGCAGTCTGATGGCTGCTAGATGGTGGGTATTTTTTGTTTCCTTCCTGAGTTCCCTCAGGGCTCACCAGCTCAACATTGTCAGTGGTAGCTGCAATTTTGCTGGTGATTGTGACATCCTTTGTTTACTGATATGGTAGGCAATACTTTATTTCTCGGTTCCTTCTCTTGGTTTGAAATTCGACCAATATTTGGGAGAAATTTCATGACGAATTTTTGTCCCATGGTGATGGGAGGCTCATCTCAGATCAGACAAAAATTCTTGTTTATATTCTACTTCAGGTGCTAATTTCTGGATTAGGCCTCTTGATAATTAAATATTCTCTGGATCCTCTATCTTACTAGTCTATAATGACCCAGGAAATTTTTTCCCTTGTTGCTTCTTCCCATACCTAGAATCACACTACTATAATTACATTATTAGAGTGATAAATGTGATTTATTTCCTCAAGATGTTTAGCCATCACCAATTTTGTTGGAGGCCTGATTGCACACTGGGTACTGTAAGAGACGACAATCTTATAAAATAGACAGGTTGTAAGTAACGCATCCACTAACATTGACAAAGTCATAGTGTAGTAGGGAGACAAAAATCATAAACAATTTGGAAACAAAGAACAAATTAAAATAATGATTAGTATAACTAGTTGTAATCCAGTTGCAATAAACCATCAAGTCCACAGGAGAGCCAGCTGGAGAAGCCAAACTCTAACAGGATCAGGTAGAGAGAAAAAGATAAGTGTTTCATCCTTGTTTAAAAGGTATACTTTATCAACTTGTAGGTCATAGCATAAGAGCCAAGGTTTTTCTGGAAAACAAAGATTAAAGCTAGTATGTTTCCCAAAATGTCATAAAGTTATAAATTATATTCATCAGTTCATTCAGTCCCATGTAATTAATTCCTGTTAATCTGGATGAAGTCATAGGGTTTTCCATTAGAATTTTGTCATTTGTTACCCAATTCAGTGGTATTCTTTAAAGGCTATCAAAAACTTATATTTGTTAAAAAAAAGTCTTTTTTATGAATCTTCTTGAACATCTTAATTTTGTAAAAGCATCATTGTAAAATAATTATTGTCTATAAAGGTCAAAACTTAAAATAGCAAGGTTAAAGATTTCAGTACAAAGCAATTAGCAAGAAATGTGGATATTTCTGTGACATATAACATTTTAGGATAAAAACTAGAATTATGACTGATAACATTATATCAGGGCATATCAGACGTTAGAAATTCCATATAATTTTTGGGATATCTCTATTAATGACATTTATCCATACACTATAACCTAAGGCTCATCTCCAATCACTTGACAATGTTTTTCAACTAATTTCACATACCAAATAAACTTAATTAGTTTAACATTCCCCTCTGATATATCTCAGGGCTCCTTCAAAGCATCTAAGTTAGTTGTAGGCTAAAAGAGCTTTAGTTAGATTTTGATATTTGGGAAGTTTATTAAAAATATCAAAAATGTTTTAAAACACAACAGGATCATAAGTCTCTTTGAAACAATACTTATTCATTTAACCAAAGTCACAAAAAGATGGAAGAAAAAACTGAATACAGATGACTTAAGGGCACAGAACTCACACAATCTCTTATCAAAAAGGAGCATTCTAAGAAATTTCCAGTCTTGTACTCACTTAACAACAAAATCCATTTACTTATTTAACTTCAATCTAAAATTAGTTAATCCTGACCATGCATAAAACTCCCCCACAGCCCCCACAATGTTCCTTTCAACAAACTTCATCACTTTCTGTATCCATATTAGTTAGTCCTTTATTTTTCCATCCAAAAACAACCAGCTCTAAGACATACTTTCTTTCTTTTCCCTCAAGAAAATGTAATTCCATTCCTCATACCTTCTTTTTTTTAATGAATTTCATTTTATTTATGTTTTATACAACAGATTCTTATCACTCATCAATTTAATACACATCAGTGTATACATGTCAATCCCAATCGCCCAATTCATCACACCACCACCACCACCACCCCTGCCACTTTCCTTGCTTGGTGTCAATATGTTTTTCTCTACATCTGTGTCTCAATTTCTGGCCTGCAAACCAGTTCATCTGTATCACTTTTCTAGGTTCCAGATATATGCGTTTACATACGATATTTGTTTTTCTCTTTCTGACTTACTTCACTCTGTATGAAAGTCTCTAGATCCATCGACGTATCAACAAATGACCCAATTTCGTTCCTTTTTATAGCTGAGTAATATTCCATTGTATATATGTACCACATCTTCTTTATCCATTCATCTGTCGATGGGCATTTAGGATGCTTCCATGACCAGGCTATTGTAAACAGTGCTGCAATGAACATTGGGGTGCATGTGACTTTTTGAATTATGGTTTTCTCTGGGTATATGCCCAGAAGTGGGATTGCTGGGTTATACGATAATTCAATTTTTAGTTCTTTAAGGAACCTTCATACAGTTCTCCATAGTGGCTGTATCAATTTACATTCCCACCAACAGTAAGTAAGAGGGTTCACTTTTCTCCACACCCTTTCCAGCATTTGTTGTTTGCAGATTTTCTCATGATGCCCATTCTAACTGGTGTGAGGTGCTACCTCATTGTAGTTCTGATGTGCATTTCACTAAGAATTAGGATGTTGAGCAGCTTTTCATGTGCTTCTTGGCCATCTGTATGTCTTCTTTAGAGAAATGTCTATTTAGGTCTTCTGCCCATTTTTGGATTGGGTTGTTTGTTTTTTTAATATTGAGCTGCATGAGCTGTTTATGTATTTTGGAAATTAATTCATTATCCATTGATTCATTCGCAAATATTTTCTCCCATTCTGAGGCCTGTCTTTTTGTCTTGTTTATTGCTTCCTTTGCTGTGCAAAAGCTATGAAGTTTCATTAGGTTGCATTTGTTTATTTTTGTTTTTAATTCCATTACTCTAGGAGGTGGATCAAAAAAGATCTTGCTGTGATTTATGTCAAAGAGTGTGCTTCCTATGTTTTCCTCTGAGAGTTTTATAGTGTCCGGTATAACATTTAGGTCTCTAATCACTTTGAGTTTATTTTTGTGTATGGTGTTAGGGAGTGATCTAATTTCATTATTTTACATGTAGCTGTCCAGTTTTCCCAGCACCACTTATTGAAGAGACTGTCTTTTCTACATTGTATATGCCTGCTTCCTTTGTCATAGATTACTTGACCATAGGTATGTGGGTTTATCTCTGGACTTTCTATCTTGTTCCATTGATCTATGCTTCTGTTTTTGTGCCAGTACCATATTGTCTTGATTACTGTGGCTTTGTAGTATAGTCTGAAGTCAGGGAGTCTGATTTCTCCAGCTCTGTTTTTTTCCCTCAAGACTGCTTTAGCTATTCAGGGTCTTTCGTGTCTCCATACAAATTTTTAGATCTTTTGTTCTAGTTCTGTAAAAAATGCCATTGGTAATTTTATAGGGATTGCCTTGAATCTGTAGATTGCTTTGGGTTGTATAGTCATTTTCACAATATTGATTCTTCCAATCCAAGAACATGGTATATCCTTCCATCTGTTGGTATCATCTTTAATTACTTTCAACAGTGTCTTATAGTTTTCTGCATACAGGTCTTTTGTCTCCCTAAGTAGGTTTATTCCTAGATATTTTATTCTTTTTGTTGCAATGGTAAATGGGAGTGTTTCCTTAATTTCTCTTTCATATTTTTCATCATTAGTGTACAGGAGTGCAAGAGATTTGTGTGCATTAATTTTGTATCCTGCTACTTTACCAAATTCATTGATTAGCTCTAGTAGTTTTTTGGTGGCACCATTAGCATTCTCTACGTATAGTATGTCACCTGCAAAGAGTGACAGTTTTACTTCTTCTTTTCCAATTTGTATTCCTTTTATTTCTGTTTTTTGTCTGATTGCCATGGCTAGGACTTCCAAAACTATGTTGAATAATAGTGGTTAGAGTGGATATGCTTGTCTTATTCCTGAACTTAGAGGAAGTGCTTTCAGTTTTTCACCATTGAGAATGATGTTTGCTGTGGGTTTGTCATGTATGGCCTTTATTATGGTGAGGTAGATTCCCTCTATGCCCACTTTCTGGAGAGTTTTTATCATAAACCAGTGTTGAATTTTGTCAAAAGCTTTTTCTGCATCTATTGAGATGATCATATGTTTTTTATTCTTCAAATTGTTAATATGGTGTATCACATTGATTGATCTGCGTATATTGAAGAATTCTTGCATCCCTGGAATGAATCCCACTTGATCATTGTGTAGGATCCTTTTAATGTGTTGTTGAATTCTGTTTGCTAGTATTTTGTTGAGGATATTTGCATCTATATTCATCAGTAATATTGGTCTGTAATTTTCTTTTTTTGTAGTATATTTGTCTGGTTTTGATATCAGGGTGATGGTGGCCTCATAGAATGAGTTTGGGAGTGTTCCTTCCTCTACAAGTTTTGGGCAGTCTTTGAGAAGGATGGGTGTTTGCTCTTCTCTAAATGTTTATAGAATTCACCTGTGAAGTCTTCTGGTCCTGGAATTTTGCTTGTTGGAAGATTTTTAATCACAGTTTCAATTTCATTACTTGTGATTGGTCTGTTCATATATTCTATTTCTTCCTGGTTCATTCTTGGAAGGTTATACCTTTCTAAGAATTTGTCCATTTCTTCCAGGTTGTCCAATTTATTGGTATACATTGCTTGTAGTAGTCTCTTAGGATGCTTTGTATTTCTACAGTGTCTGTTGTAAAGTCTCTTTTTTCATTTCTAATTTTATTCATTTGAATCCTCTCCCTCTTTTTCTTGGTGAGTATGGCTAATGTTTTATCAGTTTTGTTTATCTTATCAAAGAACCAGCTTTTAGTTTTATTGATCTTTGTTATTATTCTCTTTGTTTCTATTTCATTTATTTCTGCTCTGATCTTTATGATTTCTTTCCTTCTGCTAACCTTGGGTTTTGTTTGTTCTTCTTTCTCTAGTTCTGTTAGGTGTAAGGTTAGATTGTTTATTTGAGATTTTTCTTGTTTCTTGAGGTAGGCTTGTATAGCTATAAACTTCCCTCTTAGAACAGCTTTTGCTGCATCCCATAGATTTTGGATTGTCGTGTATTCATTGTCATTTGTCTCTAAGTATTTTTTGATTTCCTCTTTGATTTCTTCAGTGATCTCTTTGTTATTTAGTAATGTATTGTTTAGTCGCCATGTGTTTGTGTTTTTTTACAATTTTTTTCCCTGTAATTCATTTCTAATCTCATAGTGTTGTGGTCAGAAAAGATGCTTGATATGATTTCAATTTTCTTAAATTTACTGATGCTTGATTTGTGACTCAAGATGTGATCTCTCCTGGAGAATGTTCCATACGCACTTGAGAAGAAAGTGTAATCTGCTGTTTTTGTATGGAATGTCCTATAAATATCAATTAAATCTATCAGGTCTATGTTTCATTTAAAGCTTCTGTTTCCTTATTTATTTTCATTTTGGATGATCTGTCCATTGGTGTAACTGAGGTGTTAAAGTCCTCCACTATTATTGTGTTACTGTTGATTTCCTGTTTTAAGGCTTTTAGCAGTTGCCTTATGTACTGTGGTGCTCCGATGTTGGGTGCAGATATATTTATAATTGTAATATCTTCTTGTTGGATTGATCCTTTGATCATTATGTAGTGTCCTTCCTTGTCTGTTGTAACATTCTTTATTTTAAAGTCTATTTTATCTGATATGAATATTGCTACTCCAGCTTTCTTTTGATTTCCATTTGCATGGAATATCTTTTTCCATCCCCTCACTTTCAGTCTGAATGTGTACCTAAGTCTGAAGTGGGTCTCTTGTTGACAGCATATAGATGGGTCTTGTTTTTGTATCCTTCAACAAGCCTGTGACTTTTGGTTGGAGCATTTAATCCATTCACATTTAAGGTAATTATTGATATGAATGTTCCTATGACCATTTTCTTAATTGTTTTGGGTTTGTTTTTGTAGGTCCTTTTCTTCTGTTTTATTTCCCACTTAGAGAAGTTCCTTTAGAATTTGTTGTGGAGCTGGTTTTGTGGTGCTGATTGCTCTTAGCTTTTACTTGTCTGTAAAGCTTTTGATTTCTCCATTGAAACTGAATGAGATCCTTGCTGGGTAGAGTAATCTTGGTTGTAGTTTCTTCCCTTTCATCACTTTCAGTATATCATGCCACTCCCTTCTGGCTTGTAGAGTTTCTGCTGAGAAATCAGCTGTTAACCTTGTGTGAGTTCCGTTGTATTTTATTTGTCATTTTCCCTTGCTGCTTTCAATAATTTTTCTTTGTCTTTAATTTTTGCTGTTAATTACTATGTGTCTCAACATGTTTCTCCTTGGGTTTATCCTGTATGAGACTCGCTGCACTTCCTGGACTTCAGTGGCTATTTCTTTTCCCATGTTAGGGAACTTTTCACCTATAATCTCTTCAAATATTTTCTCTGGTCTTTTCTCTCTCTCTTCTCCTTCTGAATCCCCTATAATGTGAATGTTGTTGCATTTAATGTTGTCCCAGAAGTCTCTTATGCTGTCTTCATTTCTTTTCTTTCTTTTTTCTTTTTTCTGTTCTGCAGCAGTGAATTCCACCGTTGTGTCTTCCAGGTCACTTATCCCTTCTTCTGCCTCAGTTATTCTGTTATTGATTCCTTCTAGTGCAGTATTCATTTCAGTTATTGTATTATTCATCTCTGTTTGTTTGTTCTTTAATTCTTCTAAGTCTTTCTTAAACATTTCTTGCATCTTCTTGATCTTTACCTCGATTCTTTTTCTGAGGTCCTGGATTATTTTCACTATCATTATTCTGAATTCTTTTTCTGGAAGTTTTCCTATCTCCTCTTAATTTAGTTGTTTTTCTAGGGTTTTATCTTGTTCCTTCATCTGGTACATAGCCTTCAGCCTTTTCATCTTGTCTCTCTTTCTGTGAATGTGGTTTTGTTCCACAGGCTGCAGGATTGTAGTTCTTCTTGCTTCTGCTGTGTGCCCTGTGGTGGATGAGGCTATAACTCATACCTTATTTACTGAAAACACACATTCTACTTTCTTATTCTGTACTGAAATGTTTCCTTATTATTCCTATTAGTTTTGATTACATGTTTAAATTAGAATCTTCAACTCTTAGAAACCTTAATTTCCAGTGAAAACTAAGAAGCAATTATGAACTGTCTTTTACATTAGCATTCTATAGATTGGTGAGCATAAATATCAATGATAATTTCTAAAAAAAAACACATTTTTTTTCTTATAGAGAACATCTCAGGGTGGTACCAAACATATTCATTAATATCCTAAATACCTTTAGTTTCTCTGTTTAGTAATTGATGTCTCAGTATTTTATGTCAATAAACTTCCATCACTTCACTTAAATTAGCACAACTCTAGAACTTTATGTTACCAAATGTCAGGAGAGGTCATTTTAAGTAGACATTTCTAAAATATAATTATTTTTAAAGAGTTGACCCAAAAGTATTATATTTAATGTTTATGACTCTATAGACATGTCTATATTAATCAGATCAACAAACTTAATCTAACTTTAATATCAGGTATCAACTTATTATTACATACTTCCCAGTTTATGTGAGCCTGAAAGTCATTTTGGCCAGGTTTTTTAATATTTAACTTGTAAGAGCTTACTTTTAAATTGATCTCTTTTTAAATTGAATTTTGAAAATATTTTCCAGAGGTAGAGATATCTCCTGTGTATAATGTGTACACAGACATATAAACAGGCAAAAATAGAGATCTCATGGCCTCACTTAAAAAAAAAAACTTACTTATGAATCAGGTATTACAATATAAACTTACTAGTTTACAAAAACAGTTGGAATACATCAAAGTTTCTTGCTCAGATGACTAAGGCCTTACTATTTGTAAAGTTTGGCTGAGGGAGCATTCCCAGTGGTTTGAATTTTAAAACTGCCACTTTGTCACTGCTTTTCTTTGGTTTCTAGTTTTGCCTGATTGAGCTAATTAGGCTCAGTCTCAGGTCCTTGTGACATGTATTTACATTTCTGGTTTGTAGAGATTTGCAAGAGAAAGACAGTTGCTTTTATTTCAGCAGAGAATCGGCCTGTTGCCTAAATGATACTAAAAGTACAATTTGTCCAACTATATATTATATCAGTGAGAAGATTTCTAACTAAACTGAAATTTATGAGCTCTAAGTTCTAGAACATTAGAGTTTAGTTTATCATGCCTTCAAACCCTTGTAGAAGGCATTGAGCAAGACCTTGTTTTTGAGTTTACAAGTTAAACCCAGAGCAAAATCACTATTCTTATTTTTATTAGCCTTTGAATTTTAGTTCCCAGTTTTAATTTTTTGAATGTCTCAGGTACCCCTATTGGTTTCCTTTAGTATGTTTAATATTTCCTAAGGTGCAGATCTATATGTCCTGTATTATTATACCACATAGGGGAAGCATTCCCCAGTGAAACATGCCTATCTCACAATATAATAAAACAAAAGAGATGTAACCATCTTATATAAAGCCCATTTAAATATACTAATTTTATACACTTTCATCTCAGTTCCATCAACTTTTATACCTTTAGCTTTCATTAGGCTCCAATCAACAAGTTTTGATCTTACAGGAGGAGCTCTAGAAGTTTTTCTTTCTTTTTATTCCATGCCCATTTTGTCTATTTTTATATAAAAGTTTCTGGGATCCCCGGAGGGGGGTTGAGCCAAAGAACTCAGGCTCTTTTGCCTAATTGTTGCCCCCAAGAAATTGCTGCTCAGGTATCTCAGTGTATTTTTTTTCAGTATATATATATATACTGGGGTAAATAGAGCCGACCTGTATGGCTTTTAATGTTGAGGACCAGTAGGGGGCCTCTTTTGGCCCATTTAAACTTTGGTAGTGTAATATGAAAACCTTGTGTTCTAATCACGTTTCTGTTTTATTTAGCCTATTTAAAATAACAATCTAAAGATTTCTTTATTCATTTAAGATAAGTCCTTTTTAAAATTTCTACCTTGTTAGAAAAAGTATCTAGACTCTTCCTTACAAGTTTTTTTTCCTGTTAACATTAATTATTTAAATGTTTTTATTAGCATCTGTAAGACGCATTGAGGGGAAGCAAATAAATCTTCCCAAACCGATTTTTATTTATTTGATTTAAACTAAAGTAGTTCTTAGTTTGACCATTGGATATATTTCTTTTTTCTACTTTTAATTTGATTTTTGTTTTTATAGGTATCAATAAAACAGCTGTTTATAATGACAGTGCTCCAGAAATCCACCAATTTAGAAGATTTTCCAATTTAAAGGATCCATCATTTGACCATTAATGAAATATTTTAATAGTGATTCAAACCAATAAGACTTAAGAGGCTTCTCCATAAGAGAGTGGAAGAGGATGTCACCTAAGTGAGATCTAGAGAATTTACTCTCAAAAATAGTATGGCAGAGGTCAAGTTGTGAAAACACATACACACACAACCCCTTAGGAAGATCAGGTAGAAATTTTACATATCAAAGACACAAGAGAAATGCAAGTCTCACTAGAAGGCCTTTGTTTAAAGTCAGAATTTTGAAAATATATTTTTATCAAGCTGGCTTTTTAAACTTAAATTAGCTTCATACACAATAAAAGAGCAAGATTTCCTTTAATTCCCAATTAAGTAAATACTTGTAAGTGTAAGTTTTGTACATAAATCTGGCTGGAGTATTAGTTGGAGGCTGGCAATCTGTCATTCCTTTATCTTTTGTTCTGAAAGCTTTATTTCCCATTCTGAGGATGGTTTGTCAAAATAAAAATTGCTGGTGACAATTGTGTAGTGGGCCAATGTGCTGCTTAAGAGCTTAACTCCTCTAAGTTTTAGACCCAGAGTTGTTTCAGCCCCCTCTTATGTGTCTTAGGTCCTCCCAGTGGTGTAAAAGACTACCAGAGGTGCTCAGATTATGGAATGGCCAGTTATTTGTGTCCCCAGTTGAGAAGATTGTTCATTAAAATGAGTTGTTTTCCTTATAGAGACAGCTGCATGACATGAGGTCTTGCCTTCACCACTCCTGCAAGTTTCTAAGTTGCCTGAGAAAGCTGTTGCTGGCCAAGAGGAGAGAGCCCCTTCTTCGGAGATCAGAAGCTCTCATAGGTTTTCAGTTTTATTTTGACAAACTCTATTAAGGTAGCCAATTCAAGGAAAAGTGACAGGCCAGTATTCCCCCTAATTACTGAGTCCAAATTTGTTCAGTGTTTAACTGAGCAAAGTCTTCCAAGTCTTTAAACTGAGGATAAACTACTCAATGTCTAAGCTGAGTAAAATCTTTCCAGTCCCTTTCACTGAGAATAACCTGTTCAGTGTCTAAACTGAGCCAAATCTTCCCAGTGTATTTTATACTGAGGATAAATCTGGTACCTCTTCTTGAAACTAAGTTTCAAGGATAAGCTACTTCTCCAGAAAGTAATTTAACTGAATAAATAACCACTGAATAAAACTTACAATCATCAATAACAGGAGATCCTAGAACCAGGAGAGACTAACTTAAATTCATCTGTACTCCCCGAGGAGGCAGATGGGCACAAGAGGCCTCTGCTGGTACCAAAGCTCCAGATCCTCACAGAGATCAGGTGAAGGAGAGAAGTCTGCTCTGTTCCATTCATCAGTCACCATAACTATCAGCTAAAAAAACATGTACACAACCTAAATGTTGAGAGTTATGTTTTATTCAATGGACATACTGAGGAATTCAAGTCCAGGAGGCAGCATCTAAAGTAACCCTGAGAAAACTGCTCCAAAAGTTAGGGAATCCTAAAAGCAACAAGAGAATAGCAACTTGTTACATAAAAAGGAAGTGACATAAGAAGATCTGCGGATATTTTAGCAGAAAATTTGCATGCCAGTTGAAATTGGCATGATATATTCAAAGCATTGAAAGGAAAATATCTAACCAAGAACATCCTACATATAAAGATTTGAAGTAGAGATAGTTTCCAGACAAGCAAGGATAAAATAGTTCATCACCACCAAATCAGCTTTACAGAAAATATTAAAAGTACTTCTTTAAACTGAAAAGAAATGACACTGCTAACTGAAAAGAAAAAAATATAAAACTGATAAGGGTAAAAAAACAGTAAAGTTAGTCTATTAATCACTTGTAAAGTTTGTATGAAGGTTAAAAGGCAAAAGTAGTAAAATTAATGAAAACTACAGTAATTATTTAAGGACATATATAAAATAAAAAGATATAAAATGTGACATGAAAAACAAAATGAGGGGGTTAAAAATGTAGAGTTTTAGAATGAATTCAAATTTAAATTGCTATCAATATAAAATAAGATGGTTATATACATAAATTATTTATATGTGAACCTCAGGATAGTCACAAAGCCAAACCTATAGTAGATTCACTAAAGAAAATAGGAAATAAATCTTAATATAATGCTAAACATTGTTATTAAATCTAAAGGGAAGGTAGCAAGACAAGAAGAAAGAAACTACAAAAATACTACCAAAACATTCAGAAAATATTGTACAGAATTACAATTAGTACATATTATTAATAATAACTTTAAATGTTAATAGATTAAATTCTCCAATCAAAAGATATGGAATGGCTGAATGAAAAAAAAAAAAAGAAGACATGTATATGCTGCCTACGAAAAACTTCACTTCAGATGTAAAAACACAAACAGAGTAAAAGTGAAGTGGGGAGACCTTCAAGTGAGGAGTAAGATGTGGAGATCACCTTCCTGCCCAAAAATACATCAGAAATACATCTACATGTGGAACAACTCCTACAGAACACCTACTGAATGCTGGCAGAAGACCTCAGACTTCCCAAAAGGCAAGAAACTCCCCATGTATCTGGGTAGGGCAAAAGAAAAAAGTAAAGACAAAAGAATAGGGACAGAATCTGCACCTCTGAGAGGGAGCTGTGAAGGAGGAAAAGTTCACACACGTTAGGAAGCCCCTTAACTGGCAGAGATGGGGAGTGGCGAAGGGGAGCTTTGGAGCCATGGAGGAGAGTGTAAGAATAAGGGTGCAGAGGGCAAAGTGGAGAGATTCCCACACAGAGGATCAGAGCCAACCAGAATTCACCAGCCTGAGACGCTTCTCAGCTCACCCACCAGGGCGGGTGGAGGCTGGGAGCTGAGGCTCAGGCTTCAGAGGTCAGATACCAGGGAGAGGACTGGGGTTGGCTGTGTGAACACAGCCTGAAGGGGGCTAGTCCACCACAGCTAGCCGGGAGGGAGTCCTTGAAAACGTATGGAACTGCCTAACCAGCAAGAGACCATTGTTTTGGGGTGCATGAGGAGTAGGGATTCAGAGCACCACCTAAACAAGCTACAGAGATGGGCGTAAGCTGTGGCAATCAGCACGGACAGCAGAGACAGGCATGAAATGCAAAGGCTGCTGCTGCAACCACCAAGAAGCCTGTGTGCAAGCACAGGTCACTATACACATCTCCCCTCCTAGGAGCCTGTGCAGCCTGCAAATGCCAGGATCCCGTGATCCAGGGACAACATCCTTGGGAGAACATACGGTGAGCCTTAGACTGTTGCAATGTCATGCCGGCCTCTGTCTCACTGGCTCACCTGGCATTCTCTACCTCTCGCTCCCCCCAGCCTGAGTCAGCCAGAGGCCCCTAATCAGCTGCTACTTTAACCCTGTCTTGTCTGAGTGAAGAACAGATGTCCTAAGGTGACCTACAGGCAGAGGCAGGGCCAAATCAAAAGCTGAACTCCAGGAGCTGTACAAACAAAGAAGAGAAAGGGAAATCTCTTCCAGCAGACTCAGGAGCAGTGGATTAAATCTCCACAATCAACTTGATGTACACTGCATCTGTGGAATACCTGAATAGACAATGAACCATCCCAAAATTGAGGCGATGGAATATGAAAAAATCTGTAAAAAATACAAACACATGGAGGCTAAAAAATACACTACTTAAAAACCAAGAGATCACTGAGGAAATCAAAGAGGAAGTCAAAAAATACCTAGAAAAAAATGACAATGAAAAAACAACAACCCAAACCTATGGGATGTAGCAAAATCAGTTCTAAGAGGGAAGTTTATAGCAATAAAATCCTACCTCATGAAAAAATAAACATCTCAAATAAACAACCTAACCTTACACCAGAAGCAATCAGAGAAAGAAGAACAAAAGAACCTCAAAGTTAGCAGAAGGAAAGATATCATAAAGTCAGATCAGAAATAAATGAAAGAGAAATGATAGCAAAAATCAATAAAACTTAAAGCTGCTTCCTTGAGGAGATAAACCATTAGCCAGACTCATCAAGAAAAAAAGGGAGAAGACTCAAATCAAAATAATTAGAAATGAAAACAGAGAAGTAACAGATGACACTGCAGAAATTCAAAGGATCATGAGAGATTACTACAAGCAAGTCTATGCCAATAAAATGGGCAACCTGGAAGAAATGGATAAATTCTTAGAAAAACCAAACCTTCTGAGACTGAACAAGGATGAAATAGAAAATATAAACAGACCAATCACAAGCCCTGAAATTAAGATTTTGATTAAAAATCTTCCAACACACAAAAGCCCAGGATCAGATGGCTTCACAGGCATATTCTACCAAACATTTAGAAAAGAGCTAACACCTACCCTTTAATCTCTTGCAAAATATTACGAGGGAGGAACACTCCCAAACTCATTCTATTAGGCCACCATCACCCTGATACCAAAACCATACAAAGATGTCACAAAGAAAGGAAATTACAGGCCAATATGATTGATGAGTATAGATGCAAAAATCCTCAATAAAATACTAGCAAACAGAATCCAACAGCACATTAAAAGATCATACACCATGATCAAGTGGGGTTTATCCCAAGAATGCAAGGATTCTTCAGTATATGCAAATCAATCAATGTGATCCACCATATTAACAAATTGATGGAGAAAAACCATATGATCATCTCAATGGATGCAGAGAAAGCTTTCAAAAAAATTCAACACCAATTTATGATAAAAATCCTCCAGAAAGTAGGCATAGACAGAACTTTCCTCAACATAATAAAGGCCATGTATGACAAACCCACAGCCAACATCATTCTCAATGGTGAAAAACTGAAACCATCTCCACTAAGAACAGAAAGAAGACAAGGTTGTCCACTCTCACCATTATTATCCAGCATAGCTTTGGAATTTTAACCACAGCAATCAGAGAAGAAAAAGAAATAAAAGGAATACAAATAAAAAAAGAAGAAGTAAATCTGTCACTGTTTGCAGATGACATGATACTATTTATAGAGAATCCTAAGGATGCTACCAGAAAACTACTAGAGCTAATCAATGAATTTGGTAAAGTAGCAGGATGCAACATTAATGCACAGAAATCTCTTGCACTCCTATACACTAATGATGAAAAATCTGTAAGAGAAATTAAGGAAACACTCCCATTTACCAATGCAGCAAAAAGAATAAAATACCTAGGAATAAAGCTACCAAAGCAGACAAAAGACCTGTAGGTGGAGACTATAAGATATTGATGAAAGAAATTAAAGATGAGACAATGAGATGTAGAGATATACCATGTTCTTGGATTGGAAGAATCAACATTGTAAAAATGATTATACTACCTAAAGCAATCTACAGATTCAATGCAATCCCTATCAAACTACCAATGGCAGTTTTCACAGAGCTACAACAAAATATTTCACAAGTTGTATGGAAACACAAAAGACCCTGAATAGCCAAATCCATCTTGAGGAAGAAAAATGAAGATGGTGGAATCAGGCTCGCTGACTTCAGATTACACTACAAAGCTACAGTAATCAAGACAGTACGGTACTGTCACAAAACCAGAAATATAGATCAATGGAACAGGATAGGAAGCCCAGAGATAAACCCAAGCTTATATGGTCACCTTAACTTTGATAAAGGAGGCAAGAATATACAAGGGAGAAAAGACAGCCTCTTCAATAAGTGGTGCTGAGAAAACTAGACAGCTACATGTAAAAGAATGAAATTAGAACACTACCTAATACCATACGCAAAAATAAACTCAGAATGGATTAAAGACCTAAATGTAAGACCAGACACTATAAAACTCTTAGAGGAAAATATAGGCAGAACACTCTATGACATCCATCACAGCAAGATCCTTTTTGACCCACCTCCTAGAGAAATGGAAATAAAATGAAAAATAAACAAATGAGACCTAATGAAACTTAAAAGCTTTTGCAAAGCAAAAGAAACCATAAACAAGACAAAAAACAACCCTCAGATTGGGAGAAAATATTTGCAAATGATGCAACTGACAGAGGATTCATCTCCAAAATTTACAAGCAGCTCATGCAGCTCAATATCAAAAAAAACAAACAACCCAATTCAAAAATGGGCAGAACACCTAAATAGACATTTCTCCAAAGAAGACATAAAGATTGCCAACAAACAATGAAAAGATGCTCAACAGCACTAATCATTAGAGAAATTGAAATCAAAACTACGATCAGGTATCACCACACACCAGTCAGAAAGGCCATCATCAAAAAACCTAGAAACAATAAATGCTGGAGAGGGTGTGGATAAAAGGGAACCCTCTTGCACTGTTGGTGGGAATGTAAATTGATACAGTCACTATGGAGAACAGTAAGTATGTTCCTAAAAAAAGTAAAAATATAACTACCATACGACCCAGCAATCCAACTACTTGGCATATACCGTGAGAAAACCATAATTCGAAAAGTATCATGTACCACAATGTTAATTGCAGCTCTACTTATAATAGCCAGGACATAGAAGTTACCTATGTGTCCATCGACAGATGAATAGGTAAAGAAGATGTGGCACATATATATAATGGAATATTACTCAGCCATAAAAAGAAACGAAACTGAGTTATTTGTAGTGAGGTGGATGGACCTCGTGTGTGTCATACAGAGTGAAGTAAGTTAGAAAAAGAAAAACAAATATCTTATGCTAATATATATATATATATATATTCTAAAAGAAAAAAAATTGTTCTGAAGAACCTAGGGGCAGGACAGGAATAAAGACACAGATGTAGAGAATTAACTTGAGGACACAGGTGGGGGATGGATAAGCTGGGATGAAGTGAGAGAATGACATGTACATATATGCACTACCAAATGTAAAATAGATAGCTAGTGGGAGGCAGGCACATAGCACAGGGAGATCATCTTTGTGCTTTGTGACCACCTGTAGGTGTGGGATAGGGAGGGTGTGAGGGATATGCAAGGGTGAGGAGATATGGGGATGTATGTATATGTATAGCTGTTTCACTTTGTTATAAAACAGAAACTAACACACACTCAAAAATTAAAAATCAAATAAAAGTAAAGTAATAAAATAAAAAAAGTGACGGGATGCAAAAAGATATATCTTGCCATTGGAAATGAAAAGAAAGGTGATGTAGGTATACTCATCTCAGACAAAATAGACTTTAAACAAGGACGTAGTAAAAGACAAAAAGGGCATTGCATAATGATAAAGGAGTAAGTCAAAGAAGAAGACACAACATTTTAAAATATATATGCACCCAACATAGGAGCACCACAGTATATAAAGCAAATATTAACTGACCTAAAGGGAGAAATTGGCATTGATATATTAATAAAAGGTGACTTTAATATCCCACTTACATCAATGGATAAAGGATCCAGACAGAAAATCATTAAGTAAACATCAGCCTTAAATGACACATTCGAATGGATTGAATTAATAGTTATATGCAGAACATTCTATCAAAAGCAGCAGAATACACATTATTCTCATACACAGTGAACATTCTCCAGGTTATATCACACGTTGTGCCTCAAAACAAGCCTTAATAAACCCAAGAAGATTGAAATCATATCATGCATCTTTTGGGACAACTGTGGCATAAAACTAGAAATCAATTATATGAAAAAAAACTTAAAAAACCACCAATATGTGGAGATTAACAACATGCCTGAACAATGTAGCAAAAAAGAGAAATCTAAAGGTATCCAGAGACAAATGAAAATGGTCAAATGACATACCAAAATCTGTTAGATGCAGCAAAAGCAGTTCTTAGAGGGAAGTTTGTTGAAATACAGGACTACCCCAAGAAACAAGAAAAATCTCAAATAAATAATCTAACTTTAGACCTAAAGAACTTGAGAAAAAAAAAGAGCAAATGAAGTCCAATGTTAGTGGAGGAAGGAAATAATAAAAAGTAGAGCTGATATAAATGAAATAGAGCCTAAAAAGAGAATAGAAAAGATCAATAAAACTATGAACTGTTTTTTGAAAAGCTAAACAAAATAGATAACTCTATAGCCAGACTTACTAAGAAAAAAGATAGAAGGCTCAGATAAATAAGACCAGAAAAGAGGAGAAATTACAATGGATATCACAGCAATACAGAAGATTATAAGAGAATATTATGAACAGCTATAAGTCAACAAACTGGACAACCTAGAAGATATGGATACATTCTTAGAAACATAATCTTCATGACTGAATCAGGAAGAAATAGAATATAAATATACTGATTTATAAGGAGATTGAATCAGTAATGAAAAGCCTCTCAGCAAACAAAAGTCCAGGGCAAGATGGCTTCACTGGTGTTTCCTACCAAACGTGTAAATTCTCGAAGTCTTCAAAAATGAAGAGGAGGGAACACTTTCAAACTCATTATTATGAGGTCAGCATTCCCCTGATACCAAAACCAGACAAGGTATCTAGTTTTTTGTGTGTGGTATCACACACCAAAAAATAAAATTACAGGCTAATATCTCTGATGAATGTAGATGCAAAAATAATCAACAAAATATTAGCTAACCACATTAAACCATACATTCAAAGGATCATACACCATAATCAATGTTAATTTATTCCACGGATGCAATGATGTTTCAACATATGTCAATCAATCAGTGTGATATACCACGTTAGCAAAATGAATGATAAAAGTCATATGATCATCTCAATAGATGCAGTAAAATAATTTGACAAAATTCAACATTCATTTATGGTAAAAATTATCAACAAAGTGGGTATAGAGGGAATGTACCTTAACATTATAAAAGCTACATATGACTAGACCATAGCTAACATCATACTCAATGGTGAAAAGCTGTAACTGTTCCTCCAAGATCAGGAACAACACACGGATGTCCTCTCTTCCCACTGTTATTCTACATAGTATTGGAGGTCCTTGCTATAGCAATTAGGTAAGAAAAAAAGGCATCAAGTTGTAAAGGAAGATGTAAAATTGTCACTATTTGCAGATGACATGGTTCTATATAGAGAAATCCCAAAAATTTCCATTAAAACTGTTAGAATAATCAACAAATTCAGGAAAGTGGCAGAGTACTAAACCAATGTACAAAAATTAGCTGCATTTCTATACATTAACAACAAAATATCAGAAGGGGAAATTAAGAAAAAATACAATTACAATCTCATAAAAAAGAATAAAATACCTAGGAATAAATTTAACCAAGGAGGGGAAAGACCTGTGCACTGAAATCTATGTCATGAATGAAAGAAATTGAAGACACAAATAAATGGAAAGATATTCTGTGCTCTTGAATTGGAAGAATTAATATTGTTAAAATTTCTACTTTACCCAAAGCAATATGCAAGTTGAATGCCATCCCTATCAAAATTCCAATAGTATCTTTTACAGAAACAACAAACAATTTTAACATTTGTATAGAACCACAAAAGACCCTGAATAGCTAAAGCCATCTTGAGAAGAACAAACCTTAAGAAATCACTTTCCCTGATTTTGAACTATATTACAAAGCTATAGTAATCAAAACAGTATGATATTGGCAGAAAAATAATCACATAGACCAATGGAACAAAATAGAGAACCCATAAATAAGCCCACCCTTATGTGGTCAATTAATTTACAATAAAGGAGGTAAATATACAATTGGGCAAGTGCTGTCTTTTCAATAAATCATGTTGTGAAAACTGGACAGCTACATGCAAAATAATGAAACTAGTCCACTCCCTAACACAAAATTAATTGGGTTGATACCAGTTTGGGGTTATTACAAATAAAGCTGCTATGGACACACTTATACAGGCTTTTTGTGGACATAAGTTTTCATTTCTCCAGGATAAATGCCAAGGAGTACAATTGCTGGGTCATAGCGTAAGTATATATTTACTTTAAAGAAACTGATAAACTAATTTCCAGAGTGACTGTACAATTTTACATTCCCACCAGCAATTTACAAGAGATCTAGTTTCCCCATATCTTCCTCAGCATTTGGTATTGTCAATATTTTGAATTTTGGCTGTTCTAATAGGTGTATCGGGATACCTAATCATAGTCTTAATTTGCATTTCCTTAATAGCTAACAATATTAAAAATATTTCCATATTCTTATTTGATAACTGTATGTCTTCTATGATGAAAGGTCCTTTTATGTCTTTTGCCCAGTTTCTAATTGGACTGTTTGTTTAATATTTTACTGTTGAGTTTTCAGAGAGCTTTCTATATTCTGTAAATATGGTTTGCATATATTTTCTCCCAGTCCATATCTTGTTTCGGCATCCTCTTTTTCACTAGCTTTATTATGAGGTGTACAACATATTGGTTTTATACCCTTATATTTCAAAATGATTACCACCTTAGCACTAGCTATTATCTCTGTCACATCATGTAATGACCATTTCTTTTTTGTCATGAGAACATTTAAGATGTTCTCTCTTAGCAACTTTCTCTTAGCAGCTTTCAAGTATATATTATTATAAACTACAATCACCATGCTACACATTAGATCCCTAGAACGTATTCATCTTCTAACTGGAAGTTTGTACCCTTTGACAAACCTCCCCTCATTTCCCCCACACCCCAGATCCTGACAACCACCAATCTACTCTGTTTCTAAGAGTTTTGTTTTTTTACATTATACAAATAAGGTCATATACTATTTGTCATTCTCTGACAAACTATTTTCCACAGCAGCTGTACCATTTTACATTTCCATCACCAATGTATGAGGGCTCCAATTTCCCCATACTCTCTCCAACACTTGTTATTTTTCATTTGTTACTTACTTGTTACTGCTCATTTTTCTAGACTTCAATCTTATCCCATTGGTCTCTGTGTTTATCCTTGACACAAATACCATGCTGATTGATTACTGTAGCTTTGTATAAAGTTTTAAAAAATCATTTTTACTGAAAGTATAATTGACATACAACATTAAATTAGTTTCTGGTGAAAGAAAATATTGCAATATTATTGATTATATTCCCTATGCTGTGCATTACATCACCACAACTTATTAATTTTATAACTGGAAGTTTGTGCCTCTTAATCCCTCTCACCCATTTCATTCAATGCCCCATCCCTCCCCTCTGATGAACATGTTTGTTCTCTGTATCTATGAGTCTGTTTCTGTTTGTTTTGATTCTTAGATTCCACATATGACTAAAATTATATAATATTTGTCTTTCTCTGTCTGACTTATATGACTTACTTCACTTATTTCCTCTAGGTCCATCCATGTTGACATAAATGACAATGTCTCATTCATTTTAATGGCCAAGTAATATTGTTATATATGTATAGATATATAGATATAGATAGTAGATAGATAGATAGATATACAAACACATACACACATACCACATCTTCATTATTTATTCACCTACTGTTGAACACTTAGGTTGCTTCCATATCTTGGCTGTGGTAAGTGATGCTGTCAATAAACATATGAATTTATATATCTTTTGATCAGTGTTTTAATTTTCTTTTGATAAATATCCAGAAGTGGAATTGCTGGATTATATGGTAGTTCTATTTTTAAGTTTTTGAGGAACCTCCATACTGTTTTCCATAATGGCTGCACCAATTTACATTTCCACCAACACTGCATGAGCCTTCACTTTTATTCACAACCTGGCCAAAACTTGGTTTTTGTTGTCTATTTCATAATAGCCACTGTGATAAGTATGGGGTGATATCTCATTGTATTTGTGATTTGCATTTTCCTGAATATTGGTGATGTTGATCATCTTTTCATGTGTCTATTGGCCATCTGTAATTCTTCCTTGGAAAAATGTCTGTTCAGTTCCTCTGTGCATTTTAAATCAGATTGGTTGTTTTGTGTTTGTTTTTTGATATTGAGTTTTATGAGTTCTTTATATATTTTGGAAATTGACCCCTTTTTGGATATATCAATTGCAAATACCTTCTCCCACTAGGGAGGTTGCCTTTTTGTTTTGTTGATGGTTCCCTTTGCTGTTCAAAACTTTTTAGTTTGATGTGATCTCATTTGTTTATTTTTGCTTTTGTTTCCCTTGACTGAGATGACAGTTCCAAAAGAATATTGTTAAGACTGACATCAAAAAGCATACTGGCTATGTTTTCTTCTAGGTGTTTTATGGTTACAGTCTTACACTTAAGTCTTTAATCCCTTTTGAGCTTATTTTTATATATGGTGTAAGAATTGTTCCAGGTTTATTTTTTTGCATGTAGCTGTCCAGTTTGTCCAACACTATTTAGTTTAGAGACTATATTTCCTCACTGTATATTCTTGGGTCCTTTGTTGTAAATTGAATGACCATATAAGGATGTACTTATTCCTGCATTCTCTATTACGGTCCATTGATCTATGTGTTTTGTGCCATACTGTTTCAAATACTATAGCTTTGTAGTATAGTTTGAAATCAGGTAGAATGACATGTTCTTTTTCAAGATTGCTTAGGCTATTCAGGGACTTTTGTGTTTTAATACCTATTTTATGATTAGTTTTTCCAGTTCCATGAAAATTGCCATTATATTTTGCAGAAATTGCATTGAATCTGTACATTTCTTTGGGTACTACAGACATTTTAATAGTATTAATTCCTCCAATACATGAGTATATCTTCCCACTTATTTGTGATATCTTCAGTTTCACTCATCAGTGTCTTAGGGTTTTCAGAGTATGGATTTTTACCTCCTTGGTTACATTTATTCCTAGGTGTTTTATTCTTTTTCATGCAACTGTAAATGGGATTGTTTTCTTAATTTCTCTTTCTGATAGTTCATTATTAGTATATAGAAATACAACAGATTTCTGTATAATGATTTTGTATCTTGCAACTTCACCAATTCATTTTTTACTTCTCATTTTGTTTTTGGTGAAGTCTTTAGGGTTTTCTATATACAGTATCATGTCATATGCAAATAATGACAGTTTTACTTTTTCCTTTCTAATTTGGATCACTTTTATCTCTCTCTCTTTTTTTTTTTTTTTTTTTTTTTTGCCTGACTGTTGTGGCTAGGACTTCCCACACTATGATGAATAAAAGTGTCAAGAGTGGGCATTCTTGTCTTGTTCCTGATCTTAGAGGAAAGGCTTCCAGCATTTCACCATTATTATATTAGCTGTGACTTTGCCATATATGGCTTTTATTATATTAAGATACATTCCTTCCATAACCATTTTTTGAGATTTTTTATCATAAAAGGATGTTGAATTTTGTCAAATGCTTTTTCTGCATCTATTGAGATGAGCATATGATTTTTATACTTAATTTTGTTAATGGGGTGTATCACAGAGAGTGATTTGCAGATGGTAAACCATGTTTGAATCCCTAGAATAAATCCCACTTGACCACGGTGTATGATCCTTTGAATTCATGGTTGAATTTTGTTTCCTAACAATTTGTTGAGGACTTTTGTATCTTTGTTCATCAGGGATATTGACCTATAATTTTTTTTGTTACATTCTTATCTGGTTTTGGTTTCAGCACAATGGTGGCCTTGTAGAATGAGTTTGAAAGTGTTCCTTCCTGTTCAATTTTTGGGAATAGTTTAAGAAGGATAGGTGTTAACTCTTCTTTAAATGTTTGGTAGAATTCTCCTGTGAGGTTGTCCATCCAATCTTGGACTTCTGTTCATTGGGATTTTTTAAATTACTAATTCAATTTCCTTATTAGTGATTTGTCTGTTCAGATTTTCTTTTTCTTCCTGATTCAGTCTTGGAAGTTTGTATGTTTCTAGGAATTTATCCATTTCTTATAGGTTGTTCAATTTGTTGGCTTATAATTGTTTGTGGCAAACTCATGATCCTTTGCTCTCTAATGGTGCTTGTTTTCTGTCTCTTTCTCTCTCTTCTCCTTCTGGGACCCCTATAATGTGAAGATTGGTATGTTTGATGTTATCTCAGAGGTCCCTTAAGTAATACTCCTTTCAAAACATTTTTTTCTTTTCCAGTTGGGTGATTTCCACTGTCCTCTCTTTGAGATCACTGATCCATTCTTCTGCATCCTCTATCTGTTGTTGATTCTTTCATATTTTTCATTTTAGTTATTACATTCTTCAGTTCTGATTCTTTCTTTTCAATATTTTCTCTTTTTTAAAAGTTCTCACTGAATTAATCCATTTCTCTCCTGAGTTTGGTTACCATCTTTATGACTATTTCTTTGAACTCTTTATTTGGTAAATTGCTTACCTCCTTTTTCTTTAGCTTTTTTGTCTTACGTTCTGTTTGTTTGTTTTGTTTGGAAGGTATTCCTCTGTCTCCTCATTTTGTATAGTTCTGTGTTTGTTTGTATGTATTATATAGATCAGCTATAACTTATGGTCTTGAAAGAGTGTCCTTATGTTGAAGGTGTCATTTGGGGCTCAGTGGCACAACACCCCTGGTCACCAGAGCTAGGTGCTCCAGGGATATCCACTGTGTGGGCTGTGTGTGCCCTTCTGTTGTGGTTGGACCTCAAGTGCTGTGGCATACTGATGGGCAGTGTTGGACCCCAAACTTGCTGGCCACAAGATGTAGCCATAACTGTTTCTGGCGCACTGGGGGGCAAGGTTGTAGGAACCATTTTGGAAGGATGCTGGTGCAGACTGGGGCTGAGCATCAGGTAGGATGGGGCAGTAGCATCTTTGGAAGATCAGTGGTGCCATTCTAGATGGCCCATCAGGTGTTTAAGGGCAGTAGCTGGTTGGAGTTGCTGCTGGTGCCAGGTGAGGCAGTCCCTCAGGTCGTGTGGGGAACTGCTGCTTCAGAGAGGTCAGTGAGAGTGGGCAGGGCTGGTCTGCCAGGGAATGCCAGTGCATGTTATTAACTATGTAGATGGAGAGTGACAGAAATGGCACCTGCCAGTGCCAGACCATCTATGGGGAAGGAGAGTATATAAAAAAATTGCAACCTTGGGACTGGTTTTCAAAACCAGACAAGGCTCATCTTCCTGGTGCAGGTCCACAGGGCAGATCCCAATGACTCAACTTCCCAATGCAGATCCCCTGAAGTTTGGACATCTTTCTCCTCAGGGGCGATCTTCAGGGTTGTGTTATCCCTCCTGCTTTTGTTGCTGCACCAGGGTTTGGGCTCTGAGTAGACCTCATCTCTGTGCTCTTAACCATTTCAAAATGGCATTTAAAATATATCCTTAGCTGTAGAAAGTCTAATCTACTAGTCTTCTGGTCATTCTCCAAGATATTTTTTTTTATATGTAGTTGTAGATTTGGTGTGTCTGTGAGAAGATGTGACCTCAGGATTTTCCTATTCCAGCATTTCAAGCCCCCTGGGATAGTTTTCTTTATTTCTTTCTCATGTTTTATTGTAATTGCATAGAAATGCAGCTGATTTCCATAGGTTCATTTTATATGCTGCAACGTTACTGAATTCCTTTAGTAATTAAAACATTTTTTTCCTTTGAGGCTTTGTGATTTTCTATAATAAATTGAATCTTCTGCAAATACAGACAATTCTACTTCTTACTTTCCTATTTAGAAGCTTTTTGTTTCTTTGTCTTGCCTAATTGCTGTAGCTGGGTCTTCCAGTACTATATGAATAAAAGTGGTGAGAGTTGCATCCTTGTCTTGCTCCTGATCTTAGAGGAAAAGCTTTCAATTTTTCACCATTGAGTATAATGTTACCTGTGGGTTTCTGGTATTTGGCCTTCGTAATGTTGAGACATTTTCATTCTATAATCAATTTGTTGAGTGTCTTTATCATGAAATGATGATGCATTTACCAAATGCTTTTTCTGCATCTATTGAGATGATCATGCAACTTTATCTTTCATTCTATCAATATGATGCATCACATTTATTGATTTGCCTTTGTTGAACCATTCTTGTACCTCAGGGATAAATCACATTTGGTCATGGCCCTTTTAATGTGTTTTAAAATTCAGTTTGCCAATATTTTGTTGAGAATTTTTGCATCAATACCCATCAGTTATATTGGTCTATAGTTTTCTTTCTTATAATGTTCTTATTTGGCCTTGGTAGAAGAGTAATTCTGGCCTCAAATAATTAGTTTGGATGTGTTCTCTCATTTATTTTTTCAGAAGAGTTTGAAAAAGATTGGCATTAATTTTTCTTTAAGTGTTTGGTTGAGTACACCAGTGAAGCTGTCTTGTCCTGAGGTTTTCTGTGTTGAGGTTTTTGATTACTGATTCAATACATTTAGTAATTATTTGTCTTTTTTGCTTTTCTTTTTCTTCCTGATTCAGTTTTGGAGGTTCTTTGTTTCTATGAATATATTCATTTCTACTAAGTTATCTAATTTGTTGACATATAATTGTTCATAGTAGTGTCTTATGACCCTATGCATTTCTGTAGTATCAGTTGTAATGTCTCCTTTTTAAATTCAGATTTTATTTGAGTCTGCTCATTTTTCTTGGTAGTCTACCCAAATGTTTCTCAATTTTGTTTATCTTTTCAAAAACTTCTTAGTTTTGTCAATCTTTTCTATTTTTTTCTGGCTTCTCAATTTATTTCCACTCTGATCTTTATTATTTCCTTACTCTGATAACTTTGGGCTTAATTTATTTTTCTTTTTCTACTTCCTTGAGGTTTAAAGTTCAATTGCTTATTTGAGATCTTTCTAAATGCTTAATATATGCATACATCAGAAGATATATCTTTCCTTTCAGAACTGCTTTTGCAGCATTCCACAAAATTGGTTATGTTGTTTTTCAAATATCATTTGTTTTGGATTAAAAAAAAAATTCTATTTAAGTTCTTATTCAACCCATTGGTTGTTCAGACATATGTTGTTTAGTTTTCACATATGTTTAGATTTTTCAGCTTTTCTCCTGTTATTGATTTCTAGTTTCATACCATTCTGTTTATAAAAGAAAATTGGTATATCGATCTTCTTAAGTTTGCTAAGAACTGTTTTCTGTCTTATATATGATCCATTCCATAGAATGTTCCATGTGCACTTGAGAAGAAAGTATATTCTTCTGCTGTTAGAAAGAATGTTCTATATATGCCTGTAAGGTCCATTTTGTCTAATGCATTATTCAGGTGGAACATTTCCTTGTAGATTTACTGTCTGGCTGATCCATTCCTGAAGGTGAGGTATTGATTTCCCCTCTTATTACTGTGTTGTTTTCTATTTTTCCCTTCATACTTAGTATTTGCTTAGTGTAATTTGGGTCTTGACTATTGTCTGTATATATATTTATGATTTTTATATGTTCCTGGTAATATATTGACCATGTATCATTATATAATGACATCCTTTATAACTTGTTGCCATTTTGGGCTTAAATAAGTTTGTCTTACATAAGTTTGGTGAAAGCTGCTTTCATGTTGCTTCCACCTGCATGGACTATCTTATCCTATACCTTCATTTTGAGCCTATGTGTGGCCATAAAGCTGAAATCAGTCTCCTGTAGGCAGCATATAGTTGGGTCACGGTATTTTATCCACCTAGCCACTGTGTGACATTTGACTTCTTAATTCAATCCATTTGCACTTAAAGTAATTATTGATATATATATATATGTGTGTGTGTGTGTGTGTGTGTGTATTTATATATATAAACAAATATATACACAGGCACATAAAAACTTTTTTGTAAACAGCTTTATTGGAGAATAATTGCTTTACAATGGTGTGTTAGTTTCTGCTTTATAACAAAGTGAATCAGCTATATATATAAATATATCCCCATACCTCCTCCCTCTTGCATCTCCATCCCGTTCTCCCTATCCCACCACTTTAGGTGATCAGAAAGCACTGACCTGATCTCCCTGTGCTATGTGGCTGCTTCCCACTAGCTATCTATTTTACATGTGGTAGAATACATAAGTCCATGCCACACTCTCACTTTGTCCCAGCTTACCTTTCCCCCTCCCCGTGTCAACTCCATTCTCTACATCTGCATCTTTATTCCTGTCCTGCCCCTAGGTTCTTCAGAATCATATATATTTTTTTAGGTTCCATATATATGTGTTAGCATACGTTATTTGTTTTTCTCTTTCTGACTTATTTCACTCTGTATGACAGACTCCAGGTCCATCTACCTCACTACAAAGACCTCAATTTCGTTTCTTTTTATTGCTGAGTAATATTTAATTGTATATATGTGCCACATCTTCTTTATCCATTCATCTGTTGATGGACACTTGGGTTGCTTCCATGTCCTGGCTATTGTAAATAGTGTTGAAATGAACATTATGGTACATGACTCTTTTTGAATTATGGTTTTCTCAGGGTATATGCCCAGTAGTTGGACTGCTGGGTCATATGGTAGTTCTGTTTTTAGATTTTAAGGAACCTCCATACTGTTATCCACAGTGGCTGTATCAGTTTACATACCCACCAACAGTGCAAGAGGGTTCCCTTTTGTCCACATCCTCTCCAGCATTTAGTGTTTGTAGATTTTTTAATGATGGCCATTCTGACCAGTGTGAGGTGATACTTCATGGTAGAATTTTGGGGTTTTTTTGAAGATATGTCTTTAATATCCTGTCCTATTCTCATTTTCTTTTATTATTTACCCAGAAGTGGGATCACTGGACCATGAGAGTCTATATTTAGTATTTTGAGGATGCTCCAAACTATTTTCCATAGTAACTGCACTAATTTATTTCCCTTCAACAGTCCACAGATTCCCTTTTATCCACATCCTCACCAACATTTGTTATTTTTTTTTTATTTTGTCATTGGTGTTTTTTTAACATCTTTATTGGAGTATAATTGCTTTACAATTGTGTGTTAGTTTCTGGTTTATAACAAAGTGAATCAGTTATACATATACATATGTTCCCATATCTCACTGTAGTTTTGATTTGGATTTCTCTAATGATAAGCGATGTTGAGCATTTTTTCATGTGGTTGTTGGCAATCTGTATGTCTTCTTTGGAGAAATGTCTATCTAGGTCTTCTGCCCATTTTTGGATTGGGTTTTTTGTATTTTTGATATTGAGCTACATGAACTGTTTGTATATTATGGAGATTAATCCTTTGTAAGTTGTCTTGTTTGCAAATATCTTCTCCCATGCTGAGGGTTGTCTTTTCGTCTTGTTCAAGGTTTCCTTCACTGTGCAAAAGCTTTTAAGATTCATTAGGTCCCATTTGTTTAATTTTGTCTTTATTTCCATTTCTCTAGGAGGTGGGTCAAAAAGGACCTTGCTGTGATTTATGTCATAGAGTGTTCTGCATATGTTTTCCTCTAAGAGGTTTATAGTGTCGGGCCTTACATTTAGGTCCTAAATCCATTTTGAGTTTATTTTTGTGTATGGTGTTAAGAAGTGTTGTAATTTCATTCTTTTACATGTAGCTGTCCAGTTTTCCAAGCAAAATTTATTGAAGAGGCTGTCTTTTCTGCATTATATACTCTTGCCTGTTTTATGAAAGATAAGGTGATCTTATGTGCATGGGTTTATATCTGGGCTTTCTATCTTGTTCCATGGATCTATATCTCTGTATTTATGCCAGTACTATACTGTCTTGATCACTCTAGCTCTGTAGTATTGTCTGAAGTCTGGGAGCCTGATTTCTCCAGCTCCATTTTTCTTTCTCAAGATTGCTTTGTCTCTTCGGGGTCTTAGGTGTTTCCATACAAACTGTGAATTTTTAAAATTCTAGTTCTGTAAAAATGCCATTGGTAGTGTGATAGGGATTTCACTGAATATGTAGATTGCTTTGGGTAGTATAGTCATTTCCACAATGTTGATGCTTCCAATCCAAAACACGGTATTTCTCTCCATCTGTTTGTATCCTCTTTAATTTCTTTCATCAGTGTCTTATAGTTTTCTGCATACATGTCTTTTGTCTCCTTAGGTAGGTTTATTCCTAGGTATTTTATTCTTTTTTTTGCAATGTAAATGGAAGTGTATCCTTAATTTCACTTTCAGTGTTTTCATCATTAGTGTATAGGAATGCAAGAGATTTCTGTGCATCAATTCTATATCCTGCTACACTACCAAATTCACTGATAAGCACTAGTAGTTTTCTGGTAGCATCTTTAGGATTCTCTCTCTATAGTATCATGTCATCTGCAAACAGTGACAGATTTACTTCTTCTTTTCCGAGTTGGATTCCTCTTATTTCTCTTTCTTTTCTGATAGCTGTGTCTAAAACTTCCAAGAGTATGTTGAATATTAGTGGTGAAAGTGGGCAACCTTGTCCTGTTCCTGATCTTAGAGGAAATGGTTTCATTTTTTCACCATTGAGAATGATGTTGGCTATGGGCTTGTCATATATGACCTTTATTATATTATGGTAGGTTCCATCTATACTTACTTTCTGGAGAGTTTTTATCATAAATGGGTGTTGAAATTTGTCAAAAGTTTTCCTGCATCTATTGAGAAGATCATATGTTTTTTTACTTCAATTTTTTAATATGGTGTCTCACATTGATTGATTTGCATATATTGAAGAATCCTTGCATTTCTGGGATAAAATCCACTTGATCATGGTGTATGATCCTTTTAATGTGCTGATGGATTCAGTTTGCTAGTATTTTGCTGAGGATTTTTGCATCTATATTCATCAGAGGCCTGTAGTTTTTCTTGTGACATCTTTGTCTGGTTTTGGCATCAGGGTGATGGTGGCCTCCCAGAAAGAGTTTGGGAGTGTTCCTCTCTCTGCTATATTTTGGAAGATTTTGAGAAGGATAGCTGTTATCTCTTCTGTAAATGGTTGATAGAATTCGCCTGTGAAGCCATCTTGTCCTGGGCTTTTGTTTGTTGGAAGATTTTTAATTACAGTTTCAATTTCAGTGCTCTTCTTGGGTCTGTTTATATTTTCTACTACTTCCTGTTTCAGTCTCAGAAGGTTGTCTTTTTCTAAGAATTTGTCCATTTCTTCCAGGTTGTCAGTTTTATTGGCAAATAGGTGCTTGTAATAATCTCTCATGATCCTTTGTATTTCTGCAGTGTCAGTTGTTATTTATCCTTTTTCATTTCTAATTCTATTGATTTGAGTCTTCTCCCTTTTTTTCTTGATGAGTCTGGCTAATGTTTTTTTAATTTTATCTTCTCAAAGAACCAGCTCTTAGTTTTATTGATCTTTGTTATTGTTTCTTTCAGTTCTTTTCAATTTGGTTCTGATCTGATCTTTATGGTTTCTTTCCTTCTGCTAACTTTGGGTTACTTTTTGTTTTTTTCTTTGTTCCTTAATTACTTTAGGTGTAAGTTTATGTTGTTTATTTGAGATGTTTCTTGTTTCTTGAGGTAGGATTGTATTGCTATAAACTTCCCTCTTAGAACTGCTTTTCCTGTATCCCATAGGTTTTGGGTCGTCATGTTTTCATTGTCATTTGTTTCTAGGTTTTTATGATTTCCTCTTTTATTTCTTCAGTGATCTCTTAGTTATTTAGTAGCATATTGTTTAGCGTTCATGTGTTTGTATTTTTAACAGTTGCTTACCTGTAATTGTTATCTGGTTTCAGAATTGTTTTCAGAAAAGATACTTAATACAATTTCAATTTTCTTAAATTTATGAAGGCTTGAATTGTGACCCAAGGTATGATCTATCCTGGAGAATGTTCCATGAGCTCTTGAGAACAAAGTGTATTCTGTTTTCTTGGATGGAATGTCCTATAAATTTCAATTAAGTCCATCTTTTTAATGTGTCATGTTAAGCTTGTGTTTCCTTATTTATTTTCATTTTGGATCATCTGTCCATTGGTGAAAGTGGGGTGCTAAAGTCACATACTATGATTTTGTTACTGCCAATTTCCCCTTTTTTGGTTGTTAACATTTTCCTTATGTATTGAGGTGTTCCTATATGGGGTGCATAAATATTTACAATTGTTACATCTTATTCTTGGATTGGTCCCTAATCATTATGTATTGTCTCTCTTTCTCTCTTGTAATAGTCTTTATTTTGAAGTCTACTTTGTCTGATATGAGAATTGCTACTCCAACTTTCTGTCAATTTCCATTTGCATGGAATATCTTTTTCCATCCCCCCACTTTCAGTCTGTATGTGTCCCTACATCAGAAGTGGGTCTCTTGTAGACAGCATATGTATGGATCCTGTTTTTTTATCAATTCAACCAGTGTATGTCTTTTGGTTGGAGCAATTAATCCTTTTACATTTAAGTAATTATCAATATGTATGCTCCTATTACCATTTTCTTGATTGTATTTCTTTTGTTATTGTAGGTCTTTTCCTCCTCTTGTGTTTCCTGCCTAGAGAAGTTCCTTTAGCATTTCTTGTAAAGCTGGTTTGGTGGTGCTGAATTCTCCTAACTTTTGCTTATCTGTAAAGATTTAATTTGTCTGTCGAGTCTGAATGAATCCTTGCTGGGTAGAGTAATCTTTGTTGTAGGTGTTTCCCTTTCATCACTTTAAACATGTCCTTCCACTCTCTTCTGCCTTTCAGAGTTCCTGCTGAAAAATCAGCTGTTAACCTTATGGTGATTCCCTTGCATATTATTTGTTGTTTTCCCTTGCTATTTTTAATATTTTTTCTTTTTATTTAATTTTTGATAATATGCTTAATATATGTCTCAGCTTGTTTCTCTTTGGGTGTATCCTGTATGGTATTCTCTGTGTATTCTGGACATGACTGACTATTTCCTTTCCCTTGTTAGGGAAGTTTTCAACTATAATCTCCTCAAATATTTTCTCAGACCCTTTCTTTGTATCTTCTTCATCTGGAACCCCTATAATTAGAATGCTGGTGCTTTTAATGTTTTCCCAAAGGTCTCTGAGACTGTCCTCAATTCTTTTCATTCTTTTCTCTTTAATCTACTCTCTGGCAGTTATTTCCACCATTTTGTCTTCCAGGTCACTTATTCATTCTTCTGCCTCAGTTATTCTGTTATTGATTCCTTCTAGAGTATCTTTAATTTCAGTAATTATGTTGTTCATCACTGTTTGTTTGCTCTTCACTTCTTCTAGATCCTGTTTAATGTTTCTTGTACTTTTCTCCATTCTGTTACTGAGATTTTGGATCATCTTTACTATGATTACTCTGAATTCTTTTTCAGGTAGGTTGCCTATTTCACCTTCATTTATTTGTTTTTTTAGAAATTTACCTTGCTCCTTCTTCTGTAGCAAATTTTTTTGTCATTTCATATTTTTTTTTGATGGGTGTTTCTGTATTCTTGTCTTACTGGTTGTTTGGCCTGAGATGTCCAGCACTGGAGTTTTCAGGCAGTTGGATAGAGCTGGTTCTTGGTGCTGAGATGAGGTCCTCTGAGAGGCCTCACTCTTATTGATTCTCTGTGGTCTAAGTTTATCTGTTAGTCCAACGTTTTAGACTTGTAGCTCCCACCACAGGAACTCGGGCCTGACTCCCATTCTGGGTACCACAATCCCACAAGCTGGTTCCTGGAGGTTCCTCCCATCTACTTAGGTGTCCATGGTACCCCACTGGTGCGTGTTAGGTGCCCTAGTTGTACAGAGGTGCGAATTCTGCATCCTCCTAGTATGCCATGTTGAATCCACCCCCATTCTTAGGTAGTTTTATTCCTAGGTATTTTATTACTTTCCTCTCCATTTTGGCCTACTTTTCTACATTGGTGATTTTCCCTTGTAGTTTGCTCTGTTTCTCCTCTCCCCTTTTTCTTTTATTTCCTGAATCTATTCTGTTTTTGTTGTTTGTTTGTGTTGTGGTTAACATGGGGCTTACATAAAATACCTCAGGGATAAAACAATTTTATACAGAGGGGGAAGATGGCAGAAGAGTAAGACATGGAGATTGCCTTCCTCCCAATAGATACATCAGAAATACATCTACATGTGGAACAACTCCTACAGAACACCTACTGAACCCTGGCAGAAGACCTCAGACTTCACAAAACACAAGAAAATCCACTCGTACCTGGGTAGGGCAAAAGAAAAATGAATAAACAGAGACAAAAGAATAGGGACGGGACCTGCACCAGTGGGAGGGAGCTGTGAAGGAGGAAATGTTTCCATACAATAGGAAGTGCCTTCCCGGGCAGAGACTGCAGGTGGCAGAGGCGGGAAGCTTCAGATCCGTGGAGGAGCGCACAGGAATGGGGTGCAGACAGCAAAGTGGAGAGATTCCCGCACAGAGGAACAATGCCGACCAGCACGCAATAGCCGGAGAGGCTTGTCTGCTCACACGCCGGGGGGGGGGGGATTGGGCAGGGCTGTGAGCTGAGGATCGGGCTTCAGTTGGAGTGCAGGGAGAGGACTGGGGGGAATGAACACAGCATGAAGAGGTTATTGCACCATGCATCGCTGGGAGGGAGTCTGGGGAAAAATCTGGACCTGCCGAAGAGGCAAGAGAATTTTTCTTCCCTCTTTGTTTCCTGATGCATGAGGAGAGGGGATTAAGAGTGCTGCTTAAAGGAGCTCCAGAGATGGGCACGAGCCATGGCTAACAGTGCAGAACACAGAGACGGGCATGAGACGCTAAGGTTACTGCTGCTGCCAACAAGAAGCCTGTGTGCAAGCAAAGGTCACTCTCAGCACCTCCCTTCCAGGGAGACTGTGCAGCCTGCCACTGCCAGGGTCCCGGGATCCAGGGACAACTTCCCCGGGAGAACGCACGACATGCCTCAGGGTGGTGCAAAGTCATGCCGACCTCTGCCTCTGCAGGCTAGGCCTGCATCGTGCCCCTCCCTCCCTCCTGGCCTGAGTGAGCCACAGCCCCTGAATGAGCAGCTCCCTTAACCCAGTCCTGTCTGAGCGAAGAACAGATGCCCTCCAGTGACCTACACACAGAGGCGGGGCCAAATCGAAAGCTGAGCCTCAGGAGCTGTGCGAATAAAGAAGAGAAAGGGAAATCTCTCACAGTAGCCTCAGGAGCAGCGGATTGAATCTCCACAAACAAACTGATGCACCCTGCATCTGTGGAATACATGAATAGACAATGAATTAACCCAAATAGAGGAGGTGGACTTTGAGAGCAAGATTTATTATTTTTTCCCCTTTTCCTCTATTTGTGAGTGTGTATGTGTATGCTTCTGTATTAGATTTTGTCTGTATAGCTTTGCTTTCACCATTTGTCCTAAAGTTCTATCCGTCTGTTTTTTTTGGTTTTTGTTTTTATTTTATAAAAACATTTTTCATAATAAATATTTTTTATTTTAATAACTTTATTTTACTTTACCTTACTTTAGTTTATTTTCTTTTACCCTCTTTCTTTCTTTCTTTCTTTCTTTCTACTTTATCTCCCTTATATTCTGAGCTGTGTGGATAAAAGGCTCTTGGTGCTGCAGCCAGGAGTCAGTGCTGTGCCTCTGAGGTGGGAGACACAACTTCAGGACACTGGACCACAACAGACCTCCCAGCTCCACGTAATATCAAATGGCGAAAATCTCCCAGAGATCTCCTACTCAAACCCAACACCCAGATTCACTCAATGAACAGCAAGCTACAGTGCTGGACACCCTATGCCAAACAACTAGCAAGACAAGAGATGACCCCTTTCATTAGCAGAGAGGCTCCCTAAAATCATAATAAGTCCAGAGACACCCCAAAATACACCACCAGACATGGACCTGCCCACCAGAAACACAAGATCCAACCTCATCCAGCAGTACACAGGCATTAGTCCCCTCCACCAGGAAGCCTACACAACTCACTGAAGAAACATTAGCCACTGGGGACAGACACGAAAAACAACAGGAAATACGAACCTGCAGCCTGCAAAAAGGAGACCCCAAACACAGTAAGATAAGCAAAATGAGAAGACAGAAAAATACACAGCAGATGAAGGAGCAAGGTAAAAACCCACCAGACCTAACAAATGAAGAGGAAATAGGCAGTCTACCTGAAAAAGAATTCAAAGTAATGATAGTAAAGATGATCCAAAATTTTGGAAATAGAATAGAGAAAATGCAAGGAACAATTAACAAAGATTTAGAAGAACTAAAGAGTAAGCAAGCAATGATGAACAACACAATAAATGAAAGTAAAAGTACTCTAGAAGGGATCAATAGGAGGATAACTGAGGCAGAAGAACAGATAGGTGACCTGGAAAATAAAATAGTGGAAATAACTACTGCACATCAGAATTAAGAAAAAAGAATGAAAAGAACTGAGCACAGCCTTAGAGACCTCTGGGACAATATTAAATTCACCAACATTCGAATTATAAGGGTTCTAGAAGAAGAAGAGAAAAAGAAAGGGACTGAGAAAATATTTGAAGAGATTATAGTTGAAAACTTAACTAACATGAGAAAGGAAATAGTTAGTCAGATCAAGGAAGCACAGAAAGTCCCATACAGGATAAATCCAAGGAAAAACACATGAAGCACATATTAATCAAACTGTCAAAAATTAAGTACAAAGAAAATATATTAAAAGCAGCAAGGGAAAAACAAAAAATAACACACAAGGGAATCGCCATAAGGTTAACAGCTGATCTTTTAGAAAAAACCTCTGCAAGCCAGAAGGGACTGGCAGAACATATTTAAAGTGATGTAGGAGAGAAACCTACAACCAAGATAGGTCTACCCAGCAAGGATCTCATTTAGATTTGATGGAGAAATTAAAACCTTTACAGACAAGCAGAAGCTGAGAGAGTTCAGCACCACCAAACCAGCTTTACAACAAATGCTAAAGGATCTTCTCTAGGCAAGAAACACAAGAGAAGGAAAAGACCTACAATAATAAACGCAAAACAATTAAGGAAATGGGAATAGGAACATAGATATCGATGATTACCTTAAATGTAAATGGATTAAATGCTCCCACCAAAAGAAACAGACTGACTGAATGGATACAAAAACAAGACCCATATATATGCTGTCTACAAGAGACCCACTTCAGACCTAGAGACACATACAGACTGAAGTGAGGAGATGGAAAAATATATTCCATGAAATTGCAAACCAAAAGAAAGCTGGAGTACCAATTCTCATATCAGAAAAAATAGACTTTAAAATGCAGGCTATTAGAAGAGACAAAGATGGACACTACATAATGATCAAGGGATCAATCCAAGAAGAAGATATAACAATTGAAAATATTTATGCACCCAACATAGGAGCACCTCAATACATAAGGCAAACACTAACAGCCATAAAAGGGGAAATTGGCAGTAACACATTCAGAGTAGGGAACTTTACCACCTCACTTTCACCAATGGACAGATCATCCAAAATGAAAATAAATAAGGAAACATAAGCTTTAAATGATATATTAAATAAGATGAACTTAATTGATATATACAGGACATTCCATCCAAAAACTACAGAATACACATTTTTCTCAAGTGCTCAAGAACTTTCTCAAGAACATTCTCCAGGATAGATCATATCTTGGGTCACAAATCAAGCCTTGGTAAATTTAAGAAATTGAAATTTATCAAGTATCTTTTCTGACCACAACACTATGAGGCTAGATATCAATTACAGGAAAAGATTTGTAAAAAATACACATACATGGAGGCTAAACAATACACTACTTAATAACGAAGTGATCACTGAAGAAATCAAAGAGGAAATCAAAAAATACCTAGAAACAAATGACAATGGAGACAAAATGACCCAAAACCTATGGGATGCAGCAAAAGCAGTACTAAGAGGGAAGATTTTAGCAATTCAATCCTACCTTAGGAAACAAGAAGCATCTTGAATAAACAACGTAACCTTGTACCTAAATCTATTTGAGAGAGAAGAACAAAAAACCACAAAGGTAGCAGAATGAAAGAAATCATAAAAATCTGATCAAAAATAAATGAGAAAGAAATGACAGAAATGAGAGCAAAGATCAATAAATCTAAAAGCTGGTTCTTTGAGAAGATAAAGAAATTTGATAAACCATTAGCCAGACTCATCATGAAAAAAAAGGAGAAGACTCAAATCAATAGAATTAGAAATGAAAAAGAAGTAACAACTGACACTGCAGAAATACAAAAGAGCATGAGAGGTTACTACAAGCAACTCTATGCCAATAATATGGACAACCTGGAAGAAATGGACAAATTCTTAGAAATGCACAAGCTGCCAACACTAAATCAGGTAGAAATAGAAAATGTGAACAGACCAATCACCAGCAATGAAATTGAAACTGTGATTAAAAATCTTCCAACAAAAAAAAGCCCTGGACCAGATGGCTTCACAGGCGAATTCTATCAAACATTTAGAGAAAACCTAACACCTGTCATTCTCAAACTCTTCCAAAATATAGCAGAGGGAGGAACACTCCCAAACTCATTCTATGAGGCCACCATCACCCTGATACCAAAACCAGAAAAAGATGTTACAAAGAAAGAAATCTACAGGTCAATATCTCTGATGAACATAGATGGAAAAATCCTCAACAAAATACTAGCAAACAGAATCCAACAGCACATTAAGAGGACCATACACCATGATCAAGTGGGTTTTATTCCAGGAATGCAAGGATTCTTCAATATATGCAAATCAATCAATGTGATAAACCATATTAACAAATTGAAGGAGAAAAACCATATGATCATTTCAATAGATGCAGAGAAACTTTCAAGAAAATTCAACACTGATTTATGATAAAAACCCTCTAGAATGTAGGCATTGAAGGAATTTTCCTCAAGATAATAAAGGCCATATATGACAAACCCACAGCCAACATCATCCTCAATGGTGAAAAACTGAAAGCATTTCCACTAAGATCAGGAACAAGACAAGGTTGCCCACTCTCACCACTATTATTCAACATTGTTTTGGAAGTTTTAGCCACAGCAATCAGAGAAGAAAAGGAAATAAATGAATCCAAATCAGAAAAGAAGTAGTAAATCTGTCACTGTTTGCAGATGACATAATACTATATACAGAGATTCCTAAAGATGCTCCCAGAAAAATACTAGAGCTAATCTATGAATTTGGTAAAGTGGCAGGATACAAAATTAATGCACAGAAATCTCTGACATTCCTATACACTAATGATGAAAAATCTGAAAGTGAAATCAAGAAGACACTCCCATTCACCATTGCAACAAAAAGAATAAAATATCTAGGAATAAACCTACTTTAGGGCAGAAAGGACTTGTATGCAAAAATTATAAGACACTGATGAAAGAAATTAAAGATGATACAAATAGAAGGAGAGATATACCATGTTCTCAGATTGGAAGAATCAACATTGTGAAAATGACTATACTACCCAAAGCAATCTACAGATTCAGTGCAATCCCTATCAAACGACCACTGGCATTTTTCACAGAACTAGAACAAAAAAATTCACAATTTGTATGGAAACACAAAAGACCCCGAATAGCAAAGGAATCTTGAGAACGGAAAACGGAGCTGGAGGAACCAGAGTCCCTGACTTCAGACTATACTACACAGCTACATAAATCAAGACAGTATGGTATTGGCACAAAAACAGAAAAATAGATCAATGGAACAGGATAGAAAGCCCAGAGATAAACCCACGCACATATGGTCACCTTATCTTTGATAAAGTAGGCAGGAATGTACAGTGGAGAAAGGACAGCCTCTTCAATAAGTGGTGCTGGGAAAACTGGACAGGTACATGTAAAAGTATGAGATTAGAACACTCCCTAACACCATACACAAAAATAAGCTCAAAGTGAATTAACAACCTAAATGTAAGGTCAGAAACTATGAAACTCTTTGAGTAAAATATAGGCAGAACACTCTATGACATAAATCACAGCAAGATCCTTTTTGACTCACATCCTAGAGAAATGGAAATAAAAACAAAAATAAACAAATGTGACCTAATGAAACTTCAAAGCTTTTGCACAGCTAAGGAAACCATAAACAAGATGAAAAGACAGCCCTCAGAATGGGAGAAAATATATTCAAAAGAAGCAACTGACAAAGGATTAATCTCCAAAATTTATAAGCAGCTCGTGCTGCTCAACAACCAAAAACAAACAACCCAATCCAAAAACGAGCATAAGACCTAAATAGACATTTCTCCAAAGAAGATATACAGAGTGACAACAAAGATATGAAAGAATGTTCAACATCATTAGTCATTAGAGAAATTCAAATCAAATCTACAATGAGATATCATCTCACACCAGTCAGAATGGCCATCATCAAAAAATCTAGAAACAATAAAAGCTGGAGAGGGTGTGGAGAAAAGGGAACACTCTTTCACTTTTGGTGGGAATGTGAATTTGTACAGCTACTATGGAGAACAGTATGAAGGTTCCTTAACAAACTATAAATAGAACTACCATATGACCCAGCAATCCCACTACTGGGCATATACCCTGAGAAAACCATAATTCAAAAAGATTCATGTACCAAAATGTTCATTGCAGCTCTATTTACAATAGCCAGGAGATGGAAACAACCTAAGTGTCCATCATCGGATGAATGGATAAAGAAAATATGGCACATATATACAATGGAATATTACTCAGCCATAAAAAGAAATGAATTTGAGATATTTGTAGTGAGATGGATGGACCTAGAGTCTGTCATACAGAGTGAAGTGAGTCAGAAGGAGAAAAACAAATACCGTATGCTAACACATTTATATGGAATCTAAGTAAAAAAAAAAAAAGTTCATGAAGAACCTAGGGGTAAGACGGGAATAAAAACACAGACCTACTAGAGAATGGACTTGAGGATATGGGGAGGGGGAAGGGTAATCTGTGATAAAGTGAGAGAGTGGCATGGACATATATACACTACCAAATGTAAAGTAGGTAGCTAGCGGGAAGCAGCCGCATAACACAGGGAGATCAGCTCGGTGCTTTGTGACCACCTAGAGTGGTGGGATAGGAAGGGTGGGAGGGAAGGAGATGCAAGAGGGAAGAGATATGGGAACATATGTATAACTGATTCACTTTGTTATAAAGCAGAAACTAACACACCATTGTAAAGCAATTATACTCCAATAAAGATGTAAAAAAATATTGAAAAAACTGGAAGAAGATAAAAACACTGACCACAAAATAAATAAATAAATAGATCTACAATAATGTCAGCAGAATAATAGAGTAGGTGCTTCAAACACCCATCTCTTTTCAAAACTTTGAAAAAGAAGCAGAACTGTTAGAACCATACTTGCCAGAACTCTGGAAGTGGTCAGTTTTTTAAAACATTGTAAGGTGAATGAAAAACGTGCAGCCACATGGGGCAAAAGATTATGGTTGTAAAATAGACAACCTAAACCTTGGGAGGAAAAGCTGGGGAAGGAATTTCTTTGGGAAATAAGAGCATTCAAAAGTACCTGTGTATACTGAGGAATTTAGAAATTTACACATATGTCCAGGAAGGACACATGTTCATAAAAAAACTGAGAAGTCTCTAAGCTTTCATTTCAATTTTGGCTGATCTCTAGCTTCAGTGCAAGAATGAAGTGAAGATTAAGGAAGAATTGTAAATCAACTGGAAAAGTGTTAAAGGAGTATCCTAGGAAAAGGCCAATCCACAAAGACTGGGAGAGGATTTTCTGTTTTTAGCTCTTGGAGTTCTAAGAAATCTCTGTCAAAACATTAGATGGACATAAGCTAAATGAACAGATACCTCAGTGAAAACACTAATTAAGGAATATAGTTTATAGAAAAATCATTTGAAAAAGTTTCAAAACAAATGGATAATGGCAACCTTCAATAATAAAGAACAGCAAACCCTAAAGAAGGAAATAATCTGATTTCCAGTGTTACCATATTATAATATTGAAATATCGAATTTTCAACACCACCACCACCAACAACAACAACAACAAAACCCATACAAAGCGTACAAAGAAACAGCAGAGTATGGTCTATTCACAGGAAAATAATAAATTAACAAAAACTATCCCTGAGGAAGCTCAGATATTCTACTTACTAAAGATTTTAAATCAACTGTCTTAAATATGCTCAGAGCTATAAGAACTCATGGACAAAGAACTAAAGGAAACCAGTAAAATCATTTATGAATAAAATGATAATATCTATATAGTCATTTTATAAAAATTGTGAATTATAAAAATTATAAAAAAGGAACCAAATAGAAATCTGGAGCTGAAAACTACAATAAAATATATAAAAATTCAGTATGGAGGATCAACAGCAGATTTGCACAGACAGAATAGTTAGTGAACTTGAAGATATGATGATTAAAATTACCCAATCTGAGAAACAGAAAATTTTTAAAATGAAGAAAAGTTAGCAAGTCTAAAGGCCTGCAGGATGCCATCAAGTGGAACATCATGCACATTATGAGAGTTCCGAAAGGAGAAGAGAAAAAGGACAGATAGAATTCTTAATCACCAAAAACTTTGCAAATATGATGAAAGACACGATCTTACATCCAATAAGCTCAAACATATAAACTGTGAGCAATATTATAATAAAACTGTTGAAAACCAAAGACAAAGATAGAATCTTGAGTGATGTCAGGAAGATGGAAGATTAGGAAACTCCAGGTCCTAGCTCCCACACAGAAACATCAAATAAACAACTACAGACTGGCTAAAATAACTTTATAGGAGCTATGGAAGCTAGTCAAAGATCCATAACAACAAAGTGAATGCCCAATCGAGCAAAAGCCACATTCAAAACAGGAAATTTCATGGCATTTTACTGGCCCTTGCCCCACACACTCTCCAGGGTGGTTTGGTGAAGCTGGGAGGAAGCAAACTAATTCTCATTAACCTCTCTGGAGATGGAAGAAGCAGGGTGGAACTTGATTGCAATGTTCTGTCTTGTCTGTGGTAGCCTAAGGGACTGCTTTATGTTTCACCTGACTCAGAGATCAGATGGGGAATGGTGGCAGAGTTTGAATCTAAGGCTAGTGAAAGCAGTGGAAGGCAGAGATGTATGACATGGCACATCAAAACTGCAGAAGGACTAAGATCCTCAAAGACATGAAAGTAAGAGATTATACATAGAGAACTAAAATAGAACATCAAAGTCTCTGAGAAGCTAAGGTAAGAGGGTTAGGGAAATTAAGACATTTAAAAGCAGCTGGGGAAAATCAAACACACACACACACACACACACACACACACACACACAGACACACACACACACACATGCCCAGGCAGGACACATACACAGAAAAAATCTGAGGAGAACTTAAACTTTCACCTGAGGCAGATATCAATGATCAGGAGAAAGTTAATTAGTAAAGGTCTTCCACATCAGTCTGCAAGGATTGGGAGTGGTAGTTATTATTTCAAATACCCAATTTTCAACAAAATACCACAAAGCATACAATGAAATAAGGAAATATGGCCCATTCTAAGGGACAAAATAAATGTACAGTTACAGTTCCTGAAGAAACACATGCAATGGACTTATTAGATAAAATTTTAAAACAACTATCATACATAGGATCAAAGAAATAAAAGAAAACTGAAAGAACTAAAAGAAACCAGAAAAATCATATATGAACAAAATGAGAATGTCAACAAAGAGGTAGAAATTATGTCTTAAAAACCAAACAGATATTCCAGAGTTGTAAAATACAATAACTGAATTGAAAATTTCACTAGACGGCTTCAACAACATATTTGAATTGGTAGAAGAAACAGTATACTTGAAGCCAAGTCATTTGAAATTATTGAGGCTTAGAGTAAAAAAGAGAATGAAAAAAATTGAACAGAGTCTAAGGGACTTATGTGGTACCATCAAGCAGACCAATATACATATTATGACAGTCTCAGAAGAGGGAGAGAAAGGGGCAGAGAAATTATGACTGAAGAAATAGTGACTGAAAACTTCCCAAATTTTAAGAAAGATATAGATATATACAAACCAGAAAAGCTCAATGAACTCTATATAGGACAGAACAAAAAATACTCACAGCAAGACACATTATAATCCACTCAAAAAATCAAAGAAAAGATAGATTTTTGATAGCACCAAGAGAAAAGTGACTCATGTCAAAGTGATCCCCAATAAGACTATCAGGAGGTTTCTCAAAAGAAAACTTGGAGGACAGAGGTAGTGAGATGATATATTTCAAGTGCCAATAAAAAAAAGTATAAACTGAGAATATTATATCTGGCAAGACTGTCCTTCAAGAAAGATGGAGAAATTTATACATTCCTAAACAAATTTGAGGGAGTTCATTACCACCAGAGATGCTCTAAAGGCTAAAGGGAGTTCTTCAAGTTGAAATGAAAAGGTGGTAGATAGTGACTTGAAGACATACAAAAATATAAAGTTCTTTCATAAAAGTAAATACATACACAAATATAAACAATAATGTTAGAAAAATTTTGGTTTATAATTCCACTTTTTTTCTCATGTATTAAAAAGACAATTTCATAAAATATAATAATAAGTCTATGTTAATGGGTACACAATATTAAAATATGTAATGTGTAACATCAATAACATTAAGAGGGGACTGTAAAAATACAGAGTATTTTGAAATAGATTAAAATTATGTTGGCAACAATTTTAGTTATATTGTCATAACTGTAGGATTTTATATGTAATCTCCATGGTAACCACAAAGAAATATCTATAGAAAGTACAAAAAAAAAAAAAGAAAAAGGAAATAAGAGAAGAATCAAAATGTATTACTATAAAGAATCAGATAACACAAAGGAAGGCATTAATGGAGGAAACGAATGACAAAAAAAAGCTAATGTATACACAAAATAAGTAGCAAAACAGCAAAATTAAGGGCTCCCCAATCAGTAATTACTTTAAATGTAAGTAAATTAAAACCCTCAGTCTAAAGACATAGACTGACAGAATGGATTAAAGCAACAAACAGGAAACAAGTATAGACAACCTACAGGCAACTCACATTACATTGAAGGGCATGAAAAGTTGAAAGTGAAAAGATGACAAAGGATATTCTATGCAAAGAATAACCAGAAGAGTTTCTATCCTAATATCAACAAAATAGACTGTAAGTAAAAAAATGTTAAAAAAAGACAAAGATTATATAATGATAAAGTGTTAATTACCAAGAAGATATAAAAATTATAAACACAGATTTCAAAAATATATGAAATAAACATTGACCAAATAAAAGGGAGTAATAGCCAACTATAAAATAATACTAGGAGGAGACCTTCAAGATGGCAGAGGGGTAAGATGTAGAGATCACCTTCCTCCCCACAAATACATCAGAAATACATCTACATGTGGAACAACTGCTACAGAACACCTACTGAACGATGGCAGAAGACCTCAGACATCCCAAAAGGCAAGAAACACCACACATACTTGGGTAGGGCAAAAGAAAAAACAAAAAATGCAGACAAAAGAATAGGGATGTGACTTGCCCCACTGGTAGGGAGCTGTGAAGGGGGAAGAGTTTCCAAACACTAGGAAGCCCCTTCACTGGAAGAGACGGGGGGTGGCGGGGGGGGGGGAAGCTTCAGAGCCATGGAGGAGAGTGCAGTAAAAGCTGAGCAGAGGGAAAAGTGGAGAGATTGCCACACAGAGGAATGGTGCCGACCAGCACTCACCAGCCTGAGAGGCTTCTCTGCTCACCCTCCAGGGAGGGTAGGGGCTGGTAGCTGAGGCTCAGGCTTCAGAGGTCAGATCCCAGGGAGAGGACTGGGGTTGGCTGCATGAACACAGCCTGAAGGGGGCTAGTGTGCCACAGCTAGCCAGAAGGGAGTCCGGGGAAAAGTCTGGACGTGTCTAAGAAGCAAGAGACAACTGTTTAGGGGTGCATGAGGAGAGGGGATTCAGAGAACTGCCTAAACAAGCCCCAGAGATGGGTGGGAACCATGGCTATCAGCACAGACACCAGAGACGGGCATGAAAGGCTAAGGCTGCTGATACAACCACCAAGAAGGCTGTGTGCAAGCACTGGACACTATCCACACCTCTGCTTCCAGGAGCCTGTGCAGCCGCCACTGCCAGGGTCACATGATCCAGGGACAATATCCCCGGGAGAACACACAGTGTACCTCAGGCTGTTGCAACATCATGAAGGCCTCTGCCACTGCATGCTCACACCGCATTCCATACCCCACCCTCCCCCAGGCCTGAGTGAGACAGAGCAACCTAATCAGCTGCTATATTAACCCTGTCCTGTGTGAGCAAAGAAAAGATGCCCTCAGTCAACCTACACACAGAGGTGGAGCCAAATCCAAAGCTGAACTCCAGGAGGTGTGCAAACAAAAGAGAAAGTGAAATCTCTCCCAGCAGCCTCAGGAGCAGCAGATTAAATCACCACAATCAACTTGATGTACCATGCATCTGTGGAATACCTGAGTAGAAAATGAAGCATAACAAAATTGAGGTGGTGGACTTTGGGAGCCATGATGTTTATATTTCTTTCTTCTTTTCTTATTGTGAGTGTGTATGTGTATGCTTCTTCGTTATTTTGTCTGTATAGCTTTGCTTATACAAATTTTCCTAGGGTCTGTCTGTCCATGTTTTTGCTTTTCTTGTTTTTTTTAGTATAGTTCATTTGCTTGCCCTCTTCTTTCTTTCTTTCATTTTGTTTTTCTTTTTTTCTTTTTTTAATTTTTAATATTTACTATTTTTTAATAACTTTTCTTTCTTTCTTTCTTTCTTTCTTTCTTTCTTTCTTTCTTTCTTTCTTTCTTTCTTTCTTTCTTTCTTTCTTCTTTCTCTTTTTCTCCCTTTACTACTGAGGGGTGTGGCTGACAAGGTCTTGGTGCTCAGGCCGGGTGTCAGGCCTGTGCCTCTGAGGTAGAAGAGCCGAGTTCAGGACATTGTTTTACCAGAGACCTCCCGGCTCCACATGATATCAAATGGTGAAAGCTCTCTGAGAGATCTCCATCTCAATGTTAAGACCTGGTTCCACTCAATGACCAGCAAGCTACAGTGCTGAATAACCTATGCCAAACAAATAACCTGACAGGAACACAAACCCACCCATTAGCAGAGAGGCTGCCTAAAATCATAATAAGGTCACAGACACTCCAAAACACACTATTGGATGTGCAGTCCTGCTCACCAGAAAGTCAAGCTCCAGCATCATCCACCAGAAAATAGGCACCAGTCCCCCCTACCAGGAAGCCTACACAACACACTGAACCAACCTTAGCCACTGGGGGCACATACCAAAAACAAAAGGAGCTATGAATCTGCAGCTGGCAAAAAGGAAACTCCAAATACAGTAAGTGAAGCAAATAAGAAGGCAGAGAAACACAGCAGATGAAGGACTAAGGTAAAAACACTCCAGACCAAACAAGTAAAGAGAAATAGGCAGTCTACCTGAAAAAGAATTCAGAGTAATGATAGGACTGATGATGCAAAATATTGGAAATAGAATGGAGAAAATACAAGAAATGCTCAACAAGGAACAAGAAGAACCAAAGACCAAACAAACAATGATCAAAAAAAAATAAATGAATTTAAAAATTCTCCAGGAGGAAACAATAGCAGAATAACTGAGGCAGAAGAACGGATAAGTGACCTGGAAGATAAAATAGTGGAAATAACTACTGCAGAACAGAATAAAGAAAGAAGAATGAAAAGAATTGAGGACAGTTTCAAAGACCTCTGGGACAACATTAAATGTACCAACATTCGAATTAGAGGGGGCCCAGAAGGAGAAGAGAAAAAGAAAGGGACTGAGAAAATATTAGAAGAGATTATAGGTAAAAACTTCCCTTACATGGGAAAGGAAATAGTTAATCAATTCCAGGAAGTGTAGAGATTCCATACAGGATAAATCCAAGAAGAATCATGCAAAGACACATATTAGTCAAACTACGAAAAATTAAATACAAACAAAAAACATTAAAAGCAGCAAGGGAAAAACAACAAATATCATACAAAGGAATCCCCATAAGGTTAAGAGTTGATCTTTCAGCAGAAACTCTGCAAGCCAGGAGGAAGTGGCAGGACATATTTCAAGTGATGAAAGGGAAGAAACTACAACCAAGATTACTCTACCCAGCAAGGAATTCATTTAGATTCGAAAGAGAAATTAAAACATTTACAGACAAGCAAAACCTAAGAAAATTCAGCACCATCAAAGCAGCTTTACAACAAATGTTAAAGGAACTTCTCCAGGCAGGAAACACAAGAGAAGGAAAAGACCTACAATACCAAACCCAAAACAATTAAGAAAATGGGAATAGGAATATACCTATTGATAATTACCTTAAATGTAAATGAACTAAATTCTCCAAGCAAAAGACATAGACTGGCTGAATGGATACAAAAACAAGACCCATATATATGCTCTCTACAAGACATCCACTTCATAACTAAGGACACATACAGATTGAAAGTGAGAGAATGGAAAAAGATATTCCATGCAAACGGAAATCAAAAGAAAGTGGGAGTAGCAATTCTCATATCACAGAAAATAGACTTTAAAATAAAGATTATTACAAGAGAGAAAGAACAACACTACATGATGATCAAGGGATCAATCCAAGAAGATATAACAATTGTAAATATTTATGCACCCAACATAGGAGCACAACAGTACATAACGCAAAAGCTAACACCCATAAAAGGGCAAATTGACAGTAACACAATTATAGGAGGGGAATTTAACACCCCACTTTCACCACTGGACAGATCATCCAAAATGAAAATAAACAGGGAAATTAAAACTTTAAATGATACATTAAACAAGTGGATTTATTTGATAGTTATAGGACACTCCATCTAAAAACAAGAGAATACACTTTCTTCTCAAATGATCATGGAATATTCTCCAGGATAGATCATTTCTTGGTTTACAAATCAAGCCTTGGTAAATTTAAGAAAATTGAAACCATATCAAGTATATATTTGAAAACAATGCTATGAGACTAGATATCAATTACAGGAAAAATTCTGTACAAAATCCAGACACATGGAGGCTAAACAACCCACTACATAATAACCAAGAGATCACTGAAGAAATCAAAAAGGAAATCAAAAAACACCTAGAAACAAATGAAAACATGACCATCCAAAACCTATGGGATGCAGCAAAAGCAGTTCTAAGAGGAAAGTTTATTGCAATACAATACTAACTCAAGAAACATCTCAAATAAACAACTTAACCTTACACCTAAAGCAATTAGAGATAGAATAACAAAACAACTCAAACTTAGCAGAAGGAAAGAAATTATAAAGATCCGATCAGAAGTAAATGAGAAAACAAGTAAGGAAATAGCAAAGATCAATCAAACTAAAAGCTGATTCCTTGGGAATATAAACAAAATTGATAAACCGTTAGCCAGACTCATCAAGAAAAAGAGGGAGAAAATTCAAATCAATAGAATTAGAAAGGAAAAAGGAGAAGTAACAACTGACACTGCAGAAATACAAAGAATCATGAGATTACTACAAGCAACTCTATGCCAATAAAATGGACAACCTGGAAGAAATGGACAAATTCATACAAAAACACAACCTTCTGAGACTGAATTGGGAAGAAAGAGAAAATATGAACAGACCAATCACAAGCAATGAAATTGAAACTGTGATTAAAAATCTTCCAACAAACAAAAGCCCAGGATCAGATGGCTTCACAGGTGGATTCTATCAAATATTTAGAGACAAGCTAACACCTATCCTTCTCAAACTCCTCCAAAATATAGCAGAGGGAGAACACACCCAAACTCATTCTACAAGGCCACAATCACCCTGATACCAAAACCAGGCAAAGATGTCACAAAGAAAGAAAACTACAGGCAAATATCACTGATGAACATAGATGCAAAAACCCTCAACAAAATACTAGCAAACAGAATCCAACAGCATATTTAAAGGATCATAAAGCATGATCAAGTGGGGTTTATCCCAGGAATGCAAGAATTCTTCAATATACGGAAATGAATCAATGTGAAACACCATATTAACAAACTGAAGGAGAAAAACCATCTGATCATCTCAATAGATGCAGAGAAAGCTTCCAACAAAATTCAACACCGATTTATGATAAAAACCCTGCAGAAAGTAGGCATAGAGAGAACTTACTTCAACATAATAAAGGTCATATATGACCAACCCATAGCCAACATTGTTCTTTTTTTTTAAACATATTTCCTCATTTATCATTACTTTAATTATTGAAGTATGGTTGATTTACAATGTTGTGTTGCTTACTGGTATACAACAAAGTGATTCAGATATATACTCTTTTTCTTATTCTTTTCCATTGTGGTTCATTACAGGATATTGAGTATATTTCCCTGTGCTATACAGTAGAATCTTGTTATTTATCTATTTTATATATAATAGTTGATATCTGCTAATCCCAAACTCCTATTTTATCCCTCTCTCCTTTCCCCTTTCCCCTTTAACCATAAGCATATTTTCTTTTTAAAAAAATTTTATTTATTTATTTTGGGCTGTGTTGGGTCTTCATTTCAGTGTGAGGGCTTTCTCTAGTTGTAGCAAGTGGGGGCCACTCTTCATCATGGTGCATGGGCCTCTCACTATTGTGGCCTCTCTTGTTGCAGAGCACAGTCTCCACACGTGCAGGCTTAGTAGTTGTGGTTCACTGGCCTAGTTGCTCCACGGCATGTGGGATCTTCCCAGACCAGGGCTTGAACCCATGTCCCCTGCATTAGCAGGCAGATTCTCAACCACTGTGCCACCTGGGAAGCCCCCATGAGCATATTTTCTATGTCTGTGAGTCTGTTTCTGTTCTGTAAATAAGTTTATTTTTATCATGTTTCAGATTCCACCCATAAATGGTATCATAGTACTTCTCTTTTTCTGACTTATTTCACTTAGAATGATAATCTCTAGGTCCATCCATTTTGCTGCAAATGGCATTATTTCATTCCTTTTCATGGCTAAGCAGTATTCCACTATATATATGCATAACATCTTCTTTATCCATTCATCTGTCGATGGACATTTAGGCTGCTTCCATGTCTTGGCTATTGTAAATAGTGCTGCTGTGAACATAGGGATGCATGCATCTTTTCGAATTAGATTTTTCTCCAGACATATGCCCAGGAGTGGGATTGCAGGATGATATGGCAATTCAATTTTTAGTTTCTTAAGGAACCTCCATACTGTTTTCCATAGTGGCTGCACCAAGGTACATTCCGACCAAGAGTGAACATCGTTCTTAATGGTGAAAAAATGAAACCATTTCCACTAAGATCAGGAACAAGAAAAGGTTGCCCACTCTCAACAATATTATTCAACATAGTTTTGGAAGTTCTAGCCACAGCAATCAGAGAAGACAAAGAAATAAAAGGAATCCAAATTGGAAAACAAGAGGTAAAGCTGTCACTCTTTGCAGATGACACACTATTTTATATTGAGAATCCTAAAGATGGTACCAGAAAAATACTAGAACTAACCAATGAATTTGGTAAAGTGGCAGGTTACAAAATTAATGCACAGAAATTTCTTGTATTTCTATACTCTAATGATGAAAATTCTGAAAGTGAAATTAAGAAAACACTCCCATTTATCATTGCAACAAAAAGCAAAAAATATCTAGGAATAAACCTACCTAAGGAGACAAAATAATTGTATGCAGAAAATTATAAGACACTGATGAAATAAATTAAAGATGATACACACCATTGTAAGGCAATTATAGGCCAACAAAGATGTATAAAAATGTAAAACAAAAGAAAATATCATGATTAATTCAATAAATAATTTAAGTGATTTTGATAAAATTCGTGGTTATTCCTATGAAAAAAGGGAATTATCTTTAACTTCATAAGTATTTTTAACAGAAACAAACGTGTTTTTAAGAGTCTGATTGAACATATACAATAATCCCACTTCCCTTCCCAAATCTCATTGAACCAAGTGAAATACACACTGCTATGGACTGAATGTTTGTCCCCCCAAAATTCATGTGTTGTAAACTTCTTGCCCAATGTGATGGTATTAGCAGGTGAGGCTCTTGGGATGTGATTAGGTCATAAGAGTGGAATACTCATGAAGATTACTGTCCTACAAAAGAGGCCCCAGAGAGCTATGTCACCCCTTCTGCATGTGAAGATACAATGAGAAAACTGCCCCCCAGAGAGAGCCTTCATCTGACCATGCAGGCATTCTGATCTCTGACTTCCAGCCTCCAGAACAATGGGAAGTATACTTCTGATATTCATAAGGCACACAGTATGTGACATGTTGTTATAGAAGCCCACACAGACTAAGACACAGACATTTATTTTCTTATCAATCAACTGGACAAAGAACAGAGTAACAGAGAAATAAGAAAAAAACATGAAGACAATTTATAAAAGAAGAAATATAAAAGGTAAATAAATATATGAATATGCTCAAATTTAATATTAATAAAAATATAAAGGTAAACAAGCTGCCATTGACAGCCTATTAGTTTGGGAAAGATGAAAAAATGCTAATGTACAGTGTTAGCAAGGGTGTTGGAAAATTGTCATTCTCATTCACTGTTACTGGGATTATAAACTGTTGCAACTGTTATGGAAAACATCTGATAGTAGGTATTAAAAAGCCATATTAGGGACTTGAACAACCAGAGAACTCTGAACCTCATGGAATATTAATCAGTGAGAGCTCTCTGAGAGGTGTCCAACTAACACAAAGACCTAGCTCTACCCAAGAGCCAGCAAGCTCCAGGGATGGATGCCTCATGCAAAACAACTAACAAGACAGTAACACAAACTCACCCATTAGCAGATAGACTGTCTAAAGTCATACTAAGCTCACAGACACCCCTAAATGCACCACCACAGGTGGCCCTACCCATCAGAGGGACAAGATCCAGCTCCACCCACCAGAACACAGGCACCGGTCCCCTACATCAGGAATTCTACACAAGTCACTGGATCAATCCCACCCACTGGGGGAAGACATGGGAAGTAAGAGGGGCTATGACCCTGCAGCCTGTGGAAAGGAGACCCCAAAGACAATAAGTTAAGCAACATGAGAAGGCAGAGAAATATGCAGCAGATGAAGGAGAAAGGTAAAAACCCACAAGATGAAACAAATGAAGAGGAAATAGGCAGTCAACCCGAAAAAGAATTCAGAGTAATGATAGTAAAGATTAACAATATCTTGGAAACAGAATGGAGAAAATACAAGAAATGTTTAATAAGGAGTTGGAAGAACTAAAGAGCAAAACAAACGGTGATGAACAACACAATACCTGAAATTAAAAATATTCCAGAATGATCAATAGCAGCATAACTGAGACAGAATAAGGGATAAGTGAGCTGAAAGATAGAAAGGTGGAAATAACTGCCATGGAGTAGAATAAAGGAAAAAGAATGAAAAGAATTGAGGACAGTCTCGGAGACTTCTGGGACAACATTAAGCACAAAAACATTCGAATTATAGGCATCCCAGAAGAAGAAGAGAAAGAGAAAGTGTCGGAGAAAATATATGAAGAGATTAAATATGAAAATTTCCCTAAAATGGGAAAGGAGATAGTCACTCAACTCCAGGAAGTGCAGAGAATCCCATACAGGATAAGTCCAAGGAGAAACATGCTGAGACACATGTTATTCAAATGATCAAAAATAATATACAAAGAAGAAGTATTAAAACAGCAAGTGAAAACAACAAATAACATACAAGGGAATCCCCATAAGGTTATCAGCTGATTTTTCAGCAGAAACTCTGCAAGCCAGAAAGGAGTGGCAGGATATATTAAAAGTGATGAAACAGAAAAATCTACAATGAAGATTTCTCTACCCAGCAAGGATCTCATTCAGATTTGATGGAGAAATCAAAAGCCTTACAGATGAGCAAAAGCTAAGAGAATCCAGCAACACCAAACCAGCTCTACAACAGATGCTAATGGAATTTCTCTAAGTGGGAAACATAAGAGAAGAAAAGGACCTACAAAAACAAACCCAAAACAATTATGAAAATGGTAATAGGAACATACATATCAACAATTACCTTAAATGTGAATGGATTAAATGTTCCAACCAAAAGACATAGACTGGCTGAATGGATACAAAAACAAGACCTGTATATATGCTGTCTACAAGAAACTCACTTCAGACGTAGGGACATATAGAGACTGAAAGTGAGGGGATGTAACAAGATATTCCATGAAAAGGAAATCAAAAGAAAGCTGGAGTAGCAATATTCATATCCAAAAAAAGACTTTAAAATAAAGAATGTTACAATAGACAAGGAAGGACAATACACAATGACCAAGGGATCAATCCAAGAAGATATAAAAATTATGAACATATATGCACCCAACATAGGATCACTTCAATGCATAAGGTAAATGCTAACAGCTATAAAAGGGGAAATCAACAGTAACACAAAAATAGTGGGGGAATTTAACATGTCATTTACAACAATGGACAGATCATACAGACAGAAAACAAAAGCTTTAAATAACACAATGGAACACATAGATTTAATTGATATTCATAGCACATTCCATCTGAAAATAGCAGATTACACTTTCTTCTCAAGTGCACATGGAAGTTCCCCAGGATAGACAATATCTTTGGTCACCAATCAAGCCTTGGCAAATTTAAGGAAATTGAAATCATTACAAGCAACTGTTCTGACCACAACGTTATGAGATTAGAAATCAATAACAGCAAAAAAATGTAAAAAAAAAACCACAGGTAAGCTAAGCAATATGTTACTAAATAACCCAGAGATCACTGAAGAAATCAGAGGAAATAAAAATATATCTAAAGAAAAATGACAATGAGAATACGATGACCCAGACCGAAAACCGATGGGATGCACCAAAAACAGTTCTAACAGGGAAGTTTATAGGAATACATCCTATCTCAAGAAACAAGAAAAATCTCAAATAAACAATCTAACTGTACATGTAAAAGACCTAGAGTAAGAACAACAACAACAAAAAAACAATGTTAGTAGAAGCAAATAAATCATATAAACCAGAGCAGAAATAAAGTAAATAGAAACAAAGAAAACAATAGCAAAGATCAGTAAAACTAATAGCTGGTTCTTTGAGAAGATAAACAAAATTGATAAACCATTATCCAGGCTCATCAAGAAAAAAAGAGAGAGAACTCAAATCAATAAATCAGAAATGAAAAAGAAGTTACAGCATACACCAGAGAAATAAAAAGCATCATAAGAGACTACTACAAGCCACTCTATGCCAATAAAATGGTCAACCTGGATGAAATGGAAAAATTCTTAGAAAGGTCTAACTTTCCAATACTGAACCAGGTAGAAATAGGAAATAAGAACAGACCAATCACAAGTAATGAAATTGAAACTGTGATAAAAAATCTTCCAACAAACAAAAGTCCAATTCCAGCTGGTTTCACAGGTGAATTCTACCAAACATTTACAGAAGAACTAACATCAATCCTTCTCAAACTCTTCCAAATATTCCACAGGAAGGAAAACTCCAACACTTACTCTACGAGGCCACCACCACCTTAATACCAAACCCAGGCAAAGATATTACAAAAAAAAGAAAATTACAGACCAATATCACTGATGAATACCGATGCAAAAACCCTCAACAAAATACTAGCAAATAGAATCTAACAACACATTAAAAGGATCATACAACATGATCAAGTAGGATTAATCCCAGGGATGCAAGGATTATTCAATATACGCAAATCAATCAATGTGGTACACCATATTAACAAATTGAAGAATAAAAACCATATGAGGATCTCAATAGATGCAGAAAAATCTTTTGACAAAATTCAACACCATTTATAATAAAAAGTTCTCCAGAATGTGGGCAGAGAGGCAACTTACCTCAATATAATAAAGGCCACATATGACAAACCCACAGCAAACATCATTCTCAATGGTGAAAAACTGAAAACATTTACTCTAAGATCAGGGACAAGACAAGGATGTCCACTCTCGCCATTATTACTCAACATATCTTTGGAAGTATTGCTATGGCACTCAGAGAAGGAAAATAAATAAAACGAATCCAAACTGGAAAAGAAGAAGTAAAACTGTCATTGTTTGCAGATGACATGATACTATACATAGAAAATCCTAAAGATGCCACCAGAAATCTAGTAGAGCTAATCAATGAATTTGGAAAATTAACAGGATACAAAATTAATGCATAGAAATCTCTTGCATTCCTATACACTAACAACAAATGATCAGAAAAAGAAATTAAGGAAACAAACACCTTCACCATTGTAATGAAACAAATAAAATACCTTGGAACAAACCTACCTAACAAGGTAAAGGACCTGTACTCAGAAAACTATAAGACATTGATCAAAGAAATCAAATATGACAAAAAGAGATAGAGGTGTATACCATGGTCTTAGATTGGCAGAGTTAATATTGTGAAAATGACACTACTACCCCCAAAAATCTACAGATTCAATACAATCCCTATTAAATACCAATGACATTTTTCTCAGAATGAGACAAAAAAAATTTTAAATTTGTATGCAGACACAAAAGACCCAGAATAGCCAAAGAAATCTTGAGAGAAAAGAAAAAGAGTGTAGACTGAGGAATCAGAATCCCTGACTTCAGACTATACTAAAAAGCTACAGTAAAGAATACAATATTGTAATGGCACAAAAAGAGAAATACAGATCAATGGAACAGGATTGAGAGCCCAAAGATAAACCTATGGTCAACTAATCTATGACAAAGGAGGTTATGATATACAATGGAGAAAAGACAGTATCTTCAGTAAGTGGTTCTGGGAAAACTGGACAGCTATATGTAAAAGAATGAAACTAGAATACTCCCTAACACCATATACAAAAATAAACTCAAAATGGATTAAAGACATAAATATAAGACCAGACATTATAAAACTCTTAGAAGAAAACATAGGCAGAACACACTTTGATATAAATCACAGCAATATCTTTATGGACACACCTCTTAGAGTAATGATAATAAAAACAAAAATAAAAAACTGGAACCTAATGAAACTTAAAATCTTTTGCACAGAAAAGGAAATCATAGGGCGAACAGGGAATGGGGAATATCAAAAGGTGAGTGTTTTCTAAGGAAAACAAGCTATCCCAAGTTGCTTCAAGAAGTAACTTAAAGACAAAATGGAAAAACAAGGAGGTTTGTGCCTGAGATCATGTTGATGTGAAACCAGGGATGGCCACCTTGTGCCAGTCTGAGCTGTGCAGATGACAGGCTCTTGGTGCTCTAGCCAGGCATCAGGGCTCTGCCACTGAGGTGGAAGAGCCAAGTTCAGGACACTGGTCCACAAGAGACCTCTCAGTTCCAAGAAATATCAAACAGTGAAAATCTCACAGAGATCTCCATCTCAACGCCAAGATGCAGCTTAGCGAAACAACCACCAAGCTACAGTGCTGGACACCCTATGCCAAACAATTAGCAAGACAGGAACAGAATCCCATCCATTAGCAGAGAAGCTGCCTAAAATAATAAAAAGGCCACAGACACCCCAAAACACACCACAAGATGTGGACCTGTCCACCAGAATGACAAGACCCAGCCTCATCCACCAGAACACAGGCACTAGTCTCCTACACCAGGAAGCCTACACAACCTACTGAACCAACCCTAGCCACTGGGGACAGACATCAAAAACAACTGGAACTAAGAACCTGCAGCCTGGGAAAAGGAGACCCCAAACACAGTAGGTTAAGCAAAATGAGAAGACAGAGAAACACACGGAAGATGAAGGAACAAGGCAAAAACCCACCAGACCTAACAAATGAAGAGGAAATACGCAGCCTACCTGAAAAAGAATACAGAATAGTGATAGTAAAGATGGTCCAAAATCTTGGAAATAGAATGGAGAAAATACAAGAAACCTTTAACAAGGACGTAGAAAACTAAAGAGCAAACAAATAGTGATGAACAACAAAATAAATAAAATTAAAAATTCTCTAGAAGGGAACAGGAGCAGAACAACTGAGGCAGAAGAACGGATAAGTGACCTGGAAGATAAAATAGTGGAAATAACTACTGCAAAGCAGAATAAAGAAAAAAGAATGAAAACAATTGAGGACAGTCTAAGAGGCCACTGGGACAACAGTAAATGCAACAACATTCGAATTATAGGGGTCCCAGAAGAAGAAGAGAAAAAGAAAGGGACTGAGAAAATATTTGCATAGATCATTGCTGAAAACTTCACTAATATGGGAAAGGAAATAATTAATCAAGTCCAGAAAACACAGAGAGTCCCATACAGGATAAATCCAAGGAGAAACACACCAGGACACATATTAATCAAACTATCAAAAATTAAATACAATGAAAAATATAGAAAGCAGCAAGGGAAAAACAACAAATAACACACAAGGGAATCCCCATAAGGTTAACAGCTGATCTTTCAGCAGAAACTCTGAAAGCGAGAAGGGAGTGGCAGGACATATTTAAAGTAATGAAGGAGAAAAACCAACAACCAAGATTACTCTACCCAGCAAGGATCTCATTCAGATTTGATGGAGAAATTAAAATCTTTACAGACAAGGAAAAGCTAAGAGAATTTAGCACCACCAAACCAGCTTTACAACAACTGCTAAACGAACTTCTCTAGGCAGGAAAGACAAGAGAAGGAAAAGACCCACAATAACAAACTCAAAACAGTTAAGAAAATGGTAATAGGAACATACATATGTTACAACTAATAATTACCTTAATTGTAAGTGGATTAAATGCTACAACCAAAAGACATAGATTGGCTGAATGGATACAAAAACAAGACCCATATATATGCTGTCTACAAGAGACCCACTTCAGACCTAGAGACACATACAGACTGAGTGGTAGGGGATGGAAAAAAATATTCCAAGCAATGGAAATCAAAAGAGAGCTGGAGTAGCAATTCTCATATCAGACAAAATAGATTTTAAAACAAAGACTATTACAAGAGACAAAGACGCACACTACATAATGATCAAGTGATCAATCCAAGAAGAAGATATAACAATTGTAAATATTTATGCACCCAATATAAGAACACCACAATACATAAGGCAAATACTAACAGCCATAAAAGGGGAAATTGACAGTAACACAATCATAGTAGTGGACATTAACACCCCACATTCACCAATGGACAGGTCATGCAAAATTAAAATAAATAGGAAACACTAGCTTTAAATTATACATTAAACAGGATGGACTTAATTGATATTTATAGGACATTCCAACCAAAAACAACAGAATACACATTTTTCTCAAGTGCCCATGGATTATTTTCCAGGATAGATCATATCTTGGGTCACAAATCAAGCCTTGGTAAATTTAAGAAAATTAAAATGTTATCAAGTAACTTTTCTGACCACAACATTATAAGACTAAATATCAATCACAGGAAAACAATGTAAAAAATAAAAACAAAAGGAGGCTAAACAGTACACTACTTAATAAGAAAGAGATCACTGAAGAAACAAAGAGGAAATAAAAAAATACCTAGAAACAAATGACAATGAAATCACGATGACCCAAAACCTATGGGATGCAGCAAAATCAGTTCTCAGAGGGAATTTTATAGCAATACAATTCTACCTTACGAAACAAGAAACATCTCAAATAAACAACCTAATATTACACCTAAACAAATTGGAGAAAGAGGAACATAAAAACCCTAAAGTTGGCAAAAAGAAATGAAAAAGATCAGGTCAGAAATAAATGAAAAAGAAATGAAAGAAACGATAGCAAAGATGAATAAAACTAAAAGCTGGTTCTTTGAGAAGATAAACAACACTGATAAACCATTAGTAAGACTCATCAAGAAAAAAGGGAGAAGACTCAAATCAATAGAATTAGAAACGAAAAAAGAGAAGTAACAACTGAAATTGCAGAAATACAAAGGATCATGAGAGATTACTACAAGCAACACTATGCCAATAAATTGGACAATCTGGAAGAAATGGACAAATTCTTAGAAATGCACAACCTTCTGAGACTGAGCCAGGAAGAAGTAGAAAATATGAACAGACTAATCACAAGCACTGAAATTGAAACTGTGATTAAAAATCTTCCAACAAACAAAAGCCCAGGGCCAGATGGCACCAGAGGCAAATTGTATCAAACATTTTGAGAAGAGGTAACACCTATCCTTCTCAAACTCTTCCAAAATATATCAGAGGGAGGAACACTCCCAAACACTTGCTACGAGGCCACCATCACCGTGATATCAAAAATATAAAAATTTGTCACAAAGAAAGAAAACTACAGGAAAACATCACTGATGAACACAGATGCTAAAATCCTCAACAAAATACCAGCAAACAGAATCCAATAGCACATTAAAAGGATCATACACCATGACTAAGTGGGGTTTATCACAAGGAGGCAAGGATTCTTCAATATACGCAAATCAAGCAATGTGATACACCATATTAACATATTAAAGGAGAAAAACCATATGATCATCTCAATAGATACAGAGAAAACTTTAGACAAATTTCAACAGCCATTTATGATAAAGACCCACCAGAAATTAGGCATAGAGGGAAATTTCCTCAACATAATACAGGCCATATATCACAAACACACAGCCATCATTGTCCTCAATGGTGAAAAAGTGAAACTATTCCCACTAAGATCAGGAACAAGACAAGGTTTCCTACTCTCACCATTATTATTCAAATAGCTTTGGAAGCTTTAGCCACAGCAATTAGAGAAGAAAAAGAAATTAAAGTAATGCAAATCAGAAAGCAAGAAATTAAGGTGTCACTGTTTCCAGATCACATGATACCTTTCATAGAGAATCCTAAAGATGCTACCAGAAAACTACTAGAGCTAATCAATGAATTTAGTAAAGTAGCAGGATACAAAATTAATGCACAATAATCTCTTGCATTCCTATACACTAATCAAGAAAAATCTGGAAGTGAAATTAAGAAAACAGTCATTTACCATTGCAACAAAAAGCATAAAATATCTAGGAATAAACCTACCTAAGGAGACAAAAGACCTGTATGTAGAAAATTATAAGACACTGAGGAAAGAAATTAAAGATGATACAAATAGATGGAGAGATATACCATATTCTTGGATTGGAAGAATGAACATTGTGAAAATGACTCTATTACCCAAAGCAATCTACAGATTCAAAGCAATGCCTATCAAATTACCACTGGCATTTTTCACAGAACTAGAACAAAAAATTTCACAATATGCATGGAAACACGAAAGTCCCTGAATAGCCAAAGCAATCTAGAGAAAGAAAAAAGGAGCTGGAGGAATCGGATCTCTGACTTCAGACTATACGACAAAGCAAGAGTAATGAAGACAGCATGGTACTGGCACAAAAACAGAAGTATGGATAAATGGAAAAGGACAGAAAGCCCAGAGATAAACCCACGCACATATGGTCACCTTATCTTTGATAAAGGAGGCAAGAATATACAGTGGAGCAAAGACAGCCTCTTCAATAAGTGGTGCTGGTAAAACATGACAGCTGCATGTAAAAGAAGGAAATTAGAACACTCCCTAATACCATACACAAAAATAAACTCAAAATGGATTGAAGACCTAAATGTAAGGGCAGACATTCTCAAAACTGTAGAGGAAAACATAGACTGAACACTCTCTGACATACATCACAGCAAGATCCTTTTTGACCCACCTCCTAGAGAAATGGAAATAAAAACAAAAATAAACAAATGGGACGTAATGAAACCTAAAAGCTTTTGCAGAGCAAAGAAAACCATAAACACATTGAAAACACAATCCTCAGAATGGGAGAAAATATTTACAAATGAAACCACTGACAAAGGATTCATCTAAAAAATTTACAAGCAGCTCAAGCAGCTCAATATGAAAAAAAACAAACAACTCAATCCAAAAATGGGCAGAACACCTAAATAGACATTTCTCCAAGAAAGACAGAGATTGCCAACCAACATATGAAAAGATGCTCAACATCACTAATCGTTAGAGAAATGTATTCAAAACTACAATAAGGTATAACCACACAGCAGTCAGAAAATTCCATCATCAAAAAACCTAGAAACAATAAATGCTGGAGAGGGTATGGAGAAAAGCGAACCCTCTTGCACTGTTGGTGGGAATGTCAATTAATACAGCCACTATGGAGAACAGTATGGAGGTTCCTAAAAAATGTATAAATAGAACTATCATACGACCCAGTGATCCAACTACTCAGCATATACCCTGAGAGAACCATCATTCAAAAAGAGTCATGTACCACAATGTTCATTGCAGCTCCATTTACAATAGCCAGGACATGGAAGTAATCTATGTGTCCATTGACAGATGAATGGGTAAAGAATATGTGGCACACATATACAATGGAATATTACTCAGCAATAAAAAGAAATGAAATTGAGTTATTTGTAGTGAGGTGGATTGACCTGGAGTCTGTCATACAGAGTGAACTAAGTCAGAAAGAAAAAACAAATACCATATGCTAACACATATATATGGAATCTAAAAAGAAAAAAAATGGTCATGAAGAACCAGTGGCAACACGGGAATAAAGATGCAGACCTACTGGAGAATGGACTTGAGGATACGGTTAGGGAAATTGTAAGCTGGGACAAAGTGAGAGAGTGGCATGGACATTTATACACTTCTAAAGATAAAATCGATAGCTAGTGGGAAGCAGCTGCATAACACAGGGAGATCACCTCAGTGCTCTGTGACCACCTAGAATGGTGGGAAAGGGAGGGTGGGAGAGAGGGATACACAAGTGGGAAAAGATATGGGTATAAATGTAAATGTATAACTGATTCACTTTGTTATAAAGTGGAAACTAACACACCATTGTAAAGCAAGTATACCCCTATAAAGATGTTTAAAAAAAAAAAAGAAAGAAAAGGAAACCATAAACAAGGCAAAAAGACAATGCTCAGAATGAGAGAAAATATTTGCAAACAAAGTATGTGAAAAAGGATTAATCTCCAAAATATACGAGAAGCTCAGGCAGCTTAATATCAGTAAAGGCAAACACTCCAATCAAAAAATAGGTGTAGGGCTTCCCTGGTGGCGCAGTGGTTGAGAGTCTGCCTGCTGATGCAGGGGACACGGGTTCATGCCCCGTGTGTCCGTGAAGATCCCACATGCCGCAGATAGGCTAGGCCCATGAGATATGGCCATTGAGCCAGCGTGTCCAGAGCCTGTGCTCCACAACGGGAGAGGCCACGACAGTGAGAGGGGCCCGTGTACTGCAGGAAAAAAAAAAGTAGGTGTAATCTTTGTCTGGTTTTGGTATGAGGGTGATGGTGGCCCCATAGAATAAGTTTGGGATTGTTCCTTCCTCTGCAAACTTTTGGAAGAGTTTGAGAAGGATGGGTGTTAGCTCTCTCTAAATGTTTGAGAGAAGTCACCTGTGAAGCCATCTGGTCCTGGACTTTTCTTGTTTTGTTTTGTTTTGTTTTTGTTTTAACATCTTTATTGGAGTATAATTGCTTTAAAAGTGTGTGTTAGTTTCTGCTTTATAACAAAGTGAATCAGTTATACATATACATATGTTCTAATATCTCTTCCCTCTTGTGTCTCCCTCCCTCCCATGCTCCATATCCCAAACCTCTAGGAGGTCACCAACCACCTAGTTGATCTCCCTGTGCTATGTGGCTACTTCCCACTAGCTATCTATTTTACGTTTGGTAGAGTTGATAAATCCATGCCACTCTCTCACTTTGTCACAGCTTACGCTTCCCCCTCCACATATCCTCAAGTTCATACTCTAGTAGGTCTGTGTCTTTATTCCCGTCTTACCCCTAGGTTCTTCCTGACTTTTTTTTCTTACATTCCATTTATATGTGTTAGCATATGGTATTTGTTTTTCTCTTTCTGACGTACTTCACTCTGTATGACAGACTCTAGGACCTTCCACCTCACTACAAATAACTCAATTTCATTTCTTTTTATGGCTGAGCAATATTCCATTGTATATATGTGCCACATCTTCATTGTTCCTTCATTTGTTGATGGGCACTTAGGTTGCTTCCATGTTCTATCTATTGTAGATAGAGCTGCAATGAACATTTTTGTACATGACTATTTTTGAATTATGGTTTTCTCAGGGTATATGCATAGTAGTGGGATTGCTAGCGCGAATGTAAGTTCTATTTTTAGTTTCTTAAGGAACTTCCATACTGTTCTCCATAGTGGCTGTATCAATTTACATTCCCACCAACAGTGCAAGAGGGTTCCCTTTTCTCCACACCCTCTCCAGCATTTATTGTTTCTAGATTTTTTGATGATGGCCATTCTGACCGGTGTGAGATGATATCTCACTGTAGTTTTTTTTTTTTAACATCTTTATTGGGGTATAATTGCTTTACAATGGTGTGTTAGTTTCTGCTCTATAACAAAGTGAATCAGTCATACATAAACATATGTTCCCATATGTCTTCCCTCTTGCGTCTCCCTCCCTCCCACCCTCCCTATCCCACCCCTCCAGGCTGTCACAAAGCACCGAGCCAATATCCCTGTGCCATGCAGCTGCTTCCAACTAGCTATCTACCTTACTACGTTTGTTAATGTGTATATGCCCATGACTCTCTCTCGCCCTGTCACAGCTCACCCTTCCCCCTCCCCATAACCTCAAGTCCATTCTCTAGGAGGTCTGCGTCTTTATTCCTGCTTTACCCCTAGGTTCTTCATGACATTTTTTTTCTTAAATTCCATATATATGTGTTAGCATACGGTATTTGTCTTTTTCTTTCTGACTTACTTCACTCTGTATGACAGACTCTAGGTCTATCCACCTCATTACAAATAGCTTAATTTCGTTTCTTTTTATGGCTGAGTAATATTCCATTGTATATATGTGCCACATCTTCTTTATCCATTCATCCGATGATGGGCACTTAGGTTGTTTCCATCTCCGGGCTATTGTAAATAGAGCTGCAATGAACATTTTGGTACATGACTCTTTTTGAATTTTGGTTTTCTCAGGGTGTATGCCCAGTAGTGGGATTACTGGGTCATATGGTAGTTCTATTTGTAGTTTTTTAAGGAACCTCCATACTGTTCTCCATAGTGGCTGAACCAATTCACATTCCCACCAGCAGTGCAAGAGTGTTCCCTTTTCTCCACACCCTCTCCAGCATTTATTGTTTCTAGATTTTTTGATGATGGCCATTCTGACTGGTGTGAGATGATATCTCACTGTAGTTTTGATTTGCATTTCTCTAATGATTAATGATGCTGAGCATTCTTTCATGTGCTGTTGGCAATCTGTATATCTTCTTTAGAGAAATTTCTATTTAGGTCTTCTGCTCATTTTTGGATTGGGTTGTTTGTTTTTTTGTTATTGAGCTGCATGAGCTGCTTGTAAATTTTGTAGATGAATCCTTTGTCAGTGGCTTCATTTGCAAATATTTTCTCCCATTCTGAGGGCTGTTTTTTCATCTTGCTTATGGTTTACTTTGCTGTGCAAAAGCTTTTAGGTTTCATTAGGTCCCATTTATTTACTTTTGTTTTTATTTCCATTTCTCTAGGAGGTGGGTCAAAAAGGATCTTGCTGTGATGTATGTCATAGAGTGTTCTACCTATGTTTTCCTCTAAGAGTTTGATAGTGTCTGGCCTTACATTTAGGTCTTTAATCCATTTTGGGTTTATTTTTGTGTATGGTGTTAGGGAGTGTTCTAACTTTATACTTTTACATGTAGCTGTCCAGTTTTCCCAGCACACTTATTGAAGAGGCTGTCTTTTATCCACTGTACATTCTTGCCTCCTTTATAAAAGATAATATGACCATATGTGCATGGGTTTCACTCACGGCTTTCTATTCCTGCTCCATTTATCTATATTTCTGTTTTTGTGCCAGTACCATTCTGTCTTGATTACTGTAGCTTTGTAGTATAGTCTGAAGTCAGGGAGCCTGATTCCTCCAACTCCATGTTTTGTTCTCAAGATTGCTTTGGCTATTCGGGGCCTTTTGTGTTTCCATACAAATTGTGAAATTTCTTGTTGTAGTTCTGTGAAAAATTCCAGTGGTAGTTTGATAGGGATTGCATTGAATCTGTAGATTGCTTTGGGTAGTAGAGTCTTTTTCACAGTGTTGATTCTTCCAATCTAAGAACATGGTATATCTCTCTATCTATTTGTATCATCTTTACTTTCTTTCATCAGTGTCTTACAATTTTCTGCATACAGATCTTTGGTCTCCTTAAGTAAGTTTATTCCTAGACATTTTATTCTTGTTGATGCAATGGTAAATGGGAGGTGTTTTATTAATTTCACTTTCAGATTTTTCATCACTAGTGTATAAGAATGCCAAAGATTTCTCTGCATTAATTTTGTATCCTGCAACTTTACCAAATTCATTGATTAGCTCTAGTAGTTTTCTGGTAGCATCTTTAGGATTCTCTATGTAGAGTATCAAGGCATCTGGAAACAGTGACATCTTTACTTCTTCTTTTCTGATTTTGATTCCTTTTATTTATTTTTATTCTGTGATTGCTCTGGCTAAAACTTCCAAAACTATGTTGAACAAGAGTGGTGAGAGTGGGCAAACTTGTCTTTTTCCTGATCTTAGTGGAAATGCTTTCAGTTTTTCACCATTTAGGATGATGTTGGCTGTGGGTTTGGCATATATGGCCTTTATTATGTTGAGGAAAGTTCCCCTCTATGCCTACTTACTGCAGTGTTTTTAGATTAAATGGGTGTTCAATTTTGTTGAAAGCGATCTCTGCATCTATTGAGATGATCATATCGTTTTTCCACTTCAATTTGTTTATATGGTGTATCATGTTCTTTGATTTGTGTATATTGCACAATACTTGCAATCCTAGATTAAAGCCCTAGATAATCATGTATTATCCTTTTAATGTGCTGTTTGATTCTGTTTGCTAGAATTTTGTTGACGATTTTGGATCTATGTTCATCAGTGATATTGGCCTGTAGTTTTCTTTCTGTGTTACATCTATGTCTGGTTTTGGTATCAGGGTGATTGTGGCCTCGTAGAATGAGTCTGGGAGTGTTCCTCCGTCTGCTATATTTTGGAAGATTTTGAGAATGATAGGTGTTAGCTCTTCTCTAAATGTGTGAAAGAATTAGCCTGTGAAGTCATCTGGTCCTGGGCTTTTGTTTGTTGGAAGATATTCAATCACAGTTTCATTTTCAGTGCTTGTGACTGGTCTGTTCATATTTTCTATTTCTTCCTGGTTAATTGTCGGCAGGTTTTTCATTTCTATGAATTTGTCCATTTCTTCCAGGTTGTCCATTATATTGGCATAGAGTTGCTTGTAGTAATCTCTCATGATCCTTTGTATTTCTGCAGTGTCAGATGTTACTTCTCCATTTTCATTTCTAATTCTATTGATTTGAGTCTTCTCCCTTTTTTTCTTGATGTGTCTGGCTAATGGATTATCAATTTTCTTTATCTTCTCAAAGAACTAGCTTTTAGTTTTATTGATCTTTGCTATCTTTTCCTTCATTTCTTTTTCATTTATTTCTGACCTGATCTTTATGATTTCTTTCCTTGTGCTAACATTGAGGTTTTTTTTGTTCTTCTTTCTCTAATTGCTTTATGTGCAAGGTTGTGTTCTTTATTTGAAATGTTTCCTGTTTCTTAACGTAGGATTGTATTGCTTTAAACTTCCCTCTTAGAATTACTTTTGGTGCATCCCATACTATTTGGCTCATTGTGTCTCCATTGTCATTTGTTTCTAGGTATTTTTTAATTTCCTCTTTGATTTTTTCAGTGGTCACTTCGTTATTAAGTAATGTGCTGTTTAACCTCCATGTGTTCTTATTTTTATACATATTTTCTTGTAATTAGTATCTAGTTTCATAACATTGTGGTCAGAAAAGATACTTGATATGATTTCAATTTTCTTAAATTTCCCAAGGCTGGATTTGTGACCCACGGTATGATCTATCCTGAAGAATGTTCCATGAGCACTTGAGAAAAATATGCATTCTGTTGTTTTTGGATGGAATGTCCTACAAATATCAATTAAGTCCATCTTGTTTAATGTATCATTTAAACTTTGTGTTTCCTTTTTTATTTTCATTTTGTATTATCTGTCCATTTGTGAAGGTGGGGTGTTAACGTCCCCTACTATGATTGTGTTACTGTCGATTTCCCCTTTTATGGTTGTTAGTATTTGCCTTATGTATTGAGGTGCTCCAATGTTGGGTGCATAAATATTTAAATTGTTATATCTTCTTCTTGGATTGTTCCCTTGATCATTATGTACTGTCCTTCTTTCTGTCTTGTAATGGTCTTTATTTTAAAGTCTATTTTGTCTGATATGAGAATTGCTACTCAAGCTTTCTTCTGATTTACATTTGCATGGAATATATTTTTCCAACTCCTCACTTTCAGTTTGCATGTGTCCTTAAGTCTGAACTGGGTCTCTTTTACACAGCATATATAGGGGTCTTATTTTTTATTCCATTCAGCCAGTCTGTGTCTTTTGGTGGGAGCATTTAATCCACTTACATTTATGGTAATTATTGATATGTATGTTCCTCTTCCCATTTTCTTAAATTATTTTGGGTTTGTTATTGTAATTCTTTTCCTTCTCTTGTGTTTTTTGTCTAGAAAAGTTCCTTTAGCATTTGTTGTAAAGCTGGTTTGGTGGTGCTGAACTCTCTCAGCTTTTGCTTGTCTGTAAAGGTTTTAATTTCTCCAACAAATCTGAATGATATCCTTGCTGGGTAGAGGAATCTTGGTTGTAGGTTTTTCTCATTCATCACTTTAAATATGTCCTAACACTCCCTTCTGGCTTGCAGAGTTTCTGCTGAAAGATTAGCTGTTAACCTTATGGGGATTCCCTTGTGTGTTATTTGTTGTTTTTCTCTTGCTGCTTTTAATATGTTTTCTTTGTATTTAATTTTTGACAGTTTGATTAATATGTGTCTTGGCATGTTTCTCCTTGGATTTATCCTGTATGGGACTCTCTGCACTTCCTGGACTTGATTATCTATTTCCTTTCCCATATTAGGGACATTTTCAACTATAACCTCTTCAAATATTTTCTCAGTCCCTTTCTTTTTCTCTTCTTCTTCTGGGACCCCTATAATTCAAATGTTGGTACGTTTAATATTGTCCTGAGGTCTCTGAGACTGTCCTCAGTTCTTTTCATTCTTTTTTCTTTATTCTGCTCTGCAGTAGTTATTTCCACTATTTTATCTTCCAGGTCACTTATCCGTTCTTCTGCCTCAGTTATTCTGCTATTGTTCCCTTCTAGATTATTTTTAATGTCATTTATTGTGTTGTTCATTATTTCTTGTTTCCTCTTTTGTTCTTCTAGGTCCTTGTTAAATGTTTCTTGCAGGCTTCCATGGTGGCGCAGTGCTTGAGAGTCCACCTGCTGATGCAGGAGACACGGGTTCGTGCCCTGGTCTGGGAAGATCCCATATGCCACGGAGTGGCTGGCACTGTGAGACATGGCCGCTATGGGAGAGGCCACAACAGTGAGAGGCTGGCGTACTGCAAATATATATATATATATATACATACATATCTTGCATTTCTCTATTCCAAGATTTGGGGTCATCTTTTCTATCATTATTCTGAATTCTTTTTTAGGTAGACTGCCTATTTCCTCTTCATATTTTAGGTCTGGTTGGTTTTTACCTTGCTCCTTCAACTGATGTGTGTTTTCTGTCTTCCCATTTTGCTTATCTTACTGTGCTTGGGGTCTCCTTTTTGCAGGCTGCTGGTTCTGAGTTCCCGTTGTTTTTGGTGTCTCCCCCCAGTGGCTAATGTTGGTTCACTGGGTTGTATATATTTTCTGGTGGAGGGATCTAGTGCCTGTGTTCTGGTTGATGAGGCTGGATATTGTCTTTCTGCTGGGCTGGTCCACGTCCAGTGATGTGTTTGGGGATGTCTGTGGCCTTATTATGATTTTAGGCAGCATCATTGCTAGCAGATGGGGCTGTGTTCCTGTGTTGCTAGTTGTTTGGCATATGGTGTCCAGCACTGTAGCTTGCTGGTTGTTGAGTGAAGCTGGGTGTTGGCGTTGAGATGGAGATCTCTGAGAGATTTTCACTGTTTGATATTACATGGATCTGGGAGGTCTCTTGTGGACCAGTGTCTTGAAGTTGGCTCTCCCACCTCAGTGGCACAGCCCTGTCGCCTGGCTGGAGCACCAAGAGACTGTCTTCCATATGGCTCAGAATAAAAGGGAGAAAATATAGAAAGAAAGAAAGAAAGAAAGAAAGAAAGAAAGAAAGAAAGAAAGAAAGAAAGAAAGAAAGAAAGAAAAATTGATGATAAAATAAAATAAGATAAAATAAAATAATAAAAATAATTATTAAGAAAAAATTTACAAAAGTAAAAACAACAACAACAACAACAAAAAAAAAACGGACAGAAAGAACCCTAGGGCAAATGGTGAAAGCAAAGCTATACAGACAAAATCTCACACAGAATCATACACATACACACTCACCAAAATCAGAAAAGGGGAAAAAACAATCTCTCTTGCTCGCAAAATCCACCTACTCAAATTGGGATGATTTATTGTCTATTCAATTATTCCACAGATGCAGGGTACATCAATTGATTGTGGAACTTTAATCCACTACTTCTGAGGCTGCTGGAAGAAATTTCTCTTTCTCGTCTTTGTTCACAGAGCTCCCAGGGTTCAGGTTTGGATTTGTCCCCGCCTCTGTTTAGGTCACCTGAGGGTGCCTGCACTTCCCTCAGACAGGAAAGGGTTAAAGGAGCCACCGATTTGGGGGCTCTGGCTCACTCAGGCTGGGGGGAGGGAGGCGTACGGATGCAGGGTGAACCTCCAGCTGCAGATGCTGGCGTGACGTTGCAGGAGCTGGAGGCATGCCGTGCATTCTCCCAGGGAAGTTTTCCCTGGATCATGGGACCTTGGCAGTGGCGGGCTGCACAGTCTCCCGGGAGGTGAGGTGGGGGTAGTTACCTGTGCTCACAGACTGGCTTCTTGGTGGCTGCAGCAGCAGCCTTAGCATCTCATGCCCGCCTCTGGGATCTGGGCTGATAGACGTGGCTTGTGCCGGTCCCTGGAGCTGTTTTAAGCAGCGGTCTTAATCCTCTCTCCTCGCACACCAGGAAACAAAGAGGCAAGAAAATGTCTCTTGTCTCTTCGGCAGCTCCAGACTTTTCCCGCACTCCCTCCTGGCTAGCCGTGGCACAATAACCCCTTCAGGCTGTGTTCATGCCACCAAACCCAGTCATCTCCCTGGGATCTAAACTCCCGTCCCGGTGGCTGAGCAGACAAGCCTCTCAGGCTGGTGAGTGCTGGTCGGTACTGATACTCTGTGCGGGAATCTCTCCGCTTTGCCCTCTGCACCCCTGTTGCTATGCTTCCTCTGTGGCTTTAAAGCTTTCCCCGTCCGCCATGTGCAGTCTCCACCCGTGAAAGGGCTTCTAGTATGTGGAAACCTTTCCTCCTTCACAGCTCCCTCCCACTGCTGCAGGTCCCATCTCTATTCTTTTGTCTATGTTTATTCTTTTTTCTTTGGCCCTACCCAAGTATGTGGGGAGTTTCTTGCCTTTTGGGAGGTTTGAGGTCTTCTGCCCATGTTCAGTGTGTGTTCTATAGGAGGAGTTCCACGTGTAGATGTATTTCTGATGTATCTGTGGGGAGGAAGGCAATCTCCTCATCCTACTCTTCCACCATCTTCTACTGTCTCTGGCTTTTGTTTGTTAGAAGATTTAAAATCACAGTTTCAATGTCATTACTTGTGATTGGTCTGTTCATATTTTCTGTTTCCTCCTGGTTCAGTCTTGGAAGGTTATAACTTTCTAAGAACTTGTCTATTTCTTCCAGGTTGTCCATTTTATTGGCATAGAGTTGCTTGTAGTAGTCTCTAAGGACGCTTTTTATTTCTGCGGTGTCTGTTGTAATTTCTCCGTTTTCATTTCTAATTTTATTGATTTGAGTCCTCTCCCTCTTTTTCTTGATGAGTCTGGCTAATGGTTTATCCATTTTGTTTATCTTCTCAAAGAACCAGCTTTTAGTTTTATTGATCTTTGTTTCCATTGCATTTATTTCTGCTCTGACCTTGATGATTTGTTTCCTTCTGCTAACTTTGGGTTTTGTTTGTTCTTCTTTCTCTAGTTCCTTTAGGTATAAGGTTAGATTGTTTACTTGAGATTTTTCTTGTTTCTTGAGGTAGGTTGTATAGCTATAACCTTCCCTCATAGACCTACTTTTTCTGAATCCCATAGGTTTTGGATCATCGTGTTTTCATTGTCATTTGTCTCTAGGTATTTTCTGATTTCCTCTTTGATTTCTTCAGTGATCTCTTGGACATTTAGTAACGTATTGTTTAGTCTCCATGTGTTTGTGTTTTTTTATGTTTTTATTCCCTGTAGTTCATTTTTAATCTCATACCATTGTGGTCAGAAAAGATGTTTGATATGATTTCAGTTTTCATAAATTTACTGAGGCTTGATTTGTGACCCAAGATGTGATCTATCCTGGAGAATGTTCCATGCGCACTTGAGAAGTCTAATCTGCTGTTTTTGGATGGAATGACCTATAAATAACAATTAAATCTATCTGGTATATTATGTAACTTAAAGCTTCTCTTTTCTTATTTATTTTCATTTTGGATGATCTGTCTATTGGTGTAAGTGAGGTGTTAAATTCCCACACAATTTTTGTGTTCCTGTTGATTTCCTCTTTTATAGCTGTTAACAGTTGCCTTATACGTTGAGGTGCTCCTATGTTGGGTACATATGTATTTATAATTGTTATATCTTCTTCTTGGATTGATCCCTTGATCATTCAGTAGTGTCCTTCCTTGTCTCTTGTAACATTCTTTATTATAATATCTATTTTATCTGGTATGAGTATAGCTACTCCAGCATTCTTTTGATTTCTGTTGGCATGGAATATCTTTTTCCATCTCACTTTCAGTCTGTGTGTTTACCTTGGTCTGAAGTGGGTCTCTAGTAGACAGCACATATATGGGTCTTGTTTTTGTATCCATTCAGCAGGCTGGTGTCTTTTGGTTGGAGCATTTAATCCACTCATGTTTAGGGTAATTATCGATATGTATGTTCCTTTTACCATTTTCCTAATTGTTTTGGGTTTGTTTTTGTACATCCTTTTCTTCTATTGTGTTTCCCACTTAGAGAAGTTGCTTTAGCATTTGTTGTAGATCTGGTTTGGTGGTGCTGTATTCGCTTAGCTTTTGCTTGTCTATAAAGCTTTTGATTTCACCTTCGAATCTGAATGAGATCCTTGCAGGGTAGAGAAATCTTGGTAGTAGGTCCTTCCCTTTCATTCCTTTAAGTATATCATGCCACCCCTTCTGGCTTGTAGAGTTTCTGCTGAGAAATCAGCTGTTAACCTTATGGGAGTTCCCTTGTATGTTATTCATCATTTTTCCCTTGCTGCTTTCAATAATTTCTCTTTGTCTTTAATTTTTGCCAATTTAATTACTATGGTTCTCCTAGGTGTGTTTCTCCTTAGGTTTATCCTGTATGGGACTCGCTGTGCTTCCTGGACTTGGATGCCCATTTCCTTTCCCATGTTAGGGAAGTTTTTGACTATAATATATGCTACTATACATAAAGAATCCTAAAAAATGCCACCAGAATTGTACTAGAGCTAATCAATGAATTTGGTAAAGTTGCACAGTACAAAATTAATGCACAGAAATCTCTTTCATTCCTACACACTAATGATGAAAAATCTGAAAGAGAAATTAAGGAAACATTCCCATTTACCATTGCAACACAAAAAACAGAATACCTAGGAATAAACCTACTGAGGGAGACAAAAGACTTGTATGCAGAAAACTATGAGACACTGATGAAAGAAATTAAAGATGATACCAACAGATGGAGACATATACCATGTTCTTGGATTGGAAGAATCAATATTGCAAAAATGAATATACTACCCAAAGCAATCTACAGATTCAATGTAATCCCTATCAAATTACGAGTAGCATTTTTTACGGAACTAGAACAAATCATCTTAAAATTTGTATGGAGACACAAAAGATCCTGAATAGCCAAAGCAGTCTTGAGGGAAAAAATCGGAGCTGGAGGAATCAGACTCCCAGTCTTCAGACTATACTACAAAGGTACAGTAATCAAGACAACATGGTACTGTCAGAAAAATGAAACATAGATCAGTGGAACAAGACAGAAAGCCCAGAGATAAACCATGCACCTATGGTCAACTAATCTATGACTACAGAGGCAAAGATATACACTGGAGAAAAGACAGTGTCTTCAATAAGTGGAGCTGGAAAAATTGGACAGCTACATGTAAAAGAATGAATTTAGAACACTCCCTAACACCACACACAAAAATAAACTCAAAATGGATTGAAGACCTAAATGTAAGACTGTACAATAAAAACCTCTTAGAGGAAAACTTAGAAAGAATGCTCTTTGACATAAATCACAGAAAGATCTTTTTTGATCCACCTACTTGAGTAATGGAAATAAAAACAAAAATTAAAAATGCGGGCTTCCCTGGTGGCACAGTGGTTGAGGGTCTGCCTGCCGATGCAGGGGACACGGGTTCGTGCCCCGGTCTGGGAGGATCCCACATGCCACAGAGAGGCTAGGCCCGTGAGCCATGGCCACTGAGCCTGTATGTCCAGAGCCTGTGTTCCACAATGGGAGAGGCCACAACATGAGAGGCTCGCATACCAAAAAAAAAAAAAAAAAGGACCTAATGAAACTTCAAAGCTTTTGCATAGCAAAGGAAACCATAAACAAGACAAAAAGACAACCCTCAGAATGGGAGAAAATATTTGCAAATGAATCAACAGACAAAGGATTAATCACCAAAATGTATAAACAGCTCATGCAGCTCAATATTAAGAAACAAACAACCAAATCCAAAAATGGACAGAAGTCCTAAATAGACATTTCTCCAAAGAAGACATATAGATGGCCAAGAAGCACATGAAAAGCTGCTTAACGTCACTAATTATTAGATAAATGCAAATCAAAACTACAATTAGGTATCACCTCACACCAGTTAGAATGTGCATCATCAGAAAATCTACAAACAACAAATGCTGGAGAGGGTGTGGAGAAAAGGAAACCCTCTTGCACTGTTGGTGGGAATGTAAATTGATAGAGCCACTATGGAGAACAGTATGGAATTCCTTCAAAAAACTAAAAATAGAATTACCATATGACCAAGCAATCCCACTACTGTACATATACCCAGAGAAAACCATAATTCAAAAAGACACATGCATCCCAATGTTCATTGCAGCACTATTTACAATAGCCAGGTCATGGAAGCAACCTAAATGCCCATCAACAGACAAATGGATAAAGAAGTTGTGGTACATATATACAATGGAATATTACTCAGCTGTAAAACGGAACAAAATTTAGTCATATGTTGAGATGTGCATGGATCTAGAGACTGTCATACAGAGTGAAGTAAGTCAGAAAGAGAAAAACAAATATCGTATATTAATGCATGTATGTGGAACCTAGAAAAATGGTACAGATGAACCTGTTTTCAGGGCAGAAGTTGAGACACAGATGTAGAGAACAAAAGTATGGACACCAATGGGGGAAAATTGCCCTGGGTTGGGGATGGTGGTGTGTTGAATTGGGCAATTAGGATTGACATGTACACACTGATGCATATAAAATTGATGACTAATAGGAACCTGCAGTACAAACAAACAAACAAACAAACAAAACAACTAATACTAAACTTTCTTTGGGTTGTTTGTATGGAAATATGTTAATATAAATGTTTCAGAAATTACATGAAATTTCTGAAAATCTTACATGTTCTGGTATAATGTTATAAGTCATAATTCTAGTTATTATTTTAAAATGTATATCTCAGAAATAACTAAATTTCTTTGTCAATTGCATTATTATGAACTTTCATGAAATCTTTAACCATGGTCATTTTTAAGTCTTTTGTCATTTACAGACAGGTCTGGGTGTACTCTGATGCTTTTGCAAATATGTCCCTATAAAAGGGTTTCATCTGAAAGGAATTCATGGAAAAGACTCTGACAAGTACAGGTTTCTGGTAACTGACTATACTGCTGAACTGAATGAATAAGCATTTTCATAACTCAAATGGAAAACTGATGAACTTATAAAAGTGCTAACAAAAGAACAAGATGAAAAAAAATTAATTACATGGAACTGAGTGAACTGACGTGGATGATTATAATTTTGTGACTTTCTGTTTGAATATAAAAAAAAAAGTGAGGGGACTTCCCTGGTGGTGCAGTGGTTAAGAATCCGCCTGCCAATGCAGGGGACACATGATTGAGCCCTGGTGCAGGAAGATCCCACATACTGCAGAGCAACTAAGCCTGTGCATCACAACTACTGAGCCTGCACTCTAGAGTCCACGAGCCACAACTACTGTGCACACGTGCCACAACTACTGAAGCTCACGCACCTATAGTCCATGCTCTGCATCAAGAAAGGCCACCACAATGAGAACCCTGCACACCACAATGAAGAGTAGCCCCCACTCGCCACAACTAGAGAATGCCTGCACATGGCAAAAAAGACCCAAGGCAGCCAAAAATAAATAAATAAATTTATTAAAAGATTTTCTTACTTTTGCCCTTTAAAAAATTTAAAGTATCTTACTGTATTTTATGTATCTTTAAAAGAATACATAAAATAAATAAATGTAAGTATCAAAAAAAATTGGTGGAAGACGATGTGGCACATATATACTATGGAATATTACTCAGCCATAAAATGAAATGAAATTGAGTTATTTGTAGTGAAGTGGATGGAACTAGAGTCTGTCATACAGAATGAAGTATGTCAGAACGAGAAAAACAAATACCATATGCTGACACATATGTATGGAACCTAAAAAAAAATGCTTATGAAGAACCTAGGGGCAGGACAGGAATAAAGACACAGATGTAGAGAATGGACTTGAGGACACAGGGAGGAGGAAGGGTAAGCTGGCATGAAGTGAGAGAGTGGCATGGACTCATATATACTACTAAATATAAAGTAGATAGCTAGTAGGAAGCAGCTGCATAGCACAGGTAGATCAGCTTGGTGCTTTGTGACCACTTAGAGGGGTGGAATAGGGAGGGTTGAGAGGGAGACATAAGACAGAGGAGATACGGGGATATATGTACGTGTAAAGCTGATTCATGTTTTTATAAAGCAGAAACTAACACACCATTGTAAAGCAATTATACTTCAGTAAATATGTTTTAAAAAAGTAAGACCTAAATAGACATTTCACCAAAGAAGACATACAGATGGCCAAGTGGCACATGAAAAGATGCTCAACATCACTAATTATTAGAGAAATGCAAATCAAAGCTCCAATGAATTATCACCTCACACCAGTTAGAATGGGCATCATAAGAAAATCTACAAACAATAAATGCTGGAGAGAATGTGGAGAAGAGGGAACCCTCCTGCAGTGCTGGTGGGAATGTAAGTTGATACAAGCACTATGGAGAATAGTATGGAGGTTCCTTAAGAAACTAAAAATAGAATTACTATATGACTCAGCAGTCCCACCTCTGGGCATATACCATAAGAAAATCATAATTCAAAAAGAGTCATGTACCACAATGTTCATTGCAGCACTATTTACAATAGGCAGAACATGGATACAACCTAAGTGTCCATCGACTGATCAATGGATAAAGAAGATGTGGCACATATATACAATGGAATATTGCTCAGCCATAAAATGAAATGAAATTGAGTTATTTGTCATGAGGTGGATGGACCAAGAGACTGTCATACCGAGTGCAGCTAGTCAGAAAGAGAAAAACAAATACCATATGCTATCACATATATATGGAATCTAAAAAAAAAAAAAAAAGCATTCTGAAGAACCTATGTGCAGGACAGGAATAAAGATGCAGATGTAGAGAATGGACTTGAGGACACGGGGTGAGAATGGTAATCTGGGATGAAGTGAGACAGTAGCTTTGACATATATACACTAACAAATGTAAACTAGATAGCTAGTGGGAAGAAGCCACATAGAACAGGGAGATCAGCTCAGTGATTTGTGACCACCTAGAGGGTTGCAATTGGGAGGGTGGGTGGGAGACACAAGAGGGAGGGGATATGGGGATATATATATATATATATATATATATATATATACATATAGCTGATTCATTTTGTTATACAGCAGAAACTGACACAACATTTTTTTGTGTGTGTGTGGTATGCGGGCCTCTCACTGTTGTGGCCTCTCCCATTGCAGAGCACAGGCTCTGGATGCGCAGGCTCAATGGCCATGTCTCACGGGCCCAGCTGCTCCACGGCATGTGGGATCATCCCGGACCGGGGCACGAACCCATGTCCCCTGCATCGGCAGGCAGACTCTCAACCACTGCACACCAGGGAAGCCCAACACAACATTTTAAAGCAATTATACTTCAATAAAGATGTTTATAAAAAGAGACACAGGCACTCCAATATTCATTGCAGCAAGATTACAATAGCAACCTAAATGTCCATTGACAGACAAATGGATAAAGAAGATGTGGTACATATATACAATGGAATATTACTCAGCCATAAAAAGGAACAAAATTGGGTCATTTGTAGAGACGTGGATGGATCTAGAGACTCTCATACAGAGTGAAGTAGTCAGAAAGAAAAAAGCAAATATCATATATTAATGCATATATGTGGAATCTAGTAAAATGATACAAGTGAACTGGTTTGCAAGGCAGAAATGGAGACTCAGATCCAGAGAATAAATATATGGACACCAAGGGAGGAAGTGGCAGATGGGATTGACATATATACTCTAATATGTATAAAATAGATAACTAATGAGAACTGTTATATAACACAGGGAGTTCTGCTTCACTATACTGTACAGTAGAAAGAAACCAACATTGTAAAACAACTATACACCCCAAAAAATAATTTTTAAAGCCATAATAAATGCACAAACTTTAATCCAACAAGTACCACTCCTAGGCATTTTCCATAAGGAATAAGTAGACAAGTATTCAAGAATGTTTTATTATTTTTCATAAAATTGAAAACCTAATTGGGTTTTTAAACCTTACAAGGTTAATGTATTAATGTTATAATAAAAACTTTTAAGTGAGTCACCGTTTTAAAAAGCAGAAACTAACACACCATTGTAAAGCAATTATACTCAAAAAACATGTTAATACATAAATAAATAAATAAATAAATAAATAAAACAAGTACATCTTAGCACACTCAGGCAATGGAATAGTATGGAGTCATTAAAAATGATATAATCCAGTTGTTTTCAAGCACAGAATATATAACGGAAACATGAAGGGAACTTTTTTCAAGCTGCATGGATCATTCACCTATACAGTACACTATGGAGAATTGTTGATATATCTATCAGTGAATATATATTTATTGGCATGAAAGATGTTTATGATATATTATCTGGTAAATTAGTAGATATAATATAGTGTATTCAATAGTATTTCATTTTTAAAAATATTTCTCAATGAAAGCATTTTGTTCTGGTTGGGACTATTAGTCATGATGCCCTACTCCTCAATCAATAACTCTTGATTGTATAGGGATGAACATATATCCAGAGTCGACCCATCAGAATCCAACTATACTTTTCTAATTAAAGCTAAAGGGGAAGAGTTTCCTTTTTGCTTCATGGTTATGAAGGTAGAAATATGAAAGCCATAGTTACCAGTGATCAAATGTAGACTTACTATATAGCTAATTAAATTTGATCTTAAGGTCTTGTTTGTAAAACCCCTTGCAAAACTTTGAAAACAATGTTTTCACCTTATCCTATGTTGTGTAAGATTTGCAAAAGTTAGACATTTTTGTATTCTTTTCCCAGAGATGGACTCCCAAATCATGTGAATTTCATGATCCACAAAACCTCGTCCTTCCCTGGCCTGTGGGTTTAATTTTAGCTTGGTAAAAGTAGCCTAAAAAAAGAAGTCAACATGTACAACACTGATGCTGTCCAGGGACACCAGAGGGTCCACAATTCCCTTTCAGGAGGGCCATGAGTTCAAAACAATTTTTGAAATAATTCTCAGATGTTATTGGTCACTTTCACTCTCATTCTCTTAGTAATATACAATGGAGTTTTCCAAAATCTACAGGATATGTAATGATGTCATATTCCTGACAGCTAATATAATGCATACTTGTGTATTATTTTTACTAAACAGATTTACTGAGGTTTAGCTGGCATATAATAAACTGCACATATTTCAAGTGTACAATTTGATTAGTCTTGACATGTACATACACCTGTGAAACTTCAATCAAGATAATGAATATATTCATCAGCCCTAAGTTTCCCCATGTCCATATATATATATATATATACACATATATATAAAACAATCACTTTATACATATAACAATCACTTTTCTGTACACGTGAAACATTGTAAATAAACTATACTACAAGTGTAAAAAAGGAAATGTTTACAAAACTCAGTGACACTGAGATTGCTTCAACTAGAAGATTTGTCATTTTAGTTCTTCTATTTAGATTTAAGATCTCTGAAGTTAACGTTTGTATATGGTATGACATAAAGAATAAGGTTTGTAAACAGTTGTGGGCTCTTCACACCAGGTGCAAAGTCTGGCCCAAGTCCCCACCTGTCTCCCAGAGAAGCCAGGTAAGACAAATCGCACCAGGAGTGCCAGACTCCTCCGAGTCCCAGGGCTTTCCAGACAGCTATTAACCTGAGTATCAGACAGAACTGATTTCCACAACAAAAAGGAGGTAGCAGAGGTGGAAGACTGAGGGATGAAAGCCAGGTGGCTGACAGTATCTTGGTGACCTGGACGGGTGTCAGACCTGTGCCTCTGAGATGTGAGAGCTGAGTTTAGGATATTGTTCTACCAGAGACCTCTGAGCTCCACATAATATCAAATGGCGAAAGCTCTCCCAGAGATGGCAATCTCAACACTAAGACCCACCTCCAATCAATGACCAGCAAGCTACAGTGCTGGACAACCTATGCCAAACAACTAGCAAGACAGGAACACAATTCACCCATTAGCAGAGAGGCTGCTAAAAATCATGATAAGGTCACAGACACCCTAAAACACAGCACAGGAGGCAGTCCTACCCAGGAGAAAGACAAGATCCAGAATCATCCACCAGAAACAGGAAAAAGTCCATCCACCAGAAAGCCTAAACAACCCACTGAACCAACACTAGCCACTGGGGGCTGACACCAAAAACAACAGGAAATACAAACCTGCAGGCTGTGTAAAGGAGACCACAAACACAGTAAGTTAACCAAAATGAGAAGACAGAGAAACACACAGCAGATGAAGGAGTAAGGTAAAAAACCACCAGACCAAACAAATTAAGACTAAATAGGCAGTCTACCTGAAAAAGAATTCAGAGTAATGATAGTAAAGATGATCCAAAATCTTGGAGAGAGAATGGAGAAAATACAAGAAAAGTTTAACAAGGACATAGAAGAACTAAAGAGCAAACAAACCGTGATGGACAACACAATAAATGAAATTAAAAATTCTCCAGAAGGAACCAATAGCAAAATAACTGAGGCAGAAAAAGATAAGTGACCTGGAAGATAAAAGGGTGGGAATAACGATGGCAGAGAGGAATAAAGAAAAGAGACTGAAAGGAATTGAGGACAGTCTCAGAGACCTCTGGGACAACATTAAATGAACTAACATTTGAATTATACAGGTCTCATAAGAAGAAGAGAAAAAGAAAGGGACTGAGAAAATATTTGAAGAGATTATAGCTGAAAACTTCCCTAATATGGTAAAGGAAGTAGTCAATAAAGACCAGGAAGCACAGAGAGTCCCATACAGGATAAATCCAAGGAGAAACACGCCAAGACACATATTAATCACATGATCAAAAATTTAAAACGAAGAAAAAATATTAAAAGCAGCAAGGGAAAAAAATAAATAACATACAAGAAAATCCCCATAAGGTTAACAGCTGATCATTCAGCAGAAATTCTGAAAGCCAGAAAGGAGTGGCAGGACATATTTAAAGTGATGAAAGGGAAGAACCTGCAACCAAGATTACTCTACCCAGCAAGGATCTCATTCAGATTCGACAAATACACTAAAACCTTTAAAAATAAGCAAAAGCTAAGAGAATTCAGCAACAAAAAAAAACACCTCTACAGCAAATACTAAAGGAACTTCTCTAGGCAGGAGACATAAGAGAAGGAAAAGACCTACAAAAATAAACCCAAAACAATTAAGAAAATGGCAATAAGAATATACATATCGATAATTACCTTAAATGTGAATGGATTAAATGCTCCAATCAAAAGATATAGACTGGCTGAATGGATACAAAAACAAGATCTGAATATATGCTGTCTACAAGAGGCCCACTTCAGAGGTAGGGACACATACAGACTGAAGGTGAGGGGATGGAAAAAGATATTCCATGTAAATGGAAATCAAGAGCTGGAGTAGCAATTCTTATATCAGGGAAAATAAACTTTAAAACAAAGACTATTACAAGATACAAAGAAGACACTACATAATGATCAAGGGATCAATCCAAGAAGAAGACATAAAATTGTAAATATTTATGCACCCAACATACGAGCAGCACAATACATAAGGCAAATACTAACAGCCATAAAAAGGGAAATAGACAGAAACACAATCATAGCAGGGGACATTAACACCACACTTTCACCAATGGACAGATCATCCAAAATGGATATAAATAAGGAAACACAAGCTTTACATGACACATTAAAGAAGATGGACTTAATTGACATTTATAGGACATTCCATCCAAAGACAACAGAATACACTTTCTTCTCAAGTGCTCATGGAACATTCTCCAGGATAGATAATATCCTGGGTCACAAAGCAAGCCTTGGCAAATTTAAGAAAATTGAAATCATATCAAGTATCTTTTCAAACCACAATATTATAAGAGTAGATATCAATTACAGGAAAAAATCTTTAAAAAATAGAAACACATTGAGGCTAAAATATACACTACTACATAACCAAGAGATCACTGAAGAAACCAAAGAGGAAATCAAAAAACACCTAGAAACAAATGACAATGAAAACACAATGACCCAAACCTATGGGATGCAGCAAAAGCAGTTCTAAGAGGGAAGTTTATAGCCATACAATCTTACCTCAAGAAACAAGAAATATCTCAAGAAAACAACCTAAACTTACACTTAAAGCAAGTAGAGAAAAAAGAAAAAAAAAACCAACCCAAAGTTAGCAGAAGGAAAGAAATCATAAAGATCAGATCAGAAATAAATGAAAAAGAAGAGAAGGAAAGAGTAGCAAAGATCAATAAAACTAAAAGTGGGTTCTTTGACATGATAAACAAAATTGATAAACCATTAGCCAGATTCATCAAGAAAAAAAGAGAGAAGACTCAAATCAATAGAATTAGAAATGAAAAAGGAAAAGTTTCAATAGACATCACAGAAATACAAAGCATCCTAGGAGACTACTACAACCAAATCTATGCCAATAAAATGGACACTCTGGAAGGAATGGACAAATTCTTAGAAAAGCACAACCTTCGGAGAATGAACCAGGAAGAAACAGAAAATATAAACAGACCAGTCACAGACACTGAAATTGAAACTGTGATTAAAAACCCTCCTACGGGGGCTGGGAGCTGAGGCTTGGGCTTCGGTCAGAGCGCAGGGAGAGTACTGGTGTTGGCAGTGTGAACACAGCCTGCAGGGGGTTAGTGCACCACAGCTAGCTGGGAGGCAGCCTGGGGAAAATTCTGGACCTGCCGAAGAGGCAAAAGACTTTTTCTTCCCTCTTTGTTTCCTAGTGAGCAAGGAGAGGGGATTAAGAGTGCTGCTTAAAGGAGCTCCAGAGACGAGCGCGAGCTGCAGCTAAAAGTGCGGACCGCAGAGACAGGCATGAGAGGATAAGGCTGCTGCTGCCGCCACCTAGAAGACTGTGTGTGAGCACAGGTCACTATCCACACACACCCTTCCAGGGAGCCTGTACAGCCCGCCACTGCCAGGGTCCCAGGATGCAGGGAAAACTTCCCCAGAGAATGCACATCATGCCTCAGGCTGGTGCAACGTCCCACTGGCCTCTGCCACCACAGGCTCGACACGCATCTGCACGCTTCCGCCCCCTGGACTGAGTGATCCAGAGTCCCCGATGCAGCTGCTACTTTAAACCCATCTGATCTGAGCAAAACACAGATGCCTTCCGGCGACCTACACCCAGAGGCAGGGAAAAATCCAAAGGTGAGACCGGGAGCAGTGTGAACAAAGAAGAGAAAGGGAAATCTCTCCTAGCAGCCTCAGAAGCAGCGGATTAAAGCTCCACAATCAACTTGATGTACCCTGCATCTGTGGAATACATGAATAGACAATGAATCACCCCAAATTGAGGAGGTGGACTTTGAGAGCAAGATTTATTATTTTTTCCCCTTTTCCTCTTTTTGTGAGTGTGTATGTGTATGCTCCTGTGTGAGATTTTGTCGGTATAGCTTTGCTTCCACCATTTGTCCTAGGGTCCTATCCGTCCATTTTTTTGTTTGTATTTTCCTTTTTAAAAACATTTTTTTCTTAATAATTATTTTTTATTTTAATAACTTTATTTTATCTTACTTTATTTTATTTTATATTCTAATTTTCTTTCTTTCTTTCTTTACTTCCTTCCCTCCTTCTATCCTTCTTTCCTTCCTTCCTTTCTTCTTTCCTTCTTTCCATCTTTCTTTCTTCTTTCTTTCTTTCTTTCTACTTTTTCTCCCTTTATTCTGAGTCATGTGGATGAAAGGCTCTTGGTGCTGGAGCCAGCAGTCAGTGCTGTGCCTCTGAGGTGGGATACCTAACTTCAGGACACTGGTCCACAAGAGACCTCCCAGCTCCACATAATATCAAATGGCGAAAAACTCCCAGAGATCTCCATATCAACACCAGCACCCAGCTTCACTCAAGGACCAGCAAGCTACAGTGTTGGACACCCTATGCCAAACAACTAGCAAGACAGGAACACAACCACACCCATTAGCAAAGAGGCTGCCTAAAATCATAGTAAGTTCACAGAAACCCCAAAACACATGACCAGACGTGAATCTGCACACCAGAAAGAGAAGATCCAGGCTCATCCAGCAGAACACAGGCACTAGCCCCCTCCACCAGGAAGCCTACACAACCCACTGAACCAACTTTAGCCATGGGGACAGACGCAAAAAACAACAGGAACTATGAACTTGCAGCCTGCAAAAAGGAGACCCCCAAACACAGTAAGAGAAGCAAAATGAGAAGACAGAAAAACACACAGTAGATGAAGGAGCAAGATAAAAACCCACCAGACCTAATAAATGAAGAGGAAATAAGCGGTCTATCTGAAAAATAATTCAGAATAATGATAGTAAAGATGATCCAAAATCTTGGAAATAGAATAGACAAAATGCAAGAACCATTTAACAAGGACCTAGAAGAACTAGAGGTGAAACAAGCAATGATGAGGAGCACAATAAATGAAATTAAAACTACTCTAGAAGGGATCAATAGCAGAATAACTGAGGCAGAAGAACGGATAAGTGACCTGGAAGATAAAATAGTGGAAATAACTAGTGCAGAGCAGAATAAAGAAAAAAGAATGAAAAGAACTGAGGACAGTCTCAGAGACATCTGGGACAACATTAAGCACAACAACATTCGAATTATAGGGGTTCCAGAAGAAGAAGAGAAAAAGAAAGGGACTGAGAAAATATTAAAAGAGATTTTAGTTGAAAACTTCGCTAATATGGGAAAGGAAATAGTTAATCAAGTCCAGGAAGCACAGGGAGTCCCATACAGGATAAATCCAAGGAGAAATACGCAAAGACACATATTAATCAAACTGTCAAAAATTAAATACAAAGGAAACATATTAAAAGAAGCAAGGGAAAAACAACAAAAAACACCCACGGGAATCCCCATAAGGTAATCAACTGATCTTTCAGCAGAAACACTGCAAGCCAGAAGGGAGTGGTAAGATATATTTGAAGCGATTAAAGGGAAAAAACTACAACCAAGATTACTATAACCAGCAAGTATCTCACTCAGATTTGATGGAGAAATTAAACCTTTTACAGACAAGAAAAAGCTGAGAGAGTTCAGCACCACCAAACCAGCTTTACTACGAATGTTAAATGAACTTCTCTTGGCAAGAAACAAAAGAAAAGAAAAAGACCTACAGTAACAAACCCAAAACAATTAAGAAAATGGGAATAGGAACACACATATAGAAAATTACCATAAATGTAAATGGACTAAATGCTCCCACCAAAATACACAGATTGGCTGAATGGATATAAAAACAAGACCCATATATGCTGTCTACAACAGACCCACTTCAGACCTAGAGACACATACAGACTGAAAGTAATGGGATGGAAAAAGATATTCCATGGAAATGGAAACCAAAAGAATGCTGGAGTAGCAAATCTCATATCAGACAAAATAGACTATAGAATACAAACTATTAGAAGAGACAAAGAAGGACACAATGTAATGATCAAGGGATCGATCCAAGGAGAAGGTATAACAATTGTTAATATTTATGCACCCAACATAGGAGTCCCTCAATACATAAGGCAAATACTAACAGCCATAAAAGGGGATATCGACAGTAACACATTCATAGTTGGGGACTTTAACACCCCACTTTCACCAATGGAGAGATCATCCAAAATGAAAATAAATAACGAAACACAAGCTTTAAATTATACATTAAACAGGATGGACTTAATTGATATTTATAGGACATTCCAACCAAAAACAACAGAATACACATTTTTCTCAAGTGCTCATGGATTATTCTCCAGGATTGATCATGTCTTGGGTCACAAATCAAGCCTTGGTAAATTTAAGAAAATTGAAATTGTATCAAGTATATTTTCTGGCCATAACACTATGAGACTAGATATCAATTACAGGAAAAGATCTGTAAAAAAAATACGAACACATGGAGGCTAAACAATACACTACTTAATAACGAGCTGATCACTGAAGAAATCAAAGAGGAAATCAAAATATACATAGAAACAAATGACAATGGAGACACAACGACCCAAAACCTATTGGATGTAGAAAAAACAGTTTTAAGAGGGAAGTTTATAGCAACACAACCCTATCTTAAGAAACAGGAAACATCTCAGATAAATAACCTAACCCTGCACTTAAAGCTATTAGAGAAAGAAGAACAAAAAAACCCAAAGTCAGCAGAAGGAAAGAAATCATAAAGATTAGATCAGAAATAAATGAAAAAGAAACGAAGGAAATGATAGCAAAGATCAAGAAAACTAAAACCTGTTTTTTTCAGAAGATAAACAAAATTGATATACGGTTAGCCAGACTCATCAAGAAAAAAAGGGAGAAGACTCAAATCAATAGAATTAGAATTGAAAAAGGAGAAGTAACAACTGTCATAGCAGATATACAAAAGATCATGAGAGATTACTACAAGCAACTCTATGCCAGTAAAATGGACAACCTGGAAGAAATGGACAACTTCTTAGAAATGCACAACCTGCCAAGACTGAATCAAGAAGAAATAGAAAATAAGAAGAGACAAATCACAAGCACTGAAATTGAAACTGTGATTAAAAATCTTCCAACAAACAAAAGCCCAGGATAAGATGGCTTCACAGGCAAATTCTGTCAAACATTTATAGAAGAGCTAACACCTATCCTTCTCAAACTCAACCAAAATATAGCAGAGGCAGGAACACTCCCAAACTCATTCTACGAGGCCACCATCACCCTGACACTAAAACCAGACAAGGATGTCACAAAGAAATAAAACTACAGGCCAATATCACTGATGAAGATAGATGCAAAAGTCCTCAACAAAATACTAGCAAACAGAATCCAACAGCACATTGAAAGGATCATACACCATGATCAAGTGGGGTTTATTCCAGGAATGCAAGGATTCTTCAATATACGCATATCAATAAACCTGATATACCATATTAACAAATTGAAGGAGAAAAACCATATGATCATCTCAATAGATGCAGAGAAAATTTTTGACAAAATTCAACACCAGTTTATGATTAAAAAAACCCTCCAGAAAGTAGGCCTAGAGGGAACTTCCCTCAACATAATAAAGGCCATATATGACAAACACACAGCCAACATCGTCCTCAATGGTGAAAAACTGAAACCATTTCCACTAACATCAGGAACAAGACAAGATTGCCCACTCTCACTACTCTTATTCAACATTGTTTTAGAAGTTTTAGCCACAACAATCAGAGAATAAAAGGAAATAAAAGCAATCCAAATCAGAAAAGAAGAAGTAAAGCTGTTATTGTTTGCAGATGGCATGATACTATAAAAAGAGAATCCTAAACATGCTACCAGAAAACTACTAGAGCTAATCAATGAACTTAGTAAAGTAGCAGGATACAAAATTAATGCACAGAAATCTCTGGCATTCCTATACACTAATAATGAACAATCTGAAAGTGAAATCAAGAAAACACTCCCATTTACCATTGTAACAAAAAGAATAAAATATCTAGGAATAAACCTACCTAAGGGGACAAAAGACCTGAATGCAGAAAATTATAAGATACTGATGAAAGATATTAAAGATGGGACAAACAGATGGAGAGATATACCATGTCCTTGGATTGGAAGAATAAACATTGTGAAAATGACTGTACTACCCAAAGCAACCTACAGATTCAATGCAATCTCTATCAAACTACCACTGGCATTTTTCACAGAACTAGAATAAAAAAGTTCACAATGTGTATGAAAACACAATAGACCCCGAATAACCAAAGCAATCTTGAGAACGAAAAACAGAGCTGGAGGAATCAGGCTCCCTGGCTTCAGAGTATACTACAAAGCTACAGTAATCAAGTCAGTATGGTACTGGCACAAGAACAGAAAGATAGATCAATGGAACAGGATAGAAAGCCCAGAGTAAACCAATGCACATATCGTCACCTTATCTTTGATAAAGGTGGCAGGAATGTACAGTGGAGAAAGGACAGCCTCTTCAATAAGTGGTGCTGGGAAAACTGGACAGGTACATGTAAAATTTGAGGTTAGATCACTCCCTAACACCATACACAAAAATAAGCTCAAAATGGATTAAAGACATAAACTTAAGGCAAGACATGATCAAACTCTTAGAGGAAAATATAGGCAGAACACTATGACATAAATCACAGCAAGATCCTTTTTAACCCATCTCCTAGAGAAATGGAAATAAAGACAAAAATAAACAAATGGGACCTAATGAAACTTCAAAGCTTTTGCACAGCAAAGGAAACCATAAACAAGACCAAAAGATAACCATCAGAATGGGAGAAAATATTTGCAAATGAACCAACTGACACAGGAGTAATCTCCAAAAATTACAAGCAGCTCATTCATCTCAGTAACAAGAAAACAAACAACCCAATCCAAAAATGGGCAGAAGACCTAAATAGACATTTCTCCAAAGAAGATATACAGACTGCCAACAAACACATGAAAGAATGCTCAACATCATTAATCATTAGACAAATGCAACTCAAAACTAGAATGAGATATCATCTCACACCGGAGAGAATGGCCCTCATGAAAAGATCTAGAAACTGTAAATGCTGGAAAGGGTGTGGGGAGAGGGGAACACTCTTGCACTGGTGTTGGGAATGTGAATTGGTACAGCCACTATGGAGAACAGTATGGAGGTTCCTTAAAAATCTACAAATAGAACTACCATATGCCACAGCAACCCCACTAGTGGGCCTATACCCTGAGAAAACCATAATTCAAAAGGAGTCATGTTCCAAAATGTTCATTGTAGCTCTATTTACAATAGCCTGGAGATGGAAACAACCTAGGTGTCCATCATCAAATGAATGGATAAAGAAGATGTGGCAAATATATACAATGGAATATTACTCAGCCATAAAAATAAACGAAATTGAGGTGTTTGTAATGAGGTGGATGGACCTAGAGTTTGTCATACAGAGTGAAGTAAGTCAGAAGGAGAAAGACAAATACCATATGTAACACATATATAGAGAATTTAAGGAAAAAATGTCATGAAGACCCTAGGGGTAAGACAGGAAGAAAGACACAGACCTACTAGAGAATGGACTTGAGGCTATGGGGAGGGGTAAAGGTAAGCTGTGAGAAACAAGACAGTGGCATGGACATATATACACTACCCTACAAAAAATAGATACCTAGTGGGAAGCAGCCCCATAGCACAGGGAGATCAGCTCGGTGCTTTGTGACCATTTAGAAGGGTGGAATAGGGAAGGTGGTAGGGAGGGAGATGAAAGAGGGAAGAGATATGGTAACATATGTTTATGTATAACTGATTGACTTTGTTATAAAGCAGAAACTAACACACCATTGTAAAGCAATTATACTCCAATAAAGATGTAAAAACGAAAAAAAAACCCTCCTCCAAACCAAATACAAGGACCAGGTGGCTCTACACATGAATTCTATCAAACATTTAGAGAAGAGCTAACAGCTATCATTCTCAAACTCTTCCAAAATATAGCAGAATGAGGAACACTCCCAAACTTATTCTATGAGGCCACAATCACCGTGATACCAAAACTAGATAAAGATGTTACAAAAGAAGAAAACTACAGACCAATATCACTGATAAACATAGACGCAAAAATCCTCAACAAAATACTAGCAAACAAAGTCCAACAGCACTTTAAAATGATCATAAACCATGTTCAAGTGGGGTTTACCACAGGAATGCAAGTGTCCTTCAATATACGCAAATTAAACAATGTGATAAAACATATTAACAAATTGTATGATAAAAACCATATGATCATCTCAATAGATGCAGAAAAAGATTTTGACAAAATTCAATGCCCATTTATGATAAAACTTTCCAGAATGTAGACTTAGAGGGAACTTAACTCAACATAATAAAGGCCATGTATGACAAACTCACAACCAACATCGTTCTCAATGCTGAAAAACTGAAACCGTTTCCTCTAAGATAAGGAACAAGACAAGGTTTTCCACCCTCACCACTATTATTCAACATAGTTTTGGAAGTTCTAGTCGCAGAAATCAGAGAAGAAAAGAAATAAAAGGAATCCAAATTGGAAAAGAAGAAATAAAGCTGTTACTGTTTGCAGATGATATGATACTGTACATAGAGAATCCTAAATATGATACCACAACACTACTAGAGCTAATCAATGAATTTGGTCAAGTAGCAGGAAACAAAATTAATGCACAGAAATGTCTTGCATTCTTTTACACTAATAATGAAATATCTGAAAGAGAAATTAAAGAAACACTCCCATTTACCATTGCAACACAAAGAATAAAATATCTAGTAATAAACCTATGTAAGGAGACAAATGACCTGAATGCAGAAAGTTATAAGACACTGATGTAAGAAATTAAAGATGATACAAACAAATGGAAAGATAAACCATGTTCTTGGATTGGAAGAATCAACATTGTGAAATTGACTCTACTACCCAAAGCAATCTACAGATTCAATGCAATCCCAGCGAACTACCAATGGCATTTTTCAAAGAACTAGAACCAAAAATTTCTCAATTTGTATGGAAACAAAAAAGACCCCGAATAGCCAAAGCAATCTTGAGAAAGAAAAACGGATCTGGAGGAATCAGGTTCCCAGGCTTCAGAATATACTACAAAGCAATACTAATCAAAACAGTATGGTACTGTCACAAAAGGAAATATAGATCAGTGGAACCGGATTGAAACCCCAGAGACAAACCCATGCACCTATGCTCAATTTTTTTTTTTCAGTACGTGGGCCTCTCACTGTTGTGGCCTCTCCTGTTGCAGAGCACAGGCTCCGGATTCACAGGCTCAGCAGCCATGGCTCACGAGCCTAGCTGCTCTGCGGCATGTGGGATATTCCTGGACCGGGCCACACACCCATGTCCCCTGAATTGGCAGGTGAACTCTCAACCACTGCGCCACCATGGAAGCCCAAGTCACCTTATTTTTGATAAAAGTGGCAAAAATATACAGTGGAGAAAAGAGAGCCTCTTCAATAAGTGTTGCTGGGAAAAGTGGATTGCTACGTATTAAGGAATGAAATTAGAACACTCCCTAACACCATACACAAAAGTAAACTGAAATTGGATTAAAGACCTAAATGTAAGGCCAGACACTATAAAACTCTCACAGGAAAAGAGGAAGAACACTCTTTGACGTAAACCACAGGAAGATCTTTTTTGATCCACCTCTGAGAGTAATGGAAATAAAAAGAAAAATAAACAAATGGGACCTAATGAAACTTAAAAGCTTTTGCACAGATAAGGAAACCATAAACAAGACGGAAAGACAACCCTCAGAATGGGATAAAATATTTGCAAATGAAGCAACTAACAAAGGGTTCATCTCCAAAATTTTCAAGCAGCGCATGCAGCTCAATATCAAAAAAAACACAAACAACCCAATCCAAAAATGGGCAGAAGACCTAAATAGACATTTCTCTAAAGAAGATATACAGATCACCAACAAAGACGTGAAAGGATGCTCAACATCACTAACCTTTAGAGAAATGCAAATCAAAACTACAATGAGGTATCTCCTCACACCTGTCAGAATGGCCATCAGCAAAATATCTACAAACAGTAAATGCTGGAGAGAGTGTGGAGAAAAGGGAACCCTCTTTCACTGCTGGTTGGAATGTAAATTGATACAGCCACTATGGAGAACAGTATGGAAGTTCCTTAAAAGGTAAAAATAGTACTACCATACGACCCAGGAATACCACTACTGGACATATACCCTGAGAAAAGCATAATTCAAGAAGACTCATGTACCACAATATTCACTGCAGCTGTATTTACAATAGCCAAAATATGGAAGCAACCTATGTGTCCATTGACAAATGAATGTGTAAAGAAATGTGGCACATATATACAATGGGATATTACTCAGCCATAAAAAGAAATGAAAGCGAGTTATTTGTAGTGAGTTGGATGGACCTAAAGTCTGTCATACAGAGTGAAGTAATTCAGAAAGGGAATAACAAATGCCATATGCTAAGACATATATATGGAATCTAAAAAAAAAAAAAAAAAAAAAAAAAAAAAAGGTTCTGAAGAGCCTAGGGGCAGAGTCAGGAATAAAGAGTCAGATGTAGAGAATGGACTTGAGGACATGGGGAAGGGGAAGGGTAAGCTGGGATGAAGTGAGACAGTGGCATGGACTTATATATACTAACAAATGTAAAATAGATAGCTAGTGGGAAGCAGCCACATAGGACAGCAAGATCAGCTTGATGCTTTTTGACCACCTAGAGGGGTGGGATATGGGGGGTGGGAAGGAGACAGAAGAGTGAGGAGATATGGGGATTTATGTATATGCATAGCTGATTCACTTTGTTATAAAGCAGAAACTAACACACTATTGTAAAACAATTATACTTCAATAAATATGTTAAAAGAAAAATAGCAGGTGGATGGCCCTTCAGTTTATGGAAGTTTCTGGATCTTCCAGAGGCTGGGGAGTTTACCTTTTCCTTGAAGTCCATGAGATTCATTAATATCTTTTTAATAAATGCCATCATTGTGTAAAAAAACCATCATGAGGTTTACTGTTCTCATTTATTTTAATAAATTTGTTGAAAGGTATATATTTTCCTTTTGGATTACCTCGGCTACTTAAGTTGGAAAACAATTGACCATATACATGTTGATCTATTTCCGGACTCTCCATTCTGTTCCATTGATTTATACATTGACATTTACACCAACACCACATTTTCTTGTTTATTGTAGCTTTAAAATAAGTTTGAAATCAGGTAGTGTAAATCCTCAAATTTGCTCCTCATTTTCAAAATTGCTTGGCTATTCTATGTTTTCTGATTTCCATGTAAATTTTAGGACCAGCTCATGAAATGTTATTTAAAAAAACAACAACCCTGCTGCGATTTTGGTTTGGATTGCTCTGAATCTATTGATCAATTTAGGGAGATATGTCAACTTAACAAGCAATATTGAATGCTCCAATACAAAAGCATAGTATAGTTATTTAGATCTTCCTTAATTCCTCTTAGTGATGTCTTTTAATTTTGTCATCAGGTCTTGCACATCTTTTGTCAAAATTTTCTTTAATTATATAACATGTGTGATAGTATTATAATTGGTAGTGATTTTTTAAATTTATATTTCAGAGTTTCCATTGCTGCATTAGAGAAATACAATTAATATTTGTATCTTGTGAGCTTGCTAAGGTCAATTCTTAGTTATAGTAATGTTTTTAAAAAGTCTGTAGGAATTTCTAAGTAGACAATCAGATCATCTATGAATAAAAAAATTTTACTTCTTCCTTTCCAGCTTGTTTGGCTCTTATTTCTTTTTTTATTGCACTTCCTAGAATGCCCAGTAATGCTGAGTAGAAGTAATTAGTGTGGGTATGCCTGTCTTCCTTCTGATTGGTGGAGGTATTACTAGTCTTACCAGTAAATACAATAATAACAGTAGGATTTCTGTAGATAGTCATCAGATTCATGAAGTTCCCTTCTATTCCAAGATTTCTGAAATTTTTTGACATATGGGTACTTAATTTTAACAAATGCTTCTTTTTTGTTTGTTTTGTTTTTGTTTCTTTTGCAGTACGTGGGCCTCTCACTGTTGTGGCCTCTCCTGTTGCAGAGCACAAGCTCTGGATGCGCAGGCTCAACAGCCTTGGCTCATGGGCCCAGCCGCTCTGTGGCATGTGGGATATTCCCGGACTGGGGCAAGAACCCATGTCCCCTGCATCGGCAGGGGGACTCTCAACCACTGTGCTACCAGGGAAGCCCAACAAATGCTTCTTATATATCCATTGAGATGATCAGACCTTTTTGTCTTTAATCTGCTAATATAGTAAAATACACTGATTGATTTTCAAATGTTAAGCCAATCCTGAATTCCTGGGATAAACTCTACTTGGTTATGATATATTCTCCTTCAGCATATTATTGAATTTTATTTCCTAAAATTTTATGAAGAAAGCTATTGGTCTGTAGTTTTCTTTAATTATACTGCCTTTGTCTAGTTTTGGTACCAGGGCCTCATAAAATGAGTTGGGAAGGGTTCTCTCTTCTATTTTCTGGAAGAGTTTGTGTAGGATTAGTATTATTCCTCACATTAATACTTGGAATAATTCACCAAGGAACACATATAGGAAAAGAGATTTCCAGTTTTCCTTCTGGGAAAGTTTTAATCTACAAAATCATTTTAAAATACATATAAGACAATTCAGTCTATCTATTTCTTCGTCAGTTAGCTTTGATAGTTAGTGCCTTTCAAGAAATTTGTCCATTTCATCAAATTTTTCAAATTTTTTTGTATTAAGTTGTATATAGTATTCATTTATTATCCTTTAAACGTCTGTAAGATCATTAGTGATGTCTGCTCCTTCACTCTTTTTTTTAAATTTATTTATTTATTTATTTTTGGTTGTGTTGGGTCTTCATTGCTGCATTCAGGCTTTCTCTAATTGCGGTGAGTGGGGGCTACTCTTCACTGCAGTGCACGGGCTTCTCATTTCAGTGGCTTCTCTTGTTGTGGAGCATGGGCTCTAGTTATGCAGGCTCAGTAGTTGTGGCTCACAGGCCCTAGAAAGTAGGCTCAGTATTTGTAGCACACAGGTTTAGTTGCTCTGTGGCATGTGGGATCTTCCCAGATCAGGGTTCAAACCCGTGTCCCCTGCATTGGCAGGAGGATTCTTAACCACTGCACCACCAGTGGTGTCCCTGACCCATCACTCTTGATGTTGATATTTCTCTTTTCTCTTTTTCCTCCTGAGTCAGGCTAGATGTTTGCCAATTTTATTGATCTTCTCTAGGAACCATTGCTTTTCTACATTGCTTTTCTCTTTTCTCCTCCACTGGTTTCTGTTCTTGTGTGTATTATATACTTTCATCTGCTCACTTGTGTGTATTATATACTTTCATCTGCTCAAATTAAATTATGCATTTAATTTACTATTCTTTTTCAAGTTTCATAAGTAGAAGTTGAGGCCACTGTAATGAGACCTTTCTTCTTTTCTAATATAGTCATTTAGTGCTACACATTTCCCTCCAAGCACTGCTTAAGTTGCACCTGCCAAATTTTGATATCACATTTTTATTTTCATTCAATTCAATTACCTTCTTATTTCTATTTTGATTTATACTTTAATCAAACGGTTACTTCAAAGTTATTGTTTAGTTTCCAAATATTTGGAGGATTTCCAGGTAACTTTCTATTATTAGATTTTTAAAATAATCATTTCTGATCACAGGATATACTTTATATGATTTGCATTATTTTAAACTTATCAGGATTGTTTTATAGCCTCAAATATACTCTACCTTGGTAAATGTTCCATTTGTGCTTGAAAAGAATGTATATTTTTCTCTTGCCAGGTAGAGTGTTCTATTAATATCATGTCAAGTTGATTGACAATGCTCTTATAGTCTTATATATCCTTACTGATTCTTCCTTTTTCCTATCAAATATTAAGAAAGGAGTGATAAAACCTCTGACTATAATTGTGACTTTGTCCATTTCTCCTTTAAGTTCTCTAAGTTTATGCTTCAAGTATTTTGAAGCTCTGTTACTAGTTTCATAAACATATTTATATCTTCTTTATGAATTGATAACATTTTCATTATGAAATTACCTTCTTTATCCTTGATAATATTCTTTGATCTGATATTTAATTTGTCTTATACTAATATAAACTTCTCAGCTTTCTTTTGATTAGTGTTAGCATAGTATACCTTTTCCCATCTTTTATTAATCTATTTGTGTCTTTACATTTATAAATTGTTGTTCTTAAAATTTATTGTAGGTAGCAGAAAACTCTGTCTTGCCTTTTAACAAGTGTGACAGTCACTGCCTTTCTTATAGTCATTATACCACTTATATTGAATATGATTATTGATGTGTTAAAACTAATTTTATCATTTTACTATTTGTTTTCTATTTGTCTCATCTTTGTTTACCTTTCTCTTTTTCTTCTGCTTTGTTACTTATAAATAAGTTAATAGTTTCTGCTTGAATATTATTTTTTAAAAAATTTTAGTTTCTAGTACTGTAAATTTGGAGAGTAAAACCCAGTTTTTAAGACTGTAAAGTTCCTAAGACCAAACATTTTGGGAACTTCTAGTACAGAGAGACATTAAAGGAGAAATACAGGGGGTAGACAACAGAAGCAAAAAGAACTACAATCCTGCAGCCTGTGGAACAAAAACCACATTCACAGAGAGATAGACAAGTTGAAAAGGCAGAGGGCTATATACTAGATGAAGGAACAAAATAAAATCTCAGAAAAACAACTAAATGAAATGGAGATAGGCAATCTTCCAGAAAAAGAATTCAGAATAATGATAGTGAAGATGATCCAGGACCTCGGAAAAAGCATGGAGGTAAAGATCGAGAAGATGCAATAAATGTTTAACAAAGATGTAGAAAAAATAAAAAACACAAAAACAGACATGAGCAATACAATAAATGAAAAGAAAAATACACTCGAAGGAATCAACAGCAGAATAACTGAGGCAGAAGAATGGATAAGTGACCTGGAAGACAGAATGGTGGAATTCACTGCTGCAGAAGAGAGTAAAGACAAAAGAATGAAAAGAAATGAGGACAGCCTAACAGACCTCTGAAACAAGATTAAACACAACAACATTTGCATTATAAGGATTCCAGAAGGAGAAGAGAGAGAGAAAGGACCTGAGAAAATATTTGAAGAGATTATAGTTGAAAATTTCCCTAACAAGGGAAAGGAAATAGGCAGCCAAGTCCAGGAAGTGCATAGAGTCCCATACAGGATAAAACCAAGGAGAAACATTCTGAGACACATAGCAATCAAATTGGCAAAAAATAAAGACAAAGAAAAATCATTGAAAGCAGCAAGGGAAAAATGGCAAATAACATACAATGGAACCCCCATAAGGTTAACAGCTGATTTCTCAGCAGAAACTCTACAACCCAGAAGGGAGTGGCATGAAATACTGAAAGTGAAGAAAGGAAAGAACCTACAACCAAGAATACTCTACCCAGCAAGGATCTCATTCAGATTCAATGGAGAAATCAAAAGCTTTACAGACAAGCAAAAGCTAAGAGCATTCAGCACCACCAAACCAGCTCTACAACAAATGCTAAAGGAACTTCTTTAAGGGGGAAACACAAGAGAAGAAAAGGACCTACACACACACACACACAAAAAAAAACAAAACAATCAACAAAATGGTAATAGGAATATACATATTGAAAATTACCTTAAACATGATTGGATTAAATGCTCCAACCAAAAGACACAGGCTTACTGCATGGATACAAAAACAAAACTGATATATGTGCTGTCTACAAGAGACCCACTTCAGACCTAAGGACACATAGATATTGAAAGTGAGGAGATGGAAAAAGATATTCCATGAAAATAAAAAACAAAAGAAAGCTGGAGTAGCAATACTCATATCAGATAAAATAGACTTTAAAATAAATAATGTTATAAGAGACAAGGAAGGACACTATGTAATGATCAAGGGATCAATCCAAGAAGGATATAACAATTATAAATATATATACACCCAACATAGGAGCACCTCACTACATAAGGTGACTGCTAATAGCTCTAAAAGAGGAAAGCAATCGTAAGACAATAATAGTGGGGGACTTTAACACCACACTTACACCAATGGAGAGATCATCCAAACAGAAAATTAATAAGGAAACACAAGTTTTAACTGACACAAAAGACCAGATAGATTTAGTTGATATTTATAGGACATTCCATCTAAAAAAAGCAGATTATACGTTCTTCTCAAGTGCACATGGAACATTCTCCAGGATAGATCACATCTTGGGTCACAAATGAAGCTTCAGTAAATTTAAGAAAATGAAATCATATCAAAAATCTTTTCTGGGGCTTCTCTGGTGGCTCAGTGGTTGAGAGTCCGCCTGTTGATGCAGGGGACACGGGTTCATGTCCCAGTCCGGGAAGATCCCATGTGCCGCGGAGCGGCGAGGCCCGTGTGCCACAGCTACTGAGCCTGCACATCTGGAGTTTGTGCTCTGCAATGGGAGAGGCCACAACAGTGAGAGACTCGTGTACCACAAAAAAAAAAAAAAAAAAAAAGAAAAAAAAAATCTTTTCTGACCACAATGCTATGAGACTAGAAATCAATTACAGGGGAAAAAAAGTAAAAAACAAACAAACAAACAAACAAATGGAGAATAAACAACACGTTACTAGATAACCAAGAATCACTAAGGAAATCAAAGAAGAAATAAAATAATACCTAGAGACAATGAAACCACGATGATCCAAAACCTATGGGATGCAGCAAAAGCAGTTCTAAGAGGGAAGTTTATAGCTATAAAAGCCTACCTCAAGAAACAAGAAAAATCTCAAATACACAATATAACCTTACACCTAAAGGAACTAGAGAAAGAAGAACAAACAAAACTCAAAGTTAGCAGAAGGAAAGAAATCATAAAGATCAGAGCAGAAATAAATGAAATAGAAACAAAGAAAACAATAGCAAGAAACAATAAAACTAAAAGCTGGTTCTTTGAGAAAATAAACAAAATTGATAAACCATTAGCTACACTCATCAAGAAAAAGAGGTAGGGGACTCAAATCAATAATATTAGAAATGAAAAAGGAGAAGTTATAACAGATACAGCAGAAATACAAAGCATCCTAACAGACTACTACAAGCAAATCTATGCCAATAAAATGGACAACCTGGAAGAAATGAACAAATTCTTAGAAAGTTATAACCTTCCAAGACTGCACCAGGAAGAAATAGAAAATATGAGCACACCAATCACAAGTAATGAAATTGAAACTGTGATTAAAATTTTCCAACAAACAAAAGTCCAGGACAAGATGGTTTCACAGGTGAATTCTATCAAACATTTACAGAAGAGCTAACACCCATCTTTCTCAAACTCTTCCAAAAAACTGCAGAGGAAGGAAAACTCCCAAAATCATTCTATGAGGCCACCACCACCCTGATACCAAAACCAGACAAAGACACTACAAAAAAACAAATTACAGACCAATATCACTCATGAATATAGAGGCAAAAATCCTCAACAAAATACTAGCAAACAGAATCCAAGAACACTTTAAAAGGATCATAGACCGTGATCAAAAGGGATTTATCCCAGCGATGCAAGGATTCTTCAATATACGCAAATCAATCAATGTGATACACCATATTAACAAATTGAAGAATAAATATCATATGATCATCCCAATAGATGCAGAAAAATATTTTGAAAAACGTCAACACCTATTTATGATAAAAACTCTCCAGAAAGTGGGCATAGAGGTAACCTACATCAACATAATAAAGGCCATATACAACAAACCCACAGGAAACATCATTCTCAATGGTGAAACACTGAAAGAATTTCCTCTATGATCAGGGACAAGACAGGGATGTCCATTCTCACCACTATTATTCAACATAGATTTGGAAGTCCTAGCCACTGCAATCAGAGAAGAAAAAGGAATAAAGGAACACAAATTGGAAAAGAAGAAGTAAAACTATCACTCTTTGCAGATGACATGATACTATACATAGAGAATCCTAAAGATGCCACGAGAAAACTAATAGAGCTGATCAATTAATTTAGTAAATAAGCAGGATAGAAAATTAATGCACAGAAATCTCTTGCATTCCTATACACTAATGATGAAAAATCTGAAGGAGAAATTAAGGAAACACTCCCATTTACCATTGCAACAAAAAGAATAAAATACCTAGGAATAATAACTACCTAGGGAGACAAAAGACCTGTATGCATAAAACTATAAGACATTGATGAAAGAAATTAAAGATGATGCCAATAGATGGAGAGACACACCATGCTCTTGGATTGGAAAAATCAATATTTTGAAAATGAATACACTACACAAAGCAATCTACAGATTCAATGCAATCCCTATCAAATTACCAATGTCAATTTTTACAGAACTAGAACAAAAACTCTTAAAATTTGCATGGAGACTCAAAAGACCACGAATAGCCAAAACAGTCTTGAGGGAAAAAAACGGAGCTGGGGGAATCAGACTCCCTGACTTCAGACTATACTACAAAGCTACAGTAATCAAGACAATATGGTACTGTCACAAAAACAGAAATATAGATCAATGGAACAGGATAGAAAGCCCAGAGATAAACTCAGACACCTATGGTCAACTAATATATGACAAAGGAGGCAAGGATATACAATGGAGAAAAGACAGTCTCTTCAATTAGTGGTGCTGGGAGAACTGGACAGCTACATGTAAAAGAAAGAAATTAGAATATTCCCTAACACCATACACACAAATAAACTCAAAATGGATTACAGACCTAAATGTAAGACTGGGCACTATAAAACTCTTAGAGGAAAACATAAGAAGAACACTCTTTGACATAAATCACAGCAAGATATTTTTTGATCCACCTCCTAGAGAAATGGAAATAAAAACAAAAAGAAACAAATGGGACCTAATGAAACTTAAAAGCTTTTGCACAGCAAAGGAAACCATAAACAAGATGAAAAGACAATCCTCAGAATGGGAGAAAATATTTGCAAATAAATCATCAGACAAAGGATTAATCTCCAAAATATATAAACAGCTCGTGCAACTCAATTTTAAAGAAACAAACAACCCAATCCAAAAATAGGCAGAATACCTAAATAGACATTTCTCCAAAGAAGACACACAGATGGCAAAGAAACACATGAAAAGCTGCTCAACATCACTAATTATTAGAGAAATGCAAATCAAAACTACAATGAGGTATCACCTCATACCAGTTAGAATGGGCATCATCTGAAAATTTACAAACAACAAATGCTGGAGAGGGTGTGGAGAAATGGAAACCCTCTTGCACTGTTGTTGGGAATGTGTATTGATACAGCCACTATGGAAAACAGTATGTAGGTTCCTTAAAGAACTAAAGATAGAATTACCATATGACCCAGCAATCCCACTACTCAGCATATACCCAGAGAAAACCATATTTCAAAAAGACGCATGCACCCCAGTGTTCATTGCAGCACTATTTACAATAACCAGGTCATGGAAGCAGCTGAAATGCCCATCGACAGATGTATGGATAAAGAAGATGTGGTACATATATACAATGGAATATTACTCAGTCATAAGAAGGAAAGAAACTGGGTCATTTGTAGAGACGTGGATGCATCTAGAGACTGTCATACAGAGTTAAGTAAGTCATAAAGAGCAAAGCACACATCGTATATTAACGCATTTATGTGGAACCTAGAAAATGGTACAGATGAACCGGTTTGCAGAGCAGACATTGAGACACAGAAGTAGAGAAGAAACGTATGGACACCAAGAGGGGAAAGTGGCAGGCAGTGGGGTTGGTGGTGTTGGGATGAATTGGGAAATTGGGATTGACATGTATACACTGTTGTGTATAAAATAGATGACTAATAAAAAAAATAAACATAAAGAAAAAGAGAATTTGGGCTTCCCTGGTGGTGCAGTGTTTGGGATTTCACCTGCTGATGCAGGGGTCACGGGTTCATGCCCTGGTCCAGGAAGATCCCACATACCGTGGAGTGGCTAGGCCCGTGAGCCATGGCCACTGAGCCTGTGCATCCAGAGCCTGTGCTCCGCAATGGGAGAGGCCACAGCAGTGAGAGACTCACATACCGCAAAAAAAAAAAAAAAAAAGAGAGAATTGTGTAAAGACCAAAATAAATTGAAATCCAAATATGCAATGACTGGTGAATACTGCGGATGAATCAGAACTTCCCAGGCAAGCTATAACAGTTTTTTCCTGGTCATCAAAGAAACATGCAGTCTTGAATTATCCTGATGGAAGATTATGCATTTTCCACTGATTAATTCCAGACACTTTTCATAGAGTGCTGCTTTCAGTTGGTCTAATTGGGAGCGGTACTTATTGGAGTTAATTGTTTAGTTTTCCAGAAGGAGCTCTTAATAGAGGACTCACTTCCAATTCCACTATATACACAATATCACTTTCTTTGGATGAAGACTGGACTTTAGTGTGGTTGGTAGTGGTTCATTTCTCTTGTCCCATGATCTCTTCCATTCCACATTATTGTACAGTATCCACTTTTCACCACCTATCACAATTTGTTTTAAAAATGGAATGTTTCCATTATGTTTAAGTACAGAATTACACGTGGAAATATGGTTTAAAAGGTTTTTTTCACTTAACTTATGTGGAACCCAAACATCAAAGCGATTAGCATAACAAAGGCAGTGCAAATGAATTTCAATGCTTGATTTGGATATTTTGAGTATGTCAGCTATGTCCTGTGTGGTATAACGTTTATTGCTCTCAATTAATATCTCAATTTGATCATTATCAATTCAACTGGTCTACCTGACATTGGGGCATTGTCCAGTGAGAAATTACCAGCATGAAACTTCACAAACCACTTTCGACATGTTTGATCAGTCACAGCACCTTCCACATATACAGCAGAAATCTTTTTCTGCATTTCAGTTGCATTTTTACCTTTCTTGAAATAATAAAGCATAATATGCAGAAAATGTTGCTTTTTTCATCCATCTTCAATATTAAAATGACTATACAAAAATTCACCAATTTTGATAAGTTTTATTTTAAATGAATGCTGATATGACAGCTGTCAATAAAATCTAACAAAATTTTCTGAATGAAGTTAAAGACAACTAAACACTACTAGAACCATTTTACAGAAAACACCAAAAAGACTTTTTGGCCAACCCAATAGCAGAAAGAAAGAAATCATTAAGATCAGAGCAAAAATAAATGAAATAGAGATGGAGAAAACAGTAGAAAAGATGAATGAAACAAAAAGCTGGTTCTTTGAAAAGATAAATAAAATTAATAAACCTTTAGCGAGACACATCAAGAGAAAAGGGAGAGGGCCCAAAACAATGAAATTAAAAATGAAAAAGGACCCATTTGTTTATTTTTGTTTTTATTTCCATTTCTCTAGGAGGTGGGTCAAAAAGGATCTTGCTGTGATTTATGTCATAGAGTGTTCATCCTATGTTTTCCTCTAAGAGTTTGATAGTTTCTGGCCTTACATTTAGGTCTTTAATCCATTTTGAGCTTATTTTTTTTGTATGGTGTTAGGGAGTGTTCTAATCTCATACTTTTACATGTACCTGTCCAGTTTTACCAGAACCACTTATTGAAGAGGCTGTCTTTTCTCCACTGTATATTCTTGCCTCCTTTATCAAAGATAAGGTGACCATATGTGTGTGGGTTATCTCTGGGCTTTCTACGCTGTTCTATGCATCTTTATTTCAGTTTTTGTGCTAGTACCATACTGCTTGATTACTGTAGCTTTGTAGTATAGTCTGAAGTCAGGGAGCCTGATTCCTCCAGATCCATTTTTTGTTCTCAAGATTGCTTTGGCTATTCGGGGTCTTTTGTGTTTTCATACAAATTGTGAAATGTTTTGATCTAGTTCTGTGAGAAATGCCAGTGGTAGTTTAATAGGGATTGCAATGAATCTGTAGATTGTTTTGTGTAGTAGAGTCATTTTCACAATGTTGATTCTTCCAATCCAAGAACATGGTGGATATCTCCATCTATTTGTATCATCTTTAATTTCTTTCATCAGTGTCTTATAATTTTCTGCATACAGGTCTTTTTTCTCCTTTGGTAGGTTTATTCCTAGATATTTTATTCCTTTTGTTGCAATGGTAAATGGAAGTGTTTCCTTGATTTCACTTTCAGATTTTTCATCATTAGTGTATAGGAATGCCAGAGATTTCTGTGCATTAATTTTGTATCCTGCTACTTTACAAAATTTGTTGATTAGCTCTAGAAACTTAAAAGCTTTTGCACAGCAAAGGAAACTGTAAACAAGACCAAAAGACAACCCTCAGAATGGGAGAAAATATGTGCAAATGAAGCAACTGACAAAGGATTAATCTCCAAGGTTTACAAGCAGCTCATGCAGCTCAATAACAAAAAAAACAAACAACCCAATCCAAAAATGGGCAGAAGACCTAAACAGACATTTCTCTAAAGAAGATATACAGATTGCCAACAAATACATGAAAGAATGCTCAACATCATTAATCATTAGAGAAATTCAAATCAAAACTACAATGAGATATCATTTCACACCAGTCAGAATGGCCATCATCAAAAAACCTAGAAACAATAAATGCTGGAGAGGGTGTGGACAAAAGGGAACACTCTTGCACTGCTGGTGGGAATGTAAATTGTTACAGCCACTATGGAGAACAGTATGGAGGTTCCTTCAAAAACTACAAATAGGGCTTCCCTGGTGGTGCAGTGGTTGAGAGTCCACCTGCTGATGCAGGGGACATGGGTTCATGCCCAGGTCAGGGAATATCCTACATGCCACGAAGTGGCTGGGCCCGTGAGTCATGGCTATTGAGCCTGCACGTCTGGAACCTGTGCTCTGCAACAGGAGAGGCCACAGCAGTGAGAGGCCCGTGTACCGCAAAAACAAAACAAAACAAAAATAAAACTACGAATAGAAGTACCATACGACCCAGCAGTCCCACTACTGGGCATATACCCTGAGAAAACCATAATTCAAAAAGAGTCATGTACCAAAATGTTCATTGCAGCTCTATTTACAATAGCCAGGAGGTGGAAGCAACCTAAGTTTCCATCTTTGGATGAATGGATAAAGAAGATGTGGTACATATATACAATGGAATATTACTCAGCCATAAAAAGAAACGAAATTGAATTATTTGTAGTGATGCGGATGGACCTAGAGTGTGTCATACAGAGTGAAGTAAGTCAGAAAGAGAAAAGAAATACTGTTTGCTAATACATATATATGGAATTTAAGGCAAAAAAATAGGTCATGGAGAACGTATGGGTAAGATGGGAATAAAGGCACAGACCTACTAGACAACTGACTTGAGGATACAGGGAGGAGGATGGGTAAGCTGTGACAAAGTGAGAGAGTGGCATGGACATATATACACTACCAAACGTAAAATAGATAGATAGTGGGAAGCAGCCGCATAGCACAGGGAGATCAGCTTGGTGCTTTGTGACCACCTAGAGGGGTGGGATAGGGAGGGTGGGAGGGAGAGAGACACAAAAGGGAAGAGATATGGGAACATATGTATTTGTATAACTGATTCACTTTGTTATAAAGCAGAAACTAACATACCATTGTAAAGCAGTTATACTCCAACAAAGATGTTAAAAAAAAAATGAAAAAGGAGAAGTAACAAGTGACACCACAGAAATACCCAGAAGCATAAGGAACTACTAAAAGCAACTATATGCCAAGGAAATGGTCAACCTAGAAGAAATGGAAAGTTCTTAGAAAGTTACAGTCTCCCTGGAATGAACCAGGGATAAATAGAAAATATGGACAGACGAATCACAAAATTGAAATCGAAACTGTGATTTAAAACTCCCAACAAACAAAAGTCCACGACCTGATGGCTTGACAGGTGAATACTATCAAACATTTAGAGACAAGTTAACACCTATCCTTCTGAAAGTGTTCCAAAAAATGCAGAGGAAGGAACACTCCCAAACTCATTCTATGAGGCCACAATCACCCTGATACCAAAAACACAAAAATATCATACACACAAGAAATGTTACAAGGCAATATCGCTGATGAACAAAGATGCAGAAATCCTCGGCAAAATATTAGCAATCCGAATACAACAATACATTAAAAGGATGAAACATCACAGTCAAGTGTGATTTATCCCAGTGATCCAATGATTTTTTAATATCTGCAAATCAATCAGTGTGATACACTGCATTAAAAAATTGAAGAATAAAAACCATATGATCATCTTAATAGATGCAGAAAAATCTTTTGATGAAATTCAACATCCATTTATGATAAAAGATTTTCCAGAAAGTGGGCATAGAGGGAACATACCTCAACATAATAAAAGCCATATGTGACAAACCCACAGCTAGCATCATAATCAATGGTGAAAAACTGAAAGCATTTCCTATATGATCAGGAACAAAACAAGGATGCTCACTCTCACCACCTTTATTCAATGTAGATTTGGAAGTCCTAGCCACAGCAATCAGAGAGGAAAAAGCAATAAAATGAATCTGAATTGGAAAATAAGAAGTAAAATGTCACTGTTTGCAGATGACATGATAGTATACATAGAAAATCCTAAAGATGATACCAGAAATCTACTAGAGCTCATCAATGAATTCGGTAATATTGCAGGATATAAAATTAATACATAGAAATCTGTTGCATTTCTATACATTAACAATGAAAGATCAGAAAGAGAGATGAAGGAAACATATAGTAAATGCTGGAGAGTGTGTGTAGAAAAAGGAACCCTCCTACACTGTTGGTGGGAATGTAAGTTGGTATAGTAACTACGGAGAACAGTATGGAGGTTCCTTAAAAGACTAAAAATAAAGTTACCATATGATCCTGCAATTCCACTCCTGGGGATATATCCAAGAAAACTATAATTCAAAAAGATACATGCACCCCATTTTCAGAGCAGCACTGTTTACAATAGCCAAGACATAGAAGCAACCTAAATGTCTGTTGACAGATGAATGGATAAAGAAGATGTGGTATATATACACAATAGAATATTACTCACCAGTAAAAAAAAGAATGAAATAATGCCATTTGTAGCAACATGAGTGGACCTAGAGATTATCATACTAAGTGAAGTAAGGCAGACAGAGAAAGACAAATATAATATGGTATTACTTATATGTGGAATCTTTTAAAAAAGATATAAATTAACTTATATACAAAACAGAAATAGACCCACAGACACAGAAAACAAACATATGGTTACCAAAGGGGAAGGGGTGAGGGATAAATTAGGAGTTCAGGATTAACATATGCACACTACTATATATAAAACAGATAGCCTAAAATGACCTACTGTATAGCACAGGAAACTATACTCAATATTTTGTAATAACCTATAAGGGAAAAGAACCTGAAATAGAATATTTATATATAACTGAATCACTGTGCTGTACACCTGAAAATAACACAACACTGTAAATCAACTATACTTCAATTTTTAAAAATCCAAAAAAACTCTTCCTTTTGATTGGAGTATTTAGTCTATTTACAATTAATGTAATTATGGATAAGTTGGATTTATATCTGCTTCTCTGCTATTTGTTTTATACATTTTTTTTAACTTTATCGTTTCTCTACACCTCCATTACTGCTTCTTTGTCCCTTAAATTTTTTGCAACATACCATCTTAATTCCCTTGTTTGTTTTACTATATTTTGAATATACAATAATATCCAAAAATTTGCTCTTCCTCATATTTTGTGTTATAAGTTTCCTACAAAATAATGTTTATACATTGTAAGCCCATCAACACACCTATGGACACCTCATTCTCTAGATTTTACTTTTAAGCTTTTCTGGCTAACCTATTGTTCACTCCAACTCTTACCTATTGCCTCAGGCAGTCATAATGTTAAATAGTTGTTTCTGATTGTTTTTGACAAATGTCCCAGGGAAATTGGTTATTGACACTGAGGCAGCTCTTAATCAGGTCAGTAAAAGACAGCCTTTTATATGGGGGTCTTCCCATAAACTGCCAGACAGGTCAAATAACAATTTTCCAAGAATGGGATTTTGAAAAAGGTCCAACCGTATTCTGCCCCCTCCAGTGGCTGCCTTGTTGCTGGTTTTCCCTGTGATCACACAGTTAGTTTTCAAGGCTACTGCAGAACTGGGAGGGGGCATGGGAATAGGGCAAGTTAAAATGCTACAAAGCTTACTGAGATACAGAGGTTTTTAATAAATGCTCAGTGGAGTTCTACAAGGTTTTGGTTAATTTCCAGAGCTTTGAAAACATTGATTATGACCATTTTTGCCAGTTTTTTAATTGCTTTTTATGGATGAGAGGTATTCTGGTAGTCTTTGCTCCACCATTCTCACTGATGTCACAGCAGATGATTAATTTCAGATATTTTATGTAAGGTTTTTGTTGTTGCTGTTTCTTGGTTTTAATAATTTTGGTCGAATATGGTTAACACCTGCCTTGAATTTTTTGCCAAGCTGCATTATTTTACTCTATGCTCCTTTGTGTAAATCATTGGTACCTCAATTACACAATTCTCAAGTCCTGAACGAGGCTATGAAATGTTTCTGAAGAACATCTTTGACCTGCACACAGCTATTCTTTTGGCCAAGCTCAATTCCAAGATGAGGTTATCATATATTCAGTTACATATGTGGCTTTGGATACCAAGTTTTCATTAGAAGATATCAACCTACATACTACTCATTTGCATATTCAGTCATATTTCTGAAATATATATATATATATATATATATATATATATATATATATATATATATAACAAGCCATCTATCATCTATCTGAATGCTCTAGAAGCACACTCTGGAACAAAATATCTGTAGTGTGATACTGCATCCACACACTAAAACCTGCTCTTTTTTTGCTATCTTGGCACCATTCTCCACTCCATTGCCCAAATCAGAAACACAGTAGTCACCTTTTACTTCCTCCTCTCCCACAACAAATCAATAACTAAATCTTGATTATGCCACATCACCTTGTTTATATCTTTAGAATCTGCCTACCTCTCTTCAGCTCAGTGCCTACTACCTTACTTCAGGCTCTACATCTTTCACTCAGAATATCACAAAAGCCTCCAAACTGTCTTCCTGCCACTAGTCTCTCCTCTCTTCCAGGAATTCTCCATACTACTGTGGCATGATGTTTCTAAACACTAAAATACTTAGCATGCCCTATACTGCCCTTCACAATCTTTCTGACCTCAGAGCTCTTGCCTTCTGTAAACAAAGGTGCTGTCCTAAACAGCACCACTAGCTGATTACATGCTGATTTCCATTTTGTTCAAATGCTACATTGGAGGCGAAAGAACCAACACATTTAGTGCATGTAGAATTCTAGAAATGACAGAATACATGGAAACATTTGCTTCTCCTCTGACACACCTCTAAACTCCTCTCTAAGAAGAATGAACACTTATATGACTAGTCAAATTTCAAAATATATCAGATCATGGTTGTTGTCAGTTCTCTGTTCTCTTACGGATCAAGCTTATCTGTGTGGTCATCTGTCACATGGCAGCCAACAATCAGGTAAGGCCCTGAGATGTAGGTTTTGGTTTAGGTAGAGGAAAGAGGCCCCATAGGCCTCTGGACTTAACCATAAGCTCCAACCTGACCTACCACAGTACTCTGAATAGATTTCTGGATAACAAGTATCTACTTTGCTTCTCACTACCATTGTTTCTTGTATCTTCCTCAGGAACTTTGTGGAGAGGAGAGCTATGGTCTAAGGTAGGAATTAGAGATTCCTTGGTCTTCTGAGCCCAATGTTATTAAATTCTACTGTTATTTCTAAAAATGTACATTCATAGAAAAAAATATCAACCTCGGGACTTTATTGTCTCAAATAAACCACATAGCTAACTTTATGTGCTGGCATCTGCTTTTGATGCTTTCATTTTTATTGAAGTATAGTTGATTTACAATATTAGTTTCAGGTGTATAAGATAGTGTTTCAATATTTTTATAGGTTGTACTCCATTTAGTTATTACAAAATAATGGTTATATTTCCCTGTACTGTACAATATATCCTTGTTCTTTATTTATTTTAAACATAGTAGTTTGTGTCTCCTAATCCCATACCCGTATTTCACCACTCTTCCCTTTCCCTCTCTGCACTGCTAACCAATAGTATGTTCTTTATATCTATGAGTCTGTTTTGTTAGATACATTCCTTTGTTTTATTTTTTAGATTCTACATATAAGTAATAACATAGAGAATCTTTCTTTTTCTGTCTTATTTCAGCAAGCATAATACACTCTAGATCCATCTGCATTTTTGCAATGGACAGAATTTCATTCTGTTTTATGGCTGAGTAATGTTTCATTATATATATATATATATATATATATATATATATATATATATATATATAAAATCTTCTTTATCCATTAGTCTGTTGATGGACACTTTGGTTGCTTCCATATCTTGGCTATTGTAAATACTGCTGCTATGAACATTGTGGTGCACGTATCTTTTTGAATTAGTGTTTTTGTTTTCTTCTGATGTATACCCAACAGTGGAATTGCTGGATCATATGGTACTTCTATTTTTAGTTTTTGATGATAGCCATTCTGACCAGTGTGAGGTAATATCTCATTGCTGTTTTGATTTGCATTTCTCTAATAATTAGTGATGTTGAGCAGCTTTTCATGTACCTGCATAGAGCAAGTGTTAATACATAAGCTGAATATTAATGAAGATAATTCAATAATCCTTAAAACAGACAGGAAGGAGCAACTTGCTGCAGAAAAAAGTGCGTTTTATACCTAGGCATTCTCAGTGCTCTCTCAAAGAAACATTTTAAAACAGCAACAATGGTTTTAGAAAGATCCATTGTCCATGAGAAATAGAAGGCTAACAAGTACCTCAACAATAAACAATAATCTTGGGGACTGATTTCATATCAAATGACTGACAGGATTTGGTCATATTTCTGTAATCCAGTACTAATTTTTCAATTGTAGTCATGAGATTAACTATAATATACAAATGGCTACTATAATTTTTTTAAGATGATGATGAGTTGTTTCCTTTATCATTCTGGAAGTAATACAGAATTCAATTGCTTGCAGACTCTAAAATTGAGATTGAACAAGAAGCTTGTTCAACTACCTTTCTCAGAAATATGTGGAAAGGAGAATGTTAGCTACTTTTCCGAGATGGTTTATGGAGAGACTAAGTGAACTCCACAATTAGCATCAGCTTCATAGTTATAGGACAATCTTACTTAGATACAGATGCCCATGACTTATAAGTTTTACCATGAGATACACACATAAACACACACATCCTTCACTCTCTGTTACTCTGTCCCTGTCCCTGTCTCTGTCTTTCTCATCCTCTTTCTCTCTCTCTCTTGGGTTCATCCTAAAACACACATACATACATAATATAACCATATGTAATTGCTGATATTTAACCATTTTTGACCTGAAAAATGACAATTTCGTATGGTTATACTGAATATAAGTATATATAAAATATTACATAATAAATAAGTATATATTACACAATATATATTTATATGTATGTGCATATATATTTTCCCCCAAAGAGTTATGCAATACCAGCTTCCATGAACATCAAACCACCAAACTTTGCCCATAGATCATAATTCAGCAATTATCACTAGTTGCATTCTCCTTTTCACTCAACACACACACATTCATACACAGCAACAGGGGAAATTCAAAAGCTTTCCCTATCATTTCCACTTAGAGCTATGTCAAAGGTAGTTTTCTTTTTTTTCCCCTGCTGAGTAGCATATTATTATTGATAGCTAATAATATGGAAATTAAAATTAATAAGACTGGTGGGGCCACCCCCACCCATGGCACCACAACTTGGGTCCCACCAGGCCCTCAGAGCCATGGGCCAGCGAGGCCAGCCTCCAAGGGTTAAGTGTCAGTGAGTCTCCAAAATGAGGGGACTCAGCGGTCCCCAGACTTTCACGCAGGGATGGTAGACATGGGTACGGGATTTGCAGCGCACCATGGACTGCACACCTCTCCCTCTGGATGTCTGAGGGAAGTCACACAGCACTCTGCAGGAGAGGAAGACAAAAAATCACGGGGCCACGCCACTGCCCGCCTTCCAGGTGTCCTGCCTGAGTGCTTTTGTAGCACCTGTTATCCGGAATGGAGTACCAGTGCAATGAGTCCTAATTGTCTACTTATTCTGGCTTCACATCCTTAAATCCCAGCAGGTCTTGTCTTGGTGCAGGAATGAAAATAAATGCCAGGAAATAAATAAAGCTTTCTTCTGACTTTGATATTTATGATGGGTATGGGGAAGCTCAAAACAGATCCCTGCTCTCTTTCTCTCTCTTAGGGTAAATGTCACAGTGTGGACACAAAGCAAAGACATTATGAGTCAGATTCCAAGAAATCTGAAGAAATCTCCCTGCGTGATGATGCTGAGCATAGCAATACAACAGAGATACATACAGCAGAGCAGGAGGGAGCTGAGGGAGTGGAAGATATGCCTGAAGTGGAAGCAGAAGAAGAGGTGTTCCCTCAAATTTGTGATATTGCTGAAGATGACATAGCCGAAGCTCTCAGAGTCCAGAATCTGCTGCAAAGTGACTTTGCCATCAAACCTGGAATAATTTTGCTGAGATGCAATGTGGCAAACAGCATTTACAGAATTCAGATGATGCTGTAAAGGCGTCTGCCTGGTCAATCTCATTATTGACTGAAAACTTTTAAAAAGATACCTGGTGTAAGTAAGTCCCAGTTCTATATGTCCCTAATGAAATCCATTGACAGACCACACAAACAAAACTCTGTATTTGTTGTATATCTGTACATCTCCATGTGGCCCTTGAACAACCCCCTGCCCTGAGAAAGGACTCCCTTTGCTCTGTGAACCATCAATGCCCTAGAGAAAGAAAGTTATAGCTTTCTTACACAAGTAGAAAGAAAATTTCAGGAGTCTGTGTATAAGATACAACAAACTATATGGAAAGAGACAAGAAATATGGTACAAGGGCAATTTATTGCCTGAGATGAAACACACAACACACAGCTGGCTCTTGTTTGTAATCAAATGATATCTCTTCACTTGAGAGAGCAAATTTCTAGGAAAAAGTTTAAATAAAAGAAAACCTTACTCTACAGAAACCTATGGAGCACAAGAAAGATAAATTTCTCCAGGACAATCTATAGAATTGTGATACTTTTTGATATTTTGATAAAATTGAGATTGTCAGAGCTTCAAGAACTTTCCTCTTATAGGTTTCTTAGTTCATGGATATGACAGAGGATATTTTTTTTTAAACATCTTTATTGGGGTATAATTGCTTTACAATGGTGTGTTAGTTTCTGCTTTATAACAAAGTGAATCAGTTATACATATACATATGTTCCCATATCTCTTCCCTCTTGCATCTCCCTCCCTCCCACCCTCCCTATCCCACCCCTCCAGGCTGTCACAAAGCACCGAGCCAAGAGAGTCATGGACATATACACACTAACAAACGTAGTAAGGTAGATAGCTAGTGGGAAGCAGCCGCGTGGCACAGGGATATTGGCTCGGTGACAGAGGATATTTTAAATTCATATTCTTTGTGTTGAACTTTGAATGAAAGATTATAGGATAGACATTTTAAAAATATGATAACACTTTCATTTTGTTCTCAAAGGACACACAGAAGAAAATGGCCCTGAGAGATCTGACCACCCTCCCTCTTGAGGTGCCTTTCCTGTATATTGTAATAAAGTATCCCCGGTATTGTCACCCAGAAATACGGATAGTCAGAATAGAACATTTAGAATGGGAGTGCTGATAAATATGAAACCAAAAGTAGATGTGAAAATGGTAGGGCTTTTAAAAAGAATCCAATCAAATGTGTTTTCCTTTCTGCTTGAATTTGCATGTTTGGAAGCAATTCCTACCACTGATTAGGAGCGCATTTGATAGTGTTGTGGTTAGGGACTCCATGAGTGCTGTTGAGATGTTCCCTGGAGCCTGAAGATCTCCATGCCAGTCATCAACTGTAACTAGGGCTTTATTTGAAGAGCTTCTGAAAGGTGTATGTGTCCTGGGCCTTTAAAATGTCTAAATATTAATTTAAATTCTCCTTTAAAATCAATAACCTCTATTATGGCAGCCTTTAAAAGTTCTTCTCACACAAAACGCTCTATCCAGGAAATATTTCTCAGCTAGGTGATCAGAGTAGACTGACTGTGTGTGCGTGTGTGTGTGTGTGTGTGTGTGTGTATGTGTGTATGTGTGTTTATTTTTAGATTTGGAATAGAAGTAGGAGATGTGTTTTATTGCCACATCTTCTAGTGCCCCACACTCATAGCAAGCCAGAGGGGCCTCAAATAGACCGATTCCTTTCCCTCACAACCATTCTGCCCCAGCTGAGAATGAGGGAGAACCATCATGTACAGAGCAGGGACAGGATGATATATTAAGCATACCATGTTGTAATGAAAGCACCTGATGGGCGATCAGGAGACCTTATTCTAGTCCAATTCCTGCCACTGAGGATGAATGTGACCATGGACAAGCAATTTACTCTCCTTTACTGTGAAATAAAAAGGATTGGACTGATGGATCTCTAAAGGCCTTTGTCTTCTTCCAGAATGTGAACAACTAGGAACCAGAAAATGGAACAAGGAAAAAACAGAATTTTATAATGTGATATACATTATAATAGATGCAGGAAGGTATAAGCCTACAATGAAAAGATATTCTTATATGTTTACAGCATAATTGATTTCTAATGCTGTCCATTATACTTTTATAGTCACAGGAAAGAATTACAATACATGTTTACTCAGATTTTTTAAAAATACATTTTTATAGGGACCCTTGAGCAAAGACATACTGCCTAATTTTTCTTTTTCCTTATCTGCACTTCTCCATATCCCCTCCTAACACTGGGGTCTGCTCACATCTTTCTGTAGTATACCTCTTCATACTCATGAACCAACATGTTTCCTGAGGAACTTCTTCCATAATCCTGCATGTAAGTCAAACCTCCTCCTCTACTAGTACTTATAAAAGATGAGATTCTTCTCATTGTATGGTGACTTAAAGTTCCTTTCTCTCGTAGTAGTTTACTACTCACTTTTCTTTTGCAATTCTAATGATAAGTATTCATTCGTTTTTGCCATACTGCTTCCTATATCTCCAATTACATGTACAAATAAAACATTAACCACTCACCCTCCCTGCCTGCCAAAGCTGGATGGTGTTTTGTAAATAAGTGTTTTTATTCTTTACTCTTGACTAAATTTGATTATTTCTAATGCTAATGAAGATCGTGGAAAAGCTTTTGTGAAAAGATTTATCAATCTCTACTTCCCCATAGAGCACCAGGCACAATGTCTCATTCAATTTGGAGTTAAATGTATGTTTATAATGTTAAGTATTGAATAACTATATATGTTGAAATTAACAGTTGTAAGCAGGGATTATCAAAATAGCTAAACTGAGAATGAAAAGAGGTAAAGGTGTGGCTTTAGGGATGTGTGTGTGTGTGTGCTGTGACTGTATGCATGTACACATGTAGATTCAGCATTACACATACACAGGGAAATTGTGAGAAATTTTGCCACATGCTGGAGAGCATCCATTTTGAGTACCTGTGGGGATTACTGCCCACTCTGCAGCTTCACAGAAGAATCTGACAGAATTCCCAATGCCACATGACCTACACCATAAGGTAAACTTATCATCTAACCTAACAAGAGGTCCCCAAAAGTATGATGCCTCAAAGCCATCATTAAAAACCCAAGTTCTGGAGGAGCTTCAAGATGGCAGAAGAGTAAAACGTGGAGATCAACTTCCTACCCACAAATACATCAGAAATACATCTACTTGTGGGAAAACGCCTACAGAACACTTACTGAATGCTGGCAGAAGACCTCAGACCTCCCAAAAGGCAAGAAACTCTCCACGTACCTGGAAGGGGAAAAGAAAAAAGAAAAAACAGAGACAAAAGAATAGGGACAGGGTCTGCACCAGTGGGAGGGAGCTGTGAAGGAGGAAAAGTTTCGACACAGTAGGAAGCCCCTTCGTGGGTGGAGACTGTGGGTGGCCGACGGGGTAAGCTTCAGAGCCGCGGAGGAGAGCAGAGCAACAGGGGTGCGGAGGGCAAAGTGGAGAGACTTCCACACAGAGTATCGGTGCCCAACAGCACGCACCAGCCCGAGGCTGTCTCATCACCCACAGGGACAGGTCGGGACTGGGAGCTGAGGCTCGGGCTTTGGAGGTCGGATTCCAGGGAGAAGACTGGAGTTGGCTGCGTGAACAGAGACTGAAAGGGCTAGTGTGCCACAGCTAGCCCAGAGGTAGTCGGGGGAAAAAGTCTGGAGCTGCCGAAGAGACAAGACATTTTCTTGCCTCTTTGTTTCCTGGTGCGCGAGGAGAGGGGATTAAGAGCACCATTTAAAGGGACTCCAGAGACGCGCGAGCCACCGCTATCAGTGCGGACCCAAGAGACGGGCATGAGACGCTAAGGCGGCTGCTGCAGCCACCAAGAAGCCGGTGTGCAAGCACAGACCTCTATCCACACACCCCTTCCCGGGAGCCTGTGAAGCCCATCACTGCCACGGTCCTGTAATCCAGGGACAACTTCCCTGGGAGAAGGCACGGCACACCTAAGGCTGGTGCAACGTCATGCTGGCCTCTGTGACCACAGGCTCATCCCGCATTCCGTATACTTTCCTCTTCCCGGCGTCAGTGAGCCAGAGCCCCCGAATCAGCTGCTCCTTTAACCCTGTCTTGACTGAGCTAAGAACAGACGCCTTCAGGTGACCTACACAGAGGCGGGTCCAAATCCAAAGCTGAACCTCAGGAGCTGTGCGAACAAAGAAGAGAAAGGGAAATTTCTTCCAACAGCCTGAGAAGCAGCAGATTAAATCTCCACAATCAACTTGATGTACCCTGCATCTGTGGAATAACTGAATAGAAAATGAATCTTCCCAAATTGAGGAGGTGGACCTTGGGAACATGATATATATATATATTTTTTTCCCTTTTTCTCTTTTTGGGAGTGTGTATGTGTATGCTTCTCTGTGTGATTTTTGTCTGTATAGCTTTGTTTTAGCATTTTTCCTAGGGTTCTGTCTGGCCGTGTTTTTGTTTTTGTTTTACTTTCCAAAAAATTTTTCCTAATAATTACTTTTTATATTAATAACTATATTTTATTTTATTCTTTCTTTTTTTCCTTCTTTTCTCCCTTTTATTCTGAGCCGTGTGGATGACAGGCTCTTGGTGCTGCAGCCAGGCATCAGGGCTGTGCCTCTGAGGTGGGAGAGTCAAGTCCAGGACACTGGTCCACAAGAGACCTCCCAGCTCCACATAATATCAAATGGTGAAAATCTCCCAGAGATCTCCATCTTGATGCCAAGACCCAGCTCCACTCAATGACCAGCAAGCTACAGTGCTGGACATCCTATGCCAAACAATTAGCAATACAGGAACAAAACCCCATCCATTAGCAGAGAGGCTGCCTAAAATCATAATAAGGCCACAGACACCCCAAAACACACAACCAGATTTGGAACTGCCCACCAGAAATACAGGACCCAGCCTCAACAACCAGAGCACTGGTACTACCCTCCTCTACAAAGAAGCCTACACAACACACTGAAACAGCTTAAGCCACTGGGGAGAAACAGCAAAAACAACAGGGAATACGAACCTGCAGCCTGCAAAAAGGAGACCCCAAACACAGTAAGTTAAGCAAAATGAGAAAACAGAGAAACACACATCAGATGAAGGAGCAAGGCAAAAACCCACCAGACCTAACAAATGAAGAGGAAATAGACAGTCTACCTGAAAAAGAATTCAGAATAATGAAAGAAAAGATGATCCAAATCTTGGAAATAGAATGGAGAAAATACAAGAAGCATTTAACAAGGAACTAGAAGAACTAAAGAGCAAACAAACAGTGATGAACAACACAAAAAATGAAATTAAAAATTCTCTAGAAGGGATCAATAGCAGAATAACTGAGGCAGAAGAATGGATAAGTGACCTGGAAGATAAAATGGTGGAAATAACTACTGCAGAACAGAACAAAGAAAAAAGAATGAAAATAATTGAGGACAGTCTCAGAGACCTCTGGGACAACATTAAATGCAACAACATTCAAATTATAGGGGTCCCAGAAGAAGAAGAGAAAAAGAAAGGGACTGAGAAAATATTTGAAGAGATTATAGTTGAAAACTTCCCTAACATGGGAAAGGAAATAGTTAATCAAATCCAGGAAGCACAGAGAGT